>NC_064267.1:22470000-23162500 GCF_003254725.2 Canis lupus dingo | reverse complement strand
TGCATCTGTTTTCCTTTTTCTCTTAAGACAACTCTGGAGTTTTAATTTAAAACTCATTTTAATTAGTGGTAACGCTCAGTAAATCAGCTTTAAACCTAAATGGCTTCAAGGAAAGTCAGTTGCATGATTTAGAGTTAAAATAATCACTGTTTTAAGCACAGTACTGCTTTAATGAAAAGTCCAATCTTTCCCATACATTTCTTTTTAAATTCTCTGTCTCCTTCCTAAAGTACTTTTATATTTCTCAACTAAAGACATACCTTCAATGGGTAGATTAGCATTCTAATGATGATTTGGTAGTGCTGATAGCCCTGTATCTCACATCTCACATTTCATAAGCACCTAATTTCTGAGGAAAATTTAGCTGTCAATGCCTTCTTCACTATTTTTAGTTCCTTCTAGAAATTTTGAGATTATTAGTGAAGACAATAGATTAGAAATTTACATACAAAGTCTTAGGGAAGATATTTGTACTAATGCACAGGAATTATTGCACACCAGTAGCTTATTGTATGTAATACAAATCATTTTCATTTTCTTCATAGAACTTATTTAAATAAAGGCTGTTATTATATTTTAAAGACAAGTTCAGTTGTTTAAAGAAATGTACTTACCTCCCTATTTTCAAAACCCGTGAGCAGCTTTATCTGAGTATCCTAAGTAGAGAAAATGGTTTTATTTTATTGGCAGAAGTTACCCACCCAAAGATTCTCCTTGGTAACATGAAACATCTGCTGCTTTGTTAGGGATCCTATGAAATACGTAGTTCAGAGCAGTGATGTCCAGAGAGGATGATAATATAACCCTGGAAATATATTTCCTTGTTAGAGACAGAGCTGAGAATAGGATTCAGATATTCAATTGACCTGGTTTTGTATTTTATTGTGTTTGATTATGTTTTATTATATTCCATTGTTGCATTTTTTGGTTTTGCTTTTTCACTTTCACATTTAAAAAAATGCTTTTGTTTATGTAACTATGTATACATTTATCTTTCCTACAAATGATAAACTTTTCATTTTCCCTGCCCTCCACCTTCTACCCCCTGATACGGTCTTTTTAGTGTAGTTGCTATAGCACAGAATTCTGATTACATTTGTGGATGCATGGGTAGTCACATCAGGAAATCACATGTTCATGAGGCATGCTTACAAAAGGCTTATTATACTCATGTTTTTATATTGATTGTTGATGACTTTTCTTTCAAGGTATATGATAATTATATTAATATTATATATGATATTTTTCATACCATACATATATTGCATGATACATGATATATACTATATTATGACATCATATTCTCCCTTCGACTACTTCCCCCTGACACAATGCGGGAGGAATCCCTAATCCATTTTATACCTTTATGAGCTAAAGAAGTCAAAGCTCCAACCTCTTCCTCTTTACTACATCTTTCAGTAATGTTCAAAACTACAAGAAAAAAAAATGGAATTAGCAAATTTTGTCTACTACACTTATATCAGAGAGCTCTGTGTACATTGCCCAAGAAGATAATATTTAAATAACACATAAAATAGAACATTCATTGCTGCCTAAATCACCATGACAAATGTTTCTAGAAAATATGTTTGCTTGATGATTTAATGTTGTCAATAGAAAACAGTGACTTGACTCAAGAATCTGCAACAAACTTTCCCTTACTACATGCCAAATAGAGTCTGGGCACAGGAAAAGCTATGGTAAACAGAGTCCCCAAGGATTAAGAATGTACATAATTATAGGGGAAGCCAGACAATAAGCACATAAATAAATATATATGTAATTTCAGTTACTAATAAGTGCTATATAAAAGATAAAAAGATTAACCTGCAAGAGAATGGGTGGAGTCCATTATGCCTAGGAAAAGCCTCTTTGAGAAGATAACATTTGGATTGAGATTAGAACCATAAATAGGAGGTAGCCATGAGGATATCTAGGGGTGAGAGTGCTCCAGGCAAAATGATAAGAAAGGTTTAAATCTTTGAGGCAAGGATGAGCTTGATTTGTCCCAAAGACAAAAAGGAGCCCAACATGGCAGGTATCATTCCCAGTGATGAAGAGAGGTAGAATGAGGTTAGAGAGAAAGACAAAGAACTCACAGGCAATGGCCAGTCATTTGCATTTTAATCTGATTACAACAGGAAGCATGGGAGTTATTAGCAGGGAGTGATATGATCTGATGTATGCATGGGACTTATCACTTGACTTCTATATGAAGAACTGAAATGGTCTTCTGGGGGAGGGGCCTGCTGTGCTGATTCTCAGGTGTGTGCTATCTTGAGTGAAGTAAGCCAATTGGAGAAGGACAAACATTATATGGTCTCATTCATTTGGGGAATATAAAAAATAGTGAAAGGGAATAAGGGGGAAAGGAGAGAAAATGAGTGGGAAATAGCAGTGAGGGTGACAGAACATGAGAGACACCTAACTCTGGGAAATGAACAAGGGGTGGTGGCAAGGGAGGTGGGCAGGGGGTTGGGGTGACTGGGTGACGGGCACTGAGGGGAGCACTTGATGGGATGAGCATTGGGAGTTATGATATATGTTGGCAAATTGAACTCCAATAAAAAAATATACAAAAAAAGAGAAAAGAACTGAAATGGAGGGAGCCAAAAATAGAGTAAATGAGTTAAACTCTGAAGCTGTTAAAGCAATTCAGTGAAAGATGGAAGTGGTTGTGCAAGGATTATATTAGTGGAAATGGTGAGATATTAGGGGCTTACTAATGGACCACAAAGGATGAAAAGGAAAGAATGAGATCAAAGATTGCTCAGCAACTGGATGGGTTATGAATTCAGTCATCAATATTCGGCCAGAAAGAGTAGATTTAGGAGACAGCAGTTGAAAGAAATTAATTTAATTTAATTTAATTTAATTTAATGTAATTTAATTTTAGTTAAGTTAATTTAAGTTAAGTTAATAATATTAAGTTTTAGTTGCCTATTAGGTTTTCATTGCCTATTTCATTGCCTATGCAAGCAGAGACCTTGATTAGGCAGTTGGATCTATAACCCTTAGAATGTGGGAGAGTGTTCTAGGTCAGAGACATTTATTCAAGAGTCATCAGTGTATGGATAGTATTTAAAACTAGGAGTAAAGATGAAATTAGCAAGAAGGAAGCTTAAATAGAGAATACAGGACAATAGAGGGCAAAATCCTTGGTCATTGAACGTTTAGAAGTCTGAAAGGAGAGAAGCAAGGAAAAGAGACTAATGAAGAAGAGCCAGTGAGGGGAAGGAAAACTAAGAGATTGGAGTTTGATGGAGCCTACAGAAGAAAATGTTCCTGGCATTTATAAACAGTCAACCATATCAACTGGTATTGAACTTTAAGTATGTTGATGGAAAATTGGCCATTGACTTCAGCAAGATGTAGACCATAGGTTATTTTGAAGGGTAGGGAGAATGGAAACTTTTTTGGTGAGGGTTAATGAGAGGTATAGAGGTGTAATTAGCTAGTGTGGATAACTTTTTTCTTTAAAGAAATTTTGCTGGGAAGGGGAGCTCTGTGCTTTCAATATAGTGGTATTTGTAATGGTACTTAAATGTTTTCTAATAAGATGACATTAAGACATGTTAGTATATGGATGGAATGACCTGGGAGAGAGGAAGAAATATTGATGGTGGAAAAGCAGTGCTTTAGGGATTTTCTTCCAAAAGGCAAAAAGGAGTAGCATCCTGAGCACAAGTAGAGAGATAGGGGCAAAGCCATTCTTCCATCATTATAAGACAGAAGGCCAGATGTTTGGATATAAATGCAGCCCAGATTGTGATACTAACAGTGGGAAGATGATGTGGTACTCCTTTGACTATATCGATTTTCTCTATGAAAAGTTAGTAAGTTGAGGGTGGATGGTTAAGTGGACAAAAACTAGATATTTAAGAAAAGTAGAGAAAGCATAAGATTAGCTTCTCATTAAGAATAGTGAATTTATTAGGCAATATCAGATTTCCTGGCATTGATAAATTAATAAAGTTATGACTAAATGTTCTCCTTCCTAATCATTTCTGATACACATGAAGTAATCCAAAAGGTCAAAAAAACCCTCCCATTTGTAGTAAAGTACCAGGTGTACCTCACAACTTCATGGTGGTTGTTGTCAAACCCCTTTAAAACTGTTCCCCAAGACCAACTGAACCATGGTCAGCTCAGATGGCTTTTAGACTGTTGGGTTTCAAAATAATTCTATATAGACAGAATGCTAAAGAAGAGCATCAATAGTATCTGAATTTAGCATTCTCTGGGTAGAGAATACAGGGACTAGTAGAATCCATGGATCCCAATATCCTGGAACTTCTGTCCTATTTTATTTTAACAATCAAATAAGCCTTGTTTAGAAATGTGAGTAACCCCTGATTTGACAAAACACTAAACGTTGTGTAAATTTATTAACGATAATAAAATGAAGACATTGAAGGCTAGATCACTGTTTAAAGAAAGGTGAATCAATTTCTTTTTTTTTTTTTTTAAGATTTTATTTATTTATTCATGAGAGACACAGACACAGAGAGAGAGGCAGAGACACAGGCAGAGGGAGAAGCAGGCTCCATGCAGGGAGCCCGATGCGGCCTCGATCCCGGGTCTCCAAGATCACGGCCTGGGCCAAAGGCAGATGCTCAACCACTGAACCACCCAGGCATCCCAATGAATCAATTTCTGAAGAAAACTCTAGAGATGATCCAGAAGATGGACACAAAGCTCTAAGCATTCAGTAAAATGAGAAGCAATACTTCAATGTCCTCATGAACAAACCAAAGATCTGTCTTTAAGATCTAGACTGCTAGATATATCATAAAAATTTTCTGGACTTTGCCACTCATAGCATCCCACAGAACTGCCAGAGCCTCTTTTTGTAGATGCCAGATCAGGGATCTTTCTCTGAACTGAAGAATCAGTAACACTGGCCATATTCCTCATTGTCCCTGAATAAAAATAACTATGTGTATGATTGTACCAAAGAGTAATAGGGCAGTGATTAGAGTACACCATTCTATCATCCATGTTTCAGAACAATAAAAAGATCAATTTGACATTGGGTATTATTTCTTTAAATTACCATAATTTATAATAATATCACTGTAAGTTAATGTGTTCCAATTTCAAAATAACTAACTTCCATTTGAACTTTTGGAAGACAATCTATTCCTAAATCTAAGTTTGTCTTTAAAATAAAATAAATAAAATGCACTCCTTTCTAAAAATCTTGAAATATTTATTTAACCCTAGCCCTGGTAATAAAATAGTATATGCACTTCATATGAAGTATAGGCTGTGACCCACATTAAGCAGTATATACTTTCCATGGTCTTTATGAAGAGAAAATCTATAAAATTACTTATAATAAGACTTTCTGAACTCAAGACAGCACAATATATAGGACCATTTTCACTGAACTCTTGACACCGGCCATAAATGCATTAGTATCTCCATTTACTTCATAAAACTATCATTTACATTTACATTATGCTTTTAAGAGATATTTGTTATAATAAATGGGCTTCTTTCCTACTAGTTTTAAGCCAGGTAAACCAGCATTGAATTTTTATACGTATTACTCTTCTAACTGTGGGGAAATGTAAAATTTGGACCTACAACATATGCCAAATACAGTGGCTACTTAAAAAGTTGATTTAGACTTATACATGTCTCCTTTTAGAATTGTAAAGCCACACAGCCCCAGAGAATGATGTCTGATTCAGTTCAGCCTTTTAGGGCAGTATGTAAGTGGGAGGATGATATTTAAAGCAATAACTCTATGGGGGCAAAAGTGAGGACACTGCAGGAAGGCAGGGCAGAAAGAACTTTTTTCTGTGAAATGTCTCAAATGTGGCCTTTTCTGGAAAACCTTTTCCTGCTCTTTAAACCACTTATTTGACCTTTGTCATATAGTGTCATTTTCATACCACTATTTATAGCACATTCAGCATTATGTGGGCACAGTCTATTCTCATTTCTTTCTCTTTGTTAAAACTCTAAGATCTTCCAAGTTTAAGAATAGGTCCTACTCATCTTTATGTTTCCAGGACTTAGTGTAGGGAACAATACATGATGTGCACTCAATAAATGTGGAATGAGTGAATTAAAAAATGCTACTTGAGAAAAGATGCTATTATAGAGAAAAAATAATAGCAGGTAGACTGAACATAGAAATCATCCAGGAACCAGTTATAGAAATCATAACCTGCACGATATATTATCCACAGTTTCAAAGAAGTAAATCCCCTGGAAAAGAGAAAAGCCTTCTCTCCAGGTTTGGTGTTTATACTTTTCTCTGGGCACAGAAGAGGATCATGAGAATTGCTGTCCTGCATTGCAAAGAACAAGACTACGACATAGCGCTACATCTTTCCTACTTTTGTACAATGAAACTCCCTAGTTTTCATGATAAAGGTAGTGAGGCTTACAAAGCCCGTTTCTCTACTTCTAGCTTCATATCCCACCAGCCACTCTGTCATATAAAGCCTTCAGTTAAATCAGAGCAACTGCTGGCATTTTCTCAGATTTGGCATGAGCTCTCATGACCAAGCTTTAAATATGCTGCAAAATCTGCCTACAGTGTAATCCCATGGTGGCCACTTCATATAACTACCTCCTATGAGTTTTTCACAAATGGGTCAGTTCAGACTCCCGCCTATGGAACATATATCTTGACCTTCCAGTCAGTTTAAAATGTCCCTTCTAAGATTTCCAGGAGCATTCTAAAAGTATATTTTTAGGTTGTCCAGAAGAAGCATAAGTGGCTATTTAGGGCCTTGGTTTTGGAGACAGGCAGATCTGCCTAACTCTGACACCTCAACACTGTGTGACTTTCAACATGGTACCTCTTGTGTTTATTAATTTTGTACAAAATTAAGAGAGTAATGTCTACGTTTTTGGGATAATTATAGAAAAAAATTACAATATGGTTAAACACACACAAGTATGGACAAATTCCTGGTATATAGTAAAAATTTTAATTTTTTAAAAGATTTTATTTATTCATGAGAGACAGAGAGAGAGAGAGAAAGAAAGAGAGAGAGAGAGAGAGAGAGAGAGAGGCAGAGACACAGGCAGAGGGAGAAGCAGGCTCCATGCAGGGAGCCCGACATGGGACACGATCCCGGGTCTCCAGGATCATGCCCTGGGCTGAAGGCGGTGCTAAACCGCTGAGCCAACCGAACTGCCCAAAATTTTAATTTTTAATATATTATTACTCCTGCTGTTTTGTTTTATTATCATGTGTTGAATCATACCATATTATAACTCCAACTTACTTAATGTCTTCTACATTGAACTTGAGGATAGAGATATTGTCTTATTTCATTTTACATCCCAATGTTGAGTTCACTTGACACATGGCAAGCATTCAATAAGCTTTTGCTGATTCAATGAACACATTAAATAACAATAGTAAGCATGCATTTAGCTTTCCTTATCTCTTTTCCTAATATATGTTTTTATACCATTAGTGACAAAAAAAGTACCATCTTCTCTATGCATAACAAAGGGGGAAGAAAGAAATATACCTATGCTTTCAAATAATTTATGATTCACTAAGGAAAGAATAAGCAGCCAGATACATTTAGCTCTTAGCAAACATTATCATTTTTTTACAGGTGGAGAGGAAGAAAGCAGGTACATCTAAAGAAATTTTGAACCACAAGTGTTTTAGGAAAGAAAAGGTAACTTATTTCATAAGGCAATATTTCCAGATAGACAGCAGGTCCATGGAAGAATAAAACAAGTCAGCTTTGCAGTTTTATTTATTCAATTGATTGTTTTCTCCTTCAAAAATGGCTTATGTTAATGTGTGTTTGCCTGTTTCTGCAAATGGTTTCTTTTCTTTTTTTTTTAAGATTTTATCTATTTATTCATGAGAGACACAGAGAGAGAAGCAGAGACATAGGCAGAGGGATAAGCAGGCTCCTTGTGAGGAGCCTGATGTGGGACTCAATCCCAGGACCCTGGGATCACACCCTGAGCCAAAGGCAAAAGCTTAACCACTGAGCTATCCAGGCATCCCTACAAATGGTTTCTTAAAAGCATATTTTACTTACCTCCTCTAGCATGTGTGAAACATGAGATGGTTGAATGTATTTAAGTTTAGGAAGTTCTATTTTGAGTAAATGAGATGATACAATTTTCTTCTCATCTGCAGCTCTTCCTTCTTTTAATTCGATAGTTGCTAAACTCAAAGTTACCTGGTAAGATAAATCACTTAAACTATTGAGACATCGAAGTTTTCTTTTAATGTGTAGCCTTAGGGATAAATTCACCAATTAAAATGAGCTCTAGCTGTGGATGTTGCTACTTTGGTCAGGAGGAACCAATGAACAGGGGTTCTGACTTCTAGTATCTTAAGAGGGACAAAATTTCTCTAAGGGAATTGTGCCCTGGTTACATGCTAGGGCTTCTTTGGTTTGCATATTGCTCATTTGGGTGATGTTTTATGACTGAATCAACTTGTTGGCTTCTCTCTAAATTAGTAGCCTGATAGCAGAGTTACAGCCATGACTCAGTCTCAACCTATCTATCTTAAGGTCAGACTCTAGGACATCCAAGTATATCCTGACTTTATATGGAGGATGAAAGTTGAGGATTTGATGTCCTTACTTCATTTTGTCATGTTTGTTTGAGGACTCTCATAATAAATATGTCTAGAATTTAAGAACATGGAGGCTATTAAAGATTCAATAAATTGGTGTGACTGGATTAGGGAGGATTGCAATGAGTGTTTTTTTCCTGACTAGTTTCTCTAGTTAGTTGAAAAACTATATGGAATATCTTACTATATTAGTATTTTCTTTCCTATACCGTTTCAGCAGGGTTTTTGTATAATGATTAGTCTTCTAGGCCATACAACTCATATCATGGCACAGCAACCTTTCAAAGAATATTACATCCATAGGCACTGCTCTTAGTTTTCTTCTGCAGAAATAGCAAGGTCTAAGACATAAATATATCTGTATTTTACAACATGTGGTTTGCAAAGTTGCAAACCGCATGCTGTAAAATAGATTTCTCAGCTTCAAAAAAGACTTTCCAGCAACAAAAAAACCAATTTACAAAAAGTCATTTGCACTTCTTCAAGTTTCCAGACAGTGTGTCAGGGCCACAGCCACAGTCTTACCTTAGATAATTATTGGTAGCAACAAAGTTGGAAACAGGGAAATCACGAAGTAGCACAATAAATAGAGTACTTTGTAGACTGGTGTCAACATTTGGGCTAACAAATGGTGTTTTCTTCAGCTTGCATTCTCTGAGAACGTAGACTGTTAGATCACTTAAAGAATAAAAGATGGTTTGAACTGAGAACTCATAAACCTAAACAATCAATCATCTAGAATTTCACAAATTACATCCAAGCACTCAGATAATGTGTGTTGGACTTAAAGACTTTAATTTATATGAAATAGTTCTCACATCTCTCTCTTCCTCACCATCTCTACTACTATGTCTTAATTCAGTGATTGTCTCTGTTTCTTGACCCAACTACTAAACCAGTCTTCTCACTGGTTTTGTCTCTCTAAAATCTGTTGTTCACATATCTATCAAAGTGATCATTTTCTCATAATTGATTAGAGACTTAAATTTCAGACCTGAAACTGTAAACACTGCATGAGAAAACATAGAAGATAAGCCCCTTGACAATAGAAGTCTTGGCAATGATTGTTTTGGATTTGACATCAGAAGAAAGGCAGCAAAAGCAAAAATAAGCAACTGAGACTTTATCAAATTAAAAAATCTTCTGCACAACAAAGGAAACCATCAGCAAATGAAAAGGCAGCTTATGGCATGGAAGAAAATATTTATGAATCAAAAATTTAGTAGGAGATTAATGTCCAAAATATATATTAAAAATATGGGCAGAGGAAGTAAATCAATATTTTTCTAAAGAAGACATACAAATGCCCAGGATGTACATGAAAAGGTGCTCAACATCACTAATCATTAGGGAAATACAAATCTAAACCACAATGGGATATTTCCCCATATCTGATAGAATGGCTATCATAAAAAAGACAAGAAATGACAAGTGTTGATGAGGATGTAAAGAAAAGGGAACCCTCATGCACTGTTAATGGGAATGTAAGTTGGTATAGCCACTATAGAAAACAGTATGGAGTTTCATCAAAAGTTTAAAAGTGCAACTACCATATGATTTAACAATCCTACTTCTGGGTATATATCTCAAAGAAAAGAAAGCAGGATCTCAAAGAGATGTTGTCACTCCTATGATCATTATAGCATTATCCAAAATAGCCAAGATATGGAAACAAACTAAGTGTCCATCAATGGATTAATGGATAAAGAGATGTGAGAGATAGATAGATAGATAGATAATAGATAGATAGATAGATAGATAGATAGATAGATAGATATAGCTAGATCTGAATATTATGCATCCTTGAAAAAGTTGGAAATCAATATCCATTTGAATAACAAGGATGGACCTTAGATCTTGATAACATTATACTAAGTGAAATAAGATAGACAAAAAAGAAATACTACATGGCATCACTTAATATGTATGAATCATTACTGGTGATTTTTTCCTCTCTTCATATTTAACAATGTTCAAAAGTTTTCTACTTTGAACATAATACTACTTTACAATCAGAAAAAAAAGATTAACATATATTATTATTTTTTTTAAGTAAACTAAGTAAGTCAGAAATTTGAAGTCAGGATGGAGGAAGATTTAATCTCAAAACAGAAGTTGACCCTTTCCATGACTAAAGAACAAATGTCCTCGGTTGTATGCTATTAGGAAACAATAGTTGACAAGACTCCTTTGTGACAGCCTCTGTAGTTGCTTTATGTTGTTGGTTTTTTTCTTTTGTTAAAATAGGTAAATTCCTTTGAAATTTTCTACCATTAGTTGAAATAATAATTTTGCTGTTTCTTAATGTCAGAAACCACATCCTATTGATATTTATGTCCCAAGTACCCAGCATAGTGCTTAATTTACAGAGAGGTCTTGAAATACATCTAGACTACATTAATGGACAAATTTTTTTTTTGACTATGGTCTCTGAAGCAGGCGAGTTATCTACTGAGGTGCGACATGTCCAACATATGACATAAAGTAGTGAGATGGACTATTTTCAAATTTTATGCTGAATCACTAAATGTTACAAAGACCAAGGATTTTTAAATGGTCTAAATACCTATTGAGAACTGTTTACAAATTTTAACTATGGATGACTCTGGTTATTCATGTTGGCTGTGTTTTATAAAGTTACTGTGAGTACTGAGTTAGCTAATACTGAACCCTTGCTCCCAGGGAGATACAATGTTAGGTTGGTCACAACACTTTTCTTTTCTTTTTTCTCTCTCTCTCTCTTTTTTTTTTTTTTTTTTTTTTTTTACAAAATTTTCATCAACTGATCAATATATAACCTTGTTTTATGTGTGTTTCCATTTAAAGATATCTTATATATTGAATATATACTTCTTACAAATAATAATATGATTTTGATCCTGACTCCCAGCAATTCTGTCCATTACACTCATTTTGTTGTTATCAATTATCATCTCACAAATGACAAAGTTAGCTACTTTTCCACCTTTTCCATAGCTACTTTTTGCAGTAGAGGTATTAACTTAGCACTTTCTGGGCCAGCCTCACAGTGTTCAGTGATTTGCTTTTTCCTTTTTCTGGATGTATTCATTGTTGATTTACTAACATTGAACTCATGGCACCATAACACCCAACTGAAAGAAGCACATCTAACACACATGTTTTCTCTGTAAGGCACAGTACCATCTTTTGCCCTTAGAAACACTAGATAGCACTTCATCACTATGTGTGGGGGCCATTGTAAACAGTGAAATTACCAGCTAAAAGCACAAAAATGCAAAAACAAGTGGCACTAGATAGACCACAGAAAGACACTTGCTTACAGTGTGAGAGCTGAAGGCAGAATAGCAGCTTGTTGGACCTCAGGAGGGAGTAGAGAGACTCAAACATTTTATAGCTCTGTACCTGTGCATATTCATATCATATGTGATATGAAATCACAGTGAAGATTGATTTGGGGGCTGCAATTAAATTTTAGTGAGTAGATGAATTCACAAAATATGGAATCCACAAATAATGATCAACTGTATAAGACTTCCTTGATTTATATAAAACCAAAATGTCTGTGATTAATCTGATATAGATGGCTTGCAGTATTTTCCTATTGTGTCTTCATTCTAATTTCTTATCTGTGACAATGAAAGCCCAAAGTATTGCTAATAATGGTAGCTGATGCTTAGTATATGCCATTATGTTAAGTTACTGAGATTCATCATCTAATTTACTCCTCACAGCAAATGTTATGATATTATTATAATTTTACTCTTATATCATAGGAGATAAAAAAGATTCAAAGAGGTTAAGGACATTACTCAAGACTACACAGTGAGGAAATGATCAATTTGCATTAGAAAGCAGGTCAAGTGACTCAAAGTAAGCACTTTCTATACTTTCATATTTTAGGAGTTTCTATTTGGAATAGTGGATATGAAGAAAATTGTCCAAAAGGGAAGAAAAGCAAGCAATTCCTTATCAACCACTGTAACTGAAATAACATTAATTCCTTATACTTTTAGGTTGTTAAAATATGACAAGATGATTCTAAACTTATTCAGAAATATATGCTAGCTAAAATACCAGTTATGGACACAAAAGATAAGTGGGTACTAGCTGTCTAGGATATTACAATATAGTTTAAGGCTATATTAATTGAAACAATATGTCATTGATTCATGGATGATATTGCAGTTTGGGAAATAATCCATGTACATGGGGATTATAATAAAAGTAGTATTTCTAAAAAGTAGAGAAAAAAAATGAACAAATGATTTTGGCCTGCGTGAGTGGCCATCTGATGCAAAAATAAATTGGAATCCCCAAATCACACTCTACATAAAAATAAATTAGGATGGAACATTTATTGAATTATCAATGCATAAGTCATAAAGTATGAGAAGAAAATTTGGAAACATTTTTATATTTATTTATTTATTTATTTATTTATTTATTTATTTATTTATGAGAGACAGAGACAGAGAGAGGCAGAGACACAGGCAGAGAGAGAAGCAGACTCCACAAAGGTAGTCCAAAAACTTGATTTAGGGACTCCAGGATCATGCCCTGGGCCGAAGGCAGGCACTAAACCGCTGAGCCACCCAGGGATACCCTGGAAAAATTTTTAGGTCTTAGAATGGGAAGCCATCTCTAAATATGCCTTGAAGCCCCAAAGCTATTAAATATATTGACATATTCAACTAAAAATATACAAATTCATGCATTAATATGATTCAAATGAGAAACTAATAAAAATATTTTTATACAAAAATATAAGGCCACTGAGGTGGCTCAGTTAAGCATCTGCCTTTGGCTCAGGTCATATTCTTGGGGTTCTGGGATGAGCCCCGCATTGGGTTCTCTGCTCAGCAGGAAGTCTGCTTCTCCCTCTCCCTCTACTCCTCTCCCTCATTCATGCTCTCTTAAATAAATAAATAAATCTTTAAAGATAAAAAAATCAGTAAAAAAGGGATGAAAATCATAATATTACAAAATGTTACCTATTCATGCAATAATATAATTCAAATGAGAAACTGATAAAAATATTTTACACAAAAATCCATATAAATCTCTAAGGGATCAAAAACCATAATATTTTAAAAATATGGTTATCTGACCATTTACATAGAATAAATATAATTGACTCCTAACAAAATTATGCTTGTCAAGACTTGCATGAAGGGAAATATAAATTTAAACAATTTGGTACATTTAAAAATCAGTCTTGCTAATGATTTCATTTTGGAAATATAAATTTAAACAATTTGGTACATTTAAAAATCAGTCTTGGTAATGATTTCATTTTGATAACATATTTATTGAAGAGCTTGTAGGAAGAAGAGCTACCTCTAGTATTGCTGGTGTGTCTAAACATTGATTTTTTTAGGTGCTAAAAATATAGTATATATTAAGAAAACTCTGCAAAATCCATATCTTCTTGAGCCTAAAGGGCCTGACAGACAACAAAAATGATAGTATGTCTGATATATTGTATATTTGATAGCTATAGGTAAAATGGAGAAAAACAAGTTAAAAGAAGGGATATTGAGTGGTAAGAGGGAAGTGTTACATTTTTAAATGAGTGAAAAGAGAGGCCTCACTGAGATAATAACATTTAATGAAATTCCTGAAAGAGAGGAGGGAGAAAGTCATATGGATAACAGAAGACAGTTCAAGGGAGAAAACACAGTAAGTGCAGACGCTCTGAGAATTTTATTTGGCATATTAAGGAAACATTAAGGAGGTTGGTGTAGCCAGTGTTGAGTGAACACAGAGGGGTTATTAGGAGATATGGTCAGAAAGATACCAGGAGCAGATAATGTTGTATGTAATTTTAACGACTTTGTGAAGATGAGAAAACATACACAATTACTGAAAAAATGGCTTACTCTCCCTTTTATTTAAAAATGATCACTTTGGCCATAGAAGATCAGGTCAGTTAATAAGTTATTGTAATAATCATCCATGTGAGAAAGAACCATGGCTTAGTCCAGGTAGGTTGTGGTGAATGTGCAGAGCAGTGGCCCAATATCAGATGTATTTTGAAAGTGAGGTTGACAGAATTCCTGATAAATCAAAGATGGACTTAAAAGTAAGAAAGACACCTCACTAAAGAAGATATACAGATGGCAAATAAGGTTGTAGTATAAACCAGTGAATTGCCAGGAATACAAATGCAGTAAGTGTGTCAGAAGTCAACTGAAAAATGTGTTCCCAGGATAATGGGCTAAATGTGTCAAATGCTGCTGATGGGTCAAATAAGACAAGGATGAGAATTGGCTACTAAATTTAATAATGTGGGAGTCATTGTTGACCTTGATAAGAATAGCACCCATGTACTACTGCAGGGAAACCTTAACTGGAATGGTTTCAAAAGAAAATGAAAAAAAGACTTGAAAAATTATACTTTGAAGGGAAAAATAAATTGATTGAAACTGGAGGAGGAAGTGTAATCAGGAAAGGGTTTTTAAAGGAAAATTTTAATGGAAATTACAAGATTATGTTACTATACTGATGGGAAATCTAATAGGAAGGGAAATAATAAGGACAGATTTGCAGAAGAGAAGGGATTTCCCTCAGTTTGGAGCATGGATATTTATTCATAGTCACAGCAGGAAGGTAAAGCATTTGGGCACAGATGTAGGTAAATGAGTGGACATGCAGACTTTTTTTCTGATTCTTTTAATTTTCTCAGTAAAGTAATAAGCAAGGCTATAACCTGATAATTAATATAGAGAAAATGAAACAGTATGAAGACAGAAGAGAATGTATAAAATGGTGGCAAAAGAAAATGACAGAGTGATTACCTAATACCAGGCAACAGTAATGTCCATTTGAGGTTACTAATCATGAATTTAAAATGGAGCTTGTCAACATGTTGTGAATTTTTCTCTAGCCACTCCAACTGCACTGACAGAAGTGCAGAGTAAGCAAAAGTTGGATTTAACAAGTATTGGGGGTTTGTCAGGTGAATATATTATTAATTGAGGGAAAGATATAATGGTTGAGAGTATATGAAAAACAAAAACATACAATGACAATTCAAAGAAGATATACAGGGAAATATGGAAATGGGAACATGATTGAGGTTAGAGGTTAGGAAAAAAGCTAGGATCAATGAATTCTAGGTTTTAAGTGGGGCCCAAGTACCCTGGAAGCAGAGGACAACAGTAAGCAAGGTGGAAGTAGAAGTGAAATGGTTGAAAGTGAGGTTATAAAGGGTTTGCAGTTAAGGATAATAAAACGGTCTGTAATAAGAGTATGGTCACAAGAATGAGTGATTGAGGGAAGGTGGAGGTCACTGTCACCTGGAGGACAGACATCAGGGAACTGAAGACAGAAATCAAGACATTAAAGAAAGTTAACAATATCATTCTTGTAGATATTGAAATTACCAGAAAACCTGGTAGTCATATTATCAAAGGCATTTGCTAGTGAATCATAAGCCAAATCTTTCAAGAAAGAAACAAGTGATTCCAAGGCCAAAGAAGATCACAATCAGTAGGAATAGTGGGAAGACTCTTCCATAACACAACATTCAATGCTGAGGGCTTATATGGTGTATAGAGGGAGAATAATCTAGAAGTAGTATCTCTTGAGGATAATGACCCAGGTTGGTTGAGTTTTGTTTTGTTTTAGTTTTTTTAACAGTGGGAAGAAGTGAGGATGGAAGCAAGATATACAATACCATCCTTTCTATCATTGCATACCTGTCATACCTAATGACCCTTGAGTCTATCAGATGGAAAACAAACCATGGTATATAATGAGAATACTGGGCTTTAGACCAAGGTCAATAGGCAGTAGAAGAAGGAGATACTATAAGATGATACAGAATCCTAAAACCTGGAAATGAGTAATCCTGGATAAACTTAGATGAGGATGAGGGTCTGTGTGTTTTAGTATGATTATTACATTCTTTCCCAAAATCTGACCCTTTTAAGACTTTAAGTTTCAATAGCAAGAAAAGTATGATATAATTACTTAAAGTGACAAAAGAATTGGATCCCCAAAACAGAGGGATCCAGGGAAGGTCTATGGCTAAAGGGGCCAGCCAGAAGAGACATTTTGTTTGGGAAGCATAACACAGTTTATTATTTTTTTCTTTTTCTTTTCCTTTTGAATCACCTTTGTATATATTTTGGGTTAATAGGAAATTTCTCCTTCTAGTTTGATCCCTATAATTTCCCATTATCTTAGATCACCAAGCCTTACAATTACAGTGTCATATATTGATGTTACATGACTACAAAGATTTGAGTGATAACTCCTGTTCAATACAAAGGAAGTGCTAATCCACTGTGCTTGGTTCAGAACTTACCTTGCAATTCTATTTAGTTGTAAGCACCATGCTTTAATGACCTCGAGCAAATCTAAACCAGATGCAAATGAAAACAAACTGTGTGATGTCACTGTTACAAAACGTCAGCATAGGTGATAGGAGTCATAATGATGGCTATTCATGGGGAGGATGGTGTATATTGACTGTAAAGTCAGAAACAAAATATCTGGGTTGATGGAATTTTCCTATATCTGGATTTGGGTGGTGGTCCCATCAGTGTATATAGATGTAAAATGTCACAAATCTGTGCAAATATGATTGGTGAAACATTTTTTTCATATAAAAAACTGGAAATAGCACAGTAGGGCAACTAGACTGCAAATAGGCTAAGTAAGATGCACCCTCTTCCCATCACATGTATACAAGACAAAGAAGTACAATGAAAAAAGGAGGAAAATGGTGGAATAAACTGAAAGCTATCGGAGTGAACGTAACAACTCTTCAGCTGCTTAAACAATAATGACAAAAAACAAACCTGTCATGAGGAGGAGAGAATAAACCTCTTGTTCCTTATGGCCTTTAGAATACAAGTAAAATCTGGGTGTAAAAGCCAGAAGAAAAAGATTCTACTTCATTATAAGTTAGAATGTCCTAAATATATTAACTCTCTGGATAAGATAGTTTACATTTGAGCATTGATTTTCCACTATTTTCTCCAGAAATTTAATTAACTTTCAGAAGAATCTGTTCCATGAAATCTAACATAGGAGGTCAACTTTTGAAAAATGGAAGTTGCAGTGGCTGAAGTGGGGTCTAGACATTTGTCTGCTTTCCCACCCCCAAAAGACTCCTTGTGGGACATAAAGGAACAAAGATATGCAACTGTTTACTATAACATCACAGGAGGGATTCAAATGTCTGATGTGTGCTTGAACTGAATGGTTCTTAATATTTATTTTATCCCATATTCTATTTGACTTTGACTTTGGTTATTTATGTTAAAGCACCTGGTGATCACAATGTTCTTTATATATATATATATATATATATATATATATATATATATACACACATATATACAGTATTAAAAGATGATATAGCCTTCTAATTCATAATGTTTGCCTTGAAGAAAATGGGCAAATTTAAATCAATGCATATGATTATATGCCTACTGTAATAGAAAGAGATGGTCACTTCCCTGAATAACCAAACACATGGCAAATTAGCAAAATGTAGATACGGAAAAAGGTTGGGAGGATCACAGCCTGATTGCCCTAGATAAACAGTCTAGTGAGAAGGTGTTGAACTCAAGGCTTTCTCACACAAACAAAAGGACATGGAAAGATAATCACCAAGTTTGGATGAAAACTTCTGTGCAACTATAATTTACTTTTACAGATAGTTCTACAGTATTCTAAAGCTCATGCGACTCTCATTTCTAGTTTCTTTTTTTTTTAAAGATTTTATTTATTCATGAAAGACAGAGAGAGAGAGACAGGCAGAGGGAGAAAGCAGGCTCCATGCAGGGAGCCCAACGTGGGACTCGATTCCGGGTCTCCAGGATCATGCCCTGGGCTGAAGGCAGGCGCTAAACCGCTGAGCCACCCAGGGATTCTCTCTAGTTTCTTTTAAGGAAGAATGAAAAAAGATATTTGCTAGCTGTATCTTTGTATGCTTTTCCTAAGTTAAAAGAAAGCCACTATTTATATGACATAAAATAATGAATATGATACATTACACAAAAATAATAATTATGAATGATACATGTTTTGGAGTCTATGTCAGCTTCTTGGAAAAACCTTTCACTCAAGAGATCATATGTTAGTAGTGAACAGACTCATTACCACTATGATAGACTGGGATAGAGCCATAATGATCTCATTCAGTCCCATAGCTTTAATTACTTATTATTTGTTGATGATCCCAATTTTCAATTATAAATCTCAATCTTGAATGCTTCACAGACCTCTTTTTTATTTTTTTATTTTATTTTATTTTTTTCTTCACAGACCTTAATTCCAGAACAGCAAGTGCCAGAAAATTCTATCTGGATTTTTGACAGTATCTTCAAGACAGCATATCTTAATTAACTTGTGCTCTTTCTTTCCCATCTGCTCTGCAGGGAATCTGTTTATCTGTTGCTTACTTAGTTGATGAATCATACTCACAGATACCCAAGCCCGTCATCTAGGTACTCTGTGGGCAACAGAGAACCACCAGAGTTTTGATCAGAAAGTAAATTTGAAATTAGTGCCTTGATCTAACAGAGGAATCCAGTGGTTTTTAAGGTTTATAAGCTAGAGGAATAGTAGAGGTAGAGATCAATCAGCAACCTATTACAACAATTGATGCAATTGTAGCAAATGTCAGGGAACAAGAGGAGTTGCCTAATCCAAGGACTCAGGAATTAACTGTTACTTTATTTTTACAAAGGAACAATATATATGAAGCATTTGCTATATTTACAAAGGATATCTCTAAAGATGGACCTTGTACATAGAGCTGTGTTGTAACAAAATCTTAATGCTTAAAAAGTGAACAGAAAAACAGATAATTTGGAAGACAAAATATAAAAGTGAAAAATAAAAACCAAGGGATCTGATGACACAGAAATGAGATCAGAAATTATACTGAGAACAATGGAATTCAATATACTAAACCACCTGTTCAACTTTTCTCTTACTATGTGTTTGGCTCAATTATTTCAGGAAGATCTTGTTCTCAACAACCAGTCTTTTTTCCTTATGATTGCAACTATCATCACCTGGTATTTAGAATATTTTTTTTTTCTTTGTGTTAAAGTGTTTGCTGAACAAGAAGACAAATTTTTCTCCATATTATTGATTTACACAGGAAAAAAGAAAGAATAAAATTTTTGCCCATTAAAAAGATGTCGCTATATACAGGAAATCCCTAGATTTCTTGCATTTATCATTTAATCAAGTATGCATATATGACTACATATAAATGTATTTATGTTTATATGTAATTATAAGTATGTTTATATTAATGTACATACATATATTTACACTTATATGCTGATATAACTTTCTTAATTAGGAGATTTAAGTAGCCATTTTGATATACTATAAGGATAATCATTGGATACAATGTTACCAAGCAGAAAATAATTGGATAAATAAGTTAATTTGATTAAGTGGTCAGCATCTTCAATTCAAAATTCCAGAAAAGCTTTCATTACATTACAGTCAATATTAATGAAATTTCCTATTGGAGTGCATAATAAATAAATAATGGCTCAATTCATCAGTCATTGTTACAACTAAACTATATAAATCTATTCAAAGTGGACCTAGCAGCATGTGGGGAATACAGGAACATGTAGAATGTGATTAAAAAGGCACTCCAATCCTTACTGATTTAATGGTAGGACTTAATTTTAATTTGCCAATTTTATAATCTAAATTTCAGATCATAAACAAAAAGAACATAAATGAAATGCAATAATATCTGTTGTAAATAGCTCCATATATATGTATGTATATATATATGCGCATGTGTGTATATATATATATATATATACACACATATTTTTTTCTCACTGTATCAGAATAGTTCTGCATGCTTCTTCATAAAGCTATTTAATTAAGTCTGCATTGTAGTAGGAGAAGAAGATTGTACTAGAGTACTTTAACATTAATGGGCTGAATTTTAATAACAGCTCTAGTTTTAACACTCTTCTTTATCTCACAAAGATAAGTTTCATCTCACAAAAACAATTCTAATTTTTTAAAGATACTAGCTTCATTACTGCCATGGCTTAAAGATATTAGTAAATCTGACATTCATATAGTGTAACATAAAAAATGCAAGCTTATTAATTTACTTGCTTGGGTTTTTGCTTCTGATCTTTTTTGGAATTCAGATAACAGCTGGCATCATTTTTTTTCTCTGAAATTTAGAAATGAAACTTTTGTAATGATTTTGGCATTTTGATTCTTCAGCAGGCCATTTTTTACTAGGTCAGTTTCTATAGGTCATTTCACTTGAGTCAAGGAATCCATCCATCTCAATCTCTCCCTCTTTGCCCCTCCCTTCCTTCCCCCATCGCTTTTCTGCTCTGCCTTCTTTGTCTTCAAGACCTGCAATAGTTTTCTGTGTCAGCTCCATCAGACAAATTCCTTTCTCAGTGCCAGGTTCTAAGAACTAGCTTTAGAAAAGGATAACTTTTTTATCAGCTTCCTTTAATATATTTTTCTCCCTTTCATTTCATCGAGCCATTTTTCTCAAACAAATCATATTCATATTAAATGGTTAGAAAAATCTATAAAATAAAATTTCATGTCTATCAGATTTTCACTAAATACCTTCCTTGTTTAAAAAATGTTTCAAGCAGTGAAGTGAATGTTACAGATTTATGTGATAAGCAAATACATGATCTGCATCTAATTTATTTGTAGTATTCATGGGCAATATATTATTCAATCATACATTTAAAAATATTGTGTTTTTGTCAACTATATTTTATATTGCTCTTTACTTTCCTAGCTTACTGTAGATTGTACTGTTTTCAAACTTCACAAATCTATTAGAGGATTTCTTTTCTTTCTGTCTCCTCCTCCTCCTTCATCATCGTTATCATCTTTCTCCTTCCCTTCCCCATCTCCTAACCCTCCAGACCTCCTCCTCCTCTTCCTCTGTTTTAATGATGCCAAGGTAAAAACCTACACCTTAGCATCAGCCACAATATAACAATTTAAGTTAAATATATGTGACCAGAGGAATTTGTTCAAATGATTCTAGTATAAAGACTACATGTAGTCACAATAAAGCCCTGGAAAATGTTCACAGAATCAAACCCCTGGATCTGAGAGACAGTATCCTGTTTCTACTGATTCTGTGACAATGTACTTTAGTTTTCATTTAATAATGATAATGTACTTTGGAGGGGAAATTGTACTGAATTCTTAGTCTTTGGTACCATCTCTCTATATCCATTTAGTTTTTCAAACTAAAAGGATGGTAGTTTCTGAAGAGCCTCCGTTACAGAAAATTATGTTCTGAGGATAAAGGGAGGTAAAAATGATCCAAATGTATTTTGAAGAAAGATGGAATGACATATAGATTTTCCAGAATCAATAGAGCAAATAATCCTCCAAGAGATTTTGCTGCTTTTAGCCTCTGCTTGCCTTTTGTGGGATATATATGTGGACTGATGTATGGATAGATGCTATTTTGTTAGGGAATCTATAATTATGATAATAAATTCCATGGTATTTTATTTGATTTCTATTTTCTATTTTAATCTCCCCCAATTTAAAGGAGAACTTAGGCAAATAGTCATCAGTCCCCTCATGCTTCTTACTTTTTGTATTTTCATATACATTCACGAACACTAATTGTAACACTTATCTACTGATTTTCACACACACAAAAAGAGATCTATCCAATATATATATATATATATATATTTCTTAATTCTTATTTTTATTCAAAAGCTATTCAGGAACATTACTATTACTAAATTGAAGAAAAACATAGAAAATAGTTTATATTTTGATATTTCAACAGGTAATTATGTTAATAATTTGATTTCAAAAATCTAGGCTAAATGAAATCGTCAGCATATTGTAAATGATATATGTTTAAGTAATTTACCATAAAGCATTTGTCTGAAGTGTTTCTCAACTTCTTTAAGCCTTTACCAAATTATGACAACAAATAGATATTGCAGTGCAATAGGTTCTGTTTTTACTTTTTTAAAAATTTTAATTCTAGTACAGTTATCATACAGTGTTAAATTAGTTTTATAGGTATAGTACAGTGATTCAACAATTCCATGTATCACTCTGTGCTCATCAAGATATGTGTACTCTTAATCCCCTTCACCTATTTCATCCATCTTCTTACTAACCTCTTCTCTGGTAACTATCAGTTTGTTCTCTATAGTTAAATGTTTGTTTTTTTGGTTTGTTGTCTCCTGTGTTTTGTTGTTCATTTATTTTGTTTCTTCAATTCCACGTATAAGTAAAATCACTTGTTTTTCTTTGATTGACTTATTTTACTTAGCATTATAATCTCTAGACCCATCCATGTTGTTGCAAATGGTAAGAGTTCATTCCTTTTTATGGCTGAGTAATATTTCACTGTGTATATATACACAATGGGATATTGTATATATTGTGCATATATATAAAATATATTGTACCTATATAGTGTGTATACTATATATTATATGTTGTGTATATATATATATAGTATAGATGTGTTGATGTATAGACACACACCATATATGTTATGTGTATGTATTTATACCATATATGTTGTGTGTATCTACTTATAGACAGATATACACAACATTTCTTGTTTATGCATTTACCTATCCATGGACACTTGGGCTGCTTCCATAATTTGGCTATTGCAAATAATGCTGCAATAAACATAAGGATGCAGGTATCTCTTTAAATTAGTGTTTTCATATTCTTTGGGTAAATACCCAGTAGTGGAACTACTAGATCATGTGGTAGTTCTATTCTTAATTTTTTGAGGAACCTCCATACTGTTTTCTTCAGTCGCTGCAACAGTTTGCATTCCTACCAACAGCGCATGAGGGTTCTTTTTTCTCTACACCCTCGTCAACATTTGTTGTTTCTTTCTTTGTACTTTCTTGAGGAAGACATTCACTTTCTTCTTTTCAAAAGGACATGGATTTATTGGTAGATAGCAAAATTTATTTTTCTCACAAAGCATACATAATATCTCACAGCATACTTCCCTTCCTCACGGGTATGTCACTTTGACATCCTTCTCTTTAACTTTAAATGTGGATTTGATGTGTGATACCAAGTAAAATGAATAGTTAAGAGAAATCTTAACATGGCTTCAACAATAAATGTGAAAGTGTACTGTTTCAATTATTCTGGGACTTTAACTTAAGCAAATGTCTCTTTTAAAATAGGCTTATAACCCCTATGCATTATCAAGGCGCATGAAAGCTTAATAATTATGCTTTATGTTCCATGATTTTATTTAACATTGTTGAGCATCACCTATGTGTTTGACACAAAAAAAATCTCCCTTCCTCCCTCCTTCCCCTTTGTCTGTCTTTAAAACTTTGTATTTTATAAAGTCAAAATAAAATCAGTTGAAAATTATTTCTCTCTAACCATGGAATGAGAACAATATATATGTTACAATTCAGATAATTTAAGCTTGATTACATATAGTAGGTTACACAGAAAATATAATATTTTGATACACACTTTATTTAACCAACAGAATATGAAGTCATGTATTTTGATATAAAGTTCCAAGTCATTCTTGCTTAGAAAACTGGCTAAGGAATATTTCTATGCTGAACTAATTTTCTCTTCCTTTGTCCCCTAGGTCTTGCTGTTTCTTCTTTGGTCTGGGTGCCCACTACCACCTCCCCCCATCCACCTCGGCTTTTCTCTCTTTTGCCTAGTTGTACTGGAAAGTTGTTTCCATTATTTAGATCTTTGCTATTGTAGAAAAATTCAGTCTTTATATCAGCAATTAGGTCAATGTTCAATATAAGCTGAGATCCTACCCTAGCTTTGTTGATAAAGTATCTATGCTTTCCTTCTGTACTTTGTAAATGGCAGTCAGCCTGTCATGAATTGTAAACTCATTTTTTCTCTTTTAATTTTCACAGATCTGAAGTTTTGCTCAGTGTTTCTCTTGCTCAAGTGCCTCTGTATTTTCTGTTTCTATATTTTTCATGTTTTACTTTCCCTCCAAATCATTATAAAAGGATGAGTTTTAAAATTTAACTGTTGGGCAGCCCGGGTGGCTCAGCGGTTTAGCGCCTGCCTTCAGCCCAGGGTGTGATCCTCAAGACCTGGAATTGAGTCCCACATCAGGCTTCCTGCACGGAGCCTGCTTCTCCCTCTGCCTGTGTCTCTGCCTCTCTTTCTCTCTGTGTCTCTTATGAATAAATAAATAAAATCTTTAAAAAAATAAAATTCAACAGTTTTTCTCTAAATAATACTATTTAGAGACTGGACCCAAGCTGAAAGCCAGTTTCCTATGTAGCTGCCATTATAGCCCTAGTGTGATATTGTTGATCATTCTTAGCCAAAGCAGCACAGGCATTTACTGTTTTAACATTTTAACATATCTTACTCTGACTAACTATTTCACCAATGTTGTTTCATAAAATATTTTAACAATTAATGATGGTATTATTATCTATCATTTAATAGTTAAAGAAAGTATATCTTACAAAGTCTTTGTCACTTACCTAATAAAGTTACAAAACCACCCTGTAGAAGATACTGATATAGAAATAAGTAAGAAGCATTCTTGGGTCTCTTTTTTTTTTCTTCCAGCTGAATATTGATGTCAGGGTTACTGTAAAGGCCTGAAGATATGACAGTGCACCAGGTTGGCCTATGAATGACCATATCGTACAAACTGCTACCTCCCTATTCACCCACCTGCCTAGAACTCTCTTGGTTTTTATGTGACTAAGAAATAAACTTCTACTCTATGAGTCATTTTTATAATTTGAGTTTATTTAATAAAATAGTTAGCTCTCCCTGACTTCCTCAAATGATGACAGTATTAGGAGAAAAACAAATTCATCTATATTAACCCACCACAATTTGACCACTTGCAGAATATTACATCGATGAAGAGTTGAAATGCAGGAAATACAGAACATTAAGTTATAAAATTCTAGCATCCATTCTAGAGTATCAAAAATTGATGTTATGAAAGAAAAGCATATAATACATGAAATAGGAATGCCTGGGTGGCTCGGCAGTTGAGCATTTGCTTTTGGCTCAGGGCGTGATCCGGGAGGCCCGGGATTGAATCCCACATCGGGCTTCCTGCATGGAGCCTGCTTCTCCTCAGCCTATGTTTCTGCCTCTCTCTCTCTCTCTCTGTCTCTGTGTGTGTGTGTGTGTCTCATGAATAAATAAGTAAAATCTTAAAAAAAATACATGAAATACTCAATTGCACAAATCAATATCAATAAACAGTTGAATATTCTTACTGTATGTTATATAGCATTAGTTTTGCAATTAGAAATCCAAAGTATTTGCTCTTACTAATAAGTCATGTAAAGAAACTTGCTCCCATTGCTTAGTTTAATTTTGCTTTCCTTTTTATAATTATAAGAGATAGGGTGCCTGGGTGGCCCAGTAGGTTAAGCATCTGTCTTCAGCTCAGGTCATGATCTGGAGTTCCAAGATAGAGCTCTGCATCAGGCTCCCTGCTCAGCAGAAGTCTGCTTCTCCCTCTGCCCCTCACACTGCTCATGTTTCTTTCTTTCTTACTCTCTCTGTGTCTCTCAAATAAATAAGTCAAATCTTTTTTAAAAAAAAAATTAGATAGTGGATGACCTTAAGTCCAACTTTCCATTGCTGTACCTAATTTGTTAATTCAACAAATGCTAGTTGATTGGCTACCATGTGCTCTGCATGGTTTTAAGCACTTAGTATACATATGTGAATAAGACAGACTGAGATATCTACCTTCACAGAGCTTATATTTTAGGAGAGGAGATGGGGGAGGGGAGCACAATGAACAAGCAAATGTGACATATAAGACAGTGATATTTATCACAGATAATGATAAATACTACTAAAGGAAAGTGGAGGATGATGGTGTTCTTCAGGATGCAAATTTAAACAGATGGTCAAGATAGGGTTTTGAAGAGGTGTAGACATTTATTATTAAGATTTGTGTGGGAAAAGCACTCTAGATAAATAAAACAGTCACTTTTGCAAATCAAGTTTGTACTTGACAGATTCAAGGAAAAGGAAAGGACCAATAAAGCTGAAAAGGCAGGAGTGGTAGTAGAGAATTATAAGAGATCAGGGAGTGAAGGAGAGGAGGGGACAAATCCTATAAGGCTTTGTAGAGCACCAGGAACACTTTGGCTTTGTTCTGTAAGAAAAGAGGAATAATTGTGGAGTTTTTAGTGGAGAAATGATACAATGTAACTTGTATTTTAGAGGACTACTTCAACCACTAGAATGAACTGGAGAAGAGAAAGAGTGGAGATAAAATGCTGTGACACATTTCGAGTGAGAGAATGACAGAAAGAGTAGAAAAGAGGCAGTGGAAAAAGTAGAGAAGAGGTAGAATTACAATGGTAATTAGATGATAGCAGAGCTGATAAGTAAGTCATTGGACTTACCAGTATGGATGGTAGGAGAAGACCTGAGCTCGAAATAAGTATTTGGAGTCTCTGTCATCTAGATAGCATTTAATGCCAGCAGAGTGGATTAAATCCCCCTGGGATCTGAAAGTGAGAGCACCATGAACAACGTCTTGGGTACTAACAATCAGAAGTTGGGGAAAAGAGGAGGAACCAGAAGAAAGAGCTGAGAAGGGAAAAATCATGAGTATGTGGCATTTCTGTACTCAGAGGAAGAAAACGTGTTCACCAAAGGATGTTGATATGTCAACAAAATTGAAGACTGAGAATCATCATAGGGTATAGCAAAATAAGGTTATTGATGACTTTGGCAAGAGCAGATGGTAGAGCAGTGGGAGAGAAGAGGAAGGAAGGAGGGAAACTTGATAGAATCTAGCCAACTTTCACCTTTCTGTAAAAGACATCAAATAATGAAGCAATAGATGATAGGGAAATAAATGTTCACCCTACTTATTTATTATTATTGTAGGGGAAGAGCTGTTTTAGAAATACTAAAGATTTGTGGGGCACCTTGGTAGCTCAGTCAGTTAAGCATGTGACTTGATTTTGGCTCAGGTTATGACCTCAGGGTGATGGGCTCCACGCTCAGCAGGAAGTCTACTTGGGATTCTCTCTCTTAACTCTCATTCTACCCCTCCCCCATGCTTGCTCTCTCCCTAATAAAAATAATAAATAAATAAACCTTAAAAAAAAGAAATGCTAAAGAACTGCAAAGTATTTATACAAAATGCATAGAGTGCAAACATAATATTTCACAATATTAAAGAGCTAATAACCTGTAGTGGTTCTCAGTTCAGATTGATGAATGGACAAGAATGGAAGGGATGCATCCAGTTACCTAATTTTTTGAGTTAAATTTAAAACACACTTTTTCCCAGCTAAAAGTCTTAAAAAACAGTTTCTCTATTCTATGATCCCTGTCTTTGAAATAACAAAAAATGGATTTAACAACATGACAATTATTTTATACATGTCTAGGGACGAAAATTCACAAACCACATGAGACAATAATGGCCCTCTCCTGTTACTCAGAGATTAAATGTCAAGAACAGAAATTAGTTCTTCATTATTATTTCAACAGAATTTTATTGCTAATCTCTCAAGGAAGACTATCTAAAATATCCCCCCAATTTTTTTAAACCCCAATTTAAAAAATATTCCTTATGAAGAGCTATATAATAATCTTATTGTTATAAAACATATACATTTTTTTACATTTTAAAATAATTTATTTGAAATCTTCAAATGTTTAAGTTTACTTATGTATCTATATCTATAAACTTACAGATTTAATTCTTTTCTTATTTTTCCTATACCTTAGTTTTCTTTTTTTTTTTTTTAAAGATTTTATTTATTTATTAATGAGAGACAGAAAGAGAGGCAGAGACACAAGCAGAGGGAGAAGCAGGCTCCATGCAGTGAAGCCGCCATGGGACTCGATCCCAGGACTCTAGGATCACACCCTGGGCCAAAGACAGGAGCCAAACTGCTGAGCCACCCAGGGATCCCTATACCTTAGTTTCTTTCTTAGCTATTAGAACTTTTATGTGATATTTCTAAAGTATAATTTTATTTATGTGATTAAGTATCCAGCATATTCTAGCACACAGAACCATAGAAACTAACATTTAAAGCTATCAATTATCACACATCTACATGACAGGAAATATTCTAATTTGTATTAGTCATCTATTTAATTTCATTTAATCTTCATAAAAAAACTTTTGTAGTAAGAACTATGATGATTTCTATTTCATGAATGAAGAAACAAATTTAGAAGAGATAAAAAACTCACTCACTGTTATAGAGTGTCAGAGCCATCCTGTGAACAACAGGTATAGAGATACTCTGACAATTTATAAACCAACAAAACTTCATTATGACATTGTCTGGACTCATATACCCTAAGGAATAATTGTTTTAATCACAAATAACTACGTATTTTTAAAATATGTATTACATTGTATAATTGTTCTATGACTATATTACATACTAATACTAGTTATTCTTCGCACATAAAACTATTTCACAAACTTTAGTTACAAAATTTACCATTTTCCCCTTCTAATCTGATCCATTTTGGATCTAATATACATGAAACATTCAAATTCACTATCATATTGAGGCTCATTGAGAATGCCATGAGAAAGAAGGTACAGCTAGTTCAACCTCTTCCAAAGTTGCTTTGCAACCTATTACTGCCTGTGTATGTGGTTACATTTATACTAAATCATTTAAAAAGCACATTATCCTTTAACTTTGTGCTGTGCACACTACCATGTGGTGCTTGTGTAGAATATACTATACTGTGAAGTGACTACCAGTAAGAGTTAGTGCTTCCAGCACATGTTTTTTTAATGGAGTTCACAGGATGTGCTATGGACCATCCATTATCACTTCTGACCCAAAGTAGGAGTTCAACATAGGCTTAAATGATCCTTCTATCACAACGTTCATGCTATTTCTTTTCCAGAAAAATATCTCACTCATCACAAAGAGCCAGACAGTGAAAACTCAATAGAGAGAGAAAATTACATGAGTTCCATCCTATTATCTAGTAAAACAGACAGCCCGCTTTTGAACAGATAATTATAGACAAGTAGGGACTTTCATAAATAAGCGTATAATGGTACAATATCTACAGTTTATGCTTTAATCAAGGACATATTAAAATCCACATCTCTCTGTCACACAAAATTGTAAACTTCTTAACAGCATAGCCCCTGTCTTATTCTTACAACCATCTGGAATCAAGTAAAATCCACCATAAGTGCTTTCTTAAATATTCTTGAACTTTTTACAGTTAGTGATGACATAAACAAATCCAGAGACAACAGAAATATGCCATAGAAAATAAACAAATAAAATTTAATCCAATAAGCATATACCTCAGTTTGAGTTCACAGTTGGTCTGGACAAAGATTTGTCCCTTAGCCACACTTGTAAGGCTTGATGTATGAGAAGGATCTAGATAGACACAAGATTCCCTTATGTCTTTGTATTGTGCAGCATATTCATGTCTATAAAAACATATATAGTTCTTACTTCCGAATGTCATTTTAATTATACTAAGAACTCTTTTTTGTTGACTTCATAAAGCCTCAATTTGAGTCACTTCAGAAATTTGTATCCATACTACTTAAATTTATGGAACCATCACATTATTATAAAAAGTCAGCAACTCAAGCCTCAAATGACACAAAATTTATTAAATGTTGCAAAGATATAAAATATATGATGTCTTTAAAATAAAAACCCTTAGGACACCTAGGTAGCTCAGTCCATTAAGCATCTGACTCTTGATTTTGGCTCAGGTCCTGATCTCAGGGTTGTGAGATCAAGCCTCACGTGGGGCTTTGTGCTGGGCAAGGAGTCTGTTTAAGATTCTGTTTCCATCTCCTTTTATCCCTCCTTCCTTACCTCCTCTCCCTTCTCTCGTGTGTGGTCTTTTTCAAAACAAAAGAATAAATTTAAAAAAAATCTTAAATATTCAATAATTCATTATTCAAATAAACATATTTAACGGAGCATTTCCTGTGTGCCAAGTACTGTACACACTGTCTCACATGTATGATCATATTCCATCCCTACATCAAACCTATGAGCTAAATATTAATATTACCCAGTTAGGCAGCTGGAAAGAGCTGAGGCCAGGATTAAGAACCAGGGCTGCCTGATTTCAAAGCCTGATCTTTAATTAACAGGATAGCAGATAAAATATTAGGATTTTTTTAAATCCTCAATTTCAAGGAATTCACTTATCTTTAAGAACATGCATAACCACAAAGTTATTATATAAGACACACACACACACATATTTGCATGTATACATATAATACCCTCACAAACCCTAAAACAGCAACAAAATCCTGGAGGCAGAGAAGGCCAATTGATGTCTTAGTGTAACTCATGATAAAAAAATAAAATAACAACAAAAAATTCCTATTGATGAATAATCTTATAGAAAGCCGCTACTCATCTTTTTATTTTAATAACCCAGTCAACCATTAAATTGGATACTATCATGAAAAAAATCACTCTGAATTCAAAATGCCAATGATTTCAGACAATGCTGCCAGGAATTAGAAATCATTGTCTTGTGCATATCCTAACGTTGACATAATCCTCCTCCTTTTTCATATAGATGTATTTCTTCAGCCCATGTATTACAGTATAATGAAGACATTCAAGATTATTGCATTAGATGTTATATCAGTAATTATGCATCATAATAATGCTGCATAACGAACCACTCCAAAATGCAGTGGCTTTCAATAGTAAGCATTTAATTCTCTTCATCATAGGTTTGTAGATTTACTGTAGTTTGGATGATCTAGAAGGATTTGGTCATTCACACTACCTTACGCTGTGGGTTGGTGAGTTTTGTTTCCAAGCTACAGGATGGGTTCACATCTCATTATGTGAGTGTTTTAGCATCCAGACGAAAGGGACTGAGGTTTCCTGCGTGGTATATAGTTCTCATTGCTGTTTGCAGGTTGCAGAAGCCAAGCCAAAAAATGCAAGGAAGATTATGTTTTTTACTAGTGGTTCATCTGCTCATATTCCAACAGCCAAAGCAAGTCACATAACTAAACCCAGCACTGTGAGCAAAAAGCATATTTTTTGATAGAGTGCTAAGTAGTGAATGTTCACTAAGAGTAAATACTGATGAACAAGAATATAAAGATAGGATAAGCTTAATGTATGTCTGGCATCCTTTAAAATAATGCCTGAAAAAATTGATAGCTTTACTATTTTTCATTCTTAAATATTAATAAAACAGCAAATAAATGAAATACAACATTTACTCTAATTCGGCACGGTGGAAATTTTGTTATGGGGTCATAACTACTGTGGTCTGTTTGCCTTTAATTGTTAAAGAGATTAAGACAATTGTAAACTATACAATTGATGGGGAGAGAGGGATCAATGATGCTCAGTCAAGTGAAACCACTAACTATATCTATATCTGAAAGTTGTAGATGTACCATAAAGCGACATCAAGAAATAAAACAGGCTAAAAATAATTGAGTAATTTCTCACTCTTTCTCAGAAATGTCTTTAAATTGACATCCTGATTCTACCTTTTTGAAGTAAGAATATATGGATGTGCTTTTTATCTTACTGGAATAACATCTGCTTATAGAGGCAAACTGAATGTATAGAACTAGAAAATCAATGCAAACTTAACAGCATAGAGACAGGATACATCTAGAGACACGATTTAAGTGGTCAAAGCCATTCTAGGTCTTGGAAACTGGAGTGGTGGGTGGGGTTAGGAGAGAGGGTAGTACAGGAAAGACATAAGAACCAATCATATTTTGAAAGCTGAGATAAATCTTGAAGTTCTACATGAACAATACATTTACAATCCAAGGATGTTGTCTGAGTGACAGAAATTAGGAATGAGACAAAGACTATAGACCCCAGAGAAAGAATCATCTATCCCAAAAAGTATAATAGATGAAAATCAAGAACATCACTTTATATGTGGAAAAAAAAATACTTTTAACCAGGCATCTAGCAACAAACTAAAATCTTATGCTTGAGATGTGTGCATATTTTTCCTTGGAGAATGAGGGCCACATGTGGCTTTCATTAGGTAGTCAAGTGAGCCTTTGAAATAAACAAAAGGAACTACTACATTAGAAAAAAAATATAACTCTTTTACTTAGAAAGGGGACTGGTTCACAAAAACCTAACAGAAGGAGAATCAGACACAATCAGAAATGGCCAAGTTTTTAAACACTGTTTCCTAAGTTTCACTTTGTTATATACTTCACACAGAAAGTCAATTATGATAAAAGTTAGATTTACCCAATGTTTTCTTATTGATTGCCTAGGGCTATTTTTATTCATAATATTACAATCAGTGGCTGCAAACAATTATAAGCTTATAAACCACGGACTGAGACTTTTAAAGGGGAATATAAAACAGAAGCTTATGAATTTTTAGGAAATAATTATCCTATTTTCACAGAAGCCTTTAATTTTAGTGAAATAAGACAATGATAGAAAGAAATTAAATGAGAAAGGAGACTCGTTTCTAAATTAAATGTTTCATGTCTAATGTGGCATCAGTTGCTCTTTAGACCACATTTACATTACTATAATGATCTCTACTTTTAAAGGTTTATTACCTTAATCAAAATATTCATTAGAGGGGAAAAAAATGTTCATTCAAAGTTAAATCTTGTATGCACTTTTTACATATTTGATTCCAACATGAATTAAAATTCTCTTCATTTATACCAATAAATATTATCAGTGAAAAAGAAATTTGAATTGTGTTTGGTACATATAAAATGTCCTTGATTTTAGTTATTATTGTAAAAACTTTGGAACTTTTCTCTTAATTGACAAATATGTATTCTTAAATATATGAGGAGTGAAAAGTTGAGTATAATAATTATCACAGTGTTTTTTTACCCCCTAAAACACACATTCGAGTAAAACAAAATCTCGTTGAATTATTTTAAAATAGTTTATAAGACAAACAGACACACAAATGTCCAGATATAAGTCAGACTCCTTCGAAAAGTTAGACTTCATTTGAATCAGTTTTGAAGATTGTTACTCTTTGACAATTCAGAAATCCAATTGTCTTTTCCTGGTTTTAAAGCATTGAAGTCAGAGTTGTTAGGGGGACCTACTCTAATTAAGGTCATCTCTTATTCTTAATGCTGTGTTATCTTAGACTTTATTATAAACATCTAAGAATCTTTTAAAATGAAAATTCTTTGAGCTCTCAGAGAATCATATTCTTAATATATTTACAGAGCCTCATATAAATTGTGATTTAGGATTTAGGAGAGTGTGGTAAAGACACAAGGATTCACAAAATATTCTAGGAGTGTCCCTTTCTTTAACAGGGCACCTTTTGATTTGGTTGGGGTTTATAATCAGTGAGAGATCATGAGTCAGGAATATTTAACCCAGAAGCCAGATAGCCTCACAAAATGGTAGAGTCTCCAGCAGATTGGACTTCTGAGAATTATTTAGGGTACAATCCCTCACTGGACTGGGTTGGATATGTGACAGCAAGAGTAATACATTTTTCATGTGATATACTACTAAGATTTGAGGACAAATTGTGTAACTAGTCTTGAAACCAGATATAAGAAATAAGTAATAAATTAATAAAATTTCTCGACAACATTGCATTGCCCTAGCAACTGGGCAACTGGCTGTGAATAAATTGCTTTTAGATCCTGAAAAGTTGGTGAGCTATGTGATCCAATAGCAAAATATTTGGTCCAAGTTGTCTATAATAACTTTGAAAGTGGAATGTTCATTTCTTAGGAAGAGGCTGGAAATAGAACCTTCATAGTATGTAAAAATTGTTACTGATAACACTTTTCAAGGTGTTCTAAGAAAGAACTGGATAATCAACAAGCTTAAACAAAAGGAAATAGGTTTTATGAAAATAAGTAAAGGAAACATGACTTAAAATGAGACAGGAAGCCCCGAGGGGAGCTCTCATGCACAAACCACTCTTGCAGTTTGCAGAACCAACAGGAAGAATCAAGATAAGAATTACCTTGACGAGCAAGAGCACTTTTCACATAGGAATTTCATCTCCTGCTCTTAAGAAGGAAGATCCCTCCCTGCCCTGCTGCAATGCATTAAGTGCCACTTGCAGCCAATAAGAAACCACAACAATCTCAAACTCTTGTTCTTCTCCAGTGAACGTGTGTTAAATCTCCTCAATTTCTTCCTAAAGCCTAATAAAGGCTGACCTTTCCTTTGTCTCTTCAGACTTGCCTATGGTTTACCAGTTTGCTTGTCCTGAATTGCAATTCTGCTATTCCCAAATAAACTCATTTTGCTAGCAAAATTACTAGTTGTTTTACTTTTAAGGTTGACAGTTTTAAAAGTCTTTAATGGACAAAGGCCCAATAATACTTTATATTAATTAAAATATTTTAAGCTAAAGGTGTGGCACACAATTTAAAAAAGAACCAAAACTCTCAATTGATTAAAGTGCCTCTGGGTCAAATTAGATTATGTCTTCTTACCTAAATCTGAGAGCTTCAGGATAGCTTCTGTAAGTGAAAGGGAAAGATTTGAAATAACTAAGAAATAAATATTTGAGAACTTCTAGGAAAGCACTTTGGATGTGGTTACTGGCAATTGAATGCATCTAAAATCAAATGAATCGGAAGTCTACTGAGTTTCTGAGCATTTGTTTTGCAAAGAAATCAAGAGGCCGGTAAAAAAAGATTGTGAATATCTTTAACCTCCCATAGCCCAACTCAGGGCTGAGAATTCCAACACCAATTTTCATTGTGATCAAGTAGTGTACTAACATATGAAGACTCAACTTCATGGAGGTGGAGATGGAGTCAGGGGCCATGAGGAATAATGGGCACACGACTTCATCTCAGACAGTAAAATCAGGGATTAATCCAAATTTTCTACCACTCCAGGGTAGGGTTTTTTCACAATGTCTAGTCAGCAGAGTTTCAATGTTTTACAGTTTAGTGTGTTGCCTCTATTTGAATAAAACTGTAGATCAATCTTGAGTGTGAAATACTATAGAAAAGCCAAGCCAAATTATCTTTCATTCTCTATCAAAAGAATGTCTAGTAAATATTTAGCATTCTGAGGTCAAAGTTTTTATTGTATGGGATATATTAGGTCTAGAGGTATAAATCATTTTATAATTGTATGGAATATACATATACACATACATATAAATTAAAAATATACATGATTTGGGAAATTTTACAATTTGGCCCATTTTAGACTATAGCAATTCTGTATGTAAAATAGGGAAGACAACATCATCTCTATGTTTTTAAAACAGAAAGTTGAGGTCCAGAGATTTTAAGTGACTTTCTAAAATTAAAAAGCTAGGAAATGACAAAGCCATTATTAAATCTGTATATTATGACTACATAACAGGTGCTTCTATTATATCACTATATGTTACATTGCAGTTGGGGAAGAAAGCAGATATTTGGATGAATTTTGAGAAAAAAATGGAATCAGAAATAATTAATTTTATAAAAATACCCTATAAGTTAACTAATACTTTTGGAAAATATTGAACTTTCCTGTCATTCAGTGCCTAAATAAACAAGTTCATAAAGCTCTGAAATTCATGGAGCAAAAGTATCTTTTGTACAGGAGATTAAAAAAAAAAAAAAGACCTAGCTTTTATAGTATTAGACATTCAAGGAAAGATCGGGATATAAAGATAAATGAAAAGGAGATCTTTGAAAAAATACCAATAAAATTTTTCTAATGTGTCAAACAAACCAACAGCAATTTAATTCATGAAATTTATTGAGTACTTTGGAAACATAGAGCACTTTTCCTTTTCAAGTAATCTGTATAATCTCTATAAGGGGCAGAAAAGCTATTCTAGTTCCAGAGATAACAAGAAAAACTAATGCAAAGAAGATAAACTACTCCCTTTAATGTCAGGTAGAGTTACTAGCGTAATTATTTTTGGTAGGAGTAAAAGCCCTAATTCCTATCCCTAATCTCAGTTCATGCTGCCACATGGAAGTACACTTGGCTGTAAAACAGCTCCATCTGCATCTCTTCTCATTTTTTTTCTGAAAACCTACAGGGGGATATTTGTTATCATGGCATATGCTTATGAATAATTGCTTTCAAGTATTACACATTGCTAGACCCAATTTTTATGTTAAGTTAGAACTGCCTCCAGGGGAATGTTATACTATTAGTTGCCAGGGTGTAAATGCAATTCAAAATCAAGATGCTGCAATCAAAGGTACAGCCACATAGAGAGGGTTATAGAGTACCTACTTGTGGTAGATATTCATCACTGCCTACCCAGTAGCAATTTTTTCCCTTTTCTTTAGCATAACAGAAACTTATTCGGGGTTTCGGCGGGGGGGGGGGGGGGGGGGAGGGGGGGGGGGAGTTGTAAATCCCATCCAAACTGATAAACTCTGTTAAGTCAGTAAGGATTTCCTTGCTCCTTGCTTTGCAAGCCTGCCTCATCTTTGAATAGTTATGTGACTCAGTCCTGGCTAATAAGAACTAACTGGAAGACTGTTGAGGTCAGAAATGGAGAAACTTCTAAAAAACATTTTTTTACTGATGGAAGATTTGACATGATAGGCACTGGTGCTTTCTTCATCTTCGGATTGTGAATGTAGCTCTAGTTCTAGAGCTGTAAGGGTCCTTTTGTGACCTTAACAGCCAGCATTAGGGAGGATCCAGGATTTAAAGATACCAGCTTTACATTACTGGTCCACTTATCTTCTAATTTTGTTATATAAACAAAAAATACATTAAAGACTATAAGGTTGAATTTTCTGCTGCTTGCTGCAGAAAAGAACCTTAGCTGATACATTTTCTAAATTATGTCTCATAAAGTTATAAGATAGCTGATTTGGGGACTTCACAAACAAAGAAGAAATTTCTACCTAATACTGCATATTTAAACTGATGTGGGGCAGCCGGGGTGGCTCAGCGGTTTAGCGCCACCTTCAGCCCAGGGTGTATTCCTGGAGACCCGGGATTGAGTCCCACTTCAGGCTCCCTGCATGGAGCCTGCTTCTCCCTTGGCCTGTGTCTGTTCCTCTCTCTCTCTCTCTGTGTTTCTCATAAATAAATAAATAAATAAATAAATAAATAAATAAATAAATAAAATCTTAAAAAAAAACCCCAAAAATAAACTGATGTAACATAGTGTTGTGTACTGTTAGTATTATTATTATTATTATTATTAATTTTACATTGCATCCATATATGATTTCATTAAAAAAAAACAGGAAAGTTTAGCTATTAAAGTATTTAAAGTATTTAAAATCTATGCCGTAGAAAAATCACTGTACATCTCCTTAACTAAGGCTCTGAGTATCCGGAATTCCACAAGCATATTCTTAAATTTTACTCTATCATTTCCTAATGTTAGATAATTTTTGTAATAATTTAAAGTGAATCACATTATGAATCATTTGAATGACCTCTTTATAATAGATTGCATTTCAGAGCCTGTATTGCTTCTTTCTTTTTTTTTTTTTTGTAACCACTGATGCTTTAAAGTGATACCGTGTGACTTTTGATGTGATAGCTAACATATCTGGTAACTTTCAGATTAGCATGTCTTGATGTAAAAATGGTATGTTTCTGCTCACATTTAACTTCAACTTCTTACAAAGAAAAACTTCTTACAAAGAAAAATCTGTTATCTGAAAATATTTCTTAATTAATTTTTAAAACACTTTATTTATTTAGAGAGTAAAAGCAAGGGGAAGGGGAGAGGGACAAACTCTCTACTGAGCAGGGAGCCTGATGTGGGGTTCGATCACAGGACTCTGATATCATGACCTGAGCCAAAGTCAACACTTAACTGACTGAGCCACCCAGGTGCCCCATACTAATTGAAAAGACAATTTCATGAAACAGGTGACACAGCTCATGTAATATGACCCTGAGGAACTGTCAAAGATGTGTGTGACATCTTTCAGATTGCTTCAATGCTATCTTAAGTAGCTACTAACTTTGCCCCATTTTTTTAGTAATAGAGATAACGGAGATAATGGTACATGTTCACCAACCCCACTGATAATCTGCAATTAGTTCTGGTCCTATAACTGAGTCCAAGAATTGTAGGCAGAAGAGATGCATACCATTCCCAAGCCTTGCTCAACAAAATGCATTTTTACATTCTCCTGCTTCAATCTCTTTTACTGGTCTTCCATTGTTGACATCAGGTGACTTTAAAGCATAAGATGGTGTGTTCACCAGATGTGAGTGGCTTGAATCCTTGAGTCACCACTTGGGCCATAACTACCCAGAAGCTGCCCCACCAGATATATGTGGGCAATGAATTATATGAATGAGATTAGATATCAATAGATATCTAATGGGAACTTATCCCAAGTTAGTAGTTCAAAACAACAAACATTTATCATTTCCTAGGTCAGTAATCTTGGAGTGACTTAGTGAGGTTGTTCTGGTTTAGAGTCTCTCATGAGGTTGGGATTAAAGGGCTATCTAGAGATGCAATCATCAGAAGCTTGCCTGGGGTAGAATTCACTTCTAAACTCACTCATTTGGCTGATAGCTGGAGGCCTCTGTTTCTCACCAAATGAGCCTCAACATAGGGCTGCTTCCAACACAAAAGCTGGGTTCTCCCAGAGCAAATGATGAGAGAAAGTGAAAACACACACTTATGATAGAAGCCATAGTCTTTGTAATTTTTTCCTCTGAAGTGACATATTGTAACTTCTGCTTTATACTATTGAGCACACAGCCCAATCTTGGTACAATGTGGTTGATTATCACAAAAAGATATAAATTCCAAGAGGCAGGGGATATTGTGGGCCATTTTGGAGGTTGGCCACCTCATTGATTTAAACACCCAAACTAATACATTAAAAGAATTATAATAAAGCCTAAGATTATCATGGAACAAAGTAGTTCAGCTGATTTTTCTATTTTTGTAGCACAAATTTTGTAATCTTTTGTCACAATTTTCTCACTTGTTAGTAAAATTCCTATCCCAAAGTTTAATTTTAAAAAAGCTTGAAAATGTGATATGGTTTTTAAAAACAATTTACCAAACTTGATCAGAACTGCAAAATTGACTCAACTGACATTTTATTGAATGTCTACTATATATGTAACTTCAGTATTTCTATAAGCAATTTAGCATGAAAATTAGCTCATTTTGTCATCATCTACTTTCAAACCTCTGCTCTTGTACAGAATGTGTGAAAGACAATTTTATTGAAAACCTTTTTTGGGGGGGTGGGGAAATTTAGTCATGATTATCATTACCCAAGGGCAAATAGATGACTCATTTGGAGTTTATTTTGAAAGCCCAAACCAGATTCCAACTGCATACTAAAGTGGTAATTGCATTACCAGCCTCCTCTGATATATATAAACTACTCCAACTGCATTAGTGGTTTATGACATCAACAATACCAGCTGATTTAATCATGTTTTTTCTCTTTAGTAAAGAGCCCTATATCATTCTCCATAATAAGAGCATACCCCATAGTGCCTATATAAATCTTCGCCAAATCCTTACTACATCAACATTACTGTGGTTGTAATGTAACTCCATCAGCAGATACACATTCATGTTTGCTGACTAAACATATTCCTGTTCACATATTAAAGATGAATAATTAAATTCACAAAAAATTAAAACAGGCTTTCCATTAATGTTAGGATGGCATAGTTCATTTATTTACTCAGGAATTATTTTGTGAATTTACACAATCTGTGACCTTTCAAACCCCAGGATCACTTCAAATGTGGGTTGCTTTGCCTAAAATAAAAAGCCACTCTTATTTAGTTTCATAATAAATGGGATGGCTGCTGTGCTGTTATACTACAATAAAGATATTTTATTTCCTATAGACTTTGTTAGTGTAAGGGGTAGGAGGGAAAATCAATGTGTCACAACATCATAAAACAACCCAGAAAATAAAGTAAGATATAAAAGAGCCAATAAAAAAAAAAAAGACCCACAATACAATTAACTGATGACGTTTGAGCTCCCGTACATACAACAGTAAACTCGAACATAAGATGAATTTACGTTTTTGTTGTTGTTTGAAATCACTTTAGGGTGCTAGACAAGCAAAGCTAAATTTCTAACAACTTCTGATTAGGAAATTATTTCATTGAATAACTCTGCAGACAGTAAGAGATGGCTTTTCCAGACTTGAAGGCAGTCGGCTAATTAAGTCACATTTCCTACATGATACCAATGTCCCAAAGTAAATTTCCCTGCAATACCCAGTGTTATTGTGTCACTCATCTAGTGACCCATAATATTTCAAGAAATATTTTTTAAAGCAGTAACCAAGATTATGTGCCTCTTTTATGGCCTAATTTTATTTCTATTTAAGTATTGAATAAAAAAATACATACTAGAATTCTGGAGATTGGCTACACAACAATGTGAATATATTTAACATTATGAATGAAGTATACACTTAAAAGTGGTTAAGGTTGTAAATTTTATATTATATATATTTTAACATAATTGAAAAAATAAATTAAATGCTATGGGAGAAGATAATAAGCTTCATGTTATGTATAAGGTCTTTAACGTTAAAAAGTAAAAAGACATCCTACTTAAAGTATAAAATTAATTGCATGGGATTATTGAATCATTACATTATACCATCGAAACTAATATAACACTGTATGCTAACAATACTGGGATTAAAATAAATGTAAAATATATGTATAAAATTAATGAATTAAGAAAATTTTTAATTTTGAAAGTTACTGGATTTTGTTTTTAGTGCATAAAAATTTATTCTTGTCAGTTTTCTAGAATAATTAGTCCAATATGTGAAAGTGAAAAAAATTGGAAATTTTAATCTCCTCACATTTCTGAGCCTTGTGATCTTGCATAAGATATCAAGTCTAAATCTTGGTTTCTACCTATTTTACAGGATAGGTGTGTGGGTTCATCAACACAGTCTTTAAAAATCATCTGGTGTAGTGCTTAGCACATAATAGATGTTCACAGTTGTGAGCTTCCTTCTTTCCAAGTAAAAAACAGACATGTTAATCATGAATAATAAATAGTGGGTGGAGAAATGGCTGCAAGTTAAGCTTCTGAAATTGAAAACGTGTAAATAAATTATAAAAAGAGCCTCAGAAGAACCTGGGTAGCTCAGTGTGTGTCTGGCTCTTGGTTTCGGCTCAGGTCATGGTCTCAGAAGAAGGAGCCCTGAATCCTGCTTTGCACTCAGCAGGTATCTGCTTCTCTCTCTCCCTCTGCCTCTCCCTTCACTCACATGTGCACCTGTGTGTGCACTCTCTCTCTCTCTCTCTCTAAAATAGGTAAATAAATCTTAAAAAAATAAAAGAGCCTCAGTCATGTCATAGTTGCAGCCTTTTAAGATTCCAAGGAGAGGATCCAGCTAAGCAATATGGACTCTTTATCCTCAGAAACTGTGAAAGAAATATTTTTTAAAGATATATATACACACACACACACACACACACACACACACATATTCATTCATCAATTCTCATATCTAAAAAGGTTTATTAATCATTGTTTTAACTTTTAAATATTAACATTGGAAGATGTATATGGAAATATGGAACACATCCTCAGATGAATTTTGTTTTTACTTTGTTTTTTTTTTTTTTTTAAGATTTTATTTATTTATTCATGAGGAGAAGTAGGCTCCATGCAGGGAGCCCGACACGGGACTTGATCCCGGGTCTCCAGGATCAGGCTCTGGGCTGAAGGCGGCGCTAAACTGTTGAGCCACCGGGCTGCCCTTACTTTGTTTTTTTAGAACAACTTCTCCTTACTAAAATATTCTCATTAGGGGTATAAAATCTGAGAAGTCCTCTTTTTTGATATTCAAAGAAATCTGAGCAATCCAAATTCAACACTGTATCCCTTACAATTGTAAGTTCCTTAGAGTAATATTAAATACCAATTCACATGTAATATCAGATGAAATAGGATAGAGGTTCATAATGCATAAAATCCAAATATTGTTTGATGTCACTAGCATGCAAGTATGTCTGGAAAAAGAAATCAGACTTTTGATGATCAAGCCTAATAATTATTTCTATTTATTTTAAGTTCTTTGAGGCATATATTGATAATGGGGACCCTATAAAATCTATTACTATACTTTGTGTAACTGTTGACCATTGCAGTTAGTAGTAGCATCTACAGTATGTTTGTTAAATGGTGTTTCTCACTTAGGATTTAAATCCAGTTAGCTACATCAAACAGTGGCTTAGTCTTCAACTGAATAGTATTACTTTTTGAAAAGAATTACTAAGAATTTTAGCTGATAATCACATATATTAAGGGTACTTATGTTACTTTGAAATATTATTTTCTTTTCGATTAGAGACACTAGGATTCAAAGATTTCTTCTCTTAATAAAATATTTTAGAACTGAAAATACTCAACACCCTTTTAAATTAAAAATGCTTAAAAAAATAAAATAAAATAAAAATGCTTAATAATATTAGGGGACGGAGTATAGTGTATAGTAACTGGTTTATGATGCTTGCTTTTAGAAATGTGATGTTTGGTCCTTCAAGATTTTCATTGGTAAAGATAAACTTATGTTATTACAGAAATCTTCAGTATGGACCTTAAATAAAATGATACCCTAATAGAGCTGAGACAACCAAGTAGGAGCTGTGAAGTAACAGTCAGCAGGCCACCTAAACAATACTTTCTATCATGTCATCCCACCCGCAGTTTCCAAAAGTGCAGTATAGAGAAAGATTTCCTTACCTACTAATGCCATCATTTAATTAAAAAAGGGTCACTACTTGCCTAAAATATTTTATGGCTTCACGTTAAAAAATATGGGTATAATCCATTAAAATGAAAAGAAAAGCAGAGAAGGCAAATATGTGTGTGTCTATACACTTTTATTTTGAATATGCAATGTAGATATTTTAATACATTTTATATGTATACATCACACACATATAAATATATTATAAAATATTTCTAGTTGCATACACAGTCATATTTGTATATATCATATTTTTATACTTTTTAAAACTTTGCTTATATTCTAATTTTGGCTGGGAATCATTCCAATCCCATTCCAATTTCATTCTCTACATATTCATACTATACCAATGTACTATGCCTGTATCTATAGAGATACAAGTATTGGTATAAGGTATATAAATAACAGACTAAATGTACTATCATTTCTATTACAGATAGAAAATTCATAGAGAAGACAAATGACAGCACTCAAATGGATTCAGAATACCCAGTTTTTGTTCTAATGGAATACATTTCCACTTTTCATACATAACAATATTTTATGGTAGACTTTCAAGTTCATGGTTCAATAAAAATAAGAATGCCATGAAATATTCTCAAGGTAGTATTTTACCTAAATCCCCAATGCTGTGATAAAAGGAAAAAAGAAAAAAAAATGCAATTTAGATATTAGCAGGAAGAAGTAGAATTTCCTAACCTGGCTTCCTATCTATTTTCCGCAGTTTTGGTGATCCTTTTAAAAACATTTAGCAAAATAGTATATTGGCAAATTATTGCTCATAGAATGAAGACTTGATTCTATATTCTACATAGCAATCTTAAAGAAAACAATCATATTCCTAGGCTACCTGCTGCTTGTAAATTATAGGGTAGTGTAACTGTTATATAGAATTTGGCTAAACATTCAATTCCATTCTCTCTTAATTGAGGCTAATTCTACATAGAACAAAATGCAGTGTGTTTTAATGATGGATATGGTTATTTTAGACTCTTAATAAAGTCAAATATAATCATTCAGCCCACAAAGTCAATGGACCTTGAGTCTGAATCATCAAATAAAGCAAATATTCATTCTATGTTTTGTTGTGTAGACATAATCCAAAAGTGAATTCATTATACAATTGATTGATCTTCTTCCTCAATATAAAGTTCAATATCTTACAAAGAGTTATTCAAATAGATTCTAAACAAATCAAAACAGTGAAGCACAGATACATGAAATGACAGTAATGCCCATGAAAGAAATGCTACATTTGCACATAGTAGACATTAATATAATTTTGTGGCATTGTTGCCATAGAATCTGTCACATGCCTGAATAATTTTGCATCTTCATGAATTTTTTATCACTTAGTTCAGCTTACTACATTGCCATGATTTTTGAATAAATTCTGTTTTCAATGTGGACCAAAGCATTAATCGTTGTTCTACTGTCATTCACTTGGTTTTCCTGCTCATACCCTAAATTGGAGTATTGATCTTACAAAGCTTATATTGGATAATATAAGTAATCATAAGAATGAAAATTAAAAGGCTGATTTGAAACATAAGTATACAGCAATGATAAAGTGTGATCATGAATAAAATAGGGCCTACAAACCACACCATCAAATTATACAGCATGTCAGATGACTCTGGAAGATCTTGAAAAGATCATAAATTTTACTATAATGGACATACAATGATAAAGATCGATTGACCTGTTTAAAGTGATTTTTAAAAAAGATAATCACACATATCAGATGATTCTATAACAAACTATTGGAAGAAGATAGTGAGAAATATAAATTGAGATACTTACCCATATGTGTAGACATACAACTATTTAATATTTGGATCTCTTCTTATAAACTCTTGAAAAGAGAACAACTTTTTTTAATTTAAAGAGTATTAAAAATAAATACTGTTAAAAAGTATTCATATTTACTGTAGCAAAAATTTAAGATGTAAATTGGGTAGGAACCACGCTATTTGACAAACTGGGCTTAGTAAACTCAGAGTAGTGGACTGGCGATCAGAAAATAAACATCCCCAGCTCTGCATTGGTATTAATTAGTTGTGAGAATTTGGACTTCTAACTTTTCCTCCTTCTGCCTCACCTTTTCATCTATAAAACTTTCTGAGGTTTCTGAGCTGTAAACTAAAATATATATATATAGTTTTATGGCTAGGACTTTTTTTTAAGATTTTATTTATTTATTCATTAGAGACAGAGAGAGAGAGAGGCAGAGACACAGGCAGAGGGAGAAGCAGGCTCCACCCAGGGAGCCCAACGTGGGACTCGATCCAGGGTCCCCAGGATCAGGCCCTGGGCTGAAGGCAGGCACTAAACCACTGAGCCATCCAGGCTGCCCAGTCTTTTAGTTTTTTAAAAGTATGTATTCCTATTAAAGTACTCATACCAATTAGCCTTCATTTAAACTTTGCAGTTTTAAAAGATTTTTAAAATGTACGTATGTATTTATTTATTGAAAGAGAGATTATGTGCATGCATAAACGGAGGATGGGTGCAAGGAGTGGTAGAGGGAGAGGGGGAGGGAGAGAATCTTAAGCAGACTCTGTGCCAAGCACAGAACTCCATGCGGGGCTTGATCTCACAACTCCAAGATTACCTGAGATGAAATCAAGAGTTGTCATATAACCTACTGAGCTATCCAGGTTTCCCAAGCTCTGTATCTTTTTATGATTTCCTTTATTAATAAAATTAAAGTTTTTGAAGATCGGTAGGTTTGAATTTAGTTGTTAAGGCACAGCAACTTAAAATCCAATAACACCAATTTCAAAAATATATGTGAAAATTCTTTGTAAATTAATAAAGATAACTTCTAGTTACAAACTCAGTACACAGTATCTTTGGGAGGGGTCTTTTTCCATACTAATGTTGTACTAAAAATTATGAAGCAACATATTGAATGGTTAGTGATTCTAGAAAAGTCTGCACCTTAAAGCTCAATTTTTGAATAAGCACAGAGAAAGAAAACTTGTGATTATCAATAAAGAGAAAAGACGAATGCGTGGTTTGGGGTATTTTGAATGTGAAGGTGTTCTGGGGCTCTCAAAATGGCATGATGGCCCTCTTAAGACCAGTCCAATCAACTGACCAAGCAAATTTTACAAAATCCAGCTGAATGAGGTGGGGGTTGTCTCAAAAACATAATTAGGTATTTTCTATTCTAATTAGAAGAAAAAATTGTCTAGCCACAAGGAGGCAAGATAACATGGAGCTACCTATAGCTGTTGACCATTGTTTTGTTTAACTTGCAAGAGCTTCATTTATTTGCACCACTTCAATGCAAAGGAAGGAAATATATATGTATATACATATGCAGAGATTCCATTTAGGTGAGGAAATGTCAAAATTCAGTTGTCAAGAATGGACTTCCGACTAAAAAAGCTTCTTATTAAATGAGGTTTCCAGGGCACACCTGGTATAATGAAGTACACATTAAGCCTGACAAGAAGCCTTTCCAAACCATTTTGTTTTGCTCTAAAAACGTCTTTTATTTCTTTTTAAAAATTTGCCAAAATCTAAATCAAACACCATTTTCTTAGTAATTACATGTTGAAGGATGTAATCATTGCAGCCTTCTGAAACTGAGAGACCAGTCGCCCTGCTTTGGGCATTTTTCCACAGTCGCTTTTGTTAATGTACTAATGAGCCATTGTCACGATGGAGCCAACCTGGCATTAGCACTTACAATAAATTTACTGCAAGAACACTGCTGTTTGTAATTAGCTCTTCATTACACAATCAGGCTGATTTAGAGAAACTCTCATATGATTTGCTCAGCAAATGAAGCAATATAATTACACCTCACTTCAAATCAACAAATTAGACTGCTGTTTGCAATTGGCTATATTATGTACTATTAGTGCCCGGGCAATTGCAGGCCTGTTGCTTCCTTTAACACTTAAGTAAAGTAAGTCTAATTAAAGTACTGAATATTTCTGTATATGCAAGAATAGCTACATGATGGTCACAATTTTTATAATTAAAGAGGGGACCCAAGATTTATGTTCAGAATATTTTATACTAAACTCAAGCCTTGGCCATTTAAGGCTGTTATGATAGAAAACAGAAACTAAAAACATAACAGGATGGAATGACACATTTCATTTTGAAACAAATTATTTCCTAGCAAGGGCACATGAAAATTGAGCAAGATTCAAATTAGGTTAAAGCAGAGTAATGAGTTTTCCATTCAGTTGTGCATTTCTCAGTACTAGATATTTAGTATCTGCTGGCTAGTATAATGGCTTGTGTTAGTTCCTTTTCCTCACTGGGTTTTTGACTCTGGAGCAATCTACCCACTGGTTGTAGTAACCACTAGAAGTAGTTGATAGGAGTTATAGAGATAAGTGGCCAGATTTAGCAAATACATTTCAAAGCCTCAGTTAAATTTGAATATCTTGCATTTTATCTAGCAATCTTGTTTTAGAATATTTGAACTATGTTCCTCTGTGTTAAACTGAGAAACTGAAAATCCAAAAACTAATTCCCTCAAAAATAATGGATTAAGAAAACAAATGCCAATGAGTCCATGAGTTTGGGTTGGGATTGTGCTTCTCCCATAACAGTATATACTTTTTTAATTGAAAGACTATGTCATTTCATTTCTAAATTCCAAACTGTTGACATTTAGGAAGACTACCAGTCACACTTATTGAATAGATCAAAAAAGAAGAGAAGATTCTGTGATTACACTTTTTTCGAGTAGACTGATAGAGTCTTCAATGGTAGGGTTAGTACTTCTATTCAAAAGCCCATTGATTGATAATTCCAATGTAGATTTCTCTTTTTATCAACGCATGGAGCTTTTCTAGAGTGGTGTGTGCATGAATGTGCATACCTTTAAATTAATGTTTTTTGACTTACTAAGGGATGGTATATTTGTGTACATTCATGATATGCAGTTCTGCTATAGTTTCATGAAATCCAGGTTTTTTAGACAATTTTTGTCTAATGTTAGGAAAAGATTCCTACATCCTTGCCAAATCCTAAATCAATTTTTCTATTTTAAAATTTTGTTTGGTGCAGTATTTCTTGAAAGATTTAGAACTCCTTAAATGTATTCAGTGAGTTCCATTCATGGTGTATATGATTAAGTAGACTTGTGTCTACCTCATCTATTACCTGGACTATTCCTCATTCTCGAATTGAGCAGCTATAAGATCAGCATCTTAGGGCAGCCTGGGTGGCTCAGTGGTTTAGCACCACCTTCAGCCCAGGCTGTGATCCTGGGGACCTGGGATCGAGTTCCACATCGGGCTCCCTGTATGAAGCCTGCTTCTCCCTCTGCCTGTGTCTCTTCCTCTCTCTCTCTCTTTCTGTGTCTCTCATGAATAAATAAGTAAGTAAGTAAGTAAGTAAATAAATAAATAAATAAATAAATAAATAAATAAATAAATAAATATCTTAAAAAAAAAAAAGGATCAGCAGCTTATATAGCCCACTGATAAAGCATCACAATCAGGGTGTATATTGAGCTGAGATAGAAGAACCCCATTCTACTGTTTTCTGATGCCCTTTGCTTAAGGTAACAAGGAAGATTGAAAGTCCATTCAGAGGGCAGCCCAGGTGGCTCAGCGGTTTAGCGCCGCCTTCAGCCCAGGGTGTGATCCTGGAGACCAGGGATCAAGTCCCACGTCAGGCTCCCTGCATGGAGCCTGCTTCTCCCTCTGCCTGTGTTTCTGTGTCTCTCTCTAATAAATAAAATCTTAAAAAATAAAATAAAAAGAAAGTCCATTCAGAGCATGAGTCCATGTCTGGTGTGCTGGCTCTGAGATGTATTCCTAATCAGACACCCTGAAATGAGCAGTGCCATGTTTATGAACAAGTTGCCAGATTTTACCTTTCTAATTTTTTTGAAAAGTATTGCATTATGGCACTTCTTTTCACAAATTATTTATTTATTTATTTAAATATTTTACACTTGGGTGGCTCAGGGATTGAGAGTCTGCCTTTGCCTCAGGGTGTGATCCCGAGGTCCTGGGATCCAGTACCGCATCAGGCTTCCTGCAGGGAGCCTGCTTCTATCTCTGTTGTGTCTCTGCCTCTCTGTGTGTGTGTCTCCTATGAATAAATAAAATCTTTTAAAAAATTATTGTATTTATTTGAGAGAGAGAGAGAGACAGCAAGAAAGCACACATAGCCAGGAGGAGTGGTAGAGTGAGAGGGAGAAACAGACTCCCCACTGAGCAGGGTGCCTAATGCGGGGCTTGATCTCAGGATCCCAGGATCCCAGGATCATAACCTGAGCCAAAGGTAGACGCTTAATTGACTGAGCCATGTAGGTGCCCTGTTTTCACAAATAATTTAAAGACATTGACTATTGAAGTTATTTCACAGCATCTTGGAAATTAAAATTAAAAAACAAACAAAAAAAAAAACAAGTATCCAAGTCTAAATGTTAGAAAATTAGGCTACAATTTGAAATGTAATGATCTGACATATTTGACATATTTTTTAAGAACTGTTGATCCCAGGTCATTCATTTTTCTACATAGTAAAAATAATGCACTTTGAACATGGTCCACTTTCCCCTCAATCTTCACTTTGCATACAATGGAATATTACTCAGCCATTAGAAATGACAAATACCCACCATTTGCTTCAACGTGGATGGAACTGGAGGGTATTATGCTGAGTGAAGTAAGTCAATCGGAGAAGGACAAACATTATATGTTCTCATTCATTTGGGGAATGTAAATAATAGTGAAAGGGAACATAAGGGAAGGGAGAAGAAATGTGTGGGAAGTATCAGAAAGGGAGACAGAACATAAAGACTCCTAACTCTGGGAAACGAACTAGGGGTGGTGGAAGGGGAGGAGGGCGGGGGGTGGGGGTGAATGGGTGACGGGCACTGAGGGGGGCACTTGACGGGATGAGCACTGGGTGTTATTCTGTATGTTGGTAAATTGAACACCAATAAAAAATAAATTTATTAAAAAAAATCTTCACTTTCAGAAGAGTTTCAGTATTAGTCAACATCTTTAAGTAATTTTTGAAATGGAATGAATCAATGCAAAACTCTTCGAAATAAAAATTATACAACTAAAGTCTAGTAAACTGTTCATTTGAACATTAGCATATCAAATCAAATGATGGGGTTGTTAGTGAATGCATTCCTTTTGCTTTCCTGTAGGTTTTGTGTTCATTTGCATTCTTAGAGTGCTATGGGGGAGTGATTTTTTTTTTTCATAAGGATAGTCAAGAAATATTTTTATAACAATTAAAAAAGGAACTGCCTTGTTGAAATTCTTCTTATCTCTGGTGCCCTATGTAATGTAATAGAAGTGATTTATTGAAGTAACGTAGTAAATTTAGAAAACTGAAATATTTCTCTTTAAAAAATATATTCTTTATTTTCCAACAGTGGCAGTTAACTGCTTTGAATATTAAATTATGCTTTAAGTGTACTTCGATAGTGAAAATGATGTTACTGAAAGGTAGCAGTACCAGTGACCTCATTGAGAGATTTTCCATATTATCTTTTTAAATGACAGGTTTATAAATCATTCTGTGGAGAGCATTTGAACATAGATTCAATTTCAAGTGTATAAGGGAAAATCACAGTGTTAAGTATGTTGCACTACACTAGACAAACAGCAAGAGCATAGGATAAAGCCTGAAGCTCCTCAAATATAAGAGAGGGGAAAAAATGTTATTCTCCCTACATACCGGTAGACTGCAATGAAATGGCACATTTTATGAAAAAATTTCATGTGAAATGGAAGATTCATAGAAAGTATTATTGTTAAACTACTTAAATATAGTAAACAGGGTTTGATGTTTGGAAAATTGGGGGGTGGGTTCTGTGTCTGTTAATAAGGATCAATCTCTCTCTCCCTCTCTCTCTCTGTTTTGCCCAGATGCCAGAAAGGTATACTGTTAATACTAAATAACTTAAAAAGATTCTTCACTGGATTTTACCTTCACAACCAAATAAAAATTTCAACTGCATATTATTTTCATTTCTGTGGGTCTATTTCAAAAGTTTATGTGTCATAACCACAGTATAATTTAATTTGGACATAAATTAATGAGACAACTTGCAAGAAGCATAGTTTCTGTGTCAAAGTGAATTAAAAGAGTGTATGTACACTTAAATAAGCAAGCCATTAATTTATAGAAAGACAATGAAAGATAAATTGACCTTAAAGTTATTTTCAAAAAGGGCAAAATGCATAAAAGAGAAATAAACTATTTTCTCTAATTTAAAACATTTGCAGTGGGTGGGAAATTTTACATATTGAGAAATAGGCTTTGGGAGATTAAAACAAAGTGTGGTTTAACTCCTATAGAAATGGCCATAGCATGGGCAGCTGGGTGACTCAGTTGGTTGAGTGTCTACCTTTAGTTCATGTCATGATCTCAGGGTTCTAAGATCAGCCCTGGTGAGGCTTCCTACTCAGCAGGGAGGCTGCTTCTGCCTCTGTCCCTCCTCCTGCTTGTGGTCAAATAAATAAATAAAATCGCTAAAAAAAAAGAAAGTGGCCATAGCAAAGCCAACAGCTTGATTAGATTCTGAATGCCATATGGAATATTAGACTTAACTTTATTTTCCCCTTGTTGGGAATAAATATTAGCTTTAAAAATAAGAAAATAGATAATATAGTTCACTAATTATAGATTATAAGCAGTAAAACTATATAGAGGTCATAATTAAGCGAAGGATAAAGCTCCATGGGATTTTCATACACTTCCATGTATGTGCTAGTGTGCATGTTTCAAATGTATTCATTGTTCATGTGACAGAAACAACACAAATGAAAGAATATGGCAGTTAATGTGGAATACAGAAATTAAAAATATGAACTTTGCAAAAAAACAAGAAAATTACCCTGATAGAGTCACCTGTATGGATATCTCCAACACAACAAAATATTGAATTTACTTTCCTTCTATTTTTCCTATTTCTACTAGATGGTTTTGTTCCAGATTGTCTTATTCATCATTCATAGTGAAATGTTTGCATTTACATTTCACTTCCCAAAAAGAATAGCTCTCCTGTGCAATGTATGTCTGTCATTCTTAGTAAAGGGAAATGCATGGTCAAGAATGTGATAGTCATGTGGATATGTCCAGTAGACGTGCTCATTAAAGGCCTGACTTCCCAAGGCCACTCCTGCAGAAGCATGCACTATCAGAATCTCTCCCACTGGTTTCTCTTGCATCTCTCTTCTCCAGCCTTCCTTCCAACAGTAAGCTCCTCTTACCCTTCCAAGGGCTTCCATCTCCTCATCACTGAACCTTCGTTTATGCTGCCCCTCCATTTCGAGTCTGCTGTTCACGCTGAACCTTCTAAATATGACAAGGCCTCCAAGAAGGTGTCATGAGTTCTTGGTGTCTCAGAACTTATTTTTACTTTTACTTCTTTTACTTCTCAGCTCTGCCTCCAGAATCCCAGGGGCATTTATAGTCTGACACTGTGTATTTCATCATTCAGTTTTGCTTACTTGCAAGACCACATGTATCTTGGCCAAATCAATCTTTTGTCTCAGACGTATCATTATATAGTGCTGGGGATTCATCATTTTATCAATGTATGTTTTGATGGTTTTGTAATAGATCTATGTCCATATTGATAAAATTATGGTGGCAAATCAATTTTGTAAAATTAAAATTGACTTGGATTCATTTCATGAGACGTTAATAATAGTCTTGTAATGTAAATATTATGTATGTGCCAAAGAAACTTTAGCTGAACTTTGGCTTTACCTAGAGCTTACTAATTCTGCCAATACTCTCAAAAGTATATATATATACAGTATAGTATTATATATACAGTATATAGTATTCTGCCAATACTCTCAAAGGTATATATATATCTCAAAAGACACAAATCACATAGGTGATAATTGAGGATTGAAAATTCTAATGAACACTATTGATATTTTTTTTTCTAGTTTTAAAAGAGCACAAATCCTAGGACTTTTAAAAAATCCTGTTGTGGTATTGTTTAGTCCTTATTTTTCAATTTTTTAAAATTTCATTTATTTATTCATGAGAGACACAGAGAGAGAGAGGCAGAGGCATAGGCAGAGAGAGAAGCAGGCTCCATGCAGAGAGCCCGATGTGGAACTTGATCCTGAGACTCCAGGATCACAAGCTGGGCCAAAGGGAGCTCAACCGCTGAGCCACTCAGAGTCTCTTGTTTAGTCCTTATGATTTAAAAATGAATGGCTAAACCTTCCAACTGGATTATTCTTATAAATATGACAATAAATGGTATAGTCTTAAGTCAGAGAAACAAGATTTTTAAATATCTATATTTAAGGTGAATAAAATTGTCATTATAAATAGATTTATAATAGGAAAAAAATTTAAAAAGCAAGTAGAATGATATTAATCTTCATTTAAGTATCTTGCTTAACCCACCTGGGTGGCTCAGTGGTGGAGCATCTGCCTTTGGCTCAGGTTGTGATACCGGGGTCTGGGGATTGAGCCCTGCATTGGGCCCCTACGGAGCATGCTTCTCCCTCTGCCTATGTCTCTGCCTCTCACGAATAAATAAGGAAAATCTTTAAAAACACAAAATATTATCCTGCTTTGATTTTTTCAGTCCTAGTCTAGGATATTTTAATTTTAGATGAGAAAAAGTCAATGAGTTAGTCAAAAAGTTTTATTTGCCCACAAAGTAAATAAAATAGGATAATAAATAAAATAGGTTAAAATATAGAAAAGATGCATACCTATGGTTTCTCCCATGTAAAATAGAAATAAACCAGAAATAATATTTAATAATACCTTAAGAAAAATGTATTTATTAAAATTAGTTTTTTAAGATATAGTATGAAGATCTGTAAATGATTTGTTGAGTCTCTGAGCTGCTAGCATGAATATGTACTACTTAGTGGCTCCTGGAAATTTGTAAAATTAAGGGAAGGAAATAACATTCCTCAGAATGAAGTCAAATTAACAAAGATTCAACTTGTATTAAAAGCACACCTCATGCAAATCAAAGTGTTCCTTATTTACTATGTGCACTTAAAAGTTATTTTCTCAGTAAAACTGTAAAGATTAACAAAGAAATTTTCAGAAAATAAAGGCTAGCCAGAAATAAAAACCCACATAATCCCTACGCCAGAATATACTGTTAGCTTTTTATAATATATACTTGTATTTATATATATATATACATGTACATATGCATACAAACATATATGCATAGATAATTTTATTCACAAAATTGATTTAATTTATGATGATATAAATAATTATTCCATACTAACTCCACTTACAAAACAATATCTTTTTCAGATGCTCTACCACTCAGTAGGAAATAGATCATATTGTCAGGTCATTAAAAAAAGTGGTGGTAACAAATATATATTTTTAACAATTTATACTTGTTTTTCAAGAAAAAATTATGACAATTTAAAATTGGATTTTCTTATGCCAACTTTGGCTTTACTTATTGTAATATATATGAAGGTGGAACACTACAATATTTTCAATATTTAGTGTTTCTAAATAGCTTAACTCAGTTTGTCCATAAGAAAAAAAAAAAAAAACAAGTTGGCAATAGCAAGGCAATGGTATAAGAACCTCAAACAAATATTTATGAAACCAAGCCCATAAATACAAATTAACATAACTATATATCTATGCCATTGAATATACTTCTACAAAATATTTGTAGAATTGAAAACATTTGCTGAATTGATGTACCATGGTTTATTGAACCAATCCCTTATTATTGGGTGTTCAGTTTGTTTCTTATTGTCACTATTATAGAAAACACCAATATACTTTCTAATGATTTACTTTATTACAGTAAAGAATACAGAATCTTTTCCTTACTACAGTCAATTTCTTTCTTACATCTCAACACATAACTCAAATAATAAACAGATTGCTAAGGGCTAATCTCATTTTGAAAAGGACAGTGCCAGTCTCTAATGGATCAAATCTAATAACTCTTCCCTCACATTGGATGAGGATTCTCTGAACGGAATGTGAAAAAGGATAGCACTCAATTCATCATCTGTCATTTCTTTCATAAATGCCATTTAAATATTTATTCATTTTGTTAATAAAAGATCAATATCCCTGATATCTTGTTATTTTGACAACTCATTTTAACACTAGTTCAGTTCTTAAGTAGACACTGACTAATTATTTTTAATAAGCCTCAGCTCCTTTTGCTCCTGTTCTAGTATCATAATTTAAGAATATTTAACTGCTTTTATAAATTTCTCTTTACAAAAACTGGAATGCTAATAGCTAGAAGTTGTTTTTCATGTGGAATTATTTTGGCATCATATTAGGAATATGTGAAGAAATTTACCAAGTATATGCTGCTTTAGAAAGAGAATAGAAAAAACAATTAGCTAATGGCTGGCATGCAGTTAGAGGAAATGATAGAGTTAAGAAAAATAAAGAACCTACAGAAGAACAGATAATCCAAAAGTAAAGTGAAAGAAAGCCTATACTATGCCAACTATAATCTTATTTGGGAAAAAAAAAGTAGAATAAGAAATTCTTAGAGTTAAATACAGTTTTATTCTAACTGCAAATGTAGAGTCCATGTGAATTGAATCAATTAAATTGTTATATGCATGTAATTACTCAGATGTTCCTTGGACTTGTAAGAAATTGTCATGCGACTCCCAGTGTTTCAAAGATTATGCACCTTCACATTACAACCTCAAGGCAAAATATTACTCTCTAAATCATGTTCAAATTCCAGTAATGCTTCTACTATCTTAACCCTTTCATGGATGTCAAGGAGATGAACTAATTTCTATTGCATCTAAGGTGGAAAAATTAACAGCAATACACAAAAAGGAGTTTGTATGTTCATACATGCTATGGCCTGAAAGTTTGTGTCTTCCCAAAATTCATATGTTGACAACTTTAATTTCCAAGGTAATGGTTTGAGGAGGTGAAACTCTGGGAGGTGATTACGTTATGAGAGCATAACTCTTATGAAGAGAATTAGTGCCCTGATAAATGAGGCTTTGGAGGCCTTATCTTTTCTGCCATGTGAGGATACAATGAGAAGTCTGCAACCTGGAAGAGGCACCTCACGTGCCCATGCTGGCACCTTATCTTGGACTTTCAGTGACCAGAACTGTGAGAAATATATCTCCGTTGTTTATAAAACTACCTTGTTTATGGTGTTTATTTTAGAGCAACCCAATGGCCTAGAACGATAAATAAATATAAAGACTACTAAAGAGTTTATGCTATCATAAACCCATTAAATATGATCAGTTTTAATGATTACACACATTATCTATAAACTCTCTTTCATGTAGACGCAGATACAGAAATACTCTATTTATCCTGCCATCACACATTAATTTCATCTCAAGTTTGCATCTTTATGCTTACCAAAGTTTTCGTACTTTGTTGGTAATTATATAATAGATATCATGGCAGAAAAAAAAAATCCACAATAAATATTTGATGTTGGAAGATCAACTCTATTACTATTTTAAAATTAGTAAAGAATATTTCTAAATTTGAATTGGTGGATCTTTGTTACTAATTCGGAAAGTAAGTGGACAAAATGAACTAGATCACATATCTAACTATTGCCTTAAATACAATGTTTGTTTAAAATTTTCTTTTAGGGTTGCCTGGTTGGCACAGTTGGTTAAGAGTCTGCCTTTGGCTCAGGTCACGATCCTGGAATCCTGGGATTGACCCCCACATCGGGCTCTGGAGGGAAGTCTGTTTCTCCCTCTGCCTCTATTCCTCCATGCTCATGCTTTTTCTCACTCTAAGTAAATGAAATCTTAAAATAATAATAATAATAAATAAATAAAATTTTCTTTTAATTAGAACACAGTGATAATTATATAAAAATTAAGTGACATTCATGTAATTTTATTAATACTTTCTATTTTTTCCTTTGAGCCATGGCAATATATCCCTACTGAAAATCTCACATTTCCTAGAAATTGGGCCTACAGTTTTGTGGAAACAGACCTATGATTGTTGTCAAAGATGTCATAAACAATTATTCAAAGGAGTGGTTTTCCTGAGAATTGGTTTTAATAAAAGAAAAAATAAATCACTAGGTTTAGTCACAGAAGGAGAACTATGTGCCTATTTTCAGAAAACCCTCACCTGGTTTGTAGTTCTATAAAAACTACTGGAAACCATAGCTATGGTCCAAGATGGTTGGTCATGAAAGAAATTACAAACTCAGAAAGAGTAAATCAAGACTAGTAGATTTTAGAGGTTGGGGAAGAGATATAAGAAAAAAGTAATTATAATTACATAGGCCATAGATGGGAAAAAAAGCAGATTTCCTGGCAGTACAAAGTAAATAGCAAGGAAAGACTCTTGGTAACTCAGCCTGAATGACGGAGGATTCAGGTCAGGGGGGAAGATGATGCTGTACAAAGTGGTAGTTAGCAGAAAGAAAAATACACGTATTTAAGAGACACAATTTTTGCTTTTGGGGCAGAAGTCTTTTCTGAGGTTGGTAATATATAGGGGGGTGCCAGAGTGTTTCCTGCAGCCTTTTAAGATGGTGGGAAGAGCACTAAGACAATTTAATCACTTACTGTTTTGTAAAGGTTGACCTATCTAGCCTCTGTGGTTGGTTGACCTAGGTATGAGATAACAAGATAAAGCAGTTAATTCCCAATGTTTATATACTCATTTTCACATCAGGGCAGCAACTCAGTTTGTATGTTAATAGTTAATGGTTTAGACTAATTTGCAGGAAAATTATATTGATGATGAACTCTTAAAATTAACAACAACAAAAAAAAAAAACCCTTTGCCCATTTCATAAGAAACTTTTCTATTTACCCCTCTTTAAATCTATACTTCACCTCTTAGGTCAATAGTTATCTTGGGAAGTTGAAAGCACAAAGATTATTCCTTTTCTTTATTATTTATTACCAACACTAAGGCATCTTGTTTATCCCTATATAGGAAACAATATACACAATCATCAATGTTTTCAAAGGTCTGATATCTCAGGATATATTTTACTTTACAAAAAAAGTCTAAAATTGTTAAATTTCCCTGCTGCTGGTAATGCAAATAGTAATATGTTCAAGAGAAAATCATTGCTTATTGCCAATAGTAAGATAGAAATTAACTACAAGTTACATTCTAACAATGAAAAATATAACGTTAATTTATATCTAAAAAATCCTGATTAAAACTAAAAACAAAAATACACAAAAATGTTATAAAATTTTTTCTGCTTATCCTTATTAAATAAGATAGTTATATTTTTTCAGTCTTTGCACATACTATTTATAAATTTATATGAAAATAAAGCTACTGATAATTATTGTAAGAGCTATAATGCATCTTAAAATTTAGTACAACATATTAAACCTTGAATTATGGAATCATGTAGACTAATGAGCTACAACTATTGTCCATGGAATGCTAGTGATAGCCTCTGAGGACATACTTTGATTGTCAATTGATTCATAAATATAGAATGCCTCCAAAGATAGTGAAAGTGTGCCAATATGATTTTCTTTGTGGACTATTCTAATGTCAAGATACTTTGTGGTATCAATAATTCCAATAATATAGATTTAAATAACTTAAAAGTGGGAAGAAACTTCCATTTATCCTAATAACCTTCTTAAGGCTTAAAAGAAGACATTTTAAACATATAAAAGTGTACCTTAAAATATAAATGATATTAATTGCTGTAATTTCTGTGTGGCAGGTTCTATATAAGCATCCAAAACAGACCAAATAGACCCTGCTAAAATCAATTCATATATAAGGACTCTTTATTAGTAATAGCATCAGGGTGAATATCAGAAAGGCTCTCATTAACATGCTTAGAAGAGAACTTAACAGATTCAACCTTTTTTCTTTCCCAAGTGATAAAAGGAGAAAATAGTTTGCAGGCCTACTGTGAATTCCCACATACATTTTGCCTTTAAAAAAAAAATTAGAATCACATGTATTTAGGTCACATTATTCTATCTGAATAAAAATAAAAATTTTCAGTTATAATTCATTTTCACTGAAGTGTTTGAAAGTAATTTTCAACAAAAAGAAAATATGAAAAATGAAAGTTAAGTAATTATAGAACTAATATAAAAAAGAACTAATGTAAAATTGTAGTAAAGAGAAACTCACTAAAATTCAGAAATTTTTAGACTTCTAAGTCTATGTATAGATATTTTAAATCATATTAACTATGAACAACCAAACATCTTCATCTTTTTAATGACACAATTTTTCACTGAACTTTTGTGTATAATTTCTTTAGTAAACAAGCTTCATAATAAAAAAAAAAAACTAGAATACTGTAAATCTACTTATCACACTTTTTATTCCTAAATGTGGGCAACTGAATTAAAACTGATGGAAACTGAAGGTAAAGATATATAAAATCTCCCTAATTACTTGAGTTTTCAACAGAGGCCTGAATAAATCAGCATTAGTAAATAGCTTGAATATTAAGAATATCCTAGGAATGAAAATCCCAGGAATGAAAATTAAATATCTTATGAATGTAGTTAAATAAAGCAAACCAGTCAGGGATTCATATTTAATAGGCAATGTGCACTATCTGATGACTAAATATAGTCTTTCTTACTTTTCCATGTGATTGGCAATACAGAGTTAACAAATGAAGGGGAGTTTAAGGGCAAGATATAATCCCACTGTACCCAGTAGCCTCTTAGTTTTCCATAACAATATTAACATGGTTTATTAAAATAATTTGAAGAATATGATTGTTCCTGTACACAGTCTATAATTTTTTTGTAAATGTTTTAATATGCTAATGGTTTATTAATTTTAAATAATATTGACTTGTTTTGAGACAACTACTTTTTTGCACCATTTTTCCATTAAAGCCTTTTACAATACAGTATAGATTTTATCTTTTCATAATGACTTGCTTAAGAATATCAACATTTCTATTTTACATGTTCTGTGTGTAATCAAAGCTCTAAGGATCCTCAGTATAAAACCTTTGTACATTTCCCATTTCTCTGTGTTAACTTAATATTGCTAATTAACCTTTCTATTTTATGTCTCTCATTTGAACAAAGTATATATTTTAAGTCATTATTAGTTATATTTATTCTTTTCCCTAAATAATACTGTTTTTGTTCTGGTTACTAAATTCCAGAGTCTATAATTGCTCTATTTCACAGATAATCTATGAAAACTTGATAGTTTGTTAAAAACATCATTTGGAAACAGAGTTGAAAAACTAAATTTTCAAGGTGTTAGATTAGCTCCCTCCATAATATTTCATGTTATTTTCTTTTTGTTAAAACATATAATAATCTTTATTTTTCTCAAGCAAATTTAACTAATAAGGAAAAAATAAAATCAAAGTAGCAAAAATGCTATTAGCAATTTCCAGCATTCTACCACAATATATATGTTAGAAAGTAAATCATTAGTTACTTTCAAGCAATCCATCACGCAACGTGAATCTGTCACTAAACTAAATTCAAATGATGAAATGGAAACATTAGAAGCTATAATAGCCAATAGACTGAATTTGGATTTCAATATTAAATTATGTGTTATATATGTCTGCTCATTTTATTTTGATCACTACACAGTTATTATTAGTTTTCTACTAATTATATTTCCTGTTTAATTTCTAATCTTTCAATAAATATGTATAGTCTTCATTTTCGTAATAAATCTTGGACAAGTCTGCCTATTAATTAGTCTTTAAAAAGAAAGCAATTATTGGTTTGTGATAATACATTATTATAAACATTTTTACTAACTTAATTATTCCTAGTCTTATTTTAATTATACCCTTTTTTTCTCTTTTTTCTGTTGTTATTTTTAACACATTTTGATTTGTACACAGCTAATTAATTTTATCCTGTTGAGGAAGTTTTAAACATTTTTCTTATTAATTTTTATCATTAATAGGTTCAAGAGATATTTTAACAAGTATTAAAATGCCAATAAATTAGACACAGATATGTTATTTCATATTACCATAAAGGATTTCATTTGAATTCAAAATAAAATGCTGGTCACGGATCTTGAAATTATGTCTAATATAAACATATATTTCTGAATTTTGAATTTGGAGGATGATTAAAAGTAGTCCTCAAGCCATTAGGGAATAGGATAACCAAGAAAACAAGTTTCGTAAAGAAAAATATATACATATATTGCACAATTTTTATGGTTGCTTACTTTTGAATAGCTAATATTAGAGATGATTTATTTTTGTGTGTGGTGTGGTCACTTAGGTATGGTAATTGAATTTTTCCCCTAAAGTAGGTAACTAATACTAAGTCTAGTGTTCAGAAAGTTAATTAGATGTTCTATTTGAGATGCAAGTGATTTCCTCATAGATTATTTTGGTCAACATAATGGTCTTATTACTAGGACAAAACCACCTCTTAGAATGGGCTGAATATGAATCTCAGAACGTACTTAAATGGGGATTGTATAAACTAATACAACAAATTGGAGTTCACGCTGAAGCAGATAAAAGGCTAATACCAAATCTCAGTAAAACAAACTTGATTCCATTTAACAGGATTACCTTTTGAATATGTAATGCCTTTTGCATGTTGAAGTAAAAACTTCATAGAGAGATTACTCTCATTTAGTATTTTCCATACAATTTCCTTAATAAATGTTTTTATGTTTTTTTTAAATTTTTATTTATTTTTGATAGTCAAGCACATACACAGAGAGAGAGAGAGAGAGAGGGGCAGAGACATAGGCAGAGGGAGAAGCAGGCTCCATGCACCGGGCGCCAGATGTGGGATTTGATCCTGGGTCTCCAGGATAGCGCTCTGGGCCAAAGGCAGGCGCTAAACCCCTGTGCCACCCAGGGATCCCTGTTTTTATGTTTTCACAAAAATATATTTCTATAGCATATATATATAGTATAATATAAATTTACACCTCTAATTTATAAAGAGCATCAAAACAGAGCTTTAACAACTTTGAATTTAAAAAAAACTGATTCAAATATCTAAGCCTCCAGAACATTGTGTTCTATTATTTCAAACTGACTACAGTGTAGTCTTTCAAAAAGAAATGAACAAATAACAACAATAGCTGATGAACATAAAACTTGATACACACACACACACACACACATTCATACACAAACACAAAAAGAATTAAATTAGTACACTAGAAATTGTAAATATAACTCAAGAGAGGATAGTAATGGAAAAATAGAGGAACAAAAAAAGATACAAGAAATTTTGGAAACAAGTACAAATGATATATAAAATTTTAGTAATTACATTAAACAGTACTCCAAACCATATCAAATAGTAATCTATGGAATACTCCACACAACTGCTGAATACTTCAAATGCACTGAAATATTTTCCATGGTAGACATATACTAGGTAATAAAATTGCCTCAATAAATTTATAAGGACTTAAATCATTTATAGTTTGTTCTACAACCACAATGGAATGAAAATAGAACTCAGTAACAGAAGAAAAATTAGAAAATTCAAAATATATTGGAATTAAAGACACTTCTAAATAACCAATGAGTGAAGGTAAAAATCATAAGAAAAATTATAAAATATTTGAAATTAATGAAAAGCACAACATAACAAGCTTTCTGAGATGCAATAAAACCACTGCTTAAAGGAAAATTTATGTTTCTCAATGCCTATATAAAACAAAAAGAATTTCAAATCAATAATCTCTCATCTTTAGAAACTAGAAAAACAAAAAAACAAATTAAACCCAAAGCAATGAGAAGAAAGGGTATAATAGTGGTGAGTGGAAATTAATGAATAGACAATAGAAAAACAGAGAAAACCAACAAAATCAAAGTTCAGCAAATTTGACAAACTTTTAGTTAGATGGGCCAAGAGGAAAAAAAAAAACTTAAATTACCAATATCAGCAATGAAAAAAGAAACATCATTAATGACAGTAGCAAAATCAAAAGATATTATGAGGAAATACAATGAACTATTGTGTCCCAGTAAATTAGTTTTTAAAAAAGATTTTATTTACTTATTTGAGAGAGGTAGCTGAATGAGAAAGAGAGCACGAACACAAGAGTGGAGAGGCAGAAGTAGAAGGAGAAGCAGGCTTCCCATTGAGCAGGGAGCCCGACATGGGGCTCAATCCCAGGGCCCTGGGATCAAGACCTGAGCTAAAGGCAGACGCTTATCCTACTGAACCACCCACGTGCCCCGTGTTCCAATCAATTAGTTAACCTAGATTAAAGGACAAATTCCCAGAAAGACAAAATTATCAAAGTTGATTCTTGAAGAAATAGAAGATCTGTAACAAGAGACTGAATTAGTAACTAGAAAAACTACCTACAAAGAAAAGCCCAGTTTCTGATAGTTTTACTAGTGAATTCTATCAAACCTTTAAAGAAGAATACCCAACCTCTATAATTTGTTCAGAAAGTAGAAGGGGTAACATTTCATCTTCTGAAGCCAGTATTACCTTGACACTAAAACCAAAGACATCACAAGAAAAGGAAATTATAGACCTACATTTCTTATGAATATGGATGCAAAACCTTCAACAAAATACTAACAAATCAAATCTAGCAACATATAAAATAGATATACTACTACTAGTGGTTATTATCCTAGTAATGCAAGATTGGTTTAATATCCAAAATAAATATCATGTACCAGATCCATAAAGGACAAAAACAAGATGACCATCTTAGTAGAAAAAGTATCTGACAAAACCATCATTCTTTCATGATAGAAACTTTCCAAAAAAAAAAAAAGAATAGAGGTTCCTTAATGCAATTAAAGGCATCTACCAAAAACCCACAACTAATATAACAGTTAAGCAGGAAAAGTTGCATGTATTTTACCTTAGATAAGGACAAGACAAGAATGTCTGCTATTGCCTTTCTATTTAAAATTGTATTAGAGATTCTAGCCAGGATTCTAGTCAGGCAAGGAAATTAAGTATTAGGCATTCAGATTGGGAAAGGAAGAAGTAAAATAATCTCTAAATGCATATGACATATTCTTGTATATAAAAAATACTGTGAAATCCACATAAAAATTAGAACTAATAATCCATTTCATTTTTTTCATCTATTTCTCCCACTCATTACGGTTCACCTCTGGCAACCACAAATTTACATTTCCACAATAGGGCACAAGTGTTCCCTTTCCTCCATATCCTTGCCAGTACTTATTATTCATACTATTTTTGATAGTAGCCTTTCTAACAGTATTGGGTGATATTTCATTATGGTTTTGATTTGCATTTCCCTGAAGATTAATGATGTTAAGTATCTTTCCAGATGCGTGTTGGCCATCTGTATATCTTCTCTGGAAAAATGTCTATTCCTTTTCTCTGTCCATTTTTTTTTCAATTTTTATTTATTTATGATAGTCACAGAGAGAGAGAGAGAGAGAGAGAGAGAGAGAGAGGCAGAGACATAGGCTGAGGGAGAAGCAGGCTCCATGCACCGGGAGCCCGATGTGGGATTCGATCCTGGGTCTCCAGGATCGCGCCCTGGGCCAAAGGCAGGTGCCAAACCGCTGCGCCACCCAGGGATCCCCTCTGTCCATTTTTTAATTAGACTGCTTGGTGTTTTTGTTTGTTTGGTATGACTTATGTATATATTTTTGAATATATATGACCAAAATATTTCAGCAAGATTAAAAGATAAAATGTCAATATATAAAGTCAATTGTTTTTCTATATACTAGCAACAAACAATCTAAAAATGAAATTAAGAAAAACAATTCTATTTGTAACAGCATCAAAAAATAAAAATACTGGGCAGCCTGGGTAGCTCAGAGTTTTAGCGCCGCCTTCTGCCCAGGGCCAAAATCAAGTGCCCACGTCAGGCTCCCTGCATAAAGCCTGCTTCTTCCTCTGCCTGTGTCTCTGCCTCTCTTTCTGTGTCTCTCATGAATAAATAAAAAAAATCTTTAAAAAAGTAATAATAATAAATAAAAATATCCAGAAACAAATTTAACAAAAGCTCAAGACTTGTACACTGAAAACTATAAAATATTGTTTAAGAAATTAAAGAAAATCTAAATAAATGGAAAGATATACCATTAATGGGATGAGCACTTAAGACGATTTAGATGGCAATACCCTCCAATTGGATCTACAGAGTCAATGAAACCTCTGCAGAAAACCCAGTAACTCTGTTTTAGAAATTGACAAATTTATCCTAAAATATATATAAAACTGCAATGGATCCAGAATAGCCAAAGTAGTATATAAAAAGATCAAAGCTGGAGAATACACTTCCTGATTTCAAAGTTTATTAGAAAAATACTGTAAATAAAATAGAATATACTGTATAGGGATAAATAAATAGATTAATGGGATAGGATTATAGTCCAGAAATATGCATTTCTGGTTACATTTGTGGTTATTTGATTTTATATATGGTTGCTTATATAGTTCAATGGGGAAAGAATTGTCTTTTCAATAAATTGTGCTGGGGCAGCAGGTTCTCCACATGCAAAGAATGAATTTGGACCCTACCTTATGCATGCAACAATTAACACAAAATGAATCAAACTTAAATGTAAAAGTTAAAATTATAAAACTTTTAGAAGAGGGAGCATAAGAGTAATTTCCCATAACCTTCTGTTAGACCATATTTTTAAGATATGACACCAAAAGCACAAGAGACAAAAAAGAAAAAAAAAAAAAAAGAAACTGGACTCCACCAAAATTAGAAACTTCTGCACTTCAAAGGACACATCAAGAAAGTGAAAATACAATCTATACATGGGACAATATAAGTTATATATTTGATATGCCACAGTATCTAGAGTATATTAAGATCCATTACATTTCAATAATGAAAAGACTGTATTTAAAAAAAAAAAAAACAGGACATAGGATTTGAGTATACATTTCTCCAAAGATAGATAAAAGGTCATTAAGCACATGAAAAGATATTTGACATTATTATTCACTTGGGACATGCAAATCAAAACCCCAATTAGATACTATTTCATACCAGACAGAATTACTAAAATCTAAAAGAGACAATAACAGGTAGTTAAGGCTGTGGAGAAATGAGAATCCTCATAAATTACCAATAGATTGTAAAAGGATACAGCCATTTTGCAAAGCAGTTTAGTAGTTTCTTAAAATGTTACACATCTATTTGGTCTAGCAATTTGACTCCTAAGTATACACTTAAGAGTAATAAAAACATAGGCCCTTGATAAAATTTGAACATGAATGATAATTAGTTGCATCATTGATAATAGCCAAAAAAGTAAAAATAATCCAGATACCCATCAACTGATGAATCAATAAACATACTGTGATTTGGTCATATAGCAGAATATTTTTTTTTCACAAAAGAATATTATTAAATGATAAAAAGGAATGGATTATTTATACATGCTACCACATGGATGAAACTCAAGCCATTATGATAAAGGAAAAAAGCTAGTCATTAAAACTATATGTTATATAGTTCTACTAGTAAAAAATGTCCAGAATAGACAAATACAGAGACAGAAGGTATTTTAGTGGTTACCAGGAGCTAGGGGGAGGAAGAAATAGGGAATGACTATTAATAGGTACAAAGTTTCTTGGGGGAGGTGATGAAATATTTTTAAGTTGAATGGTGATGATGGCTGCACAACTCTGTGAATATTGTAAAAAAAAAAAAAGTATAGTGAATGGTATAGTTTAACAGTCTGTTGTATGGTTTATGAATTATGTAGCCAATAAATCTTTCATTAAAAAGACCAAAAAAGAAAATAAATTTAAAATAAATTTAAGAAAATAAATATCAACTGTGTATGTTTTGTTTGTTTGTTTTAATCAATTGTTTTATCCAAACCACATATCTCAGCTTCGTAGTCTAAAATTCTTAGAGAAAATGGCAAATGACAAAAATAAAGAATCTTCCTGGGAATTTTTAGAGGTTTATTCAACTTCCTTTACATTATTGTTTACAGTAGAGTGCTTTCAGCAAATTGTATGAATTTGTAAAGCTTGCGTAACACAGGGCAGTTAAATAAAAGCTACAATTTAATGTATGACAGAAGTACAAACTGTTTTAACTTTCAGATTTGTTAGGTTATCTCTTCAATTTAACTGTTATAAAAACAAATTTATTTTCACACAAAACAACATTTATTCTCATTAATGTTCCACTGCAAAAAAAAAGGAAAGGAAATAAACAATTTGACAAGTTGAAAATCAAAGAAACCAAAATTACTTTAGGATGAAATATTCTGAATATCTTGATTGTAAAACAACAAAACAACAAAAAATTGGAATGTGACCATATTTAGACTGTCACTTACTTCTCTTTCATGGTAAATTATCTGGAATTTATTTTACAGATGCAAATTACATTTTTAAAGCTTTAAGGAAATAGCTTTCTTTGTTGTGAAGTCCCATTAAGAATAGATTACTTATGTTAATTGACACATATTAGAGAGTGTGGATGTTCTTTTTCTTTCCTACTGAAGTGTGTATCTTTGTGCACTTAAAATAGAGTATATACACTAAAAGTAAAAAAAATCCACCAGAGTAACATCCATCTTATTCTGACCCACTCTGGTGTTGAATATTGAAAGGAGTTAGACAAAACTATCAAAAAGAGCAATATAAAATACTTAATAAAATGATACTTTATAATTATATGCATGTAAATAAAACATAAACATCAATTTCATCTAGTTCATAATGCACACTCAGAGATACATTTTTAAAAACTTGTGGCTGATAATATAGAAGCATCATAAATCAATGTATATGTAGTGTATTTTCTTCATTTTGTATGTTATAAAATTCATAATTTATGTTATTACCAAGAACTAGGAACCTTGAGACAGGGAAACTGATGGGACCCCACGAAAAAAAAAAAGCTGTTTATATTCTTTGCTCCTTTTCCTGTTTCTGTTCTTGCTAGGATCTGTACCCATGCCTTACATATACACCTTAGAGAACAAATAATGTATGTTCTCCTAATAAAGGTCATGGAGTTAATTATTTCTTTGGAATCTTCCAGCACAATAGATAACATCTAAGAAATGGCCAGGTGGGGTCTTCATGAACATTTTCTAAGACCACAGATTCCAAATACCTTGACACCAAAACCTCGGACTCTAGGGCATAAGGGATTTATGGGAAACACCTGAGTATTTTCCTTGTTTGACCAGTTCCTGAATGCCTGAGAGGACACACACACCAGACCACTATCTTCAATAAAAACTCCAGATCACCTGGCAAAGATGAAACTTTCTATCCTTTCCTTTCTGGCTCTCTCAGACCCTCCAAATATCTTCAATAAACTCTGCTCTCACTTCCTCTCGACTTGCATTTGATTTCCATCCTGGATGAAGCCAAGGACTGTCTTGGCTGGTCCTGTGGGACACTTTCTGGGTCCTCTGACCGGGCATGCCTGCATCACTATAATAAAAGAAAAGCTTATAGAGTAGCAACTGTAAATTATGATAGTTTTCATTCATTTGAATACAAAATAAGAAAAATCAACAAGACAACAATAAAGACTTTATAGTTTATTTTAAAAGGTGTTAATTTGAATTCCATCAAGTCACTGGTATTTCAATAATTGCTTATTTTTATATATTTTGAATACAAATACACAATTAGTTATTATTTAATTAAGTAACATTAATGTTGTGTCAATGCTTACAAACTAGACTGGTGATTTTCCATTCAGACTTTGGAGGCTGCTAACATTCTTACATTCATTTTTGAGGACAATAAAATAGAGCCTGAATCAGAGTCTTTTCTCATCTCTACTTTGCTGATTTCAAGCATGTTTCTACTCCTAAGAATTATACTTGAGATCTGGAACTGTGTAGTGTTTCTTTCATGTGCAGTAAGGAATTATTTAAGAAACATAACTTAAATATTAGAACTTCATATGAGTATATATAGCATGTAACTCAAGTGGCTTTTTTGGTTAAGGGTGACCCAAAGAGTACTTTCAGAGTCACAGTACTTGCACTATCCCTGCTCCTCTATAATAGCTCTGTGAATATCATTATAAAACTAATTCTATACCCGTTTATATGGAAAGGAGTTGTGCAGGGAGATGACCTAAGGTATTTAGTACATATTGGTGTGTCCCAAAACCAATGCAAGTTTTCCTGATAACATTATACTCATAATATTTCTAGACACTATTTTGCTGGTATTCTTTTTTCAGCCTTTCATAATCCATCTTTTTAAGTTGCAGCTAATACTGAAAAACATAAAATAAAATAAATAATAAAAAAATAAAATAAAGTAAACCAGAATCTTTATTATTTTGTAGAAGGCTAAGGATGTTGACAAAAAGGGTTAAAAGTTTGGAGTTTTGTAAATTTACATGAACTTTCTGAGGCATACTGGTGAGACATGGATATTTATGTCTCAAGGGGTTAGGTTTGTTCAAAGAAAACATGTATGCGTTAAGATTTATACAGTATAATAACATATCAATTCAGGGAGATTTTGTTCATTTGCAGAAGTATAAAATAAAGCTATCTGCATTAATAAGTCCATCAAAATAGAAGATTTAGCACAACTCTTACCCTAATTCCTAGCATGTAAGACAGAACATGGAGTATTTTTTTACAAAAATAGAGCTGAATGAAATTGTTATATTAACAACACATAGGAGCAGCATTTTAAAACACAGTTTAATACCATTTTTCCAATATAGATCAGGTGCAGAAATACAAATGAGAAGCTTACACCTCATGAATTATCACCTCAAGAAAACTTGTCCATCTAGTGGCCTTTTGGGGGAATTCATTATGTGATAAATTTACCAATGAATGGGCCATAGACCTCTGAAACCCAGTTCTATCCCCAGACCTCAGCAAGTGATTCAAGTTAATCATTAATGAAAGTGAGCACCTACAAATGAAAATCCTCGCATCCTTATAAACAGCTTTTTTTCATCCTCACAGTGAGGCCAAAAAGGGAAGAAAAGTAACCAGCCTTTTTATTAGTAAACAGAAAGAAACAAATAGCAGGGGTATCAAAGTACTAGATGCCCATAGGAATAGAATTTCTCTACCCTCTTTTATTTTCTCTCTTAAAATGAAAGATATCAAAATATAATAATAATAATTTTTAAAAAGCTCTGTTATCTGCACACAGGTCTCACAGGTTTGGGCATTTTATTATAAGAAGTTTTGCTCTTCTTTGCTATGATTTGTGGGGTATTATTTTTAAAGCTTAAATCTCAGAAACTAATTCTAATTCCATAATGAAAACTTCATGGAAGCCTTCATGGACTGAGCATCCTTGAGAACTTTCATGTCTCTTCAATTCGTCTACACATGGTAATCAATCAGTTAACATCTGAAGCTGCCAAGGTGTTAATTTTTTAAACTCTAAGAAAAGCAGAAGGAGTATTATATGTCTTTATAAAAGAGACAATATAAAAATATGTCAAAATATGTCAATAGAGCAACTACAAATATATTCATTCACATTCTTAAATTTAATGAATTTAAATAGTTATAACTGCTTTTTAGTTTGTATCCATATATAAGCCTGCCAAATTTAGCAAACAGGATAGATATGTTAGGCTTGAAATTTTATCTGAAATTCAAATTTAATTGATATACTGTTTAACTTGTCAGCCAGATCTTTTTTTTAAAGAAATTTTATTTATTTATTTGACAGAAAGAGAGAGAGCACAAGCAGGGGGAGCAGCAGGCAGAGGGAAAAGCAGACTCCTTGCTGAGCAGGGAGCACAACATGGGGCTTGACCCCAGGACCCTGGAATCGTGACCTGAGCTGAAGGCAGACACTTAACCAACTGAACCACCCAGGTGCCCCTGTCAGCCAGATCTATACAGACACATCAGAAAACTATATACATGTAGTTTCTATATGACCTTAAGTAATATAGATATGGAATATAACTTTTAGTAACCGAAAGGGGGAGAAATATCAGAAAATCTCCCATAAGCCATAACAATCACCAAAACACATGCTGTCAAATTATTTCATATTAGTCACCAATAGGTTTCAGGTTGAAATGAATGCAGATGAATTGCTGCTTTTTCCACAGTGATATAAGGCTTATCTCAGATTTTTGACAGGGCCTTACATAGCAAAGCTCCTAATGGAAGCGGAAATTGTCTTCAATTATATTCGGTGTCTAAAGGTGGGTCAGCCTAGCTTTTTAAGCTCTTAAAATGTCTCTGATTTTTGTCAGGGTTACCAAATTAATATGAACTTTTATCCCTACTTAAAAGTTAAAACTTGGAGGAATGCACTACATACATTATGTTTCTGTTTTTTTTTTTTTTTTTTTTTTTTTAAGCTTTCCCATATTAGGTTTGGAGATGAAATCACAAGTTTATGCATAAGAAGGAATTTGAAGAAAAGCAAGACAAGGATTGACATTGAGGTGCATTGCAACTGTGAGTGCTAAGGGAGTTCTAGTGTCTGATTTTAGAAATGGATGGAGCTGTTTTTAAATTCATGATTTATTAATTTGTTTAACAAATATTAATTAAGCATGTACTATTCTATATCCTAGGCAGTAGGGACATAGCAGTGACAAAAACCATCAACGGTGTCTGCCTCCATGAAGCTCATAGTCTAATGTGAGGAGATAGGCCATATACATGGTACTTTAATTTGAATAAAACTTGTTTGGACAAAAAAAGGATCCTATATTTCTGTTTCACATATAAATGAACTACATATTATATAATTATTATATAGCATAAATTATAATAAATATACATAATACATACTATATATTACATATGATAATTAATTACATATATATAAATTTATCTCATTCTGTTCATTAGTTATTATTATTGTATCTTTTTGGTTCCATTTTGATTAGGGATAATCAAGTAGGAATATATTCTTCTGCACATTTTTTATTTATAAATTCTGAATCTAGGGATGCCTGGGTGGCTCAGCAGTTGAGTGTCTGCCTTTGGTTCAGGGCGTGATCCTGGGATCCGAGATCGAGTCCTGCATTGGACTCTCTGCGAGGATCTTGCTTCTCCCTCTGTCTATGTCTCTGCCTCTCTCTGTCTGTGTCTCTCATTAATAAATAAAGAAATCTTCAGGTAAAACTAAAAAAAATTAATAAAATTCTGAATCTTTGTAACATTGAATCAAATATATTTAATACATGTTCTTTTCTTCCCATTCCATGCTTTCCTGCCACTGAGACCCAGTGGTAAAGGAAAAAATGCTATATTTTTTCAAATATAGATTCATGTTCTTGGAATTCAGATTCCTAGAGATCAAAAAGTTTTTAATCATAATAAGCAGAATTTATTTTGTATTTAACATAAGAGTCTTCTGACATTGATCTGGGACAGGCTCTGACCTTGATTTTATTAAATCTACTATATTCTGCCTTCTTGAAATTCTCTTATCTTGGAAAAATCAAATAAATTATTTAAAATAATTAATATCCCACCTTATATTATTACAAACTTTCTCAAATGGGATAGCCATATCAATGGGCTTATGAGCTTGTGACATTTGGAAATCATTATTCAAAGAAGCATTTTGTTCCTGGAAGCTCCATTATCTCTGACGCAAGTCAGTATTGTGCAGTAGCAAAGTTTTCTATCCTGTGGAATCTCTCAATCACTTCAATTAATTAAAGGAACTGAAGAAACAAATTCACCTAATAGGACCTTTTGAGAAAGAGTGCATTTTGCTTGACATGTTAAGGGTGGGGATTTGCTTAGACCTTCACAAAAGGGAGTTAATTTGGACAGTTTTGCATATTATAAAGATCATTTTGATAATGGATGATGGATTTAAGTGGAACAGAACTGAAGGCAGAGCAAAAAGGTAAGAAGGGGATTTCAGCAAGTGAATTAGCCATCATACAATAGAATTAGAAGGAATGACTTAAAAAATACTTTGGAGATACATTTGGTAAGATCTATTTATTGACTGGATGTGGATTGTGAGGAATAAAGAGAAATCACAGGGATAATTCTCAGATATCTAGTTTGGATGGGTGATGATGTCATCAAAAGTGGAAGTGAATTTTGGTGGAAGGCATAATTAAAATGGTAGGAATTTGGACACATTGAGTTTGAAATATCTGTAAGTTATTTGGGCCTAGAAGTTGAGTAGTTTTCCGAATGTTCAAGTCAGTGTAAGAGATAAGTTTAATTGTTTAGAAAGTGGGATTTGAAATATATCCAATAAAGGGTTAATTTCCAAAATCTATAAAGAACTCATACAAATGAACAGCAAAGTAAACAAATAAAGAATGTGATTAAAAAATGGGCAGAGGAACTGAATAAACATTTTCCCAAAGAAGACATACAGATAGCCAACAGACATGTGGAAAGATACTCAACATCATTAATCTTCAGGGAAATAGAAATCAAAACCACAATGAGATATCACCTCACAACTATCAGAATGGCTAGTATTACAAACAAACAAACAAACAAGAAATAACAAGTGCTGATAAGGAATATAGAGAAAAGGGAACACTTATACACTGTTCGTGGGAATGTATAGCCACTATGGAAAACAGTATGGAGGTTTGTCAAAAAATTAAAAATAGAACTACCATATGATCCACCAATTCCACTTCTGGATATTTATATGAATAAAATGAAAACACTAGTTCGGGGAGGTATATGCACCCCAGTTTATTGCGGCATTATTTATAATAGCCAAGATATGGAAGCAACCTAATAAATAAGTCAGAGAAAGACAAATACTGTATAAATTTGGTTATATGTGGAATATAAAAACAAAAACAAAATTAAATTAAAAAAAACCCAAAACAAACAAATGAGACAAAACAGAAATAGACTCATAAGTACAGAGAACAAAGTGATTCTCAGAAGCTATGGGAGTAGGACGATGGGTGAAATAGGTGAAGGAGATTAAGAGTTACAAACTTCAGTTATAAAATAAATAAGTAACAAGGTTAAAAAAAGGCATAAAAATATAGTCAATCATATTGTAATAGCCTTGTATGGTGACCAATGGTAACTAGACTTATCATGGTGATCATTTTATAATGTATACAACTGTCAAATTACCATGTTGCACACCTGAAACTAATGTAATATTTTATGCCAACTATACTTAAATTTTAAAAAGTGGGAACTGATTAATCAAGGACAGTGCACACAATGACATGCGTTGTGAATTGTTTTACTCACAATGGTGAATGAAACCATGAGGGATCGATCACCAATGTTCAAGAATATAGAAGAGAAGTCCATGGAAAAGCCTGAGAAAGGATGATTGTAAAAGCATGCTCTGGATGAGAAGGAGGGGTACAAGCAATATCAAATGAACCAGAGAGATCCAGTACTAAATTATTATTACATAATCAAATTAGTTTATTCTGTTTTCTTAATAAAATGATTTAATTAAACAGTTTATAAATTATTTGCTTAAATCATTAGTTACTTATTAAATCCTCATATAAGGAGCTTATTGGAGTCTCTAATACTCATAATTACATTTTTTTTTTTTTAGAGAAAGAGAATGCACATATGAATGGGGGCAGGGATGGAGGGGCAGAAGGAGAGAGAGAGAGAAAAAGAATCTTAAGTCCCAACACATGGCTTAATTAATTGACTGACCCATACAGCGGCCCCTCAAAATAATGGTAGTTGTATAGCTTTCAGAATCATCTATATGAAATCATAGGATACATCAAAGGCCTATGAAGATAGTATGTTTGTTCTTTGTAAAGGTTTACAGGATCTTTCTACCACTGTGCTACAATTATTCAAAGGTAACAATTCTATGAGGATTGATGGAGGGGGTGGGTGAGGGATGGGCTAAATGGTTGGTGAGTATTAAGGAGGGTACTCATTGTGATGGTCACTGGTTATTATATGTAAGGAATGAATCACTAAATTCTACACCTGAAATTACAAAAAAAAAAAAAAAAAGAGGTAGAAAAAAAAAGCTAACAGTTTTCAAGGGAAGAAACAATTACTTGCTTAATAATTTCTAATAATCTAAAAAGCATAGATATTGATTCTTTACTCAGATTTGTTGGAGATAGAATTAGAGGTCATCTACTTCAATTCCATCCTTTGATAGCAAAAACAACAGTGGCCAGACTAATTGAGTGCTTACTTTGTACCCATTCCAGTTCTAATCACTTTCCATGTAGAAATCCAATTTCCCATTGAGTATATGACAGGTGAGATAACTCACTTATTCATGGTTATAAAGCCAGTAAAGGTACAATTCAAACCTAAGATGATGCCTGAATAACCTACTCAACCACCACCACTCATGACACAGACAGAAAGGCAGAGTCATTGGCTGATATGTCTAACTGGTTTTCAGAACTAAACATGACTCAGGGTCCCTTCCTCAAACACGCCGCCCCATTTTCTGCCCCTTATGACTCGCTGTTAATAACGGATTTTCAGTATTTTCATATTTCAGACACCAAAATGAGAAACATGCTGATATACATTATGCAATATCTTGGCCAAAGCTTATCCTGGGTTCAATTTTGGCCAAGTGTAGCACCATAACCCATAAGCATTTTCTTAATCCTACCAGGTATGAAGCCCAGCATTAATGTGAGGTATTGTGGCATTTTTTTTTTCCACTGAGCACATTGGACTTCAGCAACCTTGGAGATTTTCCCTGATCTTAAAATGGAAAGCAGCTTAAAGAATTTGAGAAGATTATTTGCTGTATCTATTACTAGTGATGCCTTATAATGTCTCTTACCAGGAAAGTGATTTAATCTTACTAAATCATCAGAAACACACTTGACCAGGCCACTTGGGTAGCTTAGTGATTGAGCATCTGCCTTTGGCTCAGGGTGTGATCAAGGGGTCCTGGGATTGAGTTCCACAGGGGGCTCCCCCACAGGGAATCTGCTTCTCCCTCTGCCTGTGTTTCCCTCTGTGTCTCATAAATAAATAAATAAAATATTAAGAAAAAAAATACTCTCGACCTACAGTGCCAATGGCTTTAAGTTTAACATAAAGTATTACTTATTTTGGATTATAAACTAAGACAGTTTTTCTTAAGATTATCAGAGTGGGTTACCTTTTTAAATTCTGAAATAGATAAAAACAAATTCTAGATATACTAAGTGGCCATCATTTCCAAATCTTGAAACATGTTTGGCATGATACATTCATTTGCTGTGCTATTTCACATACTGCCCTTGATCATCTGGCATTGATACATTAAACCACAGAGTATGTTCATTCCGTTCAATTACAAGGAAAAAAGGAGGAAGAAAATTAGGCTATGGGCTGAAGAAATGCAATGCAGGTTTCTATACAGGACTTGACAGTAAATAACTCTGACCTGCAAGAGAATTCAGTCTTTGACACCTGAACTTTAACTGCATTCTTTTTTAAAATTTTATTTAAATTCAATTAATTAATATATAATGTATTATTGGTTTCAGAGGTAGAAGTCAGTGATTCATCAGTCTTATATAACACTCAGTGCTCATTACATCACATGCCTTCCTTAACGTCTACACCCAGTTACCCCATCCCTTCCACTCCCCTCCCCTCCATCGACCCTCACTTTGTTTCCTATGATTAAGAGTCTCCTATGGTGGGACACCTGGGTGGCTCAGCGGTTGAGCATCTGCTTTCGATCCTAGGATCTGGGATCAAGTCCCACATTGGGATCCCTGCGAGGAGCCTGCTTCTCCCTCTGCCTATGTCTCTGCCTCTCTCTCTGTGCCTGTCTCTCATGAATAAATAAACAATTTTTTTTTTAGAAAAAAAAAAGAGTCTCTTATGGTTTGTCTCCCTCTCTGATTTCAACTTCTTTTATTTTATCCTCTCTTCCCCTATGATCCTCTGCTCTGTTCTTAACTTCCACATATGAGTGAGATCATATGACAGTTCTCTTTCTCTGATTCACTTATTTCACTTAGCATAATATCCTCTAGTTCCATTCATATCATTGCAAATGGCAAGATTTCATTTTTTTGATGGCTGAGTAGTAGTCCATTATATATGTAAACCACATCTTCTTTATTCATTCTTTTTTTTTTAAGATTTTATTTATTTATTCATGAGAGACAGAGAGAGAGATAGAGGCAGAGACACAGGCAGAGAAAGAAGCAGGCCCCATGTAGGGAGCCCGACATGGGACTTGATCCCAGGTCTCCAGGATCACACCCTGGGCCGAAGGCAGGCACCAAACCGCTGAGCCACCCGGGCTGCCCTATTCATTCATCTTTTGATGGACATCTGGGCTCTTTCCATATTGTGGATATTGGTGTTATAAACATTGGGGTGCAGGTGCCCCTTTGGATCACTACATTTGTATCTTTAGGGTAAATATCCTGTAATGCAATTGCTGGGTCATAGTGTAGCTCTATTTTCAATTTTTTGAGGAACCTCCATACTCTCTTCCGAAGTGGCTGCATCAGCTTGCATTCCCACCAATAGTTTAAGACGGTTCCCCTTTATCAGCATTCTGGCCAACATCTATCACTTCCTGACTTGTTAATTTTAACCATTCTGACCACTGTGAGATCAGAATCACAACGAGGTATCTCACTGTGGTTTTGATTTGTATTTCTCTAATACCAAGTGATGTTGAACTTTTTTTCATGTGTCTATTGGCCATTTGTATGTCTTCTTTGGAGAAATGTCTGTTCATGTCTTCTGCCCATTTCTTGATTGGATTATTTGTTCTTTTGGTGTTGAGTTTTGTAAGTTCTTTATAGATTTTGGATACTAGTCCTTTATCTGGTGTGTCATTTGCAAATATCTTCTCTCATTCTGTAGGTTGCTTTTGGTTTTGTCAACTGTTTCCTTTGCTGTGCAAGAGTTTTTATCTTGATGAAGTCTCAATAGTTCATCTGCCTTTCTTTCCCTTGCCTTTGGAGATGTGTCTAGTAAGAAGTTGCTATGGCTAAGGTCAAAGATGTTGCCGCCTGTGTTCTCCTCTAGCATTTGGATGTATTTATTCCTTTCTCTCACATTTAGGTCTTTCACTCATTTTGAGTCCATTTTTGTGTATAGTGTGAGGAAATGACTCAGTTTCATTATTCTGAATGTGGCTATCCAATTTTCCCAACACCATCTGTTGAAAAGACTGTCTTTTTTTCCATTGGATATTCTTTCCTACTTTGTCAAAGAATAGATGACCATAGAATTGAAGATCCATTTCTGGGTTCTCTATTTGTTCCACTGATCTATATGTCTGTTTTTGTGCCAATACCATACTGTCTTGATGATTACAGCTTTATAATAGAGTTTGAAGTCTGGAAATGTGATGCCACTAGTCTTTGTTTTCTTTTTTAACAATTCTTTGGCTATTCAGGATCTCTTTTGGTTCCATACAAATTTTAGGATTATTAGCTCCAACTCTGTGAAATTGAGCTGCGTTCTTTCACACATCAGATTTGCCTTCGCCTAGATGGACAGTCTTATAAATAGAATTGCATTTTAATTGGGTGTCCGCTGCTATTTTCTTGCAAATTCTGCCTACCAGTAATATCCCAGTTTCTTTCAAGAACAGCATGACCACAAACAGTTCTGAAGTAGGTCATTCAGTCAAGTGTAGTCATCTTTCTCTCTGATTTAAGTCCTTTCCTTTTCCTGTCCTAAGCAAAGTCTACCCCGTGATTTCCTTGTGCTTGGTGATTAAATTATAGAAATTAGTCATCAATTCCCTGATCACTAGTAAATGTCGACTTATTATAACTCAGCAAAAATGCTATTCATTTAGGAGGAGCAAGTCATCTGTACCCTACAAATTAAGAGAGTTGGCAGGAGCTCCTTTAAAATTATGATTTACTATACAGAATATAGGATACTTTGAAATCTGTCATGTCACTGTAGATGAAAATGGAGTTGCCTAGATATCATATGGCTAAAATCAAGGTAGTCGTCACTAAGGGGACCTTATTTATTGGTACCATAGGCCAACTGTAAGAAAGCTACTCCCAGGGATGCCTGGGTGGGTCAGCAGTTTAGTGCCTGCCTCAGCCCAGGGCGTGATCCTGGAGACCTGGGATCGAGTCCCACATCGGGCTTCCTGCATGGAGCCTGCTTCTCCCTCTGCCTATGTCTCTGCCTCTCTCTCTGTGTCTCTTATGAATAAATAATTTTTTAAAAAAGTATTTGTTGAAAGCATAAGAAAAATGAATACACATTAGAATATATACATCATTTACGAGCTTATAGCTTTTAATATCTCCATTTTAGCTTATTGCCTGCTGCTTAGAAGCTGTGGATATTTAAATATAGACTTGGATCTTGGGGATTATATATCCCTGACTCTGTTTGTCAGTATGACTTCTTTTGATTCATAAATCTTTCTGCCATGAGGGACCTATTTGGTTTTAGAAGATGATCATGTCATTTATGGTCATAGGTGATTCATCAGGACTGCCATACCTTTTGGCTCTTTTTAGGGCTCCATAATGATGCATAGGGATCTTGAGTAAGGGACAACACACAAGATTAGCTATGAAGAACAGTATGTCAGAGATTCCTAGAAGCTTACCATACCACTGAAAATCATCTTGCTAGGACATCTTTTGGACTCAGCTTGATTTCCATTTCAGTGGAGGCAACTCCCATGCATGGTTCCCTTTTCAACAGAGAAGTATGATTAAGGTGCACATATAGGCTGCTTGGTGTCAGCAATCTGGGGTTATCTCCAATGTTTGTAAGTAAGAGTGGTGTATGAAAGCGATATGTCCTGTACCTGTATCCAATGATTCATTGGGTCTCACAGCATCTTATATTCAGGTCACTCCTGTTGGAGAAGGAAGTCCCAGTTCTAATAGAAGGGAATCTGAACTTGGAAGTCATACATCCCACTGGGTAATGTTTGACTAATATTTAATAAACTTGTGCTGACTCATAGTACTTAATATATATCTTATTACTTAAAGCATATTGCTGCAATTACTTTAAATTTTTTTCCAAAGATCAAAAACAAGTGCACTGAACTTCAGAAACTGAAATTTGTCTTTTTTGTACATATATACATTTTTTTGTCTGACTCGTGTCTTGGGCAGTTATTCCCTTCATCATTATTTCATGAAGATTATTCATGGTTAAAAGATAAATGTTGCAATTAATTGAGCATGTAACAATGGTTTAGATCTTTAAGTATGAACATATTTGAAACAGTCATGGATTATTCTGCTATCTCCTCTCTATATTGGGTGACTTATTTTTCCTACCCTTTCCAGTTTAGAGACAGGTTTTCTTGAAAGTGGGGAGTGGGAGGGGGAAGCAGTGAAATTATGTCTTGTTTCTGTAATCTCTTCTCATAACTAACCCTTTCTAAGGTTCCAAGGCCTGCAGGTGGCAGAGTTGAAACTTGAATTCAAGACTGTTTATAACACCTAAATTCTTAACTACTCACTATATTTCTAGCTATCCTGAGAGTCTATAAATTTACAATACTCAGTAGTGTAAAATAAATAATAAGTACTTCCTTTTCTTCATAGTCTTTAATTTATTTTCTAAGAAGCAGTGAGTGTTTCAACTTGGCAAAACCAGAAAGAAAATGTAACCTATCTGAAAAAAAAAAAATCAATTGCTTAACTTTTATTTAAAACCCCAAATGTATCCCCATTAAGTTGGAAATGGCCTTAATATTCCTACAGAAACAGATGTAGAAGTTAAAATTATAAGTTAGAGAGCTAGAATTTATTCAATATATAAAATTCAGCTTTCTTTTTTTCATTGCCCACTCTAGCATTGAGGTCAGGGTTTTCTGTTCTGTGAGGAAGTCATTAGTTTTTCAAAACACACACATATGTATGTATACACACACACACACACACACACACACACATATATATATGTATATACATACACATTCATACACATTCTGTATAGATCTCTTCACCAGGTTTTAGGAGATAAAGTGGGGGAAGAAAAATAAATTATATTTATCCAATAAGTGTCCAATTCAATGGCAGGTATTTGCTAAGTCATGTTTCCCTTCCTCCTCCTAGCTCCCCAGCCTAGCTTCTCTCTTTCCTAGAAAAACTCTCATCTTTTGGGGACATTTTGCACTAGGCAAATCTTGCAAGTATCTTGGCTTCTACATAGTGAAGCAACTTTGTTAGGCTACCTAACTTTGTAATGATACATCCAGAATAAGATACAATCTGATGACCTACAGGAGGCCAGCCTAAAACCCATTCCCTTATCTCAATAAATTCTACTTTACATCAGCCTATGAAGCTACATGAAACACATATATGTTTTACGACCCATTTGACTACTCTGTGAGACTTTCAGAATGTTAGAAACACTGTTTTCTCCAGGAGGAAAGTTCTGATTGGCCCCCTGTAGGCCTAGAAGGCCATTATGCAAACTGGAATTTGTATGTTCAAGAATTCTCATGAATTCTCCGTTCCAATACTTGTGTGTACACAGTAAAGTGATGATTTCTATTATGATCCTGATCCTAAGGCAAAAAAAAAAGGGGGGAGGTAATAAATTATATTCAATTATCTAGAGTGTCTACATAATTGTAGTACAGTTTTATTAAATTAAAGATAGTTATCAGAATGGTTCTGTGGAGGCCGAGAAAATTAAGGCCATTCCACCTTAAGTTCAGCATTAACACAAGTACAGCCATCTCAGGCCCCTGTGAATAAGAGCTGAACTTTACCTTACTTCAGTTAAGCCCCATATTAGAATGAGAACAGAGCTCAAGCCAGTGGCAGGAAGTCCCATATCATATGAGAACAGAGCTTAATGCCCTTGAAAGCTCCATATCAGAATGTAAACAGAACTTGAGAAATTCCTCCACCCCTTCTGAAAGTCCCTTAGACCAGTCCATAAAACTAGGCTGGAACCCACCTCAAGGTCCAAGTCCCTGCTCTGCTGTCTCGGGTATACTTGGACCCAAGCTCGAGCTTGTAATAAACCCTTGTGTGTTTGCATCGGTGTCAGCTCCTTGGTGGTTTCTCGGATACGTAATCTTGGGCACAACAGTTCCAGTTTCTCAGAATTAGATGTCTGAGAAAACTACAGAGGAGAGAAAACCTGTATAGCTAAGCACAAAATTCATACATATTAATTTTGTCTAGCATTTATATAAGCATATAATATTGACCTAGTGTGTGATGCAGGAGGTCATCCTTCTGAGTCTTCATTCATTTATCTATAAAATGTTATGAACGTACCATGTCAGTTACAAATTCCTTCATCTCAAAGATCCTATCATTCTAATGTGGAATTGTTCCTCAGCTGATATAAAACATTTAATATTTATTAGAATTTGTTTCATAAACACACATGCATTTGATGTTTAAAATCTGTCAACTTATCAAAGACCTTGACTGATGAGAGAGATTAATAATTTTCTAAGCAAATGTTATAATTAAAAATAAAGGAGTGTGAAAAGGAGTAAAGGAAACCTCATTTAGAATGGAATCAAACACCCTCAGAGGGAGAGCTGTCATGAACACATCTTTGGTTGAAGGTTGCATAACCAGTAGGAAGAAGAAACGTAATAGTGAAAGGGAAAATAAGGGAAGGGAGAAGAAATGTGTGGGAAATATCAGAAACGGAGACAGAACGTAAAGACTGCTAACTCTGGGAAACGAACTAGGGGTGGTAGAAGGGGAGGAGGGCGGGGGGTGGGAGTGAATGGGTGACGGGCACTGGGTGTTATTCTGTATGTTAGTAAATTGAACACCAATAAAAAAAAAAAAAAAAGAATTCTCTTGACAAGGGAGCACATTTGTCACATAGGAATTTCATTTCTGGTTTTTTTTTTTTTTTTTTTTTTTTTTTCATTTCTGGTTTTTAAGAAAAAGAAGGAGTATCTCTAAATGCTCCAGCAACAGCACAAAAATCACCACTTGCAGCCAATGAGAAACCACTACGACCCCAAATTCTTGTTTTTATCCAATAAACTTTTGTTTAAAACAACCCACCTCAGTTTCCTCCTAAAACCTGATAAAGGCTGACTTTTCCTTTGTCTCTTCAGTTTTTCCTATGGTTTACCATAGTTTTCCTGTCCTGAATTGCAATTCTCCTGCTATTCCCAAATAAACTCATTTTGTTAGTAAAGCAACTGGCTATTTTATTTTTAAGGTTGACAGGAGAAAATATTTGTGTTTTTTGCATTGCATCAATGCAGTCTTTTTTTTTAAATTAAGAGCAGATGGATATTTAGATATCAAAAAGAGCTAGTTGAAATATTGAACACTGTATTATTAAAACTCATCAGCTGAAGTTTGCTGACAAGAGAAATAATCATAAAACATAACCTTTTATTTCATCAGAGAAAGTTATGTCTGCCCAAGATCTGAAGCCCAACATCCATAAAATGGTTTCATACAAGTGACATCCTACTCAAAACAGCTGTCTGCAAGGAAAATAAATGGGATTTAACCTGCCATAAAATGAATTGCACAATTTATTTTTCTTGAGGAAGTCATGCCTTTGTGACATCGGTGAGCTGTAACAGTTTGCTTTGAAAAGAAGCATCTCTTTCTATGCCAAACCCATATTAATTCAACCATGTGGAGTTTTCTTCCCAAAAAAGCAGATGGACTTGTTCACTACTTGATGATGGAAGTTACCAGCCTTCACCTTTAAAATCACTGATTTCAAACATGAGCCCTAAATAATTGTTCAATCCAAAGATAGGTTGGTTATTAAGATGATTGGTTATTAAGGATGAAATATGTAAAAATTGTCACTCAGCCACTTAATGTCCTACAAAAAATGACAATTTCATATGCTTCAAACTAATATTTAAGAAGAAAACAAAACTGCAAGAGAACAAAATGATAGAAACATGACAGGTAGCTGAGATTTATCATCTCTTTGAAATAAAAATATTTTTAAAAAAGGCCTAAGGGGAGACTCAGAAAGCAACTACAAGTATTTACAAGCCCCAAATTGGCTAACTACTCTATAACGGCATTTTACAAGACATCTCACAATATAAATATGGTATGGTATGGTATGGCATGGTATGGTATGGTATGGAGAACCGTGGTTTTAATTTGTTTATTTCATTCATTTAAGTATACAAAATATTTTTTAATGACAAAGGAAAAGAAAGCAGTAACAAAATTTTCAACTGTAAAATTTGTTCTAATATTATATGAGATCTCTAGCATACAGTGCAACCAAGCAATGAAACTTAGGTCATACCTTTTCATTCTATTATACATAGTCCAAAATACTTGTTTTTTTGTGCTCAAAATTAATGTCGAAACATTTCATTCTGATGACTATGCTCTCGCACACTATATTCTCACATTCTACAGCAGAACATTTTTAAATAGCTTTTGTTAAAACTAACTACATAAAGTATCTATTTGAATGGGAGTTTCCACAAGCACACCTGTGTAAATTAAATATAAATCCTGCTAAAACTGAAATTAATTTAATCAAATTTAGGTTTAATCATTACTTTCTTTAGAGGACAGAAAGATAGAATTCCCATATGAATCTTTTGCTGTGTTCTGAACCTACCAGGGCCAGTGCTGTAAAGGCTAATTCATAAAACAGTTCATTAAGAATAACATATGCCTTTAGAGAATCTCAAAGTCCTCTATTTTAATTTGTAATAGGCACCTACTTAATATAGGCTTCTACTAGAATAAATAAAGGATTCTAGTAGTATCAGGAGAACTGTGAATCTGTGTATAATCCTCAGTTACATTCCTAAAAACTGGAGAGATCATTCACATTTGCAGTATAGAAGAAAAAGGACACGACAAAATGCTACTTTAAACATTAAGGCTCAAGAAAAATACATAAATCCCATTAGCTTTGTCGGATGCACTGTTTACGTAGACATGTACACCATGTGAAATTGGATTTTTAATTTAAAAGTAGAGATAGAAATCCCCAAAATGCCTTGCCTTTTGAGATAGATTCTATCAAAGCACATTCTGCCACTGATGGGCAACACTCATATTTTATGAGTACAAAATGATTCTTCTACGAGTTAATTTTGTATTTTGTAACTTCCAAAACTTACTCTTGTAGGTTATAGGCTCATTTTCCTCTGACCTTGAGAACACATTACTGCTTTACATTCATATTTATGACCCTAGGATATGGTGCCACTCTGTGTTTTGACTCCCTTTCAACCACAGATGCTAAACTAATTGGTAAAATGGAACTATTTTATTAAAACTATACATTTCACCATAATGCAACATGATATCCAAACTTATCAACCGAAATCAGAATAGCGTTCTTTGAAGTCTTTAGCAAGTGATGCTGAATTTCTAAATAAAAAAATATACAGTTGTATTTTACATTTTCTTAATTCCTGCCACTTATTAGTGTTTAATATTGTATTTTTAAAGTACAATTATCCTTACAATTTAAAACATAAATATTAAATCTGCACAATTACAAGAGTCGTCACAGTGATTCACTCTCAATAAATCTGAGACATAAAAATTGCGTGTCTCATAGTCTAGTGGAGTATCTGATGGAATACCAGCACTAAAACATTTTTGTTGACTGTCATCTCAGAATCTTTATATGCACTTTAGTGTTAGTATTTTATCATATAAAATAGAAATGCACTACCATTCTTTATCTATTTTATGACCTTTTCACACTGATGATATCTTCCAACTTCGAACAGTTGTAAAACATGTGCTAACTGATTTGTCGGCTTATGGAAACTTTCCTTAATGTACACTTGGAGACTACTTGAGTAAAATAGAATCAAATTCAAGACTCATCATTACCATTTGTGATGTAATTTAAAATATTCCCACCATTGTAAAGATGAATAAACACTTTCAACGATGTAAGGAATTGGAGATTTTTATGGTAATATGGATCTTTAAAGAAATTGCTGTGCTATTGGTTGATAATATATATTTTTCCATATAAATATTTCTATATATATTATAGGTATATAGATATATATTTCTTTTCCACACCCTGAACTTAGCGTGGAAATCATTGAATGATTCCAAAGCAAAATAGACTTATAAAATGTTAGAAAAGGGAGAAAAATTTACAGGAGAGGGAATAATGGTGATAACCTAAACATAGAGTGCTATAAAATGAATTCATCAGAAGGCAGAGCAAATGTCTATGAATCTATGGAAATGCTAAAATCTGTCAAAGAAATGTAATAATAAATGTAAAATTAATATCTAAAATATTGTAGAGATAATACTGTAGGATTTCCATCCCAGCCTTTCCTTACAGATTTATGAATCTAATATCAACTGCACACTAAACAATAAAACCAAGTAGGAACATGTATTTACAACAATATACACAAAAAACAGGAAATTTTCTAAATTATGCTACTTATGCATATTATTCATATTATTCATTACTCATATTACTTCGACCCCAATTTTGAAATACATGAAAGTTATTCTGAAACTTTGATTTACATAAAAATTATACAAAGATCATGTTGAAATAAAGATTCTGATACACCTGGATGGGGCCCGAGATTCTGCATTTCTAATAACCTTCAATGTGGTTCTGCTGCTGCTGGTCCGTGAACTACCCAATAAGTAATAAGGACTTATGCTGTTGGCAGAAAAGTACACTGGGTTTCTTCAAAGTTGCTTCTTTGCTGGGTTGGGATGACGGTTTCTAGTCCCTGATTTTCCCCCTAACTTGTACATGCAGCATAATAGTTCTTTTTGAACTTGAAATACTCCACTCCTAGCTTTCTTAACCAGGGGGTTTGGAACTAGCAGGAACAAGAGGGAGTGAGTCTGTGTGCACCTGTCTTGGGCGTGCAGAGCTGTACCTCCATACTTCCTTCAACAGAAGGGTGTCAGCAGCTCTTCTGGGACTAGCCTAAGGTGAACTTGCATTCATCTAAACGCACAAAGTTTAGAGAATTGTCAGGTTCAAATATGCCCTATCTCTGAGGTTAAGCCCCAGCTTATTTCACACATTTCAACATTTTCCATGTGGATGCTGTTAAGGTTGTCTGGAATTTGGAGATAAGCCCAGGATTAGTCCTGCTTTAAAGTCATCATGAAGCCTCGTTACAGGCCTCAAGTTAAGTTGTTAAATGTATTTCTGAGAGCTTGCTGGGGGAAAAAATAATCACATTCACTAACTTTGGTAAGCTTTGGATAGCAAAAACATAGTGTTGTTGTTGAAAACTTACCTGCAGGCCCATACTGTCATGTTTCTGGAGACAGAGGGCTTATGATAGGAGGCTAAAACAACATTCTGTTTACTGAGCCTAAAACAACATTCTGTTTACTGAGCCTGCTTTAGGAAGAATATCTAAACTGAGAACTGCTGGAGATGGCATGCACCTGTTTTTGTTTTGTTTTGTTTTGTATTTGATAACTGGGTCAACCCTATTCAAGAAGATTTTTAAAAATCACTTTGTAATATTTAAAATTATTCTATAATTATAAAATATTTTAGTATTTTTTTCTCTATTGCTATGAAAACAACTACTACAGAATTTGACGATTACTAGAGGGCTTACATTATTTGGAACCCTGAATTCCAAGTGATATTCAACTTGTGCTACTAAGATAGCTAACATGTTGGTTCTTCTTTTTTTTTCTTTTTTCTTTGCACATGTAGCTATTCTATTGACCTAAAGGACATAAAATATAAGGCAATAATATTTGATTAAGCCTTGTCAAAACTGTATTGCCTTTGGCCAAAGGACATTGCAGAATATCCAGAAAAGCTATAATGCAAAGGTGTTTAAATGTACAGACTTGAAATTAGAATGTATTTCTAAAAATAAATATAAAGTATAAAATTTCAGACATATAATTTCTTAAAGGAAGCCAAAAACCCATATCTTCCTGTACTTTAAATTTTGTCTGGCCTACTTAGTTTGATTTTTAAAGAACTGGTGAAAAAGGCCCTACATGTTGCAGGCTTACAATTTCTGGGTTGTCCAAAAAATGTATAAATACACTTTAAAATATATTAACTTTTAACAGCATGTGTAGAGATAATATCATAATAAAAAGAAGCAGCAAAATCGTCTTTGTCTTAGAGGCTCTGTAAACAAGAGATGTCCTAAGATACCTTCCTTCTCTTATAAGGGAGAAAATAAACTTAAAAGGAATTTTGATAAATACTCATGTAAGGCTCCTCATGTAACATAAGTAGGTAACGTGATCTTTTTATTCTCCTTTTGATGAACCTTTAGAATGTAATTTTTCTTCCATATCTGTAGTAAGTTACTTACCTAATGGTAGAATTTGATTTTTTTTAATGTTAAAGCAAACTTAACTTTTCTAACATGCTATAAATTACTACAATTTGTCCTCACATGCCCTCTGCCTTCTTTTGCTTCTGGAGACAATAAATGATAGATAGATAGATAGATAGATAGATAGATAGATAGATAGATAGATTAGATAGATAGATAGATAGATAGATAGATAGATAGATAGATATTCTTGTGGAATAGATTTTATTAAATTGAGAGGATCCTCACAAAGAAGTATAGACACTCTTTATTATAGCAGCAGGGGAATATTTGATGACTAGAAATCAATTTTTGAGAGAAATTACTCTCCTTTACAGGTGTACAATTCATTCAACCATTCAAGTCAGCTCTCCATCCTGACCTCTTTACAAGAAGTTACTTAGATAACTAAAAACTATCTTCACTTTGATTAAAAAAAATCTGAGAAATAGAATTCGTTAACCTGACATCATATAGTTAATAGTTGGTGTTGGAATTCTAACTTGTGTTTTTCATGTTAACCTTCTGTATTTCTCATAATTCAGGAAGGAGGATTGAATTAGGTCCACCTAACCCCCATATTTTGTCAGATGAGATTTTTTAATATGAAATAAAAATTTGGAAGAATAATCTTTCTTATTCAATGCAACTTTTGAATTATGACATATTCTAAAAGATTACAGAAGTATTTTATCACATTTTTCTTGCAAAGCTTATTTTTCCATATATCAAGAGTTTAACATAATTAAAATTAATATTCAAAATATTTTAACCTTTTGAAAGTTTAATGTTCATAAAATAATACTTTCAACTTGATAGTTCATAGGAATACAATCTCTAAATTAAAGATATACTAAAACATTAAAAATAATTGTTATCCTTAAAAATGCCCAATAGAAAAGTCAAAATCACCATTACTATCCCAAATAATCCTTTTTTCTTTGTTGTACTTCTGTTACACTAATTACATTGACAGTCTTCTGTCACTTCCCATGTAACATATGCAGAAGGATAGTCCATCAAAATTGTCACTGTACAAAAGATGACAATGATTTTATGTCAAGACAAATGTAGATGCCACTACTTTCTCCCTCTTTAAAGTTGTTCAAGTGAAAAATGTCTCTGAGAAAATTTCGGCAAAAAAATGCTCTGTAAGCCACAATTTTCTGCTACCAAGTGTTTCCTACTATATTATCTGTAGGTCAAAAGTCTGCTGTTAATTATGTAGAAAATGCTCCACAGAACATTTCTCTTAGTAGCAATCAACCACAAAAGACCATCTATTTGGTGATGTGCAGCTCCAGATCTTTACTTCCTCTTTTCATTCTTTTATTTAAAAGCAAAGTTTAAAGTTTTAGCTTTAACGCATTAAATATGTATTTTTAGTCTGAGGTATAGTGATTACTTTGAAATAAGTAGCCTCAATTAGAATAGAACAGAAATCAATGTGTTATTTAAATAAATTTGTAAGTAATAAATTCCAGCATTAGATACTGGATGCATTATTGGGTAGTATTAAGTGCATATCTACCTAAGCAACACTATTTGCCTTTACCTAAGGCAAAAACTATTTGAAATCAACCTAAATTACCAACTTGGTAGTTTGTTATTTTAATGAAATGTTAGACAACCTAATTCTGGTCATACAAATTTCAAAACATGTTAATTTCATGTAAACTATGAAGTATTTGAAGTATATCATTAAAGTCTGGGACTCAGTTAAAGAAAACTTAATATTAACACACTGAACAGTTTTACTTTTATAGAATTTTTGAGAGTATGAAGAAACTGACATTTTTGTTGCAAATGAGATTTTCAAAACTTCAGTTAACCCATTTGAGTTCAAGATGCAAAAGGATAACATGCAATTAAACTCTTTTACTGCCATTCTCTCTTACAGAAATACAGTATAGTTAAGCAGAGCTCCTTCATGCAATAAAATATAAGGTAGAACATTGCATTCCCAAACAGATGAACATCAATAGAAAAGGTTTCCTCCTGTTCACTCACATCAGCCAAAAGAGAGAAGCTTAACTTTCCATACAGTATTAACAATTCTCACATTCAGAACAAAGGTGATTAATGAAGCCCTAATCTCAGGAAACTTTCTATGATTTTATTTCCCTGTCTTATAAACCGTATCATGTTTTTCAGAATGGTAGAAATATTAAAGCTTCTGTCAAATTTTCTGATACTGGACTTTTTTGGTTCTTGTTCAGATAGGGAAAATAGTTGGAATTGCTAAGTAAAAATATTTGTGTTATTTACAATTTCTGGTATTTATGAAGTAACACAAGCACAACCTAGAGATAGATCATACAGGCAAATAATAGAGCAGATGCCTTTCAGAAACAGGAACAGATTTTGTAAATCTACTGGAATATTTCCCTATTCATATGTACTTACAATAACATATTTTACAATGTTTGTCCTGAAGCTGAAAGAACTTGAGGCATTTTGCCAACACCTGTCTAATTTACAACAGAAGTGTAATGCAAATGTCTTATAGTTTCCCAAACAACACCAATACCTTCTCATTCATTTCTTTTACATTTGGCCAACATTTTATGAAAGCACAACATAGGCAAAACTTCATAATCACCCTCCAGATAGAATCAGAAAGAAACATCAAAATAATTTTCCAATTTTTTTTAAGCCAGTGATGATTATGTAGGTAATAACAGAATTAAGTAAAATATATTAACTGTATCTTACCTCTATCACTGAAGTCATCTACTAGGATGATTTCTGCTATCAGACTCTCCGGAGTTCGGTTAATTATACTGTGGATAGTACGCAGGAGTGAAGTCCAACCTTCATTATGAAATGGGATAATAATGCTGGTGTTTGGCAGCCTTTCCAGGTACATCTTGTGCTTACAACTAGAGATGATAGAGGAGGAAAAAAAGCAATATCAAATGCAAAATGATAATATATCTTTTACTGCTCTTTACTCACCGTTATCAAACATCTGTGAAAACTAGACTTTGTCTAATACTTTTCCAATCAGAGCTTGTACATCATAATAATTACTCAGTTCATTCCTGAAATTCATTAATAATCCTCTTCACATGTGCTCTTAATGAAATAATTATTTATCCTTTTTGTATCAGGAGCTCAGATATTAGGTAAGAAATGCATGGAAACATGTTATTGTTGGTATAAACTTTTCCTAATATTACTAATAATAATGAGAACAAATTTTATGAGTTAAAATTTTTTTCACTTATAACATAGTTAAGGTTTAGAGAGCTTTCCTGAGAAGTTCTAGAAATCCAACTTCTGTAATAATTACGCTCAGTTAATCAGTTTGAGTTGTGTGTTTCAATGCTGGGCGATATTTAAGCTCTATGGGGATAAACACAGTTTTACAATGAAATAAATGAAGAGGTAATCTTAAATAAGCATATACTGATACAACCACATAATAACATTACCTTAAGATCCGAACCCAGACATTATCACATTTCTAGTGGAAATTATAAGCAGAGCCCATGTTGCTTTATTCATTATGAAAAAGTCTGAGATACCAAAAAGAACGTGGGCTTTAACTTTTGGCTTAGTTAAAAGCAATTTACTATGTGTAACTGTTATTTTTGCATATTTTTTATTTATGTAATTAATTTATAAGCTGCACAAGGACAGGAATCTGGTCTCAAATCTCATTTACTTCTTAGTTCAGCAAGTTGCCCAAATTTTATTGAGGATGACAAATTCACTTGTTTGTGAAATCTTTGAGTTACTTCAAAACTAAAATAGAGTAAAATTTCAATCAATTATTAAATTCAGTGAATTTTTTGATATGAATAACTTGAAATCAAAATATAGAGTGGAACTCTAGAAATGGTTTCAATTTAAATGTAAAAACACCTAGTGCTTCAGCTTTTGCCAGGACACAGGCTACTATTTAGTCTTGATGAGGAAACAAACCACAGCATGCTTTGATGTATGTGTAGATCTACCAAGATGTATAGAAATGCACTAGAATATTCAAAACATTACTTAAAATATTTTCCCGTTCGTTTCAAGACTTTATTTCAGTATGATCTCAATAGGATATATTAAAAATTGCTGTGAATCTACAATCAAAGTCGCCTTACAGCTTGGAAAAACATGACAATGTAATTAAAGCCAACAAAACTAACTATCTTGGAAAATAAAATTAAATATTTTAAATACATATTCTGAATATACAAATATAAACACTTCCTTTTTTATTCTGTCCCTTTATTATCAGTTATTTAATTTCAGAATTTATTTGTAACAATATCTATAAAACAAGTAGACTTTGTTGCTTTTAAATATGATGAAAAGAGTTGGCAAAAGCATCAAGATTATATCATGAAATACTAGACATTAAATGCTAGAAAAAAATCTGAAATTCATTTTAGGATAACACAGAATGGCTAAAAAATTATAATAGCGTATAAAAAAGATCTGTAAGTGATTTCCGAGGAAGTATTGTGAAATAGATGCTTTTACACAGAATGCACGAGTCTGGAAAAGAGTGCTAAAGTAATTCAACATACATTGCTATAATCATGGAGACCTATTCCAACAAAGCCAAAGACCCAGATTATGGTGCTTCACTATATCAATATTTTGAACCTACTTGTGCAAACCATCATACCCAACAACGCAACTGGGAATGCAACTGATATTCCCAATAAGGCAAATTATTTTTCAAACATAAGATGAGACATTGCATATATCACTGGGTTATAAATTAAATAAGAATTGCATTCAGAGCAATCCCCTCTAAGCAATCAATAGCGATGTATGACAGCTCTATACAATCTATTCAGAAAAAAGGCAGACACAGATGCAAGACTGATCCTATGCAAATAAGGCTTTCCTGCATAAAAATGCTTTCAATAATTTCTCTCTGTGAGTTCAAACTATTACCACACATAAGATGTGAAAAGATCTCTCCTATTCATTCATTCACCTAAATTACAATGATATACGAGGGTTGATATAAGCCAGGATCCAAAATGGAGATAAAACAATGATCAAAACCTAATCCTTGACTTTAAGACATTTACAACCTAAGAGGAGAAACAGACTAGAGAGCTGGAGTTTTAAACTTAAACTGATAATGTAGAGATTTTATAGGATGTTATAGTTGCTAAGAGAGTCCCCTGAACCAGTTTGGAAAGTGTTGCAGAAATTCAAGAGCTGAAGGTGGCCAGCAAAGATAGGTTCAATATATATTTAGGAATAAACTGACATGACTTGGTAACTGTCTGGGAGAAGAAGTTTAAGGAGGACTCCCATGTTTTGGACATGGCAATTGATCTTAAGAAATGCAGACTGACTAAGCACAGCGTGAGGGGCACATCTTCAGGGGTGCAAGGCTTGGAGGTGAGGAGGGGTTCAATTCTGACCATATTTAGGTTGAAGTGTCAAATATCCTGCTGAACAAAGCAATTATATATATGGTATACTCATCTTTTTGTCTATGTATATATCTATGTGCATGTATATGTTTTTGGCTCCAGAAGAGATCTGTTTTACTGGAGGAACAGGCTTGTGAGCGATAGGCTATACTAGATGGTGCCAGTGGACCACAGTATTTCCTGAGCATTCACCAGCCCAGTATATGACAAGAGGATCCTTTATTATACCTGCAGTTCGCCAACTGAGTGCTTTCCCTCATCTTTGAACAAAAGCAGATTAGAAGTTCTGGGGGGAAATTAATGCCCCCCAGAGCATGTATCAACCAATGAAGAAGGGAAGTTGGAGAATAAACAGTCCTATGATGAGATAACTGTGAGGTATATTCTATATTGTGTACCAGTTTCCCAGAAAGACTGACCTTCGGTTGCCCACAGCGATAAGCATGTTGACAGTATATCTTGTACTGGCTTTTTTCCTTTCCATGTCTTACTTCCTCATTCAGCCTTCCTAGGTACTTTCTGAGATTCCTCCTCAAAATTACTACAGTCAAGCGCTCCTGGGTGGCTCATTTGGTTGAGCATCTGCCTTCGGCTCAGGTCATGATCCAAAAGTTCCAGGATCAAGTCCTGCATGGGGCCGGGGCGGGGCTGGGCGGGGGTGGGGTGGGGCTGCTGAATTGTGAGTCTGCTTCTCCTTCTGCCCCTCACCTCACTAGTGCTCTCTCACTCTCTCTCACTCTCTCTGTATCTCTCAAATAAATAAAATATTTAAAAAATTACTACAGTCAAATTTTTGTCTCAAGGCCTGCTTCTAAGGGAAATTGTTCTTAGACATAGGCATATAAATTATACTGTACTTGTCAAAAACAGACTTTCAATATAAAGTGATGATCAAAATTCTTTAAAAAATATTACTTCTGTTGCATTATGAGGCTTGCAATTTGTTATGCATGGAGACATTTCAATTTTTTTTTAATATTTTCATGTATGTATTTTATTTCTTTCAACTTCTTAATTTCTTTCTTTTTAAAAAAGATTTTAATATTTATTTATTCATGAGAGACACACAGAGTAGGCAGAGACGCAGGCAGAGGGAGAAGCAGGCTCCTAGCAGAGCCTGATGCAGGACTCGATCCCAGGCTCACAACCTGGGCAAAGGCAGACACAACCACTGAGCTACCCAGGTGCCCCTCAACTTCTTAATTTCTGATGCTCTGCCCAGAGTCTTCCCCATGCCTAATAAAATACAGCTATCATGACTTGACACAGTGTAATATAAAAATAGCCTTATGCTAATCAGCAGATTATTAGCAATAAAGTTACCTTCTTTACATGTATGTGTATAATTTTTTTTCAATTAGACCAACATGGAAAACTCCCTAATATCTTGTGCTGATTCATTTCTCAAATATTGAAAAATCATACTTTATACATCAGACGTCTAGGTTCACATGATGGCTTTACCACTCACACCCATGTGACAAGGGGCAGGTTATTTAACTTCTGTAAGACTAATTTTCTCTCTGTGGGGCACTGCAGGGGAAAAAAATGAATAAATTCATTAAATTAAATAATTAAATTTTATTTTTAAAAAATATTATATTTATTCATTCAGAGAGAGAGAGAGGGAGAGAGGCAGAGACACAGGCAGAGGGAGAAGCAGGCTCCATGCAGGGAGCCCGAAGTGGGACTCGATCCCAGGTCTCCAGGATCACACCCCAGGCTGCAGCCGGCGCTAAACCGCCGCGCCACCGGGGCTGCCCAATAATTAAATTTTAAAAGCCCCAACAACCTTCATAATATGTTCACGAGAATTAAGTTACATAATCCATGCAAAGAACTTAGTACAGTAAGCATATCTGATAATAGCAAAGGTTTGATAAATATTACATTATTGTCATTGCTGTTATTGCTTCTTAATTGTTATTATTTTATCTGAAGTCCTCTGTGGAAGGAGGGAGGAAACTAGGAGAGACTGGGACTACATGAGGGAAAGTGAGAGACACTTAGGATGGGAAGTTGAATAAATTATGGTTTCTTCCCTTAAGGATTCACAGACCAGTAGGCAGATATATAAAATGATTTGACTCAAATGACACAAGTGACATAATAGATGGCACACAGCAATCAGAGCCCAAAGGAAATATGGCTAACTTTGTCTGAAAGAATTAGAGAAGTCTTTATAGATGAGTCTGTATGTTAAGAATAGATCATGTAGGGTCTTTAAAGTGATTCTAAGGAATCTGGACGTTAGCCTGAAGTCAACGTGAAATATTTCATATACTGTTAGTGATGAGGGAGACAGGATCATGTTTACATATTAGGGCAGGCAATGAAGAGAGCAGAGATGAGACAGAAAGATTGGAGATTGTAATAGTTTTGGCAAAAGATAATGAGGATACTGATCTAATTTTTTACTCTAAAGAAAACCAGGGTTTAATCTGATTGAATTATATTTAGTCATTCTAGTACTTAACTTGCTCCAAAGAAACCTGAATTCATTCCCAACCTCAGCCACTGGATTCTTGGAGTTGTGCTCCAAATGACTGCTTCTCAGCATTACTAGAAATATTGAAGCATATCCAGGGCTTTATTAAGAATCTGCAACCTGTATATTTTAGGCTTAATTTCAAGTCAGGTTGAGAATGGAAATATGTTAAATATGAAAACAATATGGTAATATGGAACTGTGTTGAAGAAATAAGTAAAATAAAGTCAAACACAATTTATGTGTTTATGTTACAGGTAGGTAGCAAATTTCTGAAGAGAAAATAGGGACCAATTAAAACATTTTTGCATTAAGCTTATAGGAATATGAATGAAAATTCCTGTAATTATTGCATTTCATATTGCTATGTTATTTTAAAATAAGCATTTGCATAAAATTAACTTCGAGTTTAAGAATGGCTTAGAGATGAGTCATTAAATTAAGTAAGAGATGTTACATAACATACTTTTGTTAAATAACAATTCACCTAAATGATGGAAAAACACTCTTTAAATTTTAAATGTACCAGAGAGACAAAAGAAATAGTTTAAGTTCTTTAAAAAGTTACTTGAGAGAAATGACGAATCAGGAAGGTATATTAAAAAGCTAACAAAAAATTAATCTATAAATATTTTGCTAAACCATTCTTATTAATGAAAATAAATGGAAAGTTTCTCATATTCTTCTGTTTTTCTCAAAACAAAATACACAAACATTTTCTGATATTCCCTATTAGTATTTGATAAACTGAGAGATTTAAAAATTATTTTTAATTTGCAACATTGTCTATTTTAAATATAATGTCATTCCTTTCATACTTATATTAATTTATCTTTATAATTTCATTGATTTCACACACAAAAATAAGATGTTTTTTCAACAATAGCAATAGGCCAATCAATGCATTTTAATTCAGATATATAAAATAAGTACCAGACTTATTAATGATATATGTATACATATTCATATATATACACATACATATATATATTTATAGTGCTATTTTATATTTAAAGAGTTATTTTATTACTCATGCAACCAATGTCAACATTTTTATTGTGGGCATTTAACTAAACTTGCATTTGAGGTTCTTAAAACCTTCACATTTTCCTGACCATCACCTAAACATTCTGATGTGGAGAAGAAAAGCAAAAAAAAAAAAAAAAAGTTTCTTTACAACTTACATCCCATTGACAAGTCCTTAAGACAGGCAGAGTGACCTTTCTGTATGAACTCAACTGCTCCTATGTTAATACTTTGCTAATGGCAAAGTCAAACTTAGCTTAACATTAGCCCAACCTCCAGGATCCTGTAAGTCTCCTTTAACATAAAAAAATTCCTTTGGAAACTTCCTTTACCTCAGCCCACCCCCCAACCCCCTTCCCCCCCACCAAGATATATGTTAGCAATCATCCTGCAAGCATATGGCCTCCTGGTATATATCTGAAGTGTCTCATGACCAAGGTTTTACTAGAGATTAGTAAATGACATTTTCCTAACAACAGCTGGCCCCTCAAGGTCCTGGTAACCTTGCTTCCAAATTCCTTAGAGACTAATGCTTTCCCTAATCCCCTCTCAACTTGAAAGTATATAATCAGCCACTCCTCATGACTTTGGTGCAGCTCTTTCTGCCCATGGGTCCTGTCTCTGTGCTTTAATAGAACCACCTTTTTGCACCAAAGATGCTTCAAGAAGTCTTTCTTGGCTGTTTGCTCCAGGACCCCAACATTTTCACATTGCATTCCCTCTTAGTACCTTAGGTTGAATATTTCATTTTGGGTACACTATCAAAACACAGATTTTTAAAATTTAAACTCTTGGATTGCAAGACATGAATAAAATGTTTCAGTGAACTTTTTTGCATATTTCAATCTATAGGTCATTCCGTTAGTTTATTTAATGTATGGCTTTATTTTTTGTCTTATTGTTTGTTTTTCTATTTGCTTATATTAAATATATCAGTCAGAATGTTATGTTGTGGTCATAAACAGCCCCAAATGCCAATGGCTCCAAACAATGGCTCCATCTTTCTTGCTGCTTTATTTGTTCACCACTGTTTGGCAGGAGAGTCTCTGCTCACTGCAGTCAGTGCAGCCAACGTTTTTACCATTTTTAATCACTCTGCTAGAGGTAAATGAGAACACTCATGGGTCTCAAGCTGGTAAATAAATGGTCTGTCTCTAAAATGACATATTGTGTTCTACTTACAACTCATTGGTCAGAATCAGTCACACAGCACAAGGGCCCAGAAAGTGCAATCCTATAGGATCCAGAAGGAATTACTCAGAAATATTTGACAAATAAGCGTAATGAACACAGCTATTTTAGGCTTCTGCCTTCTTTCATTCAAAAAAGGGTGGGAGGGGGAGAAAAGGAAAAATAGAAACTACCTGACAAGACTACATTTAGATAAAATTTAACTAAATCTCTTTAATTTCTTCATAGACAAAAAAAGTTATAATACATAAGGGTTCACATCTATAGAAACAGCTGCAACACATTTTAGAGCTGCAACCACATTTCAAAAATTATCAAATTTAGTTCCTTATTTAATTGAGAATTGAGACCTTTACAGATTTAGAAAGTTGAACAAATTATTTTACAGTCAAATTGGCAAAATAATATAGCAGGTAAAGAAATGGTACAATGATGGGTACTATTCCTGACCTAAAAGTTTACAATTTTCTGTAAAGCATTTATAACTCATACAGCTAGATAGCACAGAACAAAAAATAAGAACCCAATATTCATCACTTCTGCTTACATAATCTTTTGGAAATGTGATTGTCATCCTATTTTTTAGCCTTTAAAACATCTCTGTAAGAATCCGATCATTTAGAAGTATGTAAATGCTGTAATATTTTTAAATGGGCTAGGCAATTACTTTAGTACCTCAAATATTTTTGTGAAATGTACAATGTATTCTCCATAGATATTTTTAGAAATAAACCATTGAATAATATGTACAAATAAATATCTATAACTAAAAAATTATGACAAATTGTCATTTGAATACAGGCCCTCAAGGGGCCTGGACCTCTGGGCCAAAGGACTATTTGCATCACTAACATTTCACTATTAGGGAAAGAAAATAAGTAGATATAATTAAATTGTTAAAATCAGTGATAAAGAGAAAATATTAAAAGCAGCCAGAAAAAAAAAAAAAAAAAGATAGAAATCCAGAGAAACACAGACCAGGATGGTAGCAGACTTCTTGTTAAAAATAATACAGGATAGTGAGGAAGTGGGGAACATCTTTTAGGTACAGAAAAAAAAATTAAAGAGAAAAATATTTTTCCTTAGTCAATGAAATGTACTTCAAAAACAGTCAAAATGAAAACATTTTCAGATATACAAATATTGAATGAACTAATTCATCAGAAAATCTGCACAAAAAGTGTTACAAGAAGTCCTTGAGAAAAATATACAAATGAAAATTTTTATGTAGACAAAAGAGAAAAAATAACAGGAAAGTTAATTATGTGGGTAAACAATAAAATTGCTAGTTTATTTTCAATATCTAAAAAGATAATTGCTTTGTGTACAGCAAAAATGACAGCAATGCATTTTGAGATTTATAATAGAAATTGAAGCAAAATGTATATTGACAATAGTATAAAGACCAGAGGTGGAAAAATGCATACATGCTTTTCTAAGGTTCTTATACTATAAATCAAGTCATAACATTACTTAAAGGTAGACCATAAGTTAATATTATATTCCATCAGCCCTAAACAACCACTAAGATAACACAGTAAAGAGTTATATCTACTATTCCCCCCCTCAAAAGATTAAATGGAATAATTAAATATGTAGTTAAACTGAAAGAAGCTACAGACAGGAGAAGAGGAGAATAAGATTAAATAGTAAAAATAGAAAATCAATAGTAAAATGGTATATTATGACAATCATATGGATAATCACATTGAATGTAAATGGTCTAAGCACCCACATAAAAGGGAGAGATTTCAGAGTACTGCCTGCTACCTCCAACAACTCATTTTTTTTTAAAGATTTTATTTACTTATTCATGAGAAACACAGAGAGACAGAGACATAGGTAGAGGGAGAAGCAGGCTCCATGCAGGGAGCCTGACATGGGACTCGATCCCAGGTCTCCAGGATCAGGCAGGCCTTGGGCTGAAGGCAGTGCTAAACTGCTGAGCCACCCAGCCTGCCCAACCCATTTTTAATATAAAGATGCAATAAGTTTAAAAGAAAATGTACAAAAAATAGAGCATGATAACACTAATAAAAAGCTAATTAGTCAATAAAATAGATTTCAAAGCAAAAAAAAAGTTATCAGGATAAAAAAGTTTGACAGTCCTTGATTTATTATATCCTCTCTATACTGATTTTACCTAGATGATTAATATTAAATTTTTTCTGGCTTATTTTAAAAATTTAAAGCTGTATATTTACCTATAAAGATGTTATATGTATAGCATTTAAACTAGTCTTGGGATGTATTTTCTATATCATTCCAATTTTCTATATCATTCCAATGCTTTTTTAATTTTTCCAGTATAATATTTGACCTGGGATTTATCCATAAAAGAATTATTCAACTTCTAATATTTGCATCTTTTCTGCATATTTTTTTGTTAATTTCTAATTTAATTCAAGTTTAATTATATAACATAGTATTAATTCAATCCATTGAAATTTGTTAAGAGTTTTACATACTCTTATATATATATAATATAGTCTATTGGGGTAAATACTTTCTGTGAAATTGAAATAAATGTTTAGTATGCAGTTACTGAAAGTAATGTTAAATATATGTAAATAAACACAAATAAAGCCAATTTATTGACAATTTTGTTTAAATCCCCTATAGTCCAATTAAATCTTTTGGTCCTCTTTAACCAATTACTGAGAGAGAATTGTTAAAATCTCCAAAATAAATATTTATCTAATATATACCACTCTTTCAAAAAGTAAAATTCAATCTTAGTATTTAAAATTACTATGTTGAGATGATTTAAAATTAAGAGAATGAAAAAAAAAGAAATAAAAAAATTAAATTAAGAGAATGTATTTCTTCTTCCATTTAGACTAATATCAAGAAAGGAAAGAAACATCTTGCTCTTAAATGATTTGATTTGTATATATTCTTAATATTTGTCTAGGGGGTTTGTTCAAGTAATAATAGCATCTGTAACAATATTACTCACCATATCATTGCTGATCAAATAACCTGAAGAATGGAATGTTTGTATGCTTTTAAAGATTCTTTAATTATATTAACATATTTCAGGTTAACATGAGAATAATACATCCTTTGTGAAACATATGAAACTTGGAACATTTTTCATTTAATGTTGAACATGTTAAAAAAATTGTTTTAAAGATTTTACTTATTTATTCATGAGAGACACAGAGAGAGACAGAGACACAGGCAGAGGGAGAAACAGGCTCCATGCAGGGAGCTGGATGTGGGACTCGATCCCAGGATCTGGGATCACACCCTGAGCCAAAGGCAGACGCTCAACCGCTGAGCCACCCAGGCGTCCCAAACATGTAAAATGTTATTGCATAGTAATGACTACATTAAACCGGCAAAGAGTTATATTTTGAGCTTCCTTTGGGGGCCCACGTTCTCCGTGATTTTGAGCCATTCTTTAATAATCATGGTAATAATCATGGTAATTCCCTGAAATGGTGATAAAGACAGTACCAATTCAGATCCAGTTACTTTCATTAGGATGTATGTGGGGGGAAACCAATTCAAAATACTACAATTTGCTTGACTTCACTAATACAGGGGAAAAATTTTATATATATATATATATATATACACACACACAATATATATATGCATATATACATACATATACATATATATACATGTACATATAGTACATATTGACCTTGTTTTGATACATTTGTGTCAGTTTCAATATGATGTACAGAACCCTAATAAGTAATTAATTTATTGTCTCGGTCTATCCGAAGCCATTTAAATGGCTTTGCTGATAGATGACAGCTCAGGTAGTTTAATTCTGTGAAGTTTATTTTAAGAAGATTCCTGAACTAGATTATCAGAATAGCTAAGTATGTTATAGTTAGTCAACCACATCTACATATATTTTTTAACTTCTCAAGGGAATCACTCATGCTCAGAAAGGGGAGGACGTTTCTTTATATTCTTTCAACTTTTTGTCATTTGATTTCTTGAAAAACCATTTTGGTTCAGCTAAAGTTCTCTCGGCCCATTCTCAACAGCAGCAGAATAAAATGTCAACTTGGCATCTGGCTACTGACAAGCATACTATAGAGCATATCTATAGAAGTCATTTCCAGGCACCAATTTACATAGTAATTGTTTTAATGTCAGCATATTCAATTTTCAATGGCTGCTTTTAGTCACACTGTTTTTCTGTTCTAATCTTGCCATGTCAGTTGGGTTTGATAAAGCAGTGATAACTAGCAATTTATTTTGTCATTGACAGGCCTGAAAAATTGGTTTGGAATGCCGAGTATATGTAAGTGTGTTTTTTTAGTGGGGGTGGGAGATAATCACTATGTATGTATGTATGCATGTATGTATTTGGTCACCTATTGCATAGGAACTGTTTTGTAAGTTAATATTTTAGATGGTGATATGATTAATGCTTTAATGTAATGTGTTATTTTATGTCTATACTGAGGAACAAAAGAGTTTTCTGTTTCATGGCTCTGTTCATTGTAGCAGAAATATATTGAACGCAGAGGGAAAGGCAAAAGAGGAAGCAAGAGATACGCAGTGATCAGAATATGGAGGCAGGTGTTGGATTTTCTTACTCTGCTATTACTTTTAATGCAACAAGGAGTCTTTTAAGTATTTTAGCTGGGGGGATATAATGATCTGCCTTAATTCTTAGAGCTCACTATTGCTCGTTCTGCTGAATGTATTGCACAAGAGCAAGAGGGAGTGTGTAAAGGAGTGTGTAGGATTCCAATTAGGAAATGTTGGTGGATATAGTTGAGATTCAGTGATGTGCATGCATTAGAGATCCTATTGGCACTACCTTTTGGGTACAGAATTAATAAGCCATTGTAGATGAGATCAGCAAGGAAGGAGTAAATAAAATGAGGCACCTGGGAGCCAGTACAGAGCATCAGTGAACTTTAATATCTAGCCATCAGATAAAGATGAACTGTTTGTAGGGAATACTGGAAAGATCTGGGGATAAAAAGCAAATGTGTTCTCATTGCTCAAAACAGAGACAAAAGCGCTTAAAAATGAAAGAAGGGACAAAGTCTGGAAAGTTCCCTGAGACAAAGACTTTTAAATATATTGGATTTTGGCAACATGGAAATAATTAGTGACTTTGGCAAGAAAAAAATCTAATGACACTGCAGTGTCTTGAATCAAATTAGAACTGCTTAAGAGTGGAATGGGAGTTGAGGAAATCAATATTTATATAGAAGTTGGAGTTGATAGCTGCAGGGAAAAATAGGTAAAGAAGTCATTTTACAGATGTGGAGGTATCAAAGCTTTTTTATCATATAAAATTAAATTTAAGCCAGAATAATAAAATATAAAAATATTAATATCTAAATTCTCCACTTCTGCAGAAAATACCAAACACTTCAAAACAAATAGGCATATATTACTATATACAAAACCCTAGAGATTGGTATGTATGACATTGACTCAGATGATAAGGTCTACCAGAGGAATAAATCACTTCATTTGGTAATAATAAAGAAGTGAAATAAAATTATTTGTCTTGGAGAAAATGGAGAGTGATTTATTCCTTTAAATAGCTTTACTGAGATATGATTCACATACCATACAAATAATTTGTTTTATCATTTAGGATGCAAGATTCAATAGTTTTTAGTGTCTTCACAGCCTGTGCAACTATCAGCATAAACAATTTTAAAATATATTTATCAGTTCAGAAATAAAACTTATACCCTTCATTTTATCCCTTCACAGACCTAAAGTAATTACTGTTTATTTTAGTTTCTACAGATTTCCGTTTTCTGAACATTCACATGAAGAGAATCATATATATTATGTGACATCTTGGATCTTGTTTTCATTTAGCGTCATGTCTTCAAAGTTAATCAAAGATGTAGCATTTATAATTATGTTATTCTTTTTTATGACTGAATAATCTTCCATAATTGTATGGATATACCAAATTTTCTTTATATACTCATCCGTCAGTGGACATTTGGGTTTTTTCTACCTTTTGGCTATTATGAATAAGGTTGCTATAAAAATATATAATTTTTGTGGGGACATAAGTTTTCATTGCTCTTGAGTGTATACCTAGACACGGAGTTGCTGAGTTATATGTTAATTCTGTATTTAACTGTTTGAGGAACTGCCAAACTATTTTCCGAAGAATTGATGCCATTTTGCATTCCCACAAGAAACATGAGGATTCAAATTTCTCTACATCCTTGACATTTTATTTGAACTCTTGGCTCTCGTTATCCTACTGGATGTGAAGCGGCATCTTATTTTGGTTTTGATCTTTATTTCTAATGATTAATAATGATGAACATCCTTTCATGAATTTGAGTATTCAGATGATCTGCCCATATTTTAACTGGGTTGTTTGCCTTTTTATTATTGAATTATAAAAGCTCTAATGTATTTTAGTTACAATTCCTGTATCAGATAAATGATTGGCAAATATTTTCTCTAAATCTGTGGGTTATCATTGCCTTCCTGAGGGTATACTTTGAAGCATAAGAATTTTTCATTTGATGAAGCCAAATTTATCTGTTTTTTTCTTGTATTTTTTATACTTTGGTATTATAGCTAAGAATACTTTGTCAAATAAAAGGTCATGAAGATTTATTTGCACATTTTTTTCTTTTAACACTTACACTGAGGTCTTGGATACACTTTGTGTTGATTTTTATGTTTTCTGTGTAAGGATCATTGTTTTGCATGTGGCTGTCTAATTGTCTCAATACCAATTATTTAAAAATATTTTGGGGGGGGCAGCCTGGGTGGCTCAGTGGTTTAACGCCACTTTCAGCCCAGGGCCTGATCCTGGAGACCTGGGCTCCAGTACCACATCAGGCTCTCTACATGGAGCCTGCTTCTCCCTCTGCCTGTGTCTCTGCCTCTCTCTCTCTCTCTCTCTCTGTCTCTCATGAATAAATAAATAAAATCTTAAAATAAAAATATTTTTTTCCATATTGAAAAGTTTTGCTAATCAAAAAATCAATCGTGGATGTATAGAATTATTTCTGGACTCTCAATTATATTCTATTGATCCAAATATCTATCCATACACCAATGCCACACTATCTTAATTACTGTTGCTTTATAATAAATTTGAAATCAGGAAGCATATGTCATCTTATTTGACTACTATTCTTCAGGATTGTTTTGACTATCCTCGTCCCTTGCAATTTCATATAAATTTTAGGATCAGCTCATCAATTTCTGCAAAGATATCAGCTGGGATCCTGATAAGGAATTCACTGAATTTGTAAATCATTATGGAATGTTTGGCCATCTTCACAATGTTAAATTTAATCCACAAACATGAGATGTTTTTTTCATTTCTGGAATTTGCCTTAACAATGTTTTCTAGTTTTATTTTTTTTTTTTTAAGATTTTATTTACTTATTCATGAGACACGAGGGGGAGGCGGGCAGAGATACAGGCAGAGGGAGAAACAGTCAGAGGGAGCCCGACATGGGACTTGATCCCGAACCTCCAGGATCACATGGTGGGCTGAAGGAGGCGCTGCCCTGTTTTGTAGTTTTCAAAGTATTATGTTTGATGTCACTTTTGTTCAATTTATTCCTAAGTACTTTGTTCATTTTGACTTAATGGTGAATGGAATCGTTTTCTTAATTTCATTGTCAGATTATTCATTGTTATGTGTATAAAAATAAAGTGATTTCTGTATATTGCTTTTGTACCCTGCCACCTTGCTGTACTTGTTATAATAAGTTTTATTTATTTATTTTTTAGTGTATTCACCAAGATTTTCCATACAGATTATGTCATCTGCCAATTAATTAATTGATATTAATTCTTTCTTTCCAATTTAGATGTCTTTTATTTATTTTTCTTGCTTAATTGCCTGGGCTAGAATATACAGTACAGTGTTGAAGTGTTGAATAAAATTGGTGAGAGGAGACATCCATTTTATGCCATAATCATATGGGGAAATACATCCAATTTTTCACCAGTAAGATGTCAGCTTTTAAAACTGGCAGATTTTTATGGTGCCTGAATGGCTCAGTCAATTAAGCATATGATTCTTGGTTTCAGATCAGGTCCTGATCTCATGGCTCATGAGATTTAGCCATATGTTCAGCTCTGTGCTGAGTGGGAGTCGGCTTGGATATTCTCTCCCTCTACCCCTTCCCCCACTCATGCTCTCTTTCTTTCTTTAAGATAAATAAATAAATTTTTTAAAAATGGCATATTTTCTCACCTTTTTAATAAATAGGTTAAAATATTAATCTCTACTCCTCATTTCAATAAACTTCTGTGGGTGGGAGTAAAATAAAGAAGGAACAAATTTAGAATTGCTATTGCTGGATTAATCTTACAGAATAATATACAACACTATATCAAATTCCCATTTTCTTCTCTTTCAGAAATTAAAGTTGTGAATCCCTTTTTCAACCTTACGTTTTCAGTTTTATGTTATTTGATCCTTTTCTTGTTAAAAGGTTACAAAAATATACTTTAAAATTCACTAGACATTTTTAAGCAACTGTAATTTTATTTTTAGAACTTTTTTTTTGGTTTTATTTTTTATGTTGTGTGTGCACTGCACAACTTTCAAATTACCAGTCTTTTAGACTCTAGTGCCCTTGTGCTCATCCTCATTCCACCTTTCTAAGAATCTGTTTCATGATCTGTCATTTATTCCAAAAGCTAAATGTCTAACAGCTCTTGAACTGTTAACTATCTTAGGAGAATTTTCCTTTCAACAAGACATACTTTTTAGTTATAGTGATAAAAACTCTTCCATATCTTTCAGGCGTTAGTCAATAAATGAGATGTGTGTGTAATTATTTTGTTATTTTACTATGGTTTTTAAAAAAAGTATCCCTAGAAACATAAAAATGTACTGAAGTCTATACTAGTTTGCATAAATTGGCTCACAAAAAATATTGAAAGATACTCATTTGAATTATAGTTGTGAATGATTATTTCCTATCTGCTGTTCCTGGTCATTCTTCTCCCAATTTGCTGTTTGTGATTTAGCTGGGTCTTTCTCTTTTCTTTCTTCTTTCTTTCTTTCTTTCTTTCTTTCTTTCTTTCTTTCTTCTTTCTTTCTTTCTTTCTTTCTCTTTCTTTCTTTCTTCTTTCTTTCTTTCTTTCTTTCTTTCTTTCTTTCTTTCTTTCTTTCTTTCTTCTTTCTTTCTTTCTTTCTTTCTTTCTTTCTTTCTTTCTTTCTTTCTTTCTTCTTTCTTTCCTTTTCTTCTTTCTTTTCTTTCTTCTTTCCTTCCTTCCTTCCTTCCTTCCTTCCTTCCTTCCTTCCTTCCTTCCTTTCTTCTTCTTCTTTTCTTTCTTTCTTTCTTTCTTTCTTTCTTTCTTTCTTTCTTTCTTTCTTTCTCTTTTTCTTTCTTTTGTCATTGTTAGACATACCTTAGTCTGGAACCACATTTGATTCAAATGATACATTTCCCATCTCTCTCTGTGAAGTATTCATACCTGATTGGAGTGGATGAATAGTCATTTTAGCTTAATTTATTTCAGATTCATTTGTAAATTTGTTGAAAGAAGACACTTCATCAACTTCACAAGAAAATCATAATAAAAACATGAAAGAATGCCAGTGCCTCCCACATTTTTATGTAACTTTTGACATTGAGAAATTTAAAAAATTATCCTTGAACACTTTTGGATGATTAAACTCAAACATTTCTGTGAATGAGTTCTAGTATTCAATGGACAAGAGTCAAAACAGATAAATAACACTTTTCTATTTCATATAAAATTATTCTAAGCATATTCACTAAATCAAAGCTTAAAAATTAGACAGTATAATTATTTTCCTCAAACTTAGAATTGACTCATAAAATTTAATTGTTTTTACAATTTAAATTTTAGAATTACAGTTCATTTGATCTCCATATATTTTTTATCTTCATGATATAACTGGTGAAGAAGGAAGTTAAGCAGAAGGATTATCATCAGAAAGAAAAGAAATAACTGAATATATCATGCTGCAACTGATTTGGTAAACCTGGTCTTAATTTTAATAATCTTAATACATGGTGAGATACATAAAGAAAGTGAGCATCCTCACTTGGTGAAGTGGGTAAATAGAAATTAAAAATGACAAATGAATTGTTCAGCACCACAGTGCAAATCATGGAAGTAAAGTTTTTTAGAATTATTATTCAAAATGATTTCCAGAAGGCAGGAATGCTTAGTTTATAAGGCACTGAAAAATAAAAAATTCACTCAAAAGTTGTTTATGTTGAGAAATTGTGTTTTCTCACATATACTAAGTAGATTTTATGCACTATTCATCTAGGGAGGAGACTCCTTCCTCTCGATAGATGTTCACATGTAGAGGGATAGCCATTAGATTAATATTCCTCGTCTCTCTATCTTCTCATACACTCTAGGAGAATGGAAGACACACAACAGATGAATTTGTGTTAGTGAGCTTATCAGGCTTGGCTCAGCCCCTCCTTCATCCTTCTGCTTTGGAATCTGTTTGCCTGCAGAGGTCAGACAGCTAACTCTGTCCTTTATGCCTTATGTTATACAACTGTCCTTGCATGTTCAACAATATCTATGACTGGAAGGCTGAATCTGCCTCATTCTGGAATTCACACTTAGTCCACATCTAAATCATGCTGACCAAGAGAATCCTATCAATAATAAAAATAACATTTTAATTTCCAACCATTTCTAGGACAATCTCTCATTTGGTTCTGAAATTGTACAGGGGGTTATACAACTGTAACACTACTGAAAGCACTCATATAATCAAGGGATTGTAAAACTTCTTGTATATTTTCCCAAGAGTTGAGATATCACAGAAGTTTTTCTCAATATTCAGTATCTTATTTATTGTCAAAGTCATGAAGCTATCTCAAGAATATAAATAAAATGTAAAGGAAAAGTTAAATGAAAAGGAAAAGCCACAATTCAGAGTAGAATTGTTTTAGTACAAAAATATCCAGCTACACAGCCACCTTATAAATGAATTTTAATTAGTGTTTATGTACATGACTGCGTATCCATATAAACATGCATTCTTTTATAACGGCAAAAAATGAATTTCATTTCATGATGCATTTACTGAATCCTCTGTAAAGCCTACCTCAATGCTCCTATTATACATGATTCTTATGTAGCCTAATCTCATGCATTTCTTCTCTTCATAGGTGTAATTTCATCTTGCACATATTAATTATATCACATTTGGGAGAGTATTTGTGGTAACTATTTATAACTTTATGTCTAGGGAGTAATACTCATTCAAATATTCTTCAATCTTATCTTGCTAACAATACATTCATACGTAAGTGTATGAGTTTCTTTTCTGTGCAAGCCACCCATCCTTCTATGGTTTTCTACTTCCCTATTTTATATGTATTTTTATTCTAAATATATGCTCATATTTCTTATCTTGAACTGGAAGTCAAAATGAAATGTTCTACAGTACACAGAGATGTGGCATCCTAGAGGAGGGACTGAATACAAAGAAAATGCACAATCAATATACCGGTGAAAGAAATTGAATTGTAGTAAAATGAAGCCAGGCCAACAAGATACCCACTGACTGATAATTTGTCATGCAGAAACTCTCATAGCAAAGTTCTTATCATCATTGCATTAAATAAAATACAAAAATAATACGTTTTAAGGACAGATCTCAGGTTGAGCCAAAGTACTATGAAAGTAGACATAATTAGGCAGCAACTGAAGAAGGAGTATTTAAAATGCACAAATGGGTCTTCGAAAAGTACAACAGTCAACCAAAAGGGTAAAGCTATGAATAGGGAAGAAGGGGTAAAATATTTGACAATACCAAAGTTTAGATGATAAACAAAATGAAACAAAAAAATTAAATTGTAATATACAAGATAGGGAGATGCTAAAAGTTTTGAAAAAATGTAAGATATTTAAAAACATAAATTAGACCCTTGAAATTTATTATTAGGATATGAGTAAGAATGATTGAAATATTGGACACATGCCAACTGATTTTCCTAAATCTATGGCTCCCCGTTTAATGAGAATATATTCCTGACTTAATGAAATAATATAGCCAAAGGAAAGCAGTTCATTTTATGTTAGCGGACAAGAAAGAAGCAGGACAGCTAAAAGAAGAATGTGTTCTGGATTGAGATTTCTGAAATAACTCATGTTCTAAAAATTGAAAATTCTTTACAGTGATCGAGAATATACACTAAGCATGTCAAACAGCTAGAACCATGATTTTTTTTTTTAAACTTAATGTAAGAGTATGAATGAGAGAGCACTTGTATATACAGAGAGAGTGATCCATAGGGTAGAACAGTGGAGTTAGAACTACAATTCTGTGTTTGGGAATAAAGACCCCTCAGCAAGACTGCAAGATATAATTCCCCCATATTTTCCATGACACAATCCCAGAGCAAAGAAAATAAATTTTTCTCTTCTGGCACTTTGAGCCTATAATTTAAATTGGCTAATGGAGAACTGTTATGTTTTATTATAAAAGTCACACAAATTTTGCATTCTCTTCCACAGATTCTGCCAATATAAACAAGCTGTGGTCAATTACCTGCAGCCTAGTTAACTGGTAATGCTGGATGCAGTATGTGTCAGTTTGCTTTCATAATTTCAAGAACCACTCACACAGAGCTGCATGCTTTTGTGGTTATCTGTGCATACATTTTGAGAAGCATATGTAAGGTCAAAAGCACACGACTTTCAACATTGGGATCCCCGTAAGATTTTTTTGTTTTAGGCTCTCAATTTTCTACATGGAGGACCTTGACCAAATGAGGTTGCATTGGATCTGTTTTCCTGCATCTGAAAGTTAGATACTAGACTAACTGGGGTAAACTATCACTCTTAGTCGTCCTGCACTTAAGCCTTTGATGTCATCCATCTTTAACCCTCTAATAAAGTTTTTTTCTAAGGGTGCCTAGGTGGCTTGGTAGATTGGGCATCTGCTTCGGCTCAGGCCATGATTCCAGGATCCTGGGATCCAGCCCCACGTAGGCTCCCTGGTCAGTGAGGAGTCTGCTTCTCCCTCTCTGTCTGCTACTCCCCCTGCTCATGCTTTTTCTCAAATAAATAAAATCTTTAAAAAAAGGTTTCTTTCCTATTTTAGTGTCATTTCAGTAGAGGACTATCCCATTAGATATCTAGCCTCAGTAATTAAGTATGGTCTGTGCCCGTATTCTAGCCACATTTGTCTCCCCTAACATTTAGAATAATGCCCTCCGATACCATAACTCAATAACTCTAATAAAAATTTCAAAATATTTTTCTTTCCATTTTTCCGTTTTCTTTTTCTTTATTGCCTAAGAATATCTTTTCTCAAAACGTGGAGTTATGCTAAAAATACACTCTCTGAGAAGAATGGGAATATCAGCCTTCTTTTGACTTCAGTGATTTTCTGCACTGTTTCCATCTGCAATTCTTTCCACTTGAATACACATTAAAAGATTGGAAGTGTGGGGGTGGGGGAGGAGGTGGATGGAAATTATTCTCTGAGCACATTTATTATGCCAACAATGCAATTTAAAGCATCTTTGATGGTGTGCAATTAAGTATTAAAATTTCTCATAACTAGAAATGTTCTCGGTCAGTGGGAATTACTGTAGATAATTTCAGGTAACTTGGGAATAATTTGGCTAGCTAGAAGGCCTAAACCAATATACAAAGCATTCAGTTTAGGCAAAAATTGATTTGTTTTCACATTAATCCTCTGCTTAACTATATCAGGAAATTCAAATTCACATAAGACCTGAGAAGGAAACCAGTATTTCTTTAATATTTTAAAATAAATTTATAAATACACAACATGGCAACTAAAAACTGATCCACCAAACCTTAATTTACTGATTTTTTTGAAAGGGTTAATTATTTTTGCACTAAATTAAGAGTTTTGTTGTACATTACTGGTTTGATTTAAGTTACCATCTCTATTTTCATTAGTAGCGCTTATTTTTTAAAGATTTACTTCTTTATTTATTTATTTAATTTGAGCGAGATAGAGTGCAGGGGAAGGAGCAAAGGAAGAGGGAGTGAGAGAATCTCAAGCAGACTCCCTGCCGAGCAGAGAGCCCAACATGGGGCTCTGGATCCCAGGACCTGAACCGAAATCAAGAGTCAGAACCTTAACCAGCTACAGCACCCAGGGGCCCTGCGTTATTTTTATTTTCTCGGAAATTCTTCCTTTCACACCAATGATTCCAAAGGGATATTGAGGTGCAGGTAAGGGTAAACATATTAGCACAATTGGATAGATTTATCCAATATGTATGGCAATTCTACAAACTCCAAATTCTAATCATATAGTATGTTTTTGGCTTACTTTTGGCATTGTATATGCTAACAGGAAAATCATAACAGGCTAAGAAAAAAGTACAGTAAGCAATGTTAAGAGTAGATCGGGGTGAGATTTTAAGAAACTATATATAATTCCATTCTTGCTTCCTTTTGCACATGTTTACGGTTCAGTAAAAACTGAACTCAGTGTTAATTGATAAGCCACAATTTGTAAAGTGATAGGAAACTGAGCAACCAATCATAGCCTTTGGATTATGGATGCATTTATTGTAGGCATTCTTTATGGAAGATGTAGCAATAATGGCACTGAATATGGTTGCGGTGAAAATGAAGTCATATTTATGTGGACAGGTCTGACAGTGCTAATCACCCAAAAAAATCTGCTTTAACATTTACATGATCAAAGGTAAAAATATGGGTAATATCTTAAAATACTTTATTTTAAATGTTGATAATACAGGCAATTCAATGAAAATGTGAATTCAGTTTTAGAAAGCTGGTACTTATTTCCTTTTAACTTTAAAAATTATTCCAAGTTATTTACTTATTTTTAAATTTTATTTATTTATTCATGAGAGACACAGAGAGAGAGAGACTTAGTCATAGGCAGAGGGAAAAGCAGGTTCACCAGAGGAGCCTGATAAAGGACTCAATCCCAGGTCCCCGGGATCACCACCTGAGCTGAAGGCAGTCAACTGCTGAGTGACCCAGGTGTCCCAAATTATTTCAATTTAAATGAAACAAATTTAAGATCATGAAATATAAATGCATTTTTTAAAAATTATTATGGCAAAATTTATAGTTACATATCTTGCTGTGATAAACATTGAATATAATTTTTTAAAAAAGACAAAGAAAACCACTCTGCATGTGGAGCTCACTTATACTCACTTAGCATGGCGAATATCTGGCAGGGACCGCTCCAGAGCAATACTGTTGCTGACAAAAATATTGAAACCATTTTCCCTGTAAGCTGAGTCATCACGGTCCTCTTCAGTGAGGGGGTAAGGTTTCCCATGCTCACCTTTCCCTAGCAGAAGAAAACAAAATGCGATTATCATCTCTACAAAAAACATTTAATTTTCCAGAATAGATAGGAGAGTTAAATCACTTCTGTAGTCACCTGTTACGATGCTCCACAGAAGCTTATAAGAACATATTGATTGATTTTACGATTCTTTTTTTTTTTTTTAAGATTTTATTAATTTGTTCCTGAGAGACAGAGAGAGAGGCAGAGACAGAGGCAAAGGGAGAAGCAGGCTCTCTGTGGGGATCCCAGTGTGGGATTCAATCCCAGGATCCCAGGATCACGACCTGAGCCAAAGGTAGATGCTCAACCACTGAGTCACCCAAGTATCCCAACATAGCAAACAACATCAAAGTAGAAAGTAGAATCATCTTCCAGAGAGAGCCACTGTGAAGATTTTAAGTGTATGTTTTGTAACATCTGTGTGCAGCTTGTAATAAACACATTGTCTTATAACTTGATTTTATCCAACTTAATTGTACAAAAAGCCATATTTTCATTTACTTCCAATGGTTGATTTTATTTCATTATATCCCAATTTGCACATTCCATGCTATTTCTAATTCTCCCTATTAAAACAATGTTGAAACAAACATCTTTGTTTATATATTCCTAGTTATGTATTTTTGGAAGAGGAAGGGTAATTCCTACAAATAGAATTTTGAATTTCTGTAGGGTAACTTCTGATAATTTTCACACATCTTCAGAAGCATTGGATAATATTTTGACATTTACTGGTGAAATATATATTATTCATACTTTAGTTTACTTTCTCTTGATTACTTATAAAATTAATAATTTCGGGATCCCTGGGTGGCTCAGTGGTTTAGCACCTGCCTTTGGCTCAGGGCACAATCCTGGAGTCCCGGGATCAAGTCCCACATTGGGCTCCCTGCATGGAGCTTGCTTCTCCCTCTCCTGTGTGTCTGCCTCTCTCTCTGTTCTCTATGTCTGTCATGAATGAATAAAATCTTAAAAAAATTAATAATTTCTTATGCATTTATCATTTTTATGTTTTACATTGTAAAATGTTCAGAGTTTACAAACAATTTTTTGTTTTTAAAACAAATTTTATATTATCTTTATTAAAGTTATTTTTTGGTTTTCAGAATAATTTTTATATTGTGTTTATTAAAGCTTTATTAATTATATATATTCTAAATATTTTCTAAGTTTACATTTAAATAGTTTTATTTAAATCTAATTTAAGACTTCTGGTTTCCAATTCTGCATGCAAGAAGCTTGGAAGTTACTACTCCATCCTAACAACAAGTACAAAGCTGAACAGACTAAAAAAATCAACAACTCTTCTTGGCCCATAAGAGACGAAAGGATATAGGGCAAACAGCTGCCCCCAAAGTATAGGGATTTGAGGCTTCACAGGGCAGGGACTCAGAAGTATAAGCCACTTGGGAACCAGTACCTGGGTAGGAAAATCTAACAGCAATTGACAAATTGCTGGAGGTTCAGTTAAGTCTGAGTGTTAAAAAGTGCAGAGCTGGGGTGTTACCAGAGCCTAACTAATCTGGGGGAAGAGAAATACCCAACTCTAACCCACTCTAACCATCCTGTCCAACCAAAAAAGGAGAGAAGAATCCTGAGAAAATATGACATTCACAGTCCAGAGGCATAGGCTCACTACAAGACTGAGACCTAAACATAAGACTGTTGAACACATCCTTTCCCTCAATGCCTCAAAATCACATTATAAAAGATCTATTTATAGTAATTCCTTTACCCAGTATATTATGTTTAGTGATCTGAAAAAAATATATAAGGCATACCAAAAGGCAAAAAACACAGTTTGAGGAGAGAGAACAAACATCAGAACCAGCCATAGCTGAGATGTTGGATTTATCAGAAAGAGAATTCATTAAAAAAAAAATTTTTTTTAAGATTTTATTGATTTATTTGAGAGAAAGAAAGAGAGAGAGAGAGAGAGAAAGAGAGAATGAGTGATAGAGAGGGGCAGAAGGAGAGAGAGAGAAGCACACTCCCCACTGAGCAGGAAGCCCAATGTGGAGCTCAATTCTAGGACCCTGAGCTCATGACCTGAGCTGAAGGCAGATGCTTAACCACCTGAGCCAACCAGACACCTCCAGACAGGGAATTTAAAGCAACTATAATTAATATGTTAATGAATCTAATGGGTGAAATAAATAGTGAGCAACAACAGATGGACAAGATAAACAGAGAGATGGAAATTCCACAATGGAACAAAAAAGAAATGTTAGTGATTAAAACAACAACAACAACATTATAACAGAAATGAAGAATGCCTCTGATGGGCTTATTAGTACACTACTCACACTTGAGGAAACAATTTCTGACTTTGAGGATACATTAATAGCCTCCAAAACAAAAAGGCAAACAGGCTGAAACAAAAGAAGAACAGGATATCTAAGGATTGTAGAACAACTATAAGAGGTGTAACATACAGATAATGGGAATAACAGAAGGGGAAGAAAAAGAGAAAGGAAAGAAGAAATATTTGAAATAACAATGACTGAGAATTTCCCCCAAATTAATGTCAGATAGCAAACCACAGATCCAAGAAGCTTAGAGAACACCAGGACAGGACAAATATCAAATAAAACAAAACAAAATTACAAACTACATCTAGGTATATCATTTCCAAATTACATAAAATCAAAGCTAAAGACAAAATCTTGGGCTATCTATACACCCTATCTATACAGGAACAAAAATAATAATTATATCTACTTTCTCTTCAGAAACCATGCAAGAAGAGAGTGAAATGAAATATTTAGAGTTGAGAGGAAAAACAAACAAACACCAATCTAGAATTCTGTATGCTGTGGGATTGTCCTTCAAAGGTAAAGGAGAAATAGACTTTCTCAGACAAACGAAACTGAAGAATTTGTTGCCAGTAGAATTATATTGTAAGAAATTGTTTTAAAAAGTTCTATAGAGAGGAAGAACTTCCAATGTGCACATCAAACCACAGTCGATCATGATAAAAGGCTGGAATGCAACAATCCTCCAGGGCATTTGGGAGAACCTGGCCAGTTATGCAGGCTGGCACAGGAACTCCCTTTACCCTAGATCCTGGCAATGGACCGAGGTGGCTGTCCTCTGTTCCCTTCGGGAGAGATGGACTCTGAGGGCACAGGACAGTGGGTACTCTCCTGCTGCTGGGTGTCTTGCAATTTGTGCAAATCAGTGCCCTCACACCTGCCTCCAGGAGCATCTAGGGTAGTGTAGATTAGGAGACTGTGGTTCAGTACTCCTGGGGAGCTCTTGGGTCTGGAGCTGGAGATCTGGTTGCTTCCATCTTTTATTTTCTTGCTCCACTCCTTGCACCTGGGAGAAGTGGGGCCACTGGAAACAAAGGCCTCACTGGATAAACACCTCATACTGAGCCCAGCACTGGCAAGGGGCAGGGTATCTCCACCCAAGCAGACACTTGAGAATCAATGTGGTAGACCTTCCCCCAAAAGAACTGCTGGAAGAACAAGGGAAGAGCAAGTTTACTGAACAAGCAGCCCTGGAAAGCTCCAGGACTGAGGGAAAATAGTATATAGAACAAGAGATTTTTTTCATTACAATTAATTTATATTTGGATTTAAAATTTTCCAATATTTTTTCACTCTTCCTACTTTAACCACAATATTTTACCAACTCGACATTTTAAGCTTTCTCCTTTTTGACTTTCATATTTCTGTAAATATATGTCATATATATTCTTCATTATTGGATTCCCTTCAACATGTTTAATTTAATTTTGGTAGATATATGACTTATGGATTTTTGTTTTTTCCTCTCTTATTTTGTTTTATAATGGTGGAAATTAGTACCCTCTAACACATGGACTGAAATACACCCAGAACCAAGTGGAACACTGAGTTGGTTCATTCTGTGAGACTATGTTCTCTCTTCCTTCCAATTCTGCCCTCCTCTTTTATCTTGTTTCTGTTTTTGTGGTCCATGTTGAGTCTCTATACAAGTTTTGCTGGTTTACATAAATTTAGAATTGAGCATCTTCTAACATACAGAACAAAATACAATCAGAACCTAGAGGATCACCCTCAAGATCCCCTCAGGGAGATTATATCCTCTTTCCACCACCACTTCCTCACCATCAACCCATTTTATTCCCTTGTTTTCTTTGTTTTTTTCCTTATTCTTACTATTTTGTTTTAAAATTTGTTTTTCACTTTAGTGTCCTTTTGTTTTATTTTGTTCTGTTCTTATTTTTCTTTTATTTTCTGGTTTCTGACCTCTTTGGAATCATCTAGGGGGTATTTTACTTAGGTCGTGGTTGATATTTTTAACTCTGCTCACTCATACCCTGCACTGGACAAAATGGACTAGAAGGAAGAGTTTACCACAAAAGAGAGAATCAGAAGTAATAATCTCTGCCACAGAATTTCTGGATGAGGATTTAAATATAATGTCAGAAATACAATTCAGAAGTGCAATTATAAAATTACTCATGGCTCTGGGGAAAAAAAGCATAAAGGACTTGAGAGATTCTCTTACTGCAGAATTGAGATCTAATCAGGCAGAAATTAAAAATACTTTAAATGAGTATTTAAACTGGATGCTATAACTTGTAGGATAAATGAAGTGGAAGAGAGAGTGAGTGAACCATTTACCATTCAAATGGTCCTCAAAGGAAAGCTGGGGTAGCAATCCTCATATCAGATAAATCAAAGTTTATCCCAAAGACTGTAGTAAGAGATGAAGAGGGACACTCTGTCATACTTAAAGTGTCTATACAACAAAAAGACCTAAGAATTATGAATATTTATGCCCCTAATGTGGGAGCTGCCAAGTTTATCAATCAATTAATAACCAAAATTAAGACATACTTAGGTAATAATACACTTATACTGGGAGACTTTAACACAGCACTTTGTGCAAATGATAGATATTGTGAGCACAGCATCACCAAAGAATCAAGGGCCTTAAATGATACCCTGCACTGGATGGATTACACAGATATATACAGAACTTTGCATCCGAACTCAACTGGATACACATTCTTCTCAAATGCATGTGGAACTTTCTCCAGAATAGACCATATCCTGGGTCACAAATCAGGTCTCAACTGATGCCAAAAGATTGCAGTTGTCCCCTGCCTATTTTCAGACCACAATGCTTTGAAACTATAACTCAATCACAAGAAGAAATTTGGAAGAAACTCAAACACATGGAGGTTAAAGAGCATCCTGCTAAAAGATGAATGGGTCAACCAGGAAATTTTTTTTTTAATTTATTTTATTTTATTTATTTATGATAGGCACACAGTGAGAGAGAGAGAGAGAGAGAGGCAGAGACACAGGCAGAGGGAGAAGCAGGCTCCATGCACCGGGAGCCCGACGTGGGATTCGATCCCGGGTCTCCAGGATCGCGCCATGGGCCAAAGGCAGGCGCTAAACCGCTGCGCCACCCAGGGATCCCGGGTCAACCAGGAAATTAGAGAAGAATTAAAAAGATTCATAGAAACTAATGAAAGTGAAGATACAACTGTTCAAGTCTTTGGGAGACAGCAAAAGCAGTCCTAACAGGGAAATACATCGCAATACATGCATCCCTCAAAAAATTGAAAAAAAAAAAAAAAAAAAAACAACTCAAAAACACAAGCTAACCTTGCACCTAAAGGAACTGGATGGAGAAAGAACAGAAAATAAAGCCTAAACCAAGCAGAAGAGAGACAATAAATATTAGAGCAAAACTGAATGGAATAGAGGCCTGAAGAACTGTAGGACAGATCAACAAAACCAGGAGCTAGTTGTTTGAAAGAATTAATAAGGTAGACAAACCCCTAGCCAGCCTTATTAAAAAGAAAAGAGAGCAGACTCAAATTAATAAAATCATGAATGAAAGGACCAATACCAAGGAAATACAAACGTTTTTAAAAACATATTATGAGCAACTATATGCCAACAAATTAGGCAATCTGGAAGAAATGGATGCGTTTTTGGAAAACCACAAATTACCAAAACTGGAACAGAAAGAAATAGAAAACTTGAACAGGCCAATAACCATCAAGGAAATTGAAGCAGTCATCAAAAACTTCCCAAGACACAAAAGTTCAGGGCCAGAGGGCTTCCCAGGGGAATTCTACCAAACATTCAAAGAAGAAATAATACCTATTCTACTAAAGTTGCTTCAAAGGATAGGAATGGAGGGAATACTTCCAAACTCATTCTATGAGGCCAGCATTACCTTGATCCCAAAAGCAGACAAAGACTCCACCAAAAAGAAGAATTGTAAATCAATATCCTTGATGGAAATGGAGGTAAAAATTCTCACCAAGATACTAGTCAGTAGGATCCAACAGTACATTAAGAGGATTATTCATCACAACCAAGTGGGAGTTTTCCCTGGGATGCAAGGCTGGTCAACACTCGTAAAACATTTAACATGACAGATCACATCAATAAGAGAAAAAACAAGAACCATATGATCTTCTCGCTAGATGCAGAGAAAGCATTTGATAAAATACAGCCTCCATTCCTTTTTTTTTAAAAAAAAAGATTTTATTTATTTATTCATGAAAGACACACACACAGAGAGAGAGAGAGAGGTAGAGACACAGGCAGAGGGAGAAGCAGGCTCCAAGCAGGGAGCCTGACGTGGGACTCGATCCCAGGTCTCCAGGATCATGGCCTGGGCTGAAGGTGGTGCTAAACTGCTGAGCCACCTGGGCTGCCCTACAGCCTCCATTCTAATTGAAACTCTTCAAAGTGTAGGGATAGAGGGAACATTCCTCAATATCATAAAAGCCATTTATGAAAGGCCCACAATGAATATCATTCTCAATATGGAAAAATAGAGCTTTTCCCCTAAGATAAGTAATATGACATGAATGTCCACTCTCACCACTGTTATTCAACATAGTACTATAAGTCCTAGCCTCAGCAATCAGACAACAAAAAGAAATAAAAGGCATTCAAATTGGCAAAAAAGAAGTCAAACTCTCCCTCTTCGCAGATGACATGAAATTGTATATAGAAAACCCAAAGACTCCACCCCAAGATTGCTAGAACTCATACAACAATTCAGAAATATGGCAAGATACAAAATCAATGCACAGAAATCAGTGGCATTTCTATACACTAACAAGGAGACTGAAGAGAGAGAGATTAGGAATCAATCCCATTTACAATTGCACCCAAAACCATACCTAGGAATAAACCTAACCAAAGAGGTGAAGGATCTATACTATAAAAACTACAGAACACTTCTGACAGAAATTGAGTAAGACATAAAGAGATGGAAAAACATTCCAAGCTCATGGATTGGAAGAATAAATATTGTGAAAATGCCTATGCTACCCAAGGGAATTTACATGTGCAACGCAATCCTATCAAAATACCACAGACTTTGTTCAAAGAGTTGGAACAAATAACCTTAAGATTTGTATGGAATCAAAAATCAGCCATTTGTATGGCTATCCTGAATAGCCAGAGGAATATCGAAAAAGAAAACCAATGCTGAGAAAATCACAATGCCTGATTTCAAGCTATATTACAAAGCTGTGATCATCAAGACAGTGTGGTACTGGCACAAAAAAAGACACAGAGGGCAGCTCTGGTGGCTCAGCAGTTTAGCACTGCCGTCAGCTTGGGGCCTGATCCTGGAGACTCAGGATTGAGTCCCACATCGGGCTCCCTGCATGAAGCCTACTTCTCCCTCTGCCTGTGTCTCTGCCTCTCTCTCCCTTTTTGTCTCTCATGAATAAATAAATAAAATCTAAAAAAAAAAAAAAAAAGAAAAAGACACAGAGATCAATGGAGCAGAACAGAGAACCCAGAAATGGGCACTCAACTCTATGGTCAACTAATATTCAACAAAGCAGGAAAGAATATCCACTGGACAAAGGACAGTCTCTTCAATAAATGGTGTTGGAGAAATTGGACAGCCACATGCAGAAGAATGAAACTGGACCATTCCTTTACACCATATACAAAGGTAAACTCAAAATGGTTGAAAGATCTAAATGTGAGTCAAGAATGCCTCAAAATACCAGAGAACACAGGCAACAAACTTTTGAACTTGGCCAGAGCAACTTCTTGCAAAATGCATCTATGAAGGCAAGGAAAACAAAAGCAAAAATGAACTCTTGGGACTTCATCAAGATAAAAAGTTTCTGCACTACAAAGGAAACAGCAAAACTAAAAGACAACCTACAGAATGGGAGATATTTGCAAATGACATATCAGATAAAGGGCTAGTATCCAAGATCTATAAGAACTTATCAAACTCAATTCCCAAGAAACAAACAAACAATCCAGTCATGAAATGGACAGAAGAGATGAAGAGAAATTTCTCCAAAGAAGACCTACACATGGCCAAAAAGTACATGAAAAAATGCTCCACATTACTTGCCATCAGGGAAATACAAATCAAAGCCACAATGAGATACCACCACACAGCAGTGAGAATGATGAAGATTAACAAAACAGGAAACAACAAATGTTGGAGAGGATGTGGAAAAGGGTGAACCCTCTTGCACCATTGGTGGGAATGCAAACTGGTACAGCCACTCTGGAAAACAATGTGGAGGTCTCTCAAGAAGTTAAAAATACAGCTATCTTATAACTCAGCAATTGCACGACTGGATATTTACCCCAAAGATACTGATGTAGTGAAATGTCAGGTGACCCGCACCCCAATGTTCATAGCAGCAGTGTCCACAATAGCCAAGCTGTGGAAGGAGCCTTGGTGACTTTCAACAGATGAATGGATAAAGAAGATGTGGTCTATGTGTATAATGAAGTATTACTCAGCCATCAGAAAGGATGAATACTCACCATTTGCTTCCATATGGATGGAACTAGAGGGTGTTATGCTGAGTGAAATAATTTAATCAGAGAAAGACATCATATGGTTTCACTCATACGTGGAATATAAGAAATAATTAAATGGATTATAAAGAAAAGGAGGGGAACTGATTGGGGAAAAATTAGAGTGGGAGACAAACCATGAGAGACCCCTAACTCTGGGAAACAAACAAAGGAGTACAGAGGGGAGGTAGGTGGGGTATGGGATAACTAGGTGATGGGCACTGAGGAGGGCATTTGATGGGATGAGTGCTGGGTGTCATATGATATGTTGGTAAATTGAATTTAAATTCGAAAAAAAAATAAATGTTCTATAGAGAGAAGGAAAAATGATACAGATGAGAAATTTGTAATTTATATCTACATAAAGAAAGGGAAAATATCATGGAGGAATAAAGGAAGATAAAAATAAAACCTTTTTACTTTTCTTAATTGATATAGAAGTTTGTTCAAAATATAGTACCAACATTAGATTACATTATGTATGCATATGCATATATATAGATATGTAAGTGTATGCATATATTGTATCGTATCATATGCACACACTTTTAAATGTTTATATAAAAACAATATGAATGGCAACAATGACACAATGGATGGGAGGAAGGTATTAGGATTATTACTATTTTTTTTTATTATGAGGTATACATACTACCCGGGAAGTAGTATAGTGTTACTTGAAAGTGGACTCAGATTATCTGTAAATATATAATGCAAACACTTAAAAAGTAAGAAAAAAAGTAGAACTGACAAGCTAAGAAAAGAGAAAAATGGAATCCTGTAAAATACTCAGTTGAAAACCACAAAAGACAGGGAAAAAAGTGGAAGACAACAATGGAACAATGAACAAGAATAGCAAATAGAAAAGTAATGAATATGATAGATAGTAAACAAACCATATTAAAAAATCACTTTAGGATCTCTGGGTGGCGCAGAGGTTTAGCGCCTGCCTTTGGCCCAGGGCGTGATCCTGGAGTCCCCTGATTGAGTCCCACATGGGGCTCCCTACATGGAACCTGCTTCTCCCTCTGCCTGTGTCTCTGATTCTCTCTCTCTCTCTGTGTCTCTCATAAATAAATAAATAAATAAAATCTTGAAAAAAAACACTTTAAATGTCAGTGGTCTAAATGTACACCAATTAAAAGAAAAATTGTCAGAATGGATAAAAAGAAATCTAGCTTAAGATTTTTTCCAACTAGGTGATACTTCTTCTTTCATAGTTTATTTACATAGCATATTTATAAATAAGTCCTTTCTTTTCCCAATATTATTTTTTAAATTCATTCATGAATTCAGAGTTTTATTAACATTTTGTTTTTGTTTTGTCCATCAAAATTTTGAACCATCTGGAACTTGTGAGAAATGAAGAAAGTATCACATATAATTTTTCACAAATGGTTAGGATGGTAGAGGAACTAATTTTTTATTAAACAACTTGTCTTTTCCTTTTTTGCTTTAAAATGCCACTTGTAAAATTTCACACATTTTGTTGGCATATTTAGGGACTTCCACAATGTTCCTCTTTTTTGTCGATTCTTACAATGGAACATTGGTGGCAACACATTTTAATATTTGGCAGAGCCATTTCTCACTGATCATCTTCTTTTTCAGAAGAATGCCGCATGTTTATTTTTCTTTGTGAACTATACACTCATTTTACTATTTAATAAAATGGTCATTTTGGAGTTTGTTTTGAGATTAGACTGAATTTATTAGTCCATCCTTGGAGAAGCAATATTTTTGTATATCTTAACAGTTTTTCATAACTTTTGCCCTTGGATCTCAGTGGCATTTCACACAATTTTTTTAGTCCAAGCCTTTTTTCTTAAGTTTTTCTAGGTATTTTTCTTCATCCTACTATTAGCACATCCTTTCTCCTATTATATTTTCTAAACGGCATACACTAAAGCCAGTGCTTTTTATAATTATTTGTTAACCAGTCATCTTACTAAACTTTTTCTAAAAAAGAAAAAAACTACACACACACACACATATTTATCTTGGGTGTTTTCAAGGTACACATAATTTTATTTCAGATAAAAATATTTTTCTTAAAGATTTATTTTTTTAGAGAGAGAGAGAGACTGACTGCATGAGCTGAGGGAGGGGCAGAGGAGAGAGAAACCTCAAACAGATCCTACTGAGCTCAGACCCTGTCGTGTAGCTCCATTCCAGGACACTGAGATCATGACCTGAGTAGAAATCAAGAGCTGATGTTTAACCGCCTGAGCTATCCAGGCGCCCCTCAAATAATGTTTATTCTCCCCTCTTCCTCCTTTCTTCATGTGTATCATTTTCATATTTCTTGTCTTATTCTATAGTTAACAATAAATAACATTGGTGTCAACATGTACTTACTCAGGTTATGATCTAATGTGATTGCTGCTAAACATTGCACATGAGTATGTGTGTGTGTGTGCATGAGAATATGTGGCTATAACTTCTCACGGTTTTTTTTTTTTTAAGATTTTATTTATTTATTCATGAGAGAAAGAGAGGCAGAGACACAGGCAGAGGGAGAAAGCAGGCTCCATGCAGGGAGCCTGATGTGGGACTTGATCTAGGGTCTCCAGGACCATGCCCTGGGCTGAATGTGGTGCTAAACCGCTGAGCCACTGGGGCTACCCCTATAACTTCTCATGTTAAGAAGGAATACTTCTAGTGCTTTTTCAATAAAGGTAGTGTTTCATTAATAGAATATGCAAGCTTACCAAATTATTTTTCAAAATTTTATGAGTTTTTTATGTTTTCACCACATTAACCTTTGTTTTTGCAATATTATTTGTTTTTAATCATTGAAATGTGTTGAGTTTTGTTGATATTGTTGTTAGGAAATTCAACTTCTGCGTCAGTAATCCCTCAAACAAAAGTGAAAGCTTTTAGCTTTTTTAATTAGCATCTAGCTTCTTCACTAATGACATTAACCTCAGCAGTTGTGACAGCCAATATCAAACAGCTGCAGATTGATAAGGAATTATATGCTCAAGAAGCAGACTGAAAATATCTCCAATTTTAAGACAGAGAAACACATATTTTTAAGTGTTTCACTTTGGGCATCAAAAAAGAATATACTGGATCTTGTCTTTTTTTCTGTTATCTCTTAGGATCAAATACCAGTTGCTTTTTTAACCTGAAAGGGAAGTAAATGAGTAAGTCAGTTAGAAATTTCATTTGCACAACACCTAATTATTGAGCATCCATTATGGACTAAGTACTGTGTTAAATCATTTTATGAACATTTTCTGATGCAACACTATGAAATAAACATGTTCTACCCATGTTACATGTAAGTAACCAAAAAGGAGACCACATTTTCAATAAGGATTTCCACAATCAGGAATTGGCTGGTTTTTTAAAGAGATCTAAACTTTTAAAATATCTAAATCTCTCTCAGTGGAGAGAGGCCAAATACTAGAGAAGGTCTTTTGACCTTATATATATTCTCTGGCATGAACTGGATTTATATGCATTCTATGAATCCTATTTAATAAGAACATCACATTGCCCAGTAGTCTTTATTTTCTTTAATAAATTTTTATTTTTTTTTAAATTTATATGTCCTAAGTGAAATGTATACATGCAGCCAAGGTTTCTTTTCAGTAATTTTTGTAGAGATTTTTTTAGTGCCCAGCTTTTAGATTTAGCCACTTTAAGACTACAAATATAAATTGTAAACCTACACATTCATTAAAACACCTGCCAATCAAAGGGAAATTCATTTTCTCTGTACAACAACATAGTCTTCAAATTGATAAATCTCCTGAGACAAGGCTTTTCAAATGAATAAGTGACACTCTAGAGTGATAAAACAAAACTTGTGAGTAACCAGTGATAGCATACTAGAAATTTCTTCATTGCAGTTGTGAGAATAGGTTTTAAAATTTTATGTTCTTATGCACAGAGCCTGCAGTTTTTACTGCAAATGCTACTAACTCATCTTAAGTTTTAATATAGAAAGCCTCAGGGACAGTCACATCTCATGTGGTTTAAGATTTCTTCTGTAAAACAACAAAACAAAACAGCAAAAAACTCCAAACAAATCAACAAAAAAAGATGTATGTCGAAAAATAATTTATTATTCAAAGGTATTTCAAGTGATTATTTGTCTACAGATTTACCTATTTAACGTTTTAAAAATTCTAATATACCATTTCGTTATCAATTGCAAATTCAAATTAGTCCTTTACTTGAAGTGTAAGAAATAGTGTACTGTCTACTACGTTTAAAATAGCATAAAAAGGGGCACCTGCATGACTCAGTTGGTTAAGTCCCACTCAGTTTGGGCTCGGTTATGATCTCCAGGGACCTATGTGACATGGGATCAAGCTCTGCATCCGGTTCTGTGCTCAGTGCAAACTCTGTCCTTTTCCTGTCCTCTTTGCCCCTCCCCCAACCCAAATAATACATAAATAAATAAATAAATAAATAAATAAATAAATAAATAATAATAAAATCTATGAAACAGTACGAAAGGTATAAGTGAAATATTTTAAAGACCCAGGTATAAAAAATTAATACATCTACATGTATAGCTAATAAGCAGAAAAATTTGATCTTACAAATATGTATCTGTGTATCTATACTATATTCAAGGCATATAGTAGAATTTATTATGGAAATTAGGTTAGTCTCATAGTGCACCTGGTGTTTATCCTCCAGATGAAATGATATTTCATTTAGTCGGGCATACATATAGATTGGTATCATTATTATTTTTATTAATGTTACTGGGTATCCACTACATGCATCACTGGATATGGAAAGAGAAAACGTGTGTAGACCCCTAGCCTGAAATAGCTAGAAATATACTCTGACTATTAAGATATGGTCTCCTATGAACTGAACGTTTGTGTATGTAAAATTCTTATGTTGGAATCCTTAACTCCAGATGTGAGGGCATTTAGAGATGAGGCCTTTTGGAGGTGATCAGCCTGTGAGATTAGGACATGAATGGCATTAGTGCCCTAATAAAAGAGACCCAGAGATCTCCCTTGCTCTCTCTCCAGACACAAAATTTACTGGTGCCTTAATTTTGAACTTCCCAGCCTCCAGAATTGTGAAAAATAAATTTCTGTTGTTTATAAACCATTGAGTCAATGGTATTTTGTTATAACAGCCCAAACAGACTAAGTCAGGGCAAAACTGTAAAACAACTGTTGTGAAAAGGAAGCATGGTATTTGTGGAAGTGAATGAATTGGACAATAAACCATATAAGGGTTTTGAAACTGTGGCAAACCGAGGAAATTTATATGTCTTGGAAACTCCAACTAAGAAGAGGGAATTTACAGCTCAAACTTGAAGGATTGAGGAAGATTTACATTATTTTAAGGGGTCTTGGGATGGGGAAAGTACATAAGAACTGAAGTAAATGAATTTGTACAGATGGAATTGTTGAAACATACTGTTTGGAAAATTATCAATAAACCTATCTAAATAGATTGAATTCTCATTATATAAAATACTGAAAAATAAAGTAGGTTTTTGTCAGAGGAAAAAAAATTCTAGTGATAGTTTAAGGTACTTAAACTTTTTCTTAGAAGTAATTAGAGTACAAGAATAACATAAGAAAAATGTTTTAACATTTTTCCTGAGGGGCTTAAGGATCAGCAGTTGGAACACTCAACAATATATAGAGTCAGGCCTTTGCAAATATAATTTCTTGGAAAGATTTTTCATAATCAACCCATCTTAAATCATCATACCAAGCACTTTTTTGCCCTATTTCCCAATTCTACCTTATTTTTACCATGCATTGCTTTTCTACCATACAGTTCTATCCTAACTTTATTAATTGACCATCCCCTCATGGGGGTGTAAGCTCCATGAAAGCAGGGATTATTTTTGCTGTTCTCTATAATGTCCCCAGAACCTAGTAGAGTGCCTGCTACACAGTTAATATTTAATAAATATTTTAAATGACTTATCAATACTAAAGTGATACGATTTGGGCTTATTACCCAATGGAAATAATTTTATTTATTTATTTATTTATTTATTTATTTATTTATTTATTTATTTATTTATTTATTCAAAACTGCATATTAAGCATCTATTCTGAGATGGGGCTAGGAATTTAACGATGAATATCACAGTTACTACCTTTAACATCATGGCTAAGAGAAGGAAGTAAAAACATCATTGTTATTGAAAATACAAATGTAGGGGTTCCTGGGTGGCTCATTCAGTTAAGTGTCTGCCTTCTGCTCTAGTCATGATCCGGGATCCCGAGATCAAGCCTGAATTGGGCTCTCTGTTCAGCAGGGAGCCTGCTTCTCCCTTTGTCCCTCCCCCAGCTCATGCTTGTGCACGTGCTCTCTCTCTTTCTCTCTGAAACAAACAAATACAATTAAAAATTTTAAATTAATAAATTAAATAAATACAAATGTAATAATCTATAAGATCATTGAGGGATAGGACTGTGTTTGGATATTTTTAGGTCAGGAAATATTAGCATAATACTTATCATATGATTTGTCCCCCAAAGTACCTGTGAAATGAATAAATGGAGAAATGAATTAACGCACTTCATATTATGAAAAGGATAGAGGATGTATCTCAGTGGGATCTTTCAGCAGACAGGGAAGGCAGCAGGGAAGAATGCAGAAAGAAGTGCCACAGAGAGATTGTGGTAATTAGAAATTCTAACTCTGGTTTGGTATGGTTGGAGTGTGGTTTTTATAAGATAGAGCAATAAAAGACATGGTTGGAAACTCCCCCAGTCCCTAGCAGAGGTTGAAAATCTCTGATTTTGCCTAATTCTGAAAGTGATAAAAGTCCTAATCAAAGTGAAGTATAGTAAATCAGTAATCCATACTGAAATCTCTAAGTAATGATAAAAAAATCATCCAGGAATGTATAACACAAAGTCTAACAGAATAAAAAATAATAAAACAAAAATAAAATAATAAGGAAAAATTAAAGTAAAAATACAGTCACAAAAAAGTAGAAAAGAATAAGTTAAAGATTATACAACAAATGAGACATATAGAAACCAAATAGCAAATGAAATAGATTAATTCTTTAAAAGAAACTTACCAACATTAACAAGAAGACATTTAGTATCAAAATAGTCCTGTATCTGTTTAAAATTTTTTTCTTTTCTTAAATTTACATTAAATATTTTCTGAACAAATAAAAGGCATATTTTATCTTTTTAAGTTTATTTCCCAAACATATTGAGATATAATTAACATATAGCTTGTGTAAGTTTAATGTATACAATATGTTGATTTTTTTATACTTATATAATGAGAAATTCTTATACCATCTCATTAGCTAAGACCTCTATCACCTTTTCTTTTTTGTAGTAAGAATGTTTAAGATCTACTCTTTCAAATATGTTTACAATATCATTAACTATAATCACTTGAGATCCCCAGAACCTATTAATCCTATAACTGGAAATTCATACCTTTTGATCAACATCTCCCCACTTCCCTAACTCCCCCAGTCCCTAGCAGTTACCATTCTACTCTATATTTCTATTAGTTTGGTGTTTTCAGATTCCATATGTAAGTGATACCATACTATATTTGTCCTTCTCTGTCTGACTCACTACACTTAGCATTTACAATGGGTTATTATTTAGCCAGAGAAAGGAGGAAATTTTTACAACAACATGGATTGACCTTGAGGGCATTATGCTTAAAAAATTTTGAAAACTCCAGGCCCCCATGGATTCACTGATGAACTTTTCTAAACATTAAAATGATAAATGGTATCATTTTTCTACACAAAAGTTTAGAAATTAGAGAAACTCTTCATATGAAACCGGTATGAACCTGATATCAAACCAGGCAAGGACATTATAAGAAATAAATATATTAGACCTATGTCTCTTGGGAGTATAAACAGAAAAATCCTTAATAAAGTAGTACAATGAATCTATCAGTATTTTAAAAGACATTATATCGTGACCAATTGGGATTTACTCTAGAAATACAATGTTTGTTTAATATTCAAAATCAATCAATATAACTCACAGTAACAGAATAAAAGAGATAAGCCATATTATTATCTCAGCACAGGCAAAAAAAAGCATTTGAGGGATCCCTGGGTGGCACAGTGGTTTGGCGCCTGCCTTTGGCCCAGGGCGCCATCCTGGAGACCCGGGATCGAATCCCACATCGGGCTCCCGGTGCATGGAGCCTGCTTCTCCCTCTGCCTATGTCTCTACCTCTCTCTCTCTCTCTCACTGTGTGCCTATCATGAATAAAAAAAAAAAAAAAAAAAAAAAAGCATTTGATAAAACTCAACAACACACTTATAATGGAAATTTTCAATAACCTAAAAATAGAAGGGAACTTTTTTTTAACATGACAAAGGATATTCACAATAAAGATTCAGCAAACATGTATCTTTGGTGAAATATGAGATTGGAAGCAAAACAATAATGTGAAGCATCACTACTTCTATCTATAGTATATTGACACTATCCATTGTGCCTATCAAATGAAATCAGTTATAAAGAAGAAAGAAAAGATAAAGACTGTAAAAGTGGAGTGAAAACTAATATTATGTTCAATAACATTATATGTGTACAGAAAACAAAATTTATAATCTGTAACAATTGATAAAATAATTTGTCAAGATTGTTACTGATAGAGGTCAATCTATAATCAACTCTATTTACTAACAATAAACTTGAAATAAAAATTTTAAGATAGGGATTCCTGTGTGGCTCAGTTGGGTAAGCATCCAACTGGCTCAGGTCACGTTCTCAGAGTCCTGAGACCAAGCACTGCATCAGTCTGCTCTCTGTGTGCAGTCTGCTCCAGATTCTCTTTCCCTCTCCTTCTCCAATCCCCTTTCCTACTCTCCCAACTTGTGACATGGTCTTTCTCTCCCTCTCTTTCTAAAATAAATAAGTCTTAAAAAAGTTAAGTAGGCTTTGAAATCACATGAAAGTATCAAATATTTAAGAATAAACTAATAAATATATGCCTAAGGCCACTCTCCGTACTAAAAGTATAAGGAACACTGCTGGGAGAAATTAATGAAGAAATAAATAATTGGAATGATTCATCATGATCTTGGGTTGGACAATGTCTTTTAAGATGTCATTTCCCCATGAATTGATAATTTACCTAAACCACAGTCCAAATTAAAATCCTGGGAGTTGGTTAATTCTTGTTGCTGGTGGTGTGTGTGAGTGGGGTGAGTATATAGTGAGACGGAAGAGCTCAATGAAAAATGTATATGGAAATTCAAAGAGCCTGAGCTCCCACCATAATATTAAAGAAGATATAGTTGGAGAAAATTAAAACTATACACATTCAGTGATAGAATAAACCAGAACTAATTTGGTTATATAAAAATGATAATATGAACATAAAGATGCATATATGAAAGACATTTAGAAGAACAGTATATAAATATATATATATATGAGAATGTAATCATGATGTAGTAGTTATAACCAATCATTACTGGTAGTAATATTATCTCCATTTTCTGATTATAGACCTGTATTTTAAAAAAGAACAGTGGTTTTTCTAACATATAGAATATGGGTAATTTTTATATTAAAAAACCTTGTGTATTTTTTTTATTTAGCATATAAGGTGTTAAATAACAAGATGTATTTGTATTCATTCTGAGCACTGATCTTTAGAGATAGCATAAATCTATGTGCACAAATTGATGTTGTTGATAAGAATGTAGTATGAAGAAATTTTAAATATTGACTTTAGATACGTTTGTATAGAAACTTAATGTTCTTTTATCTCAGCTTTCGATGTAGGCTTGTGAAAAGGTCTTATTTCCTAATTGTGTCGTTATTCTCTGAATTATCACAAAAAGCTTCATTGTCTAGAGACACCGCAGGAGAAATCATGTTAAGAAATCATGTCAACATCCCAATTAGTTTAAAGCTTATCCAGTTTCATTCATCATTGGTATGTGTTCTACTTATATACATTTAATTATAAGGTTTTTTTAGTCATAATGGACAAATGATAAAAAGTATTTTATAAGTATTTTTTTAAGTCCAAAAGGGATATGTAATTTATATCTCAGAGGATTTCTGCATTTTATCTCTCCCCTTCCTCTTCTCACTTCTTCCTATGGGGAAGTGCTTCATTTAATTCCCAGGCAGTGCATTCCCTGGAAACTGACAACTATTGTTCTTTTTCTTTCTTTCTTTTTTTTTTTTTTGATGGACTCAAACTAAATGGAACATAACTGTCAAATGTGTCTGACTTGGTCTGTTAGTATCTTCCTTTGTGTAAAAATCATAAACTGTCAGAGTGTCATGGATTGGACATTTTTACCACTTCTGAAAAAATGAGGCAATACAATCATGTAGTATTCCATATGCCATTTGAAACATACAGAGAAGTTGAGATAAAATCTATCAAAGAGAGTGGAAAGAAATAGAAAATAAGGAGGCCACTGGTTAAAAGGACAAAATAGAATGAAAGCAGCAAAAGCATAAAAGATTAGAAAAGAAAACAAATGAAGACAAAATTGGGGGTTTTCAATAAACTGATTCCTGTCAGTAATGCAGTATAAGTCTGATTTATAAAATAAAGTTAATTTTGTAATCTGTTATTAGTAACATTGTATACAGCTTAAAGAGAAAATTGAAATTATATTTACCGTATGATGAGAAAAATATAGATTTTGTGATCCTAAATAAGTTCAAGAAAAAAATTATTTGGGTTAAATATTAAGAGGCACCTTGAACTGATCATGGCTTTCAGATGAAGTGAATGACAAATAGATTTCTCTGTCACATTTAAAGCAGTTTCTAGAGAACAATCTTCAACATCTTATTATATTTTGATTACAAATGATGACAAATACCTTAGAAAAGTATATGCTATTTATAATAAAATTTTACCTGATGCTGAGGGACTAGTGACTTCTTATTCAATAAATTATAAAGAAAGGAGGATGCACGAGAAGAGATGAAAAAATGAAAACAATGTCACTTGCTATCGTCATTCTAGAATAAAAATGCCACAAATAACACATTCTTGGTCAGGGCCAGGGTATTGGAGGAGGGGTCAAGACAGGATGACTGTTTATCAAACAGACAATAGGGGGCAACTCAAGAAAGACTTGCAACCAAGAATGTATGTAATATTTAATTATTATTTTAAATAGGATTGGATTTACATTTCTATGGAACCAGAAAAGATTTTTAACCTGCTTACTGAAGTATAAGTTTCTCTCTCCCTCATGTTGGTAGGAATGGCATGAAAAATTAACAATGATCCATGTCACAGAAACTTCCATTGTTCCAACAACTGGAGCATTCAGGGTGCAGATGCTAGGAATATGCAAATAAAATTCTAGTAAAGTTTTTGAGGGAAGAGATTTTAATAAAATATAGAAGGGCTTTAGATTTAGAGTAATTTCAAAAAGGATGACTAAGTACAAATTCATTGATAACAGAAATATCTATATTTTAAATGAATCATCCTAAAATGTTCATCCTAAAATTTCCTACTGTTTTTCATGTATATTTTATTAAATTTTTCTTCATTTCATAAGAAATTGATTAACTATATCTAGGTAAGGAGCTGTGTTACTTACAAAGGGAACAAATAATTTCTGTTATGCCAATACACTTCCTGGAATGTAATCTCCTTGGGCTTAGTCCTAATTCCATGCCTTACCCAAGGAATTCTGTTGTTTGGTTGAATCATCATGGCAGTGAGAACTGCAAACAGTTTTTTTTTTAAAAACTGGATTTTATCACTATGAACATAGACAAATGCAAGTTTAGCTTATTCTTTGGAAGATCTAGTAAGTCATTCTTTACTTAAATTGTTTCCATGGGACATTTGCCGTCAATAATCTCCTTTTTTTCTACTTAAGGAACAGATTTGTTTTCAGATGTCAAGGAGGTTTTTTTGTCTGTTTATTTTCTTCAAACCATAATGTACATTAGTTCTTTTTCTGAAAAATCATAATCAATCTTTGAAAAGAGGTTAACATACCTAACCTATAAAAGTATTATAATGATTAAATAAACAAATGGGTATTAAAGAGCTTTGCAAACTGTATGGCCAAAATAAAATAAAACTTCTTAGTAAAACATTATCATTTTACAGTGTTCTTCTGTTTAATTCTTTCATATAGACTTTTCCAGCACTAATCTGACCAAAATTTAGATTAAAAACATAAATTGAAAAAAAAAAACAAAACATAAATTGTACTTTATTAAAACTAAAACTTTCCAACTGAATTGGAGTACCTCAACTTATTTTATCAACAATTTTCAACTTATTTCCCTTTCATTAGCTGATATTTTGTTATAGGGTTCAATTATACCTCTCAAGGATTTTTTAAGATCTTCGTTGTTTTTATAGAAATTAAAAAAATGTGCTCACCACTAAGCAATAAAGTAAAAATAAAAGGCACTCCAAGTCTTATCATTTATCACCCAAACACTAGTTAAATTTATTTATAAACATTTCTCTTTGAATATATCACAAAATGATTATTTTTGAATGAGTGTATAAAACTTAGGCCATGGTATTTCAATTTTTTTTTTATCATCTCAAAGGATGTTTAACATTCCAACTAAGTTTAAGAATATAAATAAGCTTCCATTAAAATGATGAATTGAACATACACATTTTTTTTCTGCTTTCCTTCTGGAAATTACAGTAAAATGTTAAAAGACAATTAAAAAGGATGTCTGGGTGGCTCAGTCAGTTAAGCCTTTGCCTTCTGCTCAGGTCATGATCTCAGCATTCTCGGATGGAGCCCCATGTTGGGCTCCTTGTTCAGTGGGGACCTGCTTCTCCCTCTATCTCTGCCCTTCCCCCCATTCATGCTCTCTCTTGCTATCTCTCTCTCTGTCTACAATAAATAAATAAAGCCTTTCTTTTAAAAAAGGCAGTTAAAAGATTAGAGACCAAGGGCAAAGAAAAGAAAGAAAGGGAAGCAATCAGCATGAAAGTCATAAAAACAAATCTGTAAACAATGGAAAGAAGATAGGCATATGGTTACTGATAAATCAGGGAGGAGAAACATAGCCAAGTTACCCATGGAAGTGAGAGAAAACAAGACTGTGCTGTAGAAATCCAAAGGTTTTCTGGACATGCCTAGACTAGTGAGGATGGGATTAAAATATGAAGCTTAAAATTGGCAGAATAACTGAAATTCTGCATAGCAAACAGTCAAGATTCCAATCTCACTCGTAAGTAATGGCCTTCTCTTCACCCATTGTTCAGTTACCCTACAGTCAAACCTACCATTATACCAACCTGACCTGCCAGCAGAACTCCAATTGACAGACAATTAACAACCATGTTCTTCTTATCAAACATTATGAATCAGCTAACTTTTAAAACTATGATATAAAACTGAGATATAAGTAAATACAAACAATAATAGGAGAGAGACAGAGAAAAAGAGGATGAGGAGTTTGAGGACAGCCACACTGCTTATTTATAAGTGATAAAGCTGGAACCAGAACATCATTCACTTACCTTCCCTGCCCCCTGACAACAAATGGAGGAAATTAGGTTTATTGAATTATTCAAATCATTTACAAGACAAATCTGCCAAAAAAAGTTTTAAGCCTTTAATGTATAAGAGTAAGAATAAGAGCTGTAAGAGTATCACATTTTTGCATTGAGAAACCTTTGCTGCATTCAAATTTCTGATGGAGTTTTTTCATAAAAATCTAACTATAGACTTGAAAGATAAATGGCTCATTTAAAAAAAATGTTTATTCTAGATTTTATTTATTTGGGAGAGACAGCATGAGCAGGGGAAGGTGCAGAGAGAGAAGCAGACTCCCTGCTCAACAGGGCCATAGGGCTCCATTCCAGGACCCTGGGATTATGACCTGAGCTGAAGGCAGCTGCTTAACCAACTGAGCCACACAGGTGCGTCTAAATGTCTCATTTTCAATATAAAGAAATTGTGTTTCTTGAGAGAAATTATATGTATTGATAACATACTTTATAAACAGAAGAACAAAAACAGAAAACTAAGTCTTTTAATACTTTGTAAATTACAAATGGATTCTTTGTTCTCCATCTCATTTCAATACTTTGTTCATAATTTTTATTTAAAAAATACCTAATTCTTTACATTGCAATTATTACGTTGATGCGGAAGAACAATATCTGAATGAATCAGATTATTATAGACAATTTAGCTCTTTTTTCCCTACTAGTATGCAGCACTACTTCTCCAAATTCTTAAATTCAATGGGAATTTTATACTTTGAAATATTTGTCTATAAGATTTATGTAGTAATTTGTCATAGACCCTAAAGAAAAAGAGCCATTAGTGAGAACTAATTACACATAAGTTTACAGGCCATATCACACTTATCTTACCTCGAAATGTGAATTCCATATACATTTCTCTCTGTCAACCTCATCTGCAGCTGTAATATACAAAAGCCTAAAAAATTCTGCCAAAGTCATATTCTAATAAAATCAACGTTTATTTTGGGAGAAGAGGTTACCTGTACAACTGGAGTATATTGAAAAGATAAATGCATATAAAATGATTATAGTTAAAATCATTTTTAGATCTATCCTACATATAAAATAATAAAATTTTTTTTTGAGATTTTATTTATTTATTCATGAGAGACACAGAGAGAGAGAGAGAGAGAGATTGAGGCAGAGACACGGGCAGAGGGAGAAGCAGACTCTATGCAGGGAACCCGACACAGGACTCAATCCCAGGATTCCAGGATCAGGCCCTGGGCCGAAGGCAGGAGCTAAACCGCTGAGCCACCCGAGCTGCCCTAAAATAATCAAAATTTTAAAACAGTAGTTCACAAAATTATCTGTTGAGATTCACCTGTGCAAATGCAAACCCTGATTAATATCATTGTGATCGGCTCTTTGATTTTCACAGGCAAATACTAACTGTATAATTCTAATGGGCATAGCGTCCCCACAGTCATATTCTCTTCAGGTTTACTCAGGTACTGAAATACTTTCACATTAACTCTATTGAAGAAAGGAAAAAAATGCAATTTTAAACAAATTGCTGAAATTGAATATTGCATATCAGGACTGCACTATATTAATGAATATTTGGTTGGAAGACAAATATCTAGGCACTCAGTTATACAACCAACTTTCCTAAGAAAAAGCTATAGACTTCAGGTGAGTTTTTTCACATTTCTACCCACAGTTTCATCATTTGTGAAGACAAAAGGCATGACAAGATTTATTATAACTAATATTCTACACTAGCTCCAAATCATTCAATTATTTTTTTTTCCCCATTCACTACACTTCACCAGATATTTGATTCATATTTAGGAGCTGAACTTGACAAATATTATCTGAAGCATATTTTTAAATTTAATTTTTTAAAGATTGTATTCATTTATTTGAGAGAGAGAAAGAGACTAAACATGAGCAGAGGAGGAGCAGAGGGAGAGGAACAAGCAGACTCCCCACTAAGTGGGGAGCCCAACACTGGGTTCTTTCCCAGGACCCTGAGATCATGACCTGAGCTAAAGTCAGACACTCGACTATCATGAAGCTGCCCCTGAAGCTTTGAGTACTTTTAATCTCAATGGAAATACTATATGATTTAGTCATATAGCCAATCTCTTAGAAGAGAGAGGGGTTCATTTTGGGGCTGGATGCTAAGATCCTTGAGGGCAGACATAGGGCATGGTGAGATTCAATATATGCTACTTCCCCGACTGACTAAAATATAAAACATAACTAAACATAATGTAAAGAAAGCAAAGATAAACTAATCAAAACATACTAGGTTCTTTACCACAATTCGCCACTAAAAGATACATGCTATCAACTCTTAAACAATGTAGGGGTTGGAACACCAATCCCCAGTTAGTTGGAAATTCATGTATAACTTCGGATTCCCCCAAATTTAACTACTAATAGCCTACTATTTACTGGAAACCTTATCAATAATGTAAACAATACACAAGTATTCTGTATATGTATTATATACTGTATTCTTACAAAAACCTAAAGAAGAGCAATGTTATTAAGAAAATCACAAGGAAAAAAAAATCACAAGGAATAGAAAATATATGTAGTATTGTGTGGTATTTATAAAAATAAATAAATAAACAAACAAATCCTATGTATAAGTGGATCCAGGCAGTTCAAAGCAGTGCTGTTCAAAGGTGTACTGTGCTCTTGTTTATTTTTTTAATCAAATTTTACACAAATAAATATGGCTGCCTCACTACTGAGTTAAAGAAGACACTATTGAATGATCCAAATACAAATGAAAAGTATCCTCATGAAAGTTACAATTTATAGTGTTCCAATTAGAATTGTTTCTATTCCTCAATCTCAGAGGAACTCATTAAATTTACTCTCTCCAGTTAAAGCAAACTGATCCCAAAGCAGAGATGAAAGTTTAAGTTCCTAGACCCACAGTTGTAATAGTTTTTTTTTTCTCAATAAAGCAGATAAAATAGTAAAGAATAATCCATCATAGAGGGCCAAATGGTGAAAAAAGAAATTTGTGTCAAAATGAGCCAAATCCTAGGAAAAGAACCCAATGCTTTTCATTATGATTTAGATAGAAAGGAAAACACTTACAAAGAATAATTTTGTAAGGCAACTCTCTACTACTCCATTCTAGGACCCTGAGATCATGACTAATATTCTATAATAGCTCCAAATTATTCAATTATTTTTTTTCTAAATCACCACACATCACCAGATATTTAATTCACACTTAAGAGCTGAACTTGATAAATATTATAGCTTTGTGTACCTTATTTTTAAATTAAATTAAATTTTTTTAAAGATTTTATTTACTTATTTGAGAGAGAGAGAGCATGCACAAGGGGAGGGGCATTATTCATTACTAAATGGAAAATAATAAGGGGTCTGAAGAAAATATTAATTCCTTTGACAAAAGTAGTTCAAGCAACTGTGAAAGAAAGGATTCTTTTATCTTCTAAGAGTTGCTGAACCATATGACTCCTCAGATACTGAGCTTTTAGTTGTGCAGAAATTGGGGAATTCTGAGTTCATGGTTCTTAGTTCTATCTCACTGAACAACTCATGGCCAACAGAGGTTCTTTTTGTTGCACAGGCCTCTTTGAGACTGACTCTGGGCCAGGTTTGTGCTAACTCATAGGGGCTGGAGCTTGTCAGGTCACTTTATTTGACAATTAGTTTTGAGGATGTCAAAAGAATAGGTTTTGCGGATGTCATTCAGTCTCATAATTCTCAAATGTGCTCTTTCCAAAACAATTTTGTCATTAAAAAATATGTAACATGGGAAAAATATCTTTTTTATAATGTCAGGAAGGTAAATTGTGATAATTACCAGATAACAGAATAGGAAAAGAATAATTAAAAGACTATGATATTTTCAAATATGAGGAGGAAATGATCCTTAAAAGGGAAACTCATTATAGAAGGTCACTTAGAATGTCGTCAGGAGACAATTAAAGACCAATGATGAGTAGTTGATCATAACATCCCTGCATAATAAGAGAATGAGTGTCTCAAAAGGACACAGTAAAACTTAGAGGACAAAAGTCTTAACTTTTCTTCATAACAAATCTTATCCCTTTTCAACCAAATTTTGATTTTCCAATTTTAACTCAGTTGAAAGAACAAAGCATCAAAACAATGAAATCATGTGTATATGGAAGCATTAATCTTTTTCAGAACTTGCTATACATAGCAACATCTTTTAATATTTTATGATATCATATCATATTTTACTTATAGTAATTTAAACATTCATGAGGGACAACCATAAGGCCATTAGAGGATAACTATAGCATCTGCCTTTTAGAATTTTTAAACAAATGCATAAACAAAGTTATCCCTCTATCAGATGGTCAACAGAATAAAAGAGGAAAAAGGAAATGTAGCAGTTAAAACTGCCATTTTTAAATATTACTGATATAATTCCTGAATTTTTATAACCTGACTAGCTAATATTTGAATTACCAATAATTTTCATGTGAGTTCTATGTCTAATTCAGCTAATCCTCAAGTTACAATTTGCTGTCAAAAAACCCAAGTCTTAAATAATTTTCCGACCAAAAGGCTTTTTTTTTAAGATTTATTTATTTATTCATGAGAGACACAGAAACAGAGACAGAGAGAGAGAAAGAGAGAGGCAGAGACATAGGCAGAGGGAGCTGCAGGCTCCATGCAGGGAGCATGATGTGGGACTCGATCCCCGGGATGCCAGGATTGCACCCTGGGTCTAAGGCAGGCACTAAACCCCTGCGCCACCCAGGCATCTCTGACCAAAAGTTTTTATAAAACCATTCATTCAGAAAAATATGTATCATGTACCTGTTAGGTGCTAGAAACTGCAGGACATAGAGGACAGACATTTAAGTACAAATGGTTCAAGTTCTCATAGAAATATCCCAAGTAGAAAAATGGGCTATAAAGAATATTGTAATTAAATAATTCTTCCCTCTCCTAAAAAATTTGAATATTTTATCTATTATCTGGGTGATTTATTACATCTATTTTAGGAATCACATCCAGTAGTTTATTGTTTCCTTATTGATTTTTAGCTAGAAAATAGTTATTTTTTTCTTTCAAAGAATGCAGTTCTTTCAAGCTTTGTTATTACATGTACTAAGTAAGAAAAAGCAGAACAATTCAGGATCAAGTTTTTCTACAGTTTTCTGAGTTGTGAGGTCATTTCTGTACCCTAAGAGAAAAAAAAATCCACTTGCTGTTTTAAGAATGGGGCCTAAAAAAAAAAAAAAAATGGGGCCTGTCTGCAGAGCTTGGAAATTGCTGATCCTTTTGTTTTTTTGTTTTTTTTTTTTTTTTTTCTATAGCTCTTCATTCCCCAATGTTCAGGAAGCTTCTATAGGCTTCTCAAGCTCAAAATCCATTCCTGTCAGATCGCCAGGGAATATGATGGAGTAGAAGGACCCTAAGCTCACTCATCCCATGGACACAACTAAATAACAACCATATCAGTGTAAATGCCAGACAATAAGCCAAAGGCTGACAGAGCAGACTCTCCACAGCTAAATATAGAGAGAAGATCACATCAAAGAGGTTAGGAAGAGGTTGAGAGCTAAATGGACTCTAGGTCATCCATGGGAGGGAGGGATGCTACAGGTGCAGAGAGGGGAGAAATACAGACTTTCACACCAGGGTACCTGCAAGGGGAAGATGGATCTCCATACATTTAGCTTTGAAAACCAAATGGGCTAAGTTTCACAAGTTCTTACAAGCAGTGAAGCTTAAACCTAGAACTTTAAATTAAATCAGCAGACTTATGGGACATCCAGGAGAGTAGAAGACACTGAGTCCCCACCTGTCAAAAGACAGCACAGTAAATAGCCCTATAGATACAGAGCATAGAAGAAGCAGTTTGAAAAATGCCTGGAGTGTATAGGAGGGAGACATTTTAGTAACCTCAGAGCATCTGCTAGAGGAGCAGTGTTTGCTGGGAGACTCTACAGGAACAAAGGATGTGGTGGGCACCATTCCTCTCTCCTGCCTCCCAACATAAGCATGCAGACACCTAATAACATTCATATTATAGGGATCATAGAAGGAAAAGAGAATGTTCACAGAAAATTTATTTGAAGAAATAATAGCTGAAAAATTCTCAATCTGGGGAAGGAAGCAAAAATCCAGATCCAGGAGGCACAAAGATTCCTCAAAACAATAAACCCAAGGAGGTCAACACCAAGACACATAGCAGTTAACATGGCAAAAAGTAGTGATTGGGAGAGAATCTTAAAAGCAGCAAGAGAAAAAAAAACAATTACATTCGAGAAAAACCCTATAAGGCAATCAGCTGATTTTCAGCAGAGATTTTGCAGACCAGAAGGGAGTGGTATTATATATTCAAAGTGCTGAAAGAAGACAAAAAATACAAAAGCACAGCCAAAAATACTCTAACCAGCAAAGCTATTATTCAGAATAGGAGAGATAAAGAGTTTCTCAGACAAACAAATGTTAAAGGAATTCATAACCACTAAGTCAGCCTTATAAGAAATGTTAAAGGGAACTCTTTGAGTAGAAACGAAAGACTGTAAGTAGGAGTAAAAAAATTAGGTAACAGGGATCCCTCGGTGGCTCAGTGGTTTGGCACCTGCCTTTGGCCCAGGGCGTGATCCTGAAGCCTGTCTCTCTCTCTCTCTCTCTCTCTCTCTCTCTCTCTATCATGAATAGATAAATAAATAAATCTTTTAAAAAAAGAAACTTAGGTAACATATGCAAGAAAAAAGTAAAAATAAATGTATCTATTAAGATAAGTCAAGGGATTCACAAAATAAAAGTATATAAAGGATGATATTGTATCATCCTATGGGAGGGACAGGAGTAAAGAACGCGTTCAGACTTAAGCAACCTTTAACTTAATATAGATTGCTATATGCATAAGATGTTATATGCAAACCTAGTGGCAATCATAAATCAAAAAAACAGTAATATATATGCAAAAAAACAGAAAAGAATCTAGTATATCACTAAAGAAAGTCAACAAATGATGAGAGAAGAGCACAAAAGAAGATAGGAGAAGAACTATAAAAACAACCATAAAACAAATAACAAAATGGCAATAAGTACATATCTATCAATAATTACTTTGAATGTAAATAGACTAAACACTCCAATCAAAAGTCCAAGTTTGAAGGAATGGATAAAAAAGCAAGACCCATCTATGTTGCCTACAAAATACAGATTTAAGAGCTAAAGATACATGCAGATTGAAAGTGAAGAGATAGAAAAGCAATTATCATACAAATGGGAGTGAAAAGAAAGCCAGGGAAGCAATAGTTATACTGGACAAAATAGACTGTGAAACAAAAACTGCAATAAGAGACAAAGAAAAACATAATATACTCATAAAGGAAAAATCCAAAGAGTAAATATAACAATTGTTAATATTTATGCATTCAGCATGGAGCACCCAAATATATTAAGCAGCTAGTAATAAACATAAAGAAACTAATCAGTGTTACAACACAATAATAGTTGGAAACTTTAGCACTCCACTTATGTCAATGGGCAGATTATCCAAACAGAACATCAAGAAGGAAACAGTGGCTTTGAATGACACATTGGACCAGATGGATATAACAGAAATATTCAGAACATTCCCTCCTAAAAGAGAAGAATACACATTCTTCTCAAGTGCATATGGAACATTCTCTAGAATAGATCACATATTAGGCCACAAAATAGTATAAACAAATTCAAAACGATCAAAGTCAAACCATGCATCTTTTCCAACCACAGTGCTATGAAACTAGAAAGCAATAATAAGAAAAAATCTGGAAAGAGCACAAATACATGGGGCTAAATAACATGCTACTAAACAATGAATGGAATCAGGAAATCAAATCAAAATAAATTTAAAAAATACATATAGATAAATGACGATAAAATACAGTGGTCCAAAATCTTTACGATACTGCAAAAGCTGTTCTAAGAGGAAAGTTTAGAGCAATACAGGCCTACTTCAAGAAGCAAAAAATATCTCAAATAAACAATCCAACTTTACATCTAAAGGAGCTAGAAAAAGAAGAAACAAAACCCCAAACCAATAGAATGAAGGAAATGATAGAGGTTAGAGAATAAAGAAATGAAATAGAAGCTAAAAAAATAATATCAATGAAATCAGGTGCTGGTTCCTTGAAAAGATCAACAAAATTGAAAAACCTTTAGCCATACTCATAAAGAGAGACAGAAAGACAGAGAAAGAGAGAGAAACGAGTGAAAGAGATTGAAAGAAATCAAAGAAAATCATAAATGCAGGAGAAAAAATAACAATTGACATCACAGGAACATAAGGATTATAAGAAAATGTTATGAAAAATTATATGCCAACAAACTGGACAACCTAGAAGAAATGAATAACTTCCTAGAAATATATAACCTTCCTAAACAGAATCAAGAAGAAATAAAAAATTTGAGCAGACTGATTACCAGCAATGAAATTGAATCCATAAAAAAAAAAAAAAAAAAACTCCCCAATATCAAAGGTCCAGGACTAGGCCCCTTCAAAGATGAATTCTAACAAATATTTAAAGAAGAGTCGGGCAGCCTGGGTGGCTCAGCGGTTTAGTGCCACCTTCAGCCAGGGCATGATCCTGGAGACCTGGGATGGAGTCCCATGTCAGGCTTTCCTGCATGGAGCCTGCTTCTCCCTCTGCCTGTGTCTCTGCCTCTCTCTCTCTCTCTCTCTCTCTATTTCTCTCATGAATAAATTAATAAAATCTTTTAAAAAAATAAGAAGAGTCAATACCTATTCTTCTCAAACTATTCCAAAAAATGGAAGAGGAAAGAAATTCATTCTATGAGGCCAGCATTTCTCTGATACCAAAACCAGAAAAAGACACTACAAAAATAGACAAAACTATGAGCCAATATCTCTGGTGAACATAGATGCAAAAACAAACAACAAAATATTAGCAAACAGAATATAACACATTTAAAAAATCATCCAACATGATCAAGTAGAATTTATTCCTGGGATGCAAGTGTGGTTCAGTATATGCAAATCAATCAACAAGATACATCACATCAACAAGATAAAGGATAAAAACCATAGATTTTAATAGATGCAGGAAAAACTTTGACAAAGGACAACATTCATGATAAAAGTCCTCAAAAAAAGTAGGTTCAGAGGGAACATACTTAAACATAATAAAGGCCATAAATTAAAAACCCTCAATGAACATCGTATTTAATGGTGAAAAACTGAGAACTTTTCTCATGTGCGGAAATAAGCAAGATGTCCCCTCTCACCATTTTTATTCAGCATAGTACTGGAAGTCCTAGCCACAACAATCAGAAAACAAAAAGAAATAAAAGGCATCCAAATTAGTAAGGAAAAAGTAAAACTTTAACTATTTGTAGATGATGTAATACTATATATAGAAAACCCTAAAGTCTCTACCAAAAACACTACTAAGCTGATAAACAAATTCAGTACAATTGTAGGATACAAAATCAACACACAGAAATCCATAGCATTTTTATACACTAATAATGAAGTAACACAAAGAGATTTTTTTAAAAATCCCATTTAAAATTGCACCAAAAATAATCAAATACATAGGAATAAACAAAGGAGATAAAAGACTTGTACTCTGAAAACTATAAAACATTGATAAAATTGAAGACAGCACAAATAAAGGGAAAGATATTTTATGCTAATGACTTGGAAGAATAAATGTTAAAATGTCCATATCATCAAAATCAGTCTACAGATTCAATGTAATCTTTATCAAAATACCAACATTTTTCAAAGAACTAGAGCATATAACCCTATAAGGCCTGTAAATTTGTATGGAACCACAAAAGGCCCCAAATACCCAAAGCAATCTTGAAAAAGAATATAAATGAAAGTATCAAGATCCCAGATTTTAAGATATACTACAAAGCTGTAGTAATCAAAACAGTATAGTTTTGGCACAAAAACAGACACACAGATCAATGGAACAGAATAGAGCACCCAAAAATAAACCCACAATTATAAGGTCAATTAATCTTTGATCACACAGGCAGGGATATGCAATGGGAAGCAGAGTCTCTACAACAAATGGCATTGGGGAAACTGGACAGCTACATGCAAAAGAATGAAACTGGACCAGTTTCTTATACCATACACAAAAATTAACACAAAATGCATTAAGGAACCAAATATGAGTCCTGAAACCATAAAAATCTTAGAAGAAAACACAAAGAATAATTTCTCTGACATTGGTTGTAGCAATGTTTTTCTAGATATGTCTCCTGAGGCAAGGGAAAGAAGAGGAAACAAACTTTTGAGACTACAACAGAATAAAAAGCTCCTGCTCAACAAAAGAACGATCAACGTAACTAACATGGGAGAAGATATATGCACATGACATACCTATAAAAGGTTAGTATCCAAAATATATGAAGAACTTAGACTACTCAACAACAAAAAACAAATTTAAAAAATCGCAGAAGACCAGAACAGACATTTCTCCCAGGAAGATATACAGATGGCCAAAAGACACATGAAAAGATGTTCAACATCATTCATTATCAGAGAAATGCAAATCAAAATCAGAATGAGATACTATCTCACACTTGTCAGAATGGCTAAAATCAAAAATTCAAGAAACAAGTGTTGGTAAGGATGTGGAGAAAAAGGAAGCCTTGTGATCTATTGGTGGGGATGCATACTGGTGCAGTCATTGTGGAAAACAGTAGGGATGTTCCTCAAAAACTTAAAAAAAAATAGAACTACCATATAATCCAGTAATTGTACTGTTGGATATTTATCCAAAGAATACAAAGACCTTAATTCAAAAAATATATGCACGTCTATGTTTATTGCAGTATTATTTGCATTAGACAAATTATGGAGGCAGCCCAAATGTCCCTGGATAGATAAATGGATAAAGAAGATATGATATAGGGATCCCTGGGTGGCGCAGCGGTTTAGCGTCTGTCTTTGGCCCAGGGCGCGATCCTGGAGACCCGGGATCGAATCCCACATCGGGCTCCCGGTGCATGGAGCCTGCTCCTCCCTCTGCCTGTGTCTCTGCCTCTCTCTCTCTCTCTCTCTCTCTCTCTCTGTGACTATCATAAATAAATAAAATAAATAAATAAATTGTTTAAAAAAAAGAAGATATGATATATAATATATATAATAGAATTTTACTCAGCCATAAAAAGAATGAAATCTTGCCATTGGTAAAAACATGGATGGATCTCGAAGGTATAATGCTGAAATAAGTGAAATAAGTCAGTCAGAGGAAGACAAATATCATATGATTTCATTTATATGTAGAATTTATGAAACAAAACAAAACAAAAGAGACAAAAAAATAGATTCCTAACTATAGAGAACAAACCAATGGTTACCAGAGGAAAGGTACGTTGGGGGAATGGGTGAAATCGGTGAAGGGGATTAAGATTACACTTATCATGATGAGCACTGAGTAATGTATAGAATTGTTGAATCACTACATTGTACACCTGAAACTAATAACTAGTATAACCCTGTATGATACATATATATAATATATGTAATGTATATGTATCTGTAATAGGAATAGTGTATATATACACTAATATATACTAATATATATACTATACTAACATATATACTATACTAATATATATACTATACTATATATAATATATGCTATACTATATATAATACATACTATGCTATATATTATACTAATATATACTATATATACTAATATATATAGTATATGTACTATATATTATATATAATATATATACTAATACTATATAAACTATATAGCATATATACTATATTACTATACTATAATAATACTATATATACTAATATATACTAATACTATATATACTTTATATATACTAATATATATATATACTAATAAATATATATACTATTATATATATAAGTGTATATATACTACTTTCTATTACAAGGATATTCCAAATTAAATGTGTATCTCCATTCTATCCCCTGAGACACATTCAGAGATTCTTTCAGGTTTGTTTAAGAACAGCTTCCCCTCTGTCTCTTAAAAGTAAAAGACTTAATCTAAGCACAAGCAGTAGGATAAGTAGGTATTTAGATTTTGTAAGTACTTTTTATTCTATTTACAGTAACTATTTCTTAGGTTGACAAGACATCCTTATAACAGCTATGTAACAATTTTGTTGTAAATTATTATGTATATGTATCTATAGATATGTGTAGTGATATATAAAACACTATTTTGTAGATCTCCTCAGACAACCAGTCTGCTATTTACTTAGTTAAAATGGTTTTAATTAAGGTTCAAATTAGGGGTTTTGAAGCCCATGTACTGTGGGCACGCACTCAGCCTGAAGCCTCTTAGCTATGGTTGGTAGCCCTGGTTTCGCGGGCTAGGCACCAGGGAGAATGGACTCAGAGTTCTGGATTCTGTCAGGTTTTCATCCAAAAAGCCAGATGGTAATTATTCCTCTGCCATTTTGCACTTGGAAAATGTAAGCTTTCCTTAATCAAAATAACAGAGAAAAATGAAGTATTTCATTTCAAACATCATCTTTTAAGAATATCCATTCCGAAGTAAAAGGATAGAACAATAAATCTGGCTAAGATTTATCTGAAGGCAGTGGTTGAGGCTAAGGAAAGGCTGCTCCACCTCTGGTTCACTGTCCCCTGGGGCAACCATCCTGATGGGGCAAGGCTCTGTTGTGCAGAGAGTATCTTCTAGATAAACTCAGTGAAGAAAAGAAACAGCAGGGAAAGTTCCCTGTCCTGCCATTCATTCCTCACCTCTGCAGGCTCTGGCACAGCCAGCTGCCTGGTTTCCCTCCAACTGACAGCTGGATCCAGTGAATTTTGAGTGCTTAAAAATGCTACCAAGGATAGTCAACGCCAATGTACAAGGCTCATGATTCCCCAGGCAAGTGATCAATATCTATTAGCCTCATCCTACTCTGTGGCTCCTCTCCCCTGATTCTGAAACACTACCCCTCTCTTCCATTCCTCATTATTCTTAATAAATCTTTCATGTCCTAGTCAACAGAATTCCCTACATTCTCATCCTCTTCACTGCACCATCAAGGAAAGTCCACTTATCTCCAGAATATGCAGTTTTCCTAAGAGCTTTCTGAAGCAGACACTGATCTGTTCATGCTCTGGAAGGCTCTGGTCAAGAAGTGAATCTTTATACACTTTACACCATTTGCCAAACTACCCATGCCCTTTAGCTATAAAACTCTCTTCTTATCCTTGTTGTTATAATTTGATTCCATCTTTCATCCCCCATAATTCAATCAATATTTTAGCACATTCCATCTAGTTTCCTGATCTACTACAATCCTACCTATGACATTATCCTTCGTGATTTTATCTTCCACAGGGATAGCTCATCAAATATACTACTCTCCAAATGACCTACTTATTCTACCTGTTACCCGCTCATGATCACATATTGGCATGGCCATTATCCAAAACTCATCTGTCCCCAAAATTAATAGAAAAAATTTCTATCCTTCAAGTTTGCTCATTTACTTATTTCCTTTCTACCTGTCCTTGAACTCCATTAAGATCCTCAACCCACTAACTCTCCTCTGTTCTTCCTATCCTTCTTCTTCCTCCTGACCTTCCTACCCTCTTTCTAGGTCAGTATAATTGCCTATCACTTAGACTAATATTTTGTCAAACTGTTCTTATACAACCAAGCTTGGAGGATTCCATTTATTTGCTTTTCCTTTACATTTACCTTGACTGCTGATCAATGCTAAGTCAATCAAAGTCCCATCCTACGTCCTCTACCCTCTGTCTCAGGGTGCAAAGCTGGAAGTTTTTCTTGATTCCTCTTTTGCTTTGATATGCCACATCTAATTCTCAAGTCATTTTCATTGGCTCTACTTACATTATAATCCTCACATTCCTTGCTCAATCTTCAACACACCGTATTATTGTTCACAAATAGTTAATGGCCCTGCCTGGAGAGGATTAAATTTCTTCAACCCTCTAATGCCAGGCTTGTTGATGTGATTTGTGTGAACAGAAAAAAATAAAATGTGTCCAAAGTGACATATGTTTCTTCTGGACAGAGTTCCTAAGAGCCAATGTAGAATTTACTATATTCTCTTTTCTTTCTGTGTCAACAATGATTAAGAGAGAGGCTGTGTCACAAAGTTTTGATGACAAAGAGTTGCTGTAGAACTTAAGAGTGAGCCACAAAAGAAGCTTTGTTGTTGCAAGTCACAAATGAAGCTTCTTTGTTAAAAGCTACTGAGATTTTTGGTGGTGTTTGCTCCAAATCATTACCTATCATCTGTGATACAATGAACTTGTCCAGGCACTGATATTTTTACCCTGTACTTAATCTTCTAACTGGTCTCTCAAAATCTATTCTCGCTCTTACATAGTCTAGCTTTCAGATCCTTCACCCAATAGCTTGTATGCTCATAAAAAGGCATGAATCAGTTCACATCGATAAGGAAAGGTTTTACAACCTTCCAATGTCTTTCAATATACTTAAAATAAACCCCAAATCATTACCATAGTATCCAAATCACTAGCGAACACACCCTATCTAGCCTGCTGCTCAGAGCTCATCTCATTCCATTCTGCTTCACTTCACTCTTCACAGTGGTCTAATTCTTCTCCATTGGACACACCAAACAATTTCCATATCAGGGTCTTTGTACCTACTGTCCCATCAATGTGGAATATTCTTTCCAGAGATATTATCCTGGCTGCATACTCTATATCATATCTCAATTTAAAAAGGCGCCTCCTTGAAGATGCCTTTTTCTAAGTCAAACAGTTCTTTTCTCTACTTTGGTCTTTCTATTGAATTACTCACAGTGTTAGAATCTGAAATTATCTTTCCTCCTCTAAAATGTGATCTCCAGATGGGCAGAACTCTGTATGTCTTGAATACTGCTGATTCCCTAATGCCTGAAAACATGCTTGACTCATAGAAGACCCCCAGTAAATATCTGTTTCTGTTTACTGGCAGACACAGGGACAGATTATTACCACTAATAATTCATTTTCACCATTTTTTTTTTTGAGCCTTCAGTTCTGTCCAGAAACATTGCGTTGCTTTTCTAATTGTGCTTTAACATTTTTAATGTGTCTAGTCCACGGTGGCTTTCTATTTCTTCTCTACCTTTTGGTGCCCTCTATTTCACCCCTTCACTCTTGGTGAATTTTTACTCTCTGAGTCATATAGGTACTAATAAAACCAAAGAAGAGTTCACTCAGCTCTTTTAACTCCAGAACTGCAAAACATCCATCTATTTTATTAAGACTTTATTTTTTTAAAGCAGTTTAAGGTTTACAGCAAAACTGAAGGGGATGTACAGAGATTTCCCATATACTCTCTGCCCCCACAACTCTATGCCCTTCCCCATTACCAATGTCTCCTACCAGAGTGACACATTTATTAGAGTGGGTGAACCTACATCAACACATCATAATCATCCAGGGTCCATAGTTTACACTAGGGTTTATTCTTGGTGTTGTACATTTTCTGAATTTGGACAAATGTATAATGCCATGGATCTATTATTACAGTATCATACAAAGTATTTGCAACTGCCCTAAAAATCCTCCATGCTCTGCCCAACCTTGTCCATTCTCCCATCTCTGATGACTCTGATCTTTACTACCTCTAAGTTTTGCTTTTTTCCAGAATTTCACGTAGTTGGAATCATACAGTATACAGCCTTTTCAGATTGGCCTCTTTCACTTAGTAATGTGCATTTAAGTTTCCTCCATGTCTTTTAATGGTTTGATAGTCCCCTTCTATTTAGAACTGAATAATGTTCCATTGTCTGGATGCACACAATTTATCAATCCACTCCCCTACTGAAGGACATCTTTGTTGTTTCTGAGTCTTGGCAATTACGGCTTTTGTGTAAACATCCATGTGGAGATTTTTGCGTGGATATAAGTTTTCAACTCTTTTTTTTTTAAATGATTTTATTTATTTATTCATGTGAGACACAGAGAGAGAGAGACGCAGAGACACAGGCAGATGGAGAAGCAGGCTCCTTGCAGGGAGCCGGATGTGGGACTCGATCCTGGGTCTCCAGGATCACACCCTGAGCTGAAGGCGGCGTGAAACCGCTGTGCCACCCGGGCTGCCCTTTTAATAGCAAAGAATGCTATCGCTGGATAGTATGGTAAGAATATGTTTAGTTTTGTAAAGAACCGTCAACCTGTCTTCCAAAGTGGATGTCCATTTTGCATTCCCATCAGAACCATATTTATTAATATATACTAAAACATTCAGTAATAAGAGTTCCTTTATTCCACATGCTCACCAGTATTTCACTTTGTCTATGTTCTGGATTTTGGCCTTTCTAATAGAGAAGAGGTGTGTAGTTGTGTAGTGGCTCATTGCTGTTGTAATTTGCATTTCAAAGCATCTATCAGTTTATGACAATCAAGTATACATTTCTCTTGTCTAGCTTTTTCTCCTCAAATTCAAAGCCTACTTAGCATTTCCACTTGTATGTTTCACCCATACCACAAATTGAACACAGTTAAACCTAACTTCTTAGTTGCAAATATTTCCACACCTGAACCACTAATAGCTTCTTAAATGGCTATCCCAAGGCCATGCCCCTCCAAATCATCAGCCTCCTTTCTTCATTCTGCACTCTCCATTCAGTTATTGTCTTAGATACTACTCTGGTTTTGTGAAATCCTTTATAGAACTCCTTAGCTTTTTTAAGAATACTTTTCCAAAATCCTTAGGATAAAATCTGAATTTAGCCTGGTCTAGAAGACTGTTAAAGACTTGTTCTATTGAATTCCTTTTAATTCTTCAATTCTTAATAAAGGCACATGAACTGCCTTGGCCTTTGAATTTATGCTTTCCTTTGCCTGGAACACTATCCCTTCATCCTCTATTCAACATCCCATTTATCTGGGTGATGCCTATATATTCTTCAGATCTCAGTTAAGGTTCTTTTCTTCAAGTAGCCACAATATGTCTTTTCTTATAGTTTCATCATACATAGTTAGGACCCTTTTCCTTACCTTACCTGTGTAGCACCTGGCTTTTGTAGATGCTTAGCAGAAGTGTTGAATTAACGAATCTATTTATAAAGATGACAGAAGTCAAAGAACATATCATTAACTTAATATAAACAGTAAGTCAAAATTAGCTTATTTATTTTTATTTTTTTATTCAAAGTAGAAGACACCCTAAACTATTCTGCACTCTTGTTAATAATCTCAGATGAATAGCCAAATGTGAGAGTTTTTCAGCATGTTTTCCCTAGGTTATAAATTAGTAAGAAAACTAAAACTATTTAGAAGAATATATAATAATGTCAAAGCAGATACTGATTGAGGGAAAAAAAATCTACAAAATGATTTAATAAAAATTACATTTGCTTTAGGAAGCTAAGGTTCTAATGTTTTTGACTCATAGCATGACATTTAAATACATTTAGTTTTTTTATTTTTGACAAAATTAGTTTTTAGATGCTAATTTTTTATCTGTCCTTTGAATTTTCTATGCAGGCACAGAGTCCCTTTGAATTCCTTGCCTCACAGATTTGACAAATGTAAGGGCAATGTCTGCCTGTCTTTGCAACTTAATGCGTCCAGACAGGGAAGAAAGTAAGTTCCATTTGGTTGTAAGAGAAAGAAAAGGAGTGCCTGAGATCACAACTAGAGGGAAAGGGAACAGATTTCCTCAGGCATAAGTTAGACGTCAGAGTTTGGCACATCCACTGTATGTCACCTGGCAGAGGGAGGATAATTTAGAGAGACTCCCTGAAGAACCAGGAACTCTCACCTTACCAAAGGCTCTATGATTTAGCACAGTAGAAAATCTTTTGCTCCTTTGGTGGTGAGAGACAAAAGATCCCGTTGATTTGAATCAAGGGCACAATCACCAGGAGCATGGACCACACAAAGAGGGGTTTTGTAGTATATTTTACCCTGCATAAGACATTAGACTTTTGCTAGATTATGTTATGTTTATGAGAGGAAGAGACAGTGAAAATTCAACTGTGATTGAATTTTCTGTCAATCTGATGGGATGGGAATTAGGTGTTTTTTAATTTTTTTTAGACAAGAATATATATGTCATGCATACCTGAACTTGTAAGCTAACATTCAAACCTTGTATATATTTTTCAACTTTATTATCCATAAATTCAGAATATGAAATGCTTTCCAAATTCCCTTTCAAACTTGCAAACATTACAAGTATGTAAGACAGTTTTCACAGTAAGAGATCATCCCAAAAAATGCAAGTTTATATCATTAACAAAGTCTTTAATTTCTGCCTTAACTATTTCTGAAATAAGATGAGTCAGTCATAGAAGATTAATTTTACCAATATAAATTCTTAGTCTGTTTTCTTTGTTTTTATCTCAATAACAGGGTAAAGGAAATGCCTAGAATTCTTCTTTTTTAATGAAGGATCCCTGAGAATAGATAAATAACATTTTTATAATGAATTTAGCACTTCAAGTTTAACTTTCAATCACATAAAACAATTTTATGTATATATTCTAAAGATTGATTGAAGCTATAAAAGAGTCAAAAGAAAAAGGACTTGGTGAGAACTAACACTACATTTTTGTTTAGAAGTTAATTTATTTCAGTTATCCACTGACCTAAAAATCAATATTTTTTCACATTTTAATCACTATAAATTGTAAAAATGAATCACAGACATTCTCTTGAAGGTGATGAATAATCTGAAATATTGCAATCAAATGCATTATAGATGAAAAGCTAATGTTCTTTCTGTGATAATTAATTTGTAAGTTACAATCCAAACTATTAACATGCCATACTTTGCCACTATTTTTAATGCATTTCCTTTGGAAAAAGAGCATTATATTCAGTCTGTTCAGTTTACTGTTAATTACTGACTAGCATTAAATTGATCTGTCATGTTATTGTGACCAAACGTACTTGCACACAGATAATAGAATGCAAAAGATATTTTTTAAAACATAATACATTGCTTTGTGCTCGTCTTTATTTTTGTTTAAATCACTAATGTTGAAAACTTTGTTTAGAAAAACGAGATAATAATTAACAGTATACATTTTCTATATTGACTATGAATACAGTTTTGCTCATAAAAGAGTAATAAAAGGTTGCTGTAATAATTAAGTACTATATTTGGATATGACACACTGCTTATTTTCTAAGAAATTAGCACGTTTTACAGAAAATGTATTATGAGTCCACGAAAATTTTTTCTTATTTAAAGTATAAATTAATTAAAAATTCAAAGTAAAATTTTTGCTATTAATATTATATATAGTTTCGATTTGCCCTACCATCCTTACCTTTCTTCTACAATACACTACCTCATGAAGTAATCCTGTGTGTTCTCCATGCTCTTACAGAGAAGCATGGAAAATGGATTCCCATATCTACTCTAAACTTTACAGTGTTGAATTACAGGGAGATGTTGGATTATCTACCTAAGCAAACTACTGCTTCTTCCTGACAAGTACCCTCATCTAACCAGATCCCAGATATGCATGATAGGGGTAAGAAATGCAGACTAAAGGCAAACAAAAGTCAATCTGCCAACATAAGTAGAAAGATGAAAGTTAAGAGTTAGGTGCTGCATTAAATTTCTTTCCATCTTAATAAGTAGACAAACCACATCATGCACCCAACTGCTCAATCCCAGAAATTAGGAGACCTTTTTGTTCTTCCTTTTTTTTCACAACCTTGGCCTCCAAATGACCCATCATTAACTTGAGTATGCCTCCAAAATTTATTTTGAATCCATTAGCTTCTTTCCAGTTTCATTACCATCACCTTCATTCTCTCATTTACACATCACTAATACAATCTTAGAATTGCTCTTTTTGTATTTATTTTTGCCCAATTTTGAATCATTCTCCATATATAGCAACAAAGTGAGAATCTACTATATAATTTATATAATTATTTATCTTTCTTAAAACTTCACAGTGTCTCCCCATTGCATTAAAATTAAATCTGCATTTTTGCCACATCCTACAAAGCTCTGCTTAGTTCAGCTTCTGTGTACTCTCAAACTCCTCTCATTCCAGCATTCCTTACCTCATAATGCTCTACTTGCACAGGCTTCTCTTCTGTTTCCTAAACAAGCTCTGCTTTTGTTCTAATCTATAACACGTGCTAACTAGTTTTTCAAAATGTTTGTAGCAATTTTCTTGCCAGTAGTAGTAAATGGTAGTCTGGGTAGTATATAAAAATGATTTCAGTCGTAAGTCTTTTTTATCATATATCAGTTATGCTTATATTTTCACTCAAGGTGTTCTGATAAACAAAAGTTTTAAATTTTGTTACAATCCGGTTTATGAATATTTCCCTTTGTGGTTAATACTTTTTGTTCCATGTTCTAAAATACAATTTCCTAAAAAGATTAATTTATGTTAGAAAGGCATTTTGTCAGTCAAAATAATGCTACACAACAAAGCAACACAAAATTCAGTTGTTTAAAACAATCTATTCTCATTCAGAGGTCTTCAGGTTAGCTCTGACTTGACTGATTTAGGCTGTGCTCAGATGGATTTGGCTTTAACCTAAGGCTAGATCTATGTCTGCTTTGTGTAGGATTTAAACTAGTGGGCTAGTCATAGTTGCTTTTTTTTTTTTCATAGTCACGGCAGAAGTTTTAGAGGATTGAGCACATTTCAAGCACTTACTTATTTCATACCTGCTTATGACCAATTGACCAAATCAAGCTACATAGTTGAGTCCAAAATATGTACATTCTAACAGTAATTGAAGGAACTTCAAAATCAAAGGATAAAGATAATGAAAAATATTTTGGGTGATAAATTGGGAATAATAATGCAATCTATTCAGGCATTCTCTTATGCTATCTTCTACAACCATTCTTGCTTTGATTCCATGTTAGATTTTGTGGTAGGTAGAATAATGGTCCCCCATAGATGTCCATCAGGAACATCACCAGGAACCTGTGAATATGTTACTTTACATAGTATTAAGAACCTTGTAGCTGTGATTAAATTAAGGATCTTGAGGTGGGTGAATTATCCTGGATTATTCATGTGGGGTCAGTAGAATCAGTGTCAATTATAAAAGAAAGGGGGAATCAAAAGGGTCAGAAAAGAATATGTGACAATAGAAGGAAGATTGGAGTAATGAGGAGCCCTGAACTAAGAAATTCAGGTGGTCTCTCAAAACTGGAAAAAGCAAGGTAATATAGTTTCTCCTAGATCCTCCAGATGAAATGCAGTCATGCTGACTCATTTTGGATTTCTGACCTCCAGATGCATAAGTTACTGAATTCTCACTGTTTTAAGCCACTAAGTGTGTGGTAAATTGTTTTAATAGCAACAGGAAACTAATACAGGAATATAACTTACCTGGAATTTATTTCAATAGTGTTACACAGATTTTTGATTTTTTAAAAATTTTTCATATGTGGGTATTTGTGTGCTTTTGTGGTTTTCAAAATTTTGATTGCTATTGTAAATACATTCTAATTTTGTGAAATATTTACTACTGTATAAGGAAATAAATTTGTGTGTATGTATATTGACTTTGAATAATGCAATCTTGCTATATAGTATGGGTTAATCTCAGTTTGTCTGGATAGTGCACATGTTTATCTTCAGGGCTGCCTGCAGCACAATGGTGATCCTTGCCCAATTTTATAGCACATGTTAACTAAAGATAATTGATATTTTATGAGTCTGTGAGTTTTGGGGGTAGGGATAGGCCACACAGTCTTGTCAGCATTGTCTTTTAATAATAATTAGATTTACGATTTGCACCTGATTTTAGTGGAGCCTTGGGAGAGTTTCTATATCCAGACTGGTCTTGTGGTAGACTGTGGTTACTTGACCAGCACCCTGTAAGAGACTCCACCATGAGATTGACTCTTGGAACTAAAAGGCTTTACACATGTATCAGTGGTGGTCTGAGAAATGTAAATAAAAGTGTGTCCTGTATGATTCAATGCAGACAGGACATAGAAGCCTGTACTTGAGATCACTGGACTAGTGTGATTACAAACTGAATCCTGTGAGTCCTTTCAACATTCAAACCCTCAAGGTAATTATTGTGCAATTAAAAGACTTGCTAAACTCACTTACTAGTTTTTATAATTTACATGAGAATTATTTGTATACAATTACATTGTCAGCAATAATTATAGTTTTTTTTTTCCTTTTCAAATTCAATACACTTTGCCTTTCTTGCTTTATTACACTAACTATGATGTCCAGTTCAATGTTGAATAGCAGTGGTGCCAGTAGGCATCCTTTACCTTGTAAAATCTCAGAGGATAAATGTCTACTATTTAACAATTAAGTATGATTGTTCTAAGTTTTGTGATGAGCCTTTATCAAGATTGAGAAAATTCCCTTCTGTTCTTATAGTGCTATTTTTTAAAAACTATTTTAAAATAGTTAGATATTATATATCTATAATTGTAACAAATGTTTACTCTATATTTATTGAGGTGATTGTATAATTTTTCTATCCCATTCTGTTAATGTGGTGAATTAGATTGTTAAAACAACCCTTCTTTCCTGAAATACGTCCACATTGGTTTATATTAAATCATTTTTATACATTGCTGGATTTGATGTGTTAGCATTTTGTTAGAATATTACTTCTACATTTATGAGTGAGTTTGGTTGTAAATTGGCCTAGAATTTTCCACAATACATAGATGCCTATAATAAAAGTGTGGTTTCAAATGCTGGTCTGTCTCTCTGAGTTTTTCTCTCAAAGATATTCGCTCTGTAATTATTCATTGCCTGTTATAGCTCTCTTAAACCTTCAAAAATGTTTATTTGATGTGTTTTCCAGGTTTTTTGTTTGCTTTTAGTTGAAGATTAGGCCTGAAATATGTAGTCCAACATTACTGGAAGCAAAATTCATTCCTTTAATATTTTGCAGAATTATATTTTTTCACAGAAATCATATACATATCTTAGTCATATTTTTTATTTTAACTAAATAGTTGTATTATTAGTGTTCTAGAATCTCATTATTTTCTAACAGTAAAATTATACTTGTACTTTTTTTCTAGTCAATTTTCAGAGTTCTCTTGCTAGTTTTAATAATTCTTTAGTTAATTAAGATTCATAAATAATTGTGTTCTGTGTCTCAAATATACGTTTCTTATTTTAATTCTATATCTTACTGAATTTGCAAGAAATTCACAAGATTAAATGAGAAAGCTTTTTACCAATACTAATGTTTTGATACTGCTTTTAATGGGGGTGCTTTCAAGGTTTTATTAATTGGTATGCTGGTTCTTGATTTGTGATGGATATTTTATAATGATACAAATGTATCTTATAAACCCTAACAAATGATTTTTTTCATTAAACAGGTGAATAATACCTTATATTTTGTTTACTATGGCATGCCTTCTCAGCATCAATGGAGTTGATTATACAATTTTTATTCTTCAACAGATTTTTTGTGTATGTATATTTCATTTCTCACAATTAGATAAAGTTGTGTATTGATAAAGTTAAATAAAAATGAAGGAGCTTCCATCTGCTTATTTGATTTAATCATTTGGAATCTGTTTCAAGGACTAAATACTTTAAAATTCAAGGACTACTCTAAAAATACTTTGGATATTTGTTTTTAACTTAAAATCATAAAAATGTAAGTGTCTGTAATAAGGTTGTTTTAATTTGTATTCTCTAAATCTGCCATAATAAAAAAGAAAAACCTTGAATATTATATTATTAAACTGTGTCAAGCCAAAGACTCTGTTTAGAGGATATTCCTAAAGAAAGAGATTTATTTTATACTTATTTAATTTATTTATTTAATTATATGATTAAAGTAAAATTACTACGTTACAGGGAAATAAAAGTTCTGCAATGAATCTAAGGGATCAAGTAACACACTCTAGGGACAAATCTCAAATTCTTATCTATTCAAGAAAATAAAAATACCCTATATGAAGAACACATTTAGTCCTTGATGAAGAACACATTTAATCCTTGATGTTTTATCTAGCATTTGGGGGGAAAAAATCCTCATACTAATTGTTTCTTTAATGGACTAATGTTGATATAAAATAGTTCAACCTAGTGATGTAAGCAAATACATTTTAAATTAATTTGAACTTTATTAAAAATAGTTTTAAAAAGTTTATACATGCTATCAAATAAAATAATAATTCAAAACTTAAAATTTGGGGATCCCTAGGTGGCTCAGCAGTTGAGCACCTGCCTTTGGCCCAGGGCGTGATCCTGGAGACCTGGGATCGAGTCCTACGTGGATCCCTGCATGGAGCTCCCTGCATGGCGTCTGCTTCTCTCTCTGCCTGTGTCTCTGCCTCTCTGTCTCTGTGTCTCTCGTGAATAAATAAATAAAATCTTAAAAAAAAAAAAACTTAAAACTCTGGGTAGTTCAAAGATCTGGATATCAAACCTCTAGAACCAAAGAACTAACTTCTTTCCCTCACCCATACTAATTATAATAAAAAGAGAAAAGTTTCAACACACATATATGTATTTGAAAAAGGAAAGAAAGAGAAACTCCAACATTGTGAATGCTCCCTCATTTTTGGACACTCTCTTTTCTTTTTCTGTTTTTATTTGCAAATAAATCAATGTCCTCTGAGCTCAGCTCATGTTAAATTTAACCGACTGGAGCCAACACGCAAACACTCGGATTCTTATAGGATGCCTTTCTTCCACGTTAAGCAAATATTGCCAAATAGTTGATCTCTGCATAACAAATATCATCTTCTGTCCTGCTTCCAGTAGCAGATTCCTCAAAACCCACCCCCTAACCACTAAGCTAATGCTTCTTTCCTCACCTCCTTTTTTTGGGTGGGGTATGGTAACCACATCTTGGTACTTGTTCAGATCTCCACAGGAAAAGAGAAGAGATCACTTTAAGACTGTAAGACAAGAAAGGACTTAATACAGAGTACTGATTGTTTATAAATCCTCTGGAAATAATGAAAACTTGAAGAGCTCATAAAAACACTATTGATCATCTCTGCTTCCTACAGCACCAAAGTCCATAAGTGAAAAGAGAATGCCCAGATGTGCTATAAAAATTTGTATCTGCCCTCTGCTGAAGCTTTTGTGCCTGCCTGCTAATGTCAGGTAGGCAATAATGCTTCTGCTTCTTTTTTGTCTTCCGGGTCTGGCACAAGACCTTTCCTTTGGTAGAATCTAAACCAGATTTCAGCGGGAGATATGTTTGGGAAATGTAGATTTTAGGCTTTCACTTCCAAGAAGAGGGAAGAGCTAAGAAGAACAAAATGGCATATGTTCAAAGCATGGGAGATCAGAATAACTTTGGACTTCTTAAAAGGAACACTGGAAGTACATGATAGTATTACAGGTAACACTTAAATGTAAAACTCTGCATTTCAGGTACAGTTCTATGTATATTCTAATGTATTTAATGAAGTATCATCTTTAGAATATATCTTGGCATTTTAAAAAATTTAATCATGGAAAATACACATAATTTAAAACTTACTGTATTAATCACTTTTTTAATCTTGATTATTTTTAAGTGTACAGTTCAACAGTGTTAATTATATTCACATTATTGTGCAACAAATCTCCAGGACTTTTTTCATCTTGCACAGCCAAAGCTCTCCAACCACTAATGACTTTCTGTTTTCATCTCTCCCAACCTCTAGCTACCAACATTCTACTTTCTCTTTCTAAAAATTTGGCTACTCTGGAATCCTCATATAAATAGAATAATACAGCATTTGATGTTTTGTGCTGGCCTATTTCATGTAGCAAAATGTCATTAAGGTTCACCATGATGTAGCATATGACAGATTTCTTTTTAAAGTTGAATAATATTCTATTGTGTGTACATATCACAATTTATCCATTTATCTGTCTATGAACATTTGTGTTACTTCCATGTCTTGGCTATTGTGAAGAATGCTGCTATGAACATGAATGTACAAATACCTCTTCAGGACCATGCTTTCATTTCTTTTGGATATATACTCGGAGGTGGGATTGCTGGATGAGGCAGTAATTCTATTTTTCATTGTTTGATGCACTGAAGTGTTTTGTTTTGTTTGTTTAAGGTTTATATATTTATATGTATGTATGTATGTATGTATTTAATTTTGAGAAAAAGAGAGTGGGGCAGGGAGGGGCAAAGGGAAAGGGAAAGACATAATCCTCAAGCCAACTCTTTGCTAAGGATGGAGCCTGACAAGGAGCTGGATCCCAGGACCTTGAGATCATGACTTGAGTGAAAATGAAGAGTCAAGGTTTAATGGTCTGAGCCACCCAGGTGCCCTTGCACTTAAGTTTTTTATTTGATTTAGGCAACTTACTGTTTCTACTTGCCTGTGCTTCTCAATCATTTCCAAGAAATCATTGTCAAATCCAATGTTTTGAAGCTTTCATCCTGTTTTGTTTTAAAAGTTTAATAGCTTTAAGTCTTACATTTCAATCTTTGATATATTTTAAGTTAATTTTTGTATATGGTGTAAGGTAAGGGTCTAACATCATTCTTTTGTATGTGGATATTCAGTTTTTCTAAAACCATTTGTTGAAAAGATTGTCCTTTCTCCATTGAATAGTCTTGGCACCCTTATCAAATATCACGTAATCACAAATGTAAGCATTTACTTCTGGTCTTTCTATTCTATTTAATTGGCTCACCTGTCTGTCTTTATGCCAGTACCATATTGTTTTGATTATTACAGCTCTGCAATAAAGTTTTGAAGCAAGAAAGTGTGAGACATCCAATTTCATTGTTCTTTTTCAAAATAACCATTTGGGGTCAGACTTTTTCCTTTTAGCACAGAATTCTATGAATCGATCAAAGGTAAGCATAGGAAAAAAAACATTTTAGACAAAACTTCAAAAATTTGCCTCTTGGGAAGCCTGGATGGCCCAGTGGTTGAGCATCTGCCTTTGGCTCAGGGTGTGATCTTGGTATTCTGGGATCAAGTCCCTCATTGGGCTCCCTACAGGGAGCTTGCTTCTCCCTCTGCCTGTGTCTCTGCTTCTCTCTGGGTGTCTCTCATGAATGAATAAATAGAATACTAAAAAAAAAATTGCCTCCCATATGCTCATTATCAGAGTTACCAGAAGAGTTTCTTAACAAAATATGGGAGTAAACCCAGAAGGTAAGACAAGATTCCAAGAAATAGCTCATCTAACAGAGGATAGAGGCAAAGACAATTCCCAGGATGATAATGAAAGGGAAACCCATGATGATAAAAAGGATTTAGAGAATAATTAGATAATTGGAATAGACAACAAGAGGCCTTAATAAGGAAAAAAAAGATAGAGTAAATATATCATCTGACAGGATAAATATGTTAAAACCATTTTGATGGACAATTTACTGTTATTAGAGAGGGTCTATGAAGACTTAGCCAGAGACACAAAGAATACTACACAAATGAAAAGATGCATTTATTAAGTCTAGGTCAAGCACAAAGTTTCATAAGAAAGGAAATATTATTTTATTAAAGCATTTGGCTCAACTTAGAAAAAAATTGAATCATTATAATAAAAAAACTTTGTGATAAAAATTTAGAAAATAGAAATGAAAGATGAGAAAAGAGGACATAAAAGATAAAATTCTCATTTTCAATAATAGGAAGTTAATGGAGGGGCACATGGGTGGCTCAGTTGGTTAGGTGTAAGACTCTCAGTTTTGGCTCAGGTCATCATCTCAGGGTCTTGGGATCAAGCCCCATGTTGGGCTCCATGCTCAGAGTGGAGTTTCCCTGAAGATTTTCTCCCTCTCCCTTTCCTTTTACCCCTCCCCTTGCTGATGGTCTCTGTCTCTCTCTAAAAATAAAAAAATAAAAAATAAAAAAATATTTTTTAAAGGAAGTTAATGAATCATAATATAAATCAATTAATTAGAGATACCAGTACTCATTAGTTATTTTAAAAATATGGAGGTAAATTGCAACAGAAATAGTTAAAGAGTTAAGTGTCACTCTGGAAAATTGAAAAAAGTAGAAATTAATGTTATAAATTTATTACCATATTTTATGTTTTAATTATGTACATGTATCCCATTTACAATTAGAAAAGCTTAAAATATTCTAGATTTGTGTTTCTAAATTTAAACATTAAAATTAATGAAAACATAAAAATATCATGTGTAAATAAAGTTTAACAAAATCACTACTTTTAAGGGTTCTACAGAATTCCATTTTCCACATTCATAAAATCAGACAATTTACCAAAGAACAAACCAAACACCATACTGACTCTGCTCTAGGCAGGTGCAGCCATACAGAGCAAACATTAACATTTGTCAGGATGGAGAATTATGCAAAAGAGACTTGGCTGGATTCGCTTTTGGGAATGTTATTATGGGACAAAAAAACAGTTCTCAATTGTTGATATTCCATTTCCCCTGCAAGGCTGAATTATATGAAAACAAGTGGTGCTTACTTGTGGACTCCAGATTATTCCATTGTTTGTATGTTTTTCACTTATTGGTTGTTATTTTTTCCTCTAATGTTCAGGAAAAAAAAATCATGTAAAACCATTCTTGGGGCTGCTAAGTGTTACTAAGATTGGATTTGCTTCCATAGCAACGGACCCATTATCATGATAGCTCCTGGGCACATGTAACACAACTTCAACCCATGAAATGGGAACCTGCAGGCAGGATTTCACATAAACTTCCACTGTTCCAGAATACTGGTATTTCTTTTGCCATGTTTTATTTTCAATCCTCAGGAACCATACATGAATCCATGTTCAACTTCCATCATTTATATTTCTTACTGATAATAATTTATTTCTTTTATTTTTGTTCATGTAAATGCCCTGAGGATTAATTTAAGCAATCCATATGGTGAAAATAAAAAGTTACATAAAACCATACACACCAGGATCCTGGGTGGCTCACTCAGTCTGTTAAGCTTCTGCCTTAGGCTCAGATCATGATCTCAGGGTCCTGGGATTGAATCCCACATCAAGAAGCACAGAGGGAGAAGTAGGAGAGTCTGTTTCTCCCTCTACTCCTCCCATCTGTTCATACTTTCTCTCTCTCTCATGTGCTTTCTCTCTAAAATAAATAAATGAAATCTTAAAACCCAAAACCAACCCATACACACCATTCTTTCATATTCATTATTGTCTGGTCATCTTAAAGGTCTTACTAATGTCTAGTATATTTGTTGCCTAGGTGCTATTTATAAACAGCCTTCTTTCAAATTTGATGTTCATATTAAACAAGATGGAATTTTAAATGCATTAAATGTTTTAGTTCAAAAACTAAAGAAATGTGAAGGGGAGGAGCAAGATGGCGTAAGAGTAGGGTCTCCAAATCACCTGTCTCCACCAAACTACCTAGAAAACCTTCAAATTATCCTGAAAATCTATGAATTCGGCCTGAGATTTAAAGAGAGACCAGCTGGAATGCTACAGTGAGAAGAGTTCGCGCTTCTATCAAGGTAGGAAGACGGGGAAAAAGAAATAAAGGAACAAAGGCCTCCAAGGGGGAGGGGCCCCGCGAGGAGCCGGGCTGAGGCCGGGGCGAGTGTCCCCAGGACAGGAGAGCCCCGTCCCGGAGACGCAGGAGCTGCACCGACCTTCCCGGGGGAAAGGGGCTCGCAGGGAGGTGGAGCAGGACCCAGGAGGGCGAGGATCTCCTCGGGCTCCCCGGGACAGTAACAGCAACTGCGCGCCCAGGAGAGTGCGCCGAGCTCCCTAAGGGCTGCAGCGCGCACGGCGGGACCCGGCGGGACCCGGAGCAGCTGAAGGGGCTCGGGCGGCGGCTCCGCGGAGGGGGCTGCGCGGCCCCGGGAGCAGCTCGGAGGGGCTCGGGCAGAGGAAGAGGCTCCGTGCGGAGGGGCCTGCGCGGTTCCAGGAGCAGCTCGGAGGGGCTCGGGCGGCGGCTCCGCGGAGGGGGCTGCGCGGCCCCGGGAGCAGCTCGGAGGGGCTCGGGCAGAGGAAGAGGCTCCGTGCGGAGGGGCCTGCGCGGATCCAGGAGCAGCTCCGGGGCCTCGGGGGCGGCTCCGCGGAGGGGGCTGCGCGGCCCGGGAGCGTGAATCCACCAGCGCAGGCCCCGGAGCACAGGGCGCCGGGACACAGCCCAGGATCCCGCCTCCTCTGGGACAGGCAGAGGCCGGGAGGGCCCAGGACAGCGAGGACGCTCCTGCCCGGAGCTGAGCAGATCAGCGGCCCCGCCCCGGAGCCCCCAGGCCCTGCAGACGGAGTTCCTGCCGGAGCTGAATCCAGGTTCCCAGAGCTGCCCCGCCACTGGGGCTGTTCCTCCTGCGGCCTCACGGGGTAAACAACCCCCACCGAGCCCTGCACCAGGCAGGGGCACAGCAGCTCCCCCAACTGCTAACACCTGAAAATCAGCACAGCAGGCCCCTCCCCCAGAAGACCAGCTAGACGGACAAGTTCCAGGAGAAGCCAAGGGACTTAAAGTACACAGAATCAGAAGATACTCCCCCGTGGTTCTATTTTTGTTTGTTTGTTTTTGTTTTTGTTTTTGTTTTTATTTTGTTTTGCTTTTTGATTTGTTTCCTTCCCCCACCCCCTTTTTTTCTCCTTTCTTTTTCTTTCTCTTTTTCTTCTTTTTTTTTTTTCGTTTTTTTTTTTTTCTTCTTTTTCTTCCCTTTTTTTTTCTCTTTCTCTTTTCTTTCCTTCTTTCTCTCCTCTCTTTTTCTCTTTTTCCCAATACAACTTGCTTTTGGCCACTCTGCACTGAGCAAAATGACTAGAAGGAAAACCTCACCTCAAAAGAAAGAATCAGAAACAGTCCACTCTCCCACAGAGTTACAAAATCTGGATTACAATTCAATGTCAGAAAGCCAATTCAGAAGCACTATTATACAGCTACTGGTGGCTCTAGAAAAAAGTATAAAGGACTCAAGAGACTTCATGACTGCAGAATTTAGAGCTAGTCAGGCAGAAATTAAAAAACAATTGAATGAGATGCAATCCAAACTAGAAGTCCTAACGACGAGGGTTAACGAGGTGGAAGAACGAGTGAGTGACCTAGAAGACAAGTTGATAGCAAAGAGGGAAACTGAGGAAAAAAGAGACAAACAATTAAAAGACCATGAAGATAGATTAAGGGAAATAAACGACAGCCTGAGGAAGAAAAACCTACGTTTAATTGGGGTTCCCGAGGGCGCCGAAAGGGACAGAGGGCCAGAATATGTATTTGAACAAATTCTAGCTGAAAACTTTCCTAATCTGGGAAGGGAAACAGGCATTCAGATCCAGGAAATAGAGAGATCCCCCCCTAAAATCAATAAAAACCGTTCAACACCTCGACATTTAATTGTGAAGCTTGCAAATTCCAAACATAAGGAGAAGATCCTTAAAGCAGCAAGAGACAAGAAATCCCTGACTTTTATGGGGAGGAGTATTAGGGTAACAGCAGACCTCTCCACAGAGACCTGGCAGGCCAGAAAGGGCTGGCAGGATATATTCAGGGTCCTAAATGAGAAGAACATGCAACCAAGAATACTTTATCCAGCAAGGCTCTCATTCAAAATGGAAGGAGAGATAAAGAGCTTCCAAGACAGGCAGCAACTAAAAGAATATGTGACCTCCAAACCAGCTCTGCAAGAAATTTTAAGGGGGCCTCTTAAAATTCCCCTTTAAGAAGAAGTTCAGTGGAACAGTCCACAAAAACAAAGACTGAATAGATATCATGATGACACTAAACTCATATCTCTCAATAGTAACTCTGAATGTGAACGGGCTTAATGACCCCATCAAAAGGCGCAGGGTTTCAGACTGGATAAAAAAGCAGGACCCATCTATTTGCTGTCTACAAGAGACTCATTTTAGACAGAAGGACACCTACAGCCTGAAAATAAAAGGTTGGAGAACCATTTACCATTCGAATGGTCCTCAAAAGAAAGCAGGGGTAGCCATCCTTATATCAGATAAACTAAAATTTACCCCAAAGACTGTAGTGAGAGATGAAGAGGGACACTATATCATACTGAAAGGATCTATTCAACAAGAGGACTTAACAATCCTCAATATATATGCTCCGAATGTGGGAGCTGCCAAATATATAAATCAATTATTAACCAAAGTGAAGAAATACTTAGATAATAATACACTTATACTTGGTGACTTCAATCTAGCTCTTTCTATACTCGATAGGTCTTCTAAGCAAAACATCTCCAAAGAAACGAGAGCTTTAAATGATACACTGGACCAGATGGATTTCACAGATATCTACAGAACTTTACATCCAAACTCAACTGAATACACATTCTTCTCAAGCGCACATGGAACTTTCTCCAGAATAGACCACATATTGGGTCACAAATCGGGTCTGAACCGATACCAAAAGATTGGGATTGTCCCCTGCATGTTCTCGGACCATAATGCCTTGAAATTAGAACTAAATCACAACAAGAAGTTTGGAAGGACCTCAAACACATGGAGGTTAAGGACCATCCTGCTAAAAGATAAAAGGGTCAACCAGGAAATTAAGGAAGAATTAAAAAGATTCATGGAAACTAATGAGAATGAAGATACAACCGTTCAAAATCTTTGGGATGCAGCAAAAGCAGTCCTAAGGGGGAAATACATCGCAATACAAGCATCCATTCAAAAACTGGAAAGAACTCAAATACAAAAGCTAACCTTACACATAAAGGAGCTAGAGAAAAAACAGCAAATAGATCCTACACCCAAGAGAAGAAGGGAGTTAATAAAGATTCGAGCAGAACTCAACGAAATCGAGACCAGAAGAACTGTGGAACAGATCAACAGAACCAGGAGTTGGTTCTTTGAAAGAATTAATAAGATAGATAAACCATTAGCCAGCCTTATTAAAAAGAAGAGAGAGAAGACTCAAATTAATAAAATCATGAATGAGAAAGGAGAGATCACTACCAACACCAAGGAAATACAAACGATTTTAAAAACATATTATGAACAGCTATACGCCAATAAATTAGGCAATCTAGAAGAAATGGACGCATTCCTGGAAAGCCACAAACTACCAAAACTGGAACAGGAAGAAATAGAAAACCTGAACAGGCCAATAACCAGGGAGGAAATTGAAGCAGTCATCAAAAACCTCCCAAGACACAAGAGTCCAGGGCCAGATGGCTTCCCAGGAGAATTTTATCAAACGTTTAAAGAAGAAATCATACCTATTCTCCTAAAGCTGTTTGGAAAGATAGAAAGAGATGGAGTACTTCCAAATTCGTTCTATGAAGCCAGCATCACCTTAATTCCAAAGCCAGACAAAGACCCCGCCAAAAAGGAGAATTACAGACCAATATCCCTGATGAACATGGATGCAAAAATTCTCAACAAGATACTGGCCAATAGGATCCAACAGTACATTAAGAAAATTATTCACCATGACCAAGTAGGATTTATCCCTGGGACACAAGGCTGGTTCAACACCCGTAAAACAATCAATGTGATTCATCATATCAGCAAGAGAAAAACCAAGAACCATATGATCCTCTCATTGGATGCAGAGAAAGCATTTGACAAAATACAGCATCCATTCCTGATTAAAACTCTTCAGAGTGTAGGGATAGAGGGAACATTCCTCGACATCTTAAAAGCCATCTATGAAAAGCCCACAGCAAATATCATTCTCAATGGGGAAGCACTGGGAGCCTTTCCCCTAAGATCAGGAACAAGACAGGGATGTCCACTCTCACCACTGCTATTCAACATAGTACTGGAAGTCCTAGCCTCAGCAATCAGACAACAAAAAGACATTAAAGGCATTCACATTGGCAAAGAAGAAGTCAAACTCTCTCTCTTCGCCGATGACATGATACTCTACATAGAAAACCCAAAAGTCTCCACCCCAAGATTGCTAGAACTCATACAGCAATTCGGTAGCGTGGCAGGATACAAAATCAATGCCCAGAAGTCAGTGGCATTTCTATACACTAACAATGAGACTGAAGAAAGAGAAATTAAGGAGTCAATCCCATTTACAATTGCACCCAAAAGCATAAGATACCTAGGAATAAACCTCACCAAAGATGTAAAGGATCTATACCCTCAAAACTATAGAACACTTCTGAAAGAAATTGAGGAAGACACAAAGAGATGGAAAAATATTCCATGCTCATGGATTGGCAGAATTAATATTGTGAAAATGTCAATGTTACCCAGGGCAATATACACGTTTAATGCAATCCCTATCAAAATACCATGGACTTTCTTCAGAGAGTTAGAACAAATTATTTTAAGATTTGTGTGGAATCAGAAAAGACCCCGAATAGCCAGGGGAATTTTAAAAAAGAAAACCATATCTGGGGGCATCACAATGCCAGATTTCAGGTTGTACTACAAAGCTGTGGTCATCAAGACAGTGTGGTACTGGCACAAAAACAGACGCATAGATCAGTGGAACAGAATAGAGAATCCAGAAGTGGACCCTGAACTTTATGGGCAACTAATATTCGATAAAGGAGGAAAGACTATCCATTGGAAGAAAGACAGTCTCTTCAATAAATGGTGCTGGGAAAATTGGACATCCACATGCAGAAGAATGAAACTAGACCACTCTCTTTCACCATACACAAAGATAAACTCAAAATGGATGAAAGATCTAAATGTGAGACAAGATTCCATCAAAATCCTAGAGAAGAACACAGGCAACACCCTTTTTGAACTCGGCCATAGTAACTTCTTGCAAGATACATCCACGAAGGCAAAAGAAACAAAAGCAAAAATGAACTATTGGGACTTCATCAAGATAAGAAGCTTTTGCACAGCAAAGGATACAGTCAACAAAACTCAAAGACAACCTACAGAATGGGAGAAGATATTTGCAAATGACATATCAGATAAAGGGCTAGTTTCCAAGATCTATAAAGAACTTATTAAACTCAACACCAAAGAAACAAACAATCCAATCATGAAATGGGCAAAAGACATGAACAGAAATCTCACAGAGGAAGACATAGACATGGCCAACATGCATATGAGAAAATGCTCTGCATCACTTGCCATCAGGGAAATACAAATCAAAACTACAATGAGATACCACCTCACACCCGTGAGAATGGGGAAAATTAACAAGGCAGGAAACAACAAATGTTGGAGAGGATGCGGAGAAAAGGGAACCCTCCTACACTGTTGGTGGGAATGTGAACTGGTGCAGCCACTCTGGAAAACTGTGTGGAGGTTCCTCAAACAGTTAAAAATAGACCTGCCCTACGACCCAGCAATTGCACTGTTGGGGATTTACCCCAAAGATACAAATGCAATGAAACGCCGGGACACCTGCACCCCGATGTTTCTAGCAGCAATGGCCACTATAGCCAAACTGTGGAAGGAGCCTCGGTGTCCAACGAAAGATGAATGGATAAAGAAGATGTGGTTTATGTATACAATGGAATATTACTCAGCTATTAGAAATGACAAATACCCACCATTTGCTTCAACGTGGATGGAACTGGAGGGTATTATGCTGAGTGAAGTAAGTCAGTCGGAGAAGGACAAACATTATATGTTCTCATTCATTTGGGGAATATAAATAATAGTGAAAGGGAATATAAGGGAAGGGAGAAGAAATGTATGGGAAATCTCAGAAAGGGAGACAGAACGTAAAGACTGCTAACTCTGGGAAACGAACTAGGGGTGGTAGAAGGGGAGGAGGGCGGGGGGTGGGAGTGAATGGGTGACGGGCACTGGGTGTTATTCTGTATGTTAGTAAATTGAACACCAATAAAAAAAAAAAAAAAAAAAAAAACTAAAGAAATGTTATCAGATTCTTAAGGTCTCAAAGAGTGAGAGGTCTCAATTTATAAAATATAACAAATAATAACCACTATTTATTGAACAACTACTAAGTGCTATAAACTACTATAGCTTATAGGATTATCTTTAGTATTCACAATATGTGAACTATCATTCTCATTTTAAGAAACATAAATTTAAATTTAGAAAAGTAAAGTGATTTTCCCAAGTTCAGTTATTAATGACTGCATTGAAATTTGTACCCCATTCCTGATTGACTCCAAAGGAATGCTCCTAGTTAACCTTTATACTGCAAACATATCATGTTATTCCTATTCGAACCCAAGAAATTAATATTATTTGCATAATAAATATCAGTAAAATGAAGAAGAAATGCATGGATACCATTGTCAGCTACTTTAGGAAAAGTAATGATTTTATCTTCTTCCTTATGCATCAAGAATCAAGGCCCATCTTATTATAATAATATTCAATGTGTGGTTCTAAGTTTTATTAATCTTTTGAGTTAATTAATTTAATTAATTTTAGTTAATTAAAGATTTAATATCTTTCTTGCCTGAAATTGTCCTCTTTTGTTTAATAACCCAGTAGTAATAGGAGCCACCTTCTCTAAGTCGTCTATAAATTCATTGGAGGTTTTTATTTAGCAACTTTTTTGAGGCAATGTCACCATCTGGAGAAAGTATGGAAGAAGGATATTAATGTTCATATCTTGATCTTTGTAGTGCAGATGTGGATATGTCCATTGAGAATTTTACAATACAATTATAACATGGAAAGCAAGATTTATGCATTTAACACATTTTTTTTTTTTTAAGATTTCATTTATTTATTCGAGAGAGAGAGGCAGAGACACAGGCAGAGGGGAGAAGCAGGCTCCAAGCAGGAAGCCTGATGTAGGGCTCAATCCCCCGGACTCCAGGATCACACCCTAGGCCAAAGGCTGGCGCTAAACTACTGAGCCACCCAGGTGTTCCCTTAACAAATGTTTTCTGAGTGCCTGATATGTGCCAAGAATTTTTCTAGAAGCTGAATATATTGCAATGAAAAATATGAGACAAAAATCCTATCCTGTGGAAATTACATTCTGTTGGGGTTTAGACTACCCATAAGCAAGTGAATGAAATTTGTAGTATACCAGATGATTACAGTGTTATGGAAAAAAGTAAAATAAGGGGAGAAAGATAAAGAATGTGAGTTCAATTTCCCTTAGGATCATTAGGAAAGACCTCACTTAGTGTGTAACATATGTGTGAAGACCTCAAATAGGTGAAGGAATGAGCCTCTTGGCTATCTTGGAGAAGAGTAAATTAGGCAGAGAAAACACCCGGTAAGAAGATTCCAGAAGAGATATCTGGCATGTTGAAGGAATGGCAAGGAAGTGATTATTATGGGGCAAAATGAAAAAAAAATTGAATTATAGAAGAAGTAGTTAAAAAGTTAACCAAGGACCAAAATATATAGTGACATAAAGTCATAGAAAGAATTTTCATATTATATAGCTGAACCAAACTCATCAAAAGAGTTTGAGTAAACTACTATCATCTGACTTTTTTTCCCCCTAACAGGATGACTTTGGATAGTGTGTTTAGAATCAATTTCAGGAAAACAAGCAAAGAAGCAGAAAACCAGATAGCAAACTATTGTAAAAAAAAAAACAAAAACAAAAAAAAAAAACAAAAAACAACTAGCTTGATCCAGTAGGGTGTTTGTGTAGAGGTTGGTGATAAGAGGTTGAATTCTGGCTATATTTTAAAGATTTACCTAAAAGAACATGCTGTTGAATTGAATTTTGGTGATAGAGAAAGAGAGGAATTATGGATGATTTCAAGGGTTATTTTGTTTCATTGCTGTTTTTTCCTTAACATCTGGAAATATGGTGTTATTGATTGAGATGGTGAGGATTGCAGAAAGGAGAAATTTGGAGGAAGGGTTAAGGTGAAGGTCAGCAGCTCAATTTTAAACAACCTAAGTTGGATGTCCCTAGTCATATTCAATTAGATGTTGGATAGTTAAGTCCATAATCTGAAGTTCAGGTAAAAAGGTCAGTCTAGGGATATAAATATGGCAGTCACCAGCATATAGATGTCATTTAAAGTAATGAAGCTAGATGACATGATCGAAGTTTGAAGTCTATGAAGAAAAGAATGCAAAGGAAAGAGGCCTATAGATTGGGCTTTAGAGATTTCCAAAGTTTAATAATAAGAGATGAAGAATATGAAACAGCAAAGAGACTGAGAAGTAGCAACCAGAGAAGTGGGAAGAAAATCTGATGTATGGTATGCACAGAAGCCAGTTTTAAAAGGTGTTTAAAAGGGAAGTAATCAAACTACATCAGGGTTGCTGAAAGGTCAATATGAGCACTAATAATTAGTTTTAGCATTTGGAGGCCACTGTCAAATTTGATGAGACGCTTTGATGAAGTAGTAGGAACAAAAGTCTGGTTGAAGTAGGTTCAAAAAAGAATTCAAATAGAAGAGAGGAAGTGAATATCAATACCCCTTTGAGAAGTTTTTCTAAAAAGGAGAATAGAAAACTAGCTCAGTGGCTGGGGAAGGAGACAGAAAGGGAACGGAGAAACAATAGCATGCTTACAGGCTGATGGGAATCATTGAGTAGAGAGATACAAATTGAAAATGTACAAGTAAGAAGGGAAAAAATTGCCAGAGAGATGTCTTCAGTAGATGAGAAAATAATGGGACCTAATGAATAAATAGTATGGTTTTCCTTTGATTAGAACATAGATGGTTCACTCAGAGTACCCATGGCAAAGACAAAGCATATAGACAAGCAATAGGTAGATCTAAGTGGTTGGACAACTGGGCCTATGCAAGTTCATAGCAAACATGTTAATTGTTGGATAGATGTGATGGTGGAAACTTGTGGAAATTTTTCTGTTCACTGCTCCTATTTTCTCAGTAAAATATATAATCATGGCCAGGATTTATTTTTGTAACTATCCAAAGGGAGAGAACACAGCAGTGTACAATATAGAGCCTATTCATGTAAACTCCTACTTTAATAGATCTATTCTGGGAAAATGTCATAACCACATCTTTCCCACATCTTCTAGGAAGAAATAAGCCAATCAATACTTGACTTATGGAAAAATGCCATCATACTCCCAACAAGTCTTGATTTTACTGTGCTTTTTCACAGATGTGAAAGATGCAACTTTATTATTTCTCACTCTGAAATCTCGTGACAAACACTTTAAGGAGAGAAAAGGCTATAAGGTCCTATTTCTAAACCTTGATTTGACATGAAAATGTAGAATATTGAGATTTCTGCCTAGAAATGTAGTTCATTTTTTATCCTTGAATAAAGAATTATGACTCAATTCCAAAAGTTCTCAGAAATAACATCTCACAGGAAATAAACAAAGGTCTATAAATCTATAGCTACCCTGTACTCATTCTTTCCTTCAATCTTCGCAAACAAGGCCATCTCAATCATATATTCATTTTTGAGCCAGCAAGTTAGTACATGTACCAGCATGTATCAAATAAATATTAGGGGCGCCTGGGTGGCTCAGTCCGTTGAGTGTCCAACTCTTGGTTTCCACTCAGGTCATGATCTCAGGGTCCTGGGATCAAACCCCCTGTTGGGTTCTGTACTCAGTGGAGAGTCTGCTTGAGATTCTCTCCCTCTCCCTTTGCCTTTACCCCCACTCACATGCTCTCTCACTCTTTCTCTCTCTCTCTCTCAAATAAATAAATAAATCTTAAAAAAAGACTATTAATAAATATTTGCTGAAATTTTTTTTTCATTTTTATTATACTAAGACAAAAAATTGGTTTATAATATTTATTTTCCCTTTCTGTGTATAAGTTGTTTGGGAGTAGGTATTTATTTTAGTAACTTCTTGAAAATGATCTATTTTATAAAAATACCTAAAAATAAAAAAGCAAAAGAAGTCCTTAGATATTCTATGCTCCTGAAAGTATTTTAATTCTGGTAAGCATATGCAATAAATATGTCTCTCTTTTATTTTATTTTTATCTAAGATTTCTGTCTCTCCCTTTGTTTCTCCCTTTCTCTTTTATTTTCTTCTCTTCTATTTTGTCTTCCCCTTTATCTCTTGCCCTCCACTTTCTTTCTTCCTCATATAGTAGGAGAGTAAATGCTAATTCACCTCAGGAAAGAAATAAAAATGTTACTTTAAAATGCATTTTTGCTATTTCTCATATATATGAACTTTTTCTAACTGTTTCTTCATATATTTTTTTCCTTTGAGGTATTTATTTTGAGGAAATTATTTTTGTTCAAAATATAAAGCTTATAGGTGTAATTGTATTTATTTTTCTTTAAAAATTGGGAAATATGAGGGACCTGGGTAGTTCAGTCAGTTCAGCATCTGCCTTGGGTCAGGCTGTGATCTCAGGGTCCCGGGATCGAACCCTTTGTCAAGGAGTGTGGGGGGGTGCTCCTGCTGAGCAGGGAGTCTACTTCTCCCTCTCCCTCTGCCTCTCTTCACCGACCCTCCTACTCGTGCTCTCTCTCTCAAATAAATAAAATCTTTTTAAAAATAAAGAAAATGAAAATAAATTTAAAAATTAGGAAATATCAAGAAATGCATTACATTGGAAGACATACTTTGATAAATTTTATCTTCATCAAAATATGGTGGCTCTACTTTAATGTAAAATGTTTTAAAAAAGAAGTTTCAGTTTTATAATTATTAAATTATGAAATGGTTCATGAATAATTGATGCAATTTCTTTTTTAAAAAAAAATTATGTATTTTAGAGAAAGAGAGAAAGCAGGAGGAGGGGCAGCAGGTGAAGGGGAGAGAGAATCTCAAGCAGACTCCCCACGCAGAAACCAACTCAGGTTGATCCCAAGATCCTGAGATCATGACCTGAGCTGAAATCAAGAGTCAGATGCTTAACTGAGCCACTGAGCTGCCCCTGAATGCACTTTCTAATATTATTTACTCCTCTTAAGGATGTAATATTTAGATTCCTTCATTATCTCTCTCTCTCACTCTTTTGCTATATACATGTGCACGTGTGCATACATACATATGTATATATACACACATGTATAAACACATCAATATATGTACATGCACACACATGTTTAAGTACTTGCACACATATATTCATGCTTGCACATGCCTACATTTATAGCCATGCACACAGCCATATGCATATATACATGTATGTTGTGCACACAGGCATCCATGTGTATACGCATGTGTGTGTTTTCATGTGTGTATAAGTATGCATGTAAATAAATAAATATATATGTCTTTAATTTGTTAATTTGTGCATGCATGTTTGTATATGTGTATGTATACATATATATTTTTATATACATTCACACATAAATGATGTGAGTCTCTAATTGTATGTTTATTATACAGACAAATGCATACATATATCAGGTGCACAGTTCTTGGATTTACATGCATTCCCCTAATTATAGAAAGTAACGAATTGAATCTCAAGGAATGTTTTATATTCCTGATCCCCTATGTATCACAATGTCTGACAAGGCAATGTATATACTACAATAATTGTGTGTTTATAAAATCTAAAGATATTTCAATAAGTGAAATCCATTATGACAGTTCCTTTTATTGGATATCTGCATTTCAAGAGATTATGGAGTCAGAATTGGAAATGACATTACAGGTATCTCAATCAAGTTTCCCCTGCAAGATAGGAGTCCCTTTTATAAAATGCTTAAGGCTCTCGTATCTCTGTGTGACACCTATATTAGTAGTCTGAAAGTGAAAGATTAAAAAGGGTACATTCTATCTCAATAAAATCTCAGTAAAAGGCAAACAATTCTTTGAATAGATTGGTTGTTTAAATTTTCTGTAATGTTAAATTATTTGGGAGATAATAAACCAAATAATCTAACTATTCTGCCCTAATTACAAGGCTATGGATTTTTACCTCTTTAAATAACAAGAAGAATACACATACACTGTTATGATCTGAGTGTTCATGTCTTCCAAAATTCATATATTGAAATTCTAATATCCCAAAGATAGTATGAGGTGGAGCCATTGATAGGTGATTAAGTTATAAAACAGAGTCCTCATGAGCAGAATTAGTGCCATTATAAAGGACACTGCCCTTGCTCCCTTTCTCCCTCCGTCATGGGTTGTTATAGTGGAAAGACAGCTCTATGAACCAGGAAGTGGGATTTCACAAGACCCTGAACTTGTCACCTTGATCTTGGACTTCCCAGCTTCGAGAACTGTAGGAAACAAATTTCTTTATTTATAACTTATTCTGTCTATGGTATCTAGTTATAGCAGTCCAAATGGACTGAGATACCCACACATGAGGATATAAATATACAGATATATAGACATAGGCATAGAGATATCGATATAGATACAGATATATAGATGCGCATACAGATATTGACATAGACATAGATACAAACTAGGCTTTGCAGCTTGGTTAAACATCATTAGCATGACTCCCAGTAATGTATCAGTAATGGATTCTCACAGCTCTGAATCTAGGAAAGTGCTTGGCCCAGGCTCTGTCAGTGCAGAGAATCTATGGGTGTAAATGTGGACTATATACAGCCTAACACGCATGGTGTTGCCATTATGTATATAGAGTAACCCCCAAAGTAATGAAGTACACCTGGCTCGGTTGTGGAGGTCCCCAGCACATATCTACATATCTTCGGTGAAAAACTATTCCAGTCTATGAATAGAAGATGAGGCTAGAAAAGCACAGCTGAGCTTCTAGAATTTCAGTTGTGAACACTCACTAACCCAGACTCCTCTTCCATAAAGTCATGCTCATTGATGAGACACAAGAGTGGGAATGCCTCCCCAAATCTTTGTGTTTGCTTGTGGATCTTGATACTTAGTATTCAACTGCACATATTTCTCTATCTTTTAGATAACCAGATTTTTTTTTTTTTACTTATTTAAACAAAGTGGTGTCTATAGCTGGCTTTTCAATTTACACCTTCCAATAATATTTGCAAAAAGGTAATATGTAAAAGAGATCCTTAGAAATATGGTACTAAAATATGTCCAAATGTATAATACTACAATTTAGGTAGAGAAATGAAGACACATTTAATAGAATGAATAAAAATCATAAAAAAATGAACTGCTATACATAAATAGCATTTAATATAGCTATAAGAATTCTCTATGCATATACAGACTAGGATGGTCAATTAAATTTTCTCAAGAATGAGACTTACATAGTTTTGATATATTATTGAATATATTTTGAATATATTCAAATAGATTTTGAATATATTATTGAATAAAAAAATAAGTAGAGACAAACTGGGGATGTTTTAAGAGCATGGATACATTAGAACCTCTAGGCATAAATATATGCCCAATGGACAAGAAAATAATGAAGGTGATTAGTAGCCGGAGTGAAAATCACTGGAAGCTGATGTTGATAGGGAAATAATAGTGAGATAATATAGCGAACTTATTCTTAATGTTCAAACTTCAGATTTAGTACTTAATTGGCAGGCAAGAGGGAGCAATCAGCATTTGTTGCTTGCAGATGTTGTGATGTGTCTTGCAGGTCCTCCTTCAGGACTGAAGGACTAATTTCTCCCAACTGCAGGGAGAATTTACTACCAAAAGCACTCAGCTCTCATCTCTATTTGGGAATTGCTTCTGCTGAATGGAAATGCCCCACCAGGCCAAATGCTCTTCCTGAAGCAACTTGCATCCAATTCCTGTCCATGTGTAGTGTAATGACCCAGTTCCCCTGCCCCGGAATGTGACAACACTGAAGGATTGCCCCAGCCTCAGATGGTTTGACCAAGACCTTCATTGAGATTATATCATAGCAGGGCACCTGGGTGGCTCAGTTAAGCATCTGCCTTAGGCTCCGGGGCTCAAATCATGATCCCAGAGTCCTAGGATTGAAACACACCAGGCTGTCTGATCAGCAGGGAATCTGCTTACCCTCTACCCCTCCCTACTACTTGTGATCTCATTCTTTCTCTCTCTCTCTCTCTGTCTCAAATAAATAAAATCTTTAAAAAAAGAGAGAAATTACATCATAGCTCAAATTTCTGTTCTTCTCAATCTTGCTTCCTTTCCTTCTCATCCACACCTGGTGACCTCAAGAGCATTTCCCAATAAACCTCCTGCATGCCTGCATGTTTCAGTCTGCTTCCCAGATAACCTCATTTGTGATAGGTATCAAAGTGTTATGCAGAATGTAGAATCAGAAGTATTTAGCAATAACATAGTTTTATCGTGTGGAATACATATTTGAAGATATAAGAGTAAACCCTTAAACTCAAATTATTTTCTCACATGGAAATCACTGAGGCATAAAATTTAGAATTGCGTATACAGAGACCTGGGTTCTTATATTTACCTAATACATTTTGCTCTTTTGTATCTGCCATTTTTCTGAGTTGAGTAAGTTTGTTTGCCAAATGGCTCATTTTGTTCATCTACTAATGTCTAGTAATTTTTCTTGGGAATTCTTACAGATTTCTGCAAAGAAGAGTACATAGGTAAGACAAATAAAACAAATGTGCCTCTGGCTTAATTCCTTGTTGGACAAAGGGGAGAAGCATAGGTGCTAAGTTGTTTTGAATGTCTCAAGGTGTTAAGTCTTTCAAGGAAAACATGAGAGGAATTCAGCCTGGAGTGGGATTTTTTTCTCCTCTTTTATTTGTTAACCTCATTCACAATGTCTCTTTTTGAGATAGGTGAGAAATAGATTCTAGCTCCTGTGGTGCTATTGAAACCATTATATCAATAGGTGCTTTCATGATTCTCTGAGAAAAATTAGATTTAATCTTCTTTTAGGTTACTCCATGGTCTTGAAAGAACCACTAAAAAATTACTAAAAATTGGGCCCCAACACTGGTAACACATGATGTTTGATCAGACTTACGCACTATACAAACTCTCAGCCTTCTTGTGCCTGAGCATTTTCTTAAAGCATGTCACTTACCTAGAAATGTTCTTAACTTTACTCACTTTCTGTGGCTGTACACGGATGCACAAATGCTACTTCCTAGAATAATACTCTTTTGCTGATCTCGTTAAATTCCCTTAGAAATGCATCTGTGTTTCTCCATCAGCACTTGTAAGTATCAATAATATTTAATATATCTATTTGAAGGCAGGCTCCATTTCTCCTCTACATTTGTATTTTTAACCACACAGTACAATCCAGGACATCACAGCGTATTTATTAAATGAAGGAATGAATGAACACCATCCTGTACTTTTTTCAAAGTGTTAATGTAAGAACCAAAAGAATTAGAGTCCACTCTAATTGACTACTGTTAAAGTAAAAACAATTCCTGGGCCCTATTTTATATCCTCTCAATCAAAATTTGAGTCTATAGCTTCAGTAATGTACATTTTAACAAGTACTTCAGGCAAGACTGCTTACTATTTGGGAACTTCTGACTCCATTGGGGAACAACAGATAGACCTAGAGAGAGGTAAGAGGGAGAGATTGAGAGCTTAGACTGTCTTCACTATATTTGTATTTAGATTACTAAAATAACTAGAGAAATAGAATTTAAAAATTGCCATAAAATTGAAATAGAAAATAACCTTAAAATATCTCTGGGATTAAAAATAAGTCATTTTCGTATTTATTGTAACATTTTTTACCTCTGTCATGAAACAGATAACCAATTGGTAATGCACAGACTCGGACTTAATATATAATAGTGCTTTTTAATGAATGCTTACAGCTACAATGTTTTGCATCTATTTTACCTAGGCATAATATAATAAGAATGATTTCATCTACTTTTAAATGTTCTCTGCTAGTCAATGTTTAAGTTGCCAAAATATGAGGTAAATCAACTTACTATATAAACTGCACTTTCAGCTGCTTCTAAGTAAACCTGAGGGAACTTAGAACCACTGTAACTATAGCTCGAAGCATTAATTTCCTCAGGAAAATATCCCAAATGCTTTATAAAAAGCAGTCAAACAAGCTACATGTGTGCCTTAAGCAGGCTTCCTCCAGCTACACATACCCACTAAGCAGCCTTCCTCTTGAGCTGAGTTACTATAGTTTGCTCACTCCTTCCTGTCTCAGGTTCTGGAACCCATGCTGCCCTGCTCACAGCCACATCACATCTCTGTAGTTTTTAATCCAACTACATAGTACCGTTATCTGGGGGATGTTTACAACCATACTGATGTTCCCAGCTCCACTCTCAGAAATTCTGATTTAACTGCTCTGCAGTAGAAGCAAAATATCATTCCTCTTTGTTATTATTTTCTTCCCTGTTCTCCCAAATGACCCTAAAATGTAGCCATGGTTGAGAAACATTAGCAAAAGAGAAATTTTAAGGTGAAGAATAACAGGCAAGAATATATAAGCTTTACCTTGCTTTAGAAGTTAAGTACCCTCCTCCCCCAATTTTAGCTGTAAGTCACAACACAGTCTCTAATGTACCTCAATATTCTGTTGTCTGCAGAAGAAAAGATAAACATGCCAGTTTTGATTGGCCTATACAACAGTTATATTTATAAACCCTAAAAGAAAGCACTTTATTGTTTATTCTAAAATCTTTATCTGCCTTTGCATGCTATTACAGTGATTATGAAGACTATGTATTTGTATCTTTTGCTCAAGGTTGGAGGAAAAAATAGAGTATCTTTTATAGAGGCTTCTGAAGATTCTGAATGCCAGACAACATGTCATAAAATTTATAATTTGTGACAATAAGAACATTCCATTTTAGATCTTAGATAAGTTAAGTAGGACAAGAGAATCTGAAAATGCATTCTTGAACTATCTGGAAGTAGTATTCAATATCTTTTTTTTTTTTAAGATTTTGTTTATTTACTCATGAGAGACAGAGAGAGAGACAGAGACATAGAGGGAGAAGCAGACTCCATGCAGTCCCTGATGTAGGACTCGATCCCAGGACTCCAGGATCGTGCGCTGGGCGGAAGGCAGGTGCTAAACCACTAAGCCACCCAGGGATACTCTAGTATTCAATATCTTATACATGGTAAGTCTTTAATAAATATTTTTATTGATATGGTAGACTGATAAACCCATTTTAATCTTACTCTATTCTTTTATTTTCCACATTCTGCCTCCAGGTAAATTTGAAAGCTAACAGCTCACTTTAGAGTTCCTGTCACAAGGCTCTCTGCTCTTTTGTATTTTTTTTTAATTTTTATTTATTTATGATAGTCACAGAGAGAGAAAGAGAGGCAGAGACACAGGCAGAGAGAAGCAGGCTCCATGCACCGGGAGCCCGACGTGGGAATCGATCCTGGGTCTCCAGGATCGTGCCCTAGGCCAAAGGCAGGCGCCAAACCGCTGCGCCACCCAGGGATCCCTCTCTGCTCTTTTGGATTGGTGATTAGGACAATAAAAAAAGAAGAAGAAGAAGAAGAAGAAGAAGAAGAAGAAGAAGAAGAAGAAGAAGAAGAAGAAGAAGAAGAAGAAAATTCCAAAACAGCATTCTTTGTCAAATTTCTTTACTATTGTGTGATCTTATTTTTGTAACACCTCACTGGTTTGCTCCCATTTCTTACTGATGAAACCAATTCCAGACTTGCTGTTCCTTGAAATCCAGCTTATGTCACCACCCTCTTCTCAATTATTAAAATTGTTGAAGCAACTGAAGCACCTCTTGAGACCAGCAATGTACTAAGGGAAGTGTTTACTTATTTATGTATTTATGTGTTTATTTATGGCACCACAAAAGTACCAGTTCCTTGTTTTCAAGAAACAGTAAACAAGAATTATGAGACCCATAAAGAGCAAAATCTTCCAAGAAAAGGTAAAGGGCAGGAAAAGTCTTCACGGGGCTCAAGAGAATGACAAGGATATTTGTTGGTCTTAGTCTTGGATATGGTCTCTCCTGAGATTTCATATTCCCAAGCCTTCTCTATTTCTCTGTTAGTTGTATGCATGTCTATATCTTCTACATAGATTGAGAAATAAACTAAGAAATTAATATAAAAAGTCTGGGGCTATTGCTTCTCCTTAGCTACCCAATGGAAGCCAAAGTAAAATTGGTCTGTAGGAATATATTCTTAGCTCAAGTTTCATAGGATTCCCATAGATAAAGCCCCACCAAATAAGTATTTATTTGCAAAATAAATATGCAAAATAATTTGCAAAATAAATATGCAAAATAAAAAAATTACAAACTACATGAAACTTTCACCATGAGTAGAGGCAATACACATGTGTGCATGAGCGTGCATTTACATGCAAGGATTAGACTTGAAAGAAATCCCCCCCCCCAAAAAAAAGAACGAAATCCAATTAGTGGAATGATTCCATAGAGAATGTAAAATTAAAAAAAAATAAAACTATCAGTCATTTAATTGAAAATATACATATATATGTATATATATATATACACACACATATATACATATTTAAAGATTTATTTATTTATTCATTCATTCATTCATTCATTCACAAGAGACACAGCAAGCATAGGATAGGCGGAAGGAAAAACAGGTTCCCAGCAAGGAGCCCAATGCGGGACTCAATCCTGGACCCTGGGATCCTGCCCTGAGCCGAAGCCAGACTCTCAACTGCTGAGCCACCCGGGTGACCCACATCTAGATATATTTGTACAGAACTTTGGAATCCAAAGAAAAAAAGAAAAGTCTAATAAATAACCCACCAAAGAACAACACTTGGGCTGAAGACAGAATTCCCAGCAGCAGCAATATAAACAGAAGGTAAATTTTGCTTTTGGCATCACAAATAATTCTAGGCATAGTGTCAAACAAGTCTTTTGAAGAAAAAAGATATCCTAAGTGGCTACATATTAAGTCAGTAAGAAATTTAAAAAATACTTTTTTCCCAGTATACTTCTGAAGCTAAAATTTACATTGATTCAAAGCTAAAATGAGTTTAGGATTTTAATTCTAAAGCTCTTTCAAGGTAGAAACCGTTATTCACAATTAAATACTGAGAATGTTACACATGCCCTGGATCTGGGCAGGTGATCAGGAAATGTTTGTTAAATAAATGAATACATGAATGGATGATATATAAATTATATGAATATATCTCATATTAGACATAATCTTATTAGGAAATCAATAGTGTAGAAGTAATTAAATGATCTTAGATCATTATACTCTTAAGTATATATACTTTAGTACATGGTAATGCCTAGAAGAGAAGGCCTTCTGTGGACTATATATTTCAGGCTGAATGAATGGGAAGTATAAAGGAATTAACTTTCTGTTTTGTTATTTTTCTTTTTCATGTCCCTGTAGCGAACTTTAAACATTGTAAGCATTTTACAAATGAACACTAAATACCAAGTATTACTGCTATAAAGCCAAATGTACATTACTAAATGCCTTTGTTTTCCACAAAGCTACTCAATAAAAGAATAGGAAAAAGTGAGGCTGTGAAAGACTACTACAAACCTATCGGATTTCATGACCAGGACACCAATATAAGAATAATACTGCTTATAAAAAATACTGCCACAGTTAAATCACTACTACCACTTGTACCTACCAACAGTCAATCCTTACACAACTTAAATCTTGGAACTTGAGCTTCCTTCTTCAAGATGTAGATTCTTAGAGATAATTAAGACTAACTTCATGAAAACTAAACATTGAAGTGAGAATGTAGGCTTTTTTCATTAATCATTTTTCCAAGGTGGGAGGAAAGGGGAAGTGATATATTGGCAGCTATCCCTCTCTCCCAACATTAAAAAATGGGGAAATGACATTGTTTGATTTATGCTTTAGAAATATCATTCTGGTTGCTGTGGGAATAATAGGTTGTAAAGGCAAGAGTGAAATATATGAGACTAATTAGAAAGCTATTCTAGATGTTCCGATGAACAATGATAGAGCATTAAAATAGTGGAGACAAAGAGAAATGGATAGATAAAGAAACAAATTGTTAGAGGTAGAGAGAATAGTCATTCCTGATGGACTGAATTTGCAGGAGACAGTAGAAAAAAAGACTGAAATCAAGAGTAACTCTTAGGTATGAAAAGCTAGAAAGAAGATGGTGCTTTTGACTGAAATGGGAGACTTCGGCGTTTGTGAAATGACATTTAGTAAGATGGGCAAATTTGTCATGATATATTAAGTAAAAGCACTTGGTGAATTAGTATATATCTTATAATCTCAATGGGTCATAAAAATATTCCACAGCATATGCATAGAACTGGAAGGATATAACATTAAAATGATCTTCATTAATTTAATGCCTACAAATAGCAGATGCTGAAATATTAAATAATGGATATTATTTAATCTCTCTTGACTCCTTTTTTGTTTTGCTTTGTTTTTTTTTGAGAGAGAGAAAGGAAGAGAGTGCAAGTGGAGGAGGGGCAGGATGGGCAGACAGAGAGGGACAGAGAAAAATCTCAAGCAGGCTCTAAGGCCAGCAAAGCACCCAGAGGGTTCCATCTCACAACCCTGAGACCATGACCTGAGCCAAAATCAAGAGTCAGATGTTCAACTGACTGAGCCACCCAGGTGTGTCTCTTCACTCTTTCTTAATTGCCAACTCTGACTTCCCATTTGTTTCACTTTTTTATGTATATTTATTTTTTAATTCTTTTTATTTTTATGTTTTTTCTTTTTAGAGAGGGGGAGAGAGAGAGAGAGAGAGAGAGAGAGAGGTGGGGGGAGAGGCAGAGGAAGAGAGAGAGCATAGAGAGAGAGCATGCCCAGTGAGGAGCCTGACCTGAGCTCAGTCTCACAACTCTAAGATCATGACCTGAGGCAAAATCTAGTCAGATTCTTAACCAACTGAGCTACCAGGTGCCCCAATTTTTTGAAATTTAAAATATATAAATAGAGAAAACAAATTGATAGTTGCTAGAGGGGAAAGGGGTAGGTGGATGTGCAAAATGAATGAAGGGGAATGAGAGATACAGGCTTCCGATCTATGAAATGAGCAAGCCAAGGGAATAAAAGGAGCAACATGAGGCATATAGTCAATGATATAATACTGTTGTATGGTGACAGATGGTAACTACACATGTGGTGGGCGTAGCATAAACTATAAACTTGTCAAATCACTATGTTGTACACTTGCAGCTAATGTAACATGTGTATTAACTATACTTAAATAATAAATAATACATATACAGTATAATTCCAATTATAAAAGCAAAACTAGTCATTGCAGAGCACCTGGGAAAATATAAGAGCACAAAGAATGAAATAAAAATTACGAAGAATCCCTCAATTACCCAGATGTATTCATGTATACTTGTATATGCATGCATTTATTTAGAGTATAAATAAAATCATAACATGCACCCAGTTTGTAAATAGAAAGAGAAATTTAAGGGAGAAATGGAAGAGGCATTAGTCATTAGAGCTATTTAGAGGTAACTAGTTTCTTTAGTGGAAAAATGCCCAAATTACAGTCTATTTGGAGGTCAATAGCATCAATCATCCATTGTTAAAAATAGCATAGATTTTTAAATATTTACTTTCTATCTTCAATATATTAGCGAACTACTATTATCTTTAGCTCTTTCAACTAACTCAACAGACTCCACTGATGATTTTTCCGTTTACTTGCTAGAACAGTGATTTAAGATGTAAGTGGCAATGAAACCATTTTCATACACCTACAAAGAGCAAACTGATAACTCTAATGATTTGAAGCATTAGAGGGCTGTCAAGTCAGCGAGGACTAAATTAAATAGTATTCTAAGCACTTTTGTCAGAGATAGTATAATTGTATACTTGCAGGAATTTTTTGGTTCAAATACAAACTCTCAGGGGAAAATGAATCTTACAGTCTCTTGTGACATTAAGCAATCGTTTAAAATTATCTCTTATGGACATAAGATCCTACAGCACCATTACTTGGAGATGTCTTATATAAACAAATTAAGCACATTTCTATTGTGTTTGATTCTCTGCAAGCCACTTTAGTCATAACTTATTATAATAAATTTTATCAAATGATTGAATAACTCCCAAAACTGATTAAAAATGAGGACACACAAATGAAAGCACATTTAATGTAAAATCCCATCTAAACAGGGGGAAAGTCCAAAATGGAAGTTGATGTATAAGAATACTTTAATGGATAGTAATGAAGCCATTTAAATAATTTAAGACCACCCAGACTTATATGAACTCAATAATGTTTATCTCTTCTCTTGCTGGAATTGGAAACAAGTGCACTCTGAAATATATGATTGTCTGTTTAAAAATGAACTTGTGTAAAGGAATGGTTTTAAAATCTTTATACCATTGTTACTCTTATTCTGATTTCTTTTGTATTCCTCTGTTCCATAAAATAGTATAAAATATTGTTTACATAAAGCATTTTATTTCATGGAAAAGGTGAAAACATTTAGTAAGTGACAAAAGCAAACATTTCTAGGTCCTGTGTGTCTGTGTATGTGTGTGGTGCATAAACCGCTAAACACCAAAAGGAAAAAAAGCTATCTGGATGAAGCAGGACAGATCAAGAATCCAGAACCAGACAAGGCAAAACTACTTTTGTATCATTAAAATGTCAAATGCAGGGCAGCCCCGGTGGTGCAGCAGTTTAGCGCCGCCTGCAGCCCGGGGTATGATCCTGGAGAACTGGGATCGAGTCCCACGTCAGGCTCCCTCCATGGAGCCTGCTTCTCCCTCTGCTTGTGTCTCTGCCTCTCTCTCTCTCTCTCTGTGTCTCTATGAATAAATAAGTAAAATCTTAAAAGCATGTCAAATGCAGAGGTGAACTGAAAGATATCCTCACTCACTACTAACATCTAATTTATAATAATAATATTTTTTATTTTTCAATTATATTAACAAATTCCTATTCCTCTTTTCTTTAGTGTATAATGTTCTAAGTTTGGCATTTCTTATTCTCGACATTTTATAGTACAAATGAAAGAGGTGCCTCAACTAGAGTTGGCATTCCTTTCTCTGGAAATACAGAGAAGAAGCTATGTAGATTATTAAAAGCTATTTTTAGCAGAACGTTGATTTCTTATCATAAAGAAGTCTTGCAGCATCAGTTATAGTAAATAAGATTCTACGATTAACCTTTGTTTTGCAATTGTAATCATTGACTTTTTTGGTTGGTAGGTTGTTGAAAAGCTTCAAGTAGGTAATGCACAGATTTAGCCATATTTTAAAGTATCTATCAGTGTCTTGCTTCTGGGTTCTTCAACACCGACATCCATTCAAATAATTAAAGTTTTCTTCATCATCAATACATATCTGAATTTTAGAAACCCTCTCTCCCAGCTTCTAAAACTAACAAATGGAAAGAAAGCCAAAAAATAAATAAGTTCAGTGACATGTATTTCATTGGTAACTATGCCTCATGAAGATGATATACTGGGGAACAGATGCATTGATTGCATTACATTCTCAGATTCTCAGAGGAAGTGAATTGATGTGAACATCTATCATGATCACAATGTGACCTCCCAGTCACACTCAAGCTTGCAGAATGACATGTGATGTCTCACTTCAGAAATGCTACCCATTGTACCAATTGATACTCAGTATTATCTTAGCTATGTTTAAAAGAATGGCATAGCTTGAGCATGACTGTCATTTCCCCTTCTTAGACTCCTTAAATGCCTGTCATTGTAAAGTAGACTAGCTCAATTAAACCAGATTTTCATATGCTGATCACATCTTACTTGTCTATGACATTCCTCTGTCTTCACAGTGGTCATGGCATTTTTATGACAATCTATTCCAACATTTAAATAGCTTTCTCCATCTTTTGTGCTTAGGTCTCTTCCCCCACCTTGAGTCTAGGAATGACTCTACTACTCATCTGTCAAAGTCTTCCTTAATTTCCACATCTGTCCCTCGTGCTTTCTCTGATCACTGAATTCCACACTGACCTCTTCATTTTCTCAACTTTTAGGATTCACCCTGTAGGATTCCATTGTTTAGCATCATTTTAAATTTAGAATGTAAAATACAGAACAGACATCTTAGAGATAGTGCAGTTTGGATCCAGGCCACTGCAATAAAATGAATATGGCAATAAAGCAAGTCAATTGAATTTTTTGGTTTTTCAGTGCATATGCAAGTGATGTTTACACTATACTATAGTTTACTGAATATGCAATAGCTTTGTGTCTAAAAAACCAATTCACATACCTTAATTTAAAAATACTTTGTTGCTAAAAAGTACTGTCATCTGAGTTTTGAGTGAATTGTAATCTTTTTACTGACCTAGTTTTGCCTTTGATGTTGATGACTGCTTACCGAACAGGGTGGTAGTTGCTGAAGACTGGGTTGGCAGTGGCAATTTCTCAAAATAAGACATCAATTGACTCTTCCTTTCATGAATGATTTCTCTGTAGCATGTGATGTTTTTGATAGTATTTTACCCACAATTCAAATTCTCCCAAAATTGAAGTCAGTCTTCTTAAATTCTACCTCTGCTTTATCAACTAAGTTTTTGTAATTCTCTAAAATCCTTCGTTGTCATTTCAACAATTTTCATGGCATTTTCACCAGTAGATTCCATCTCAAAAAAACACTTTCATTGTTCATCCAGGAGCAGTAACTCCCCATCCATTCAAGCTTTATGATGAGATTGCAGCAATTCATCCCCATCTTCAGGCTCCATTTCAATTCTAGTTCTCCTTGCTATTTCCAAGACATCTCCATTTACTTCCCCCATTGAAGTCTTGAACCCCTCAAAGTCATCCTTGATGGTTGGAATCTACTTCTTCTCAACTCCTGTTCTTTATTGATATTTTTACCTCTTCCCATGAATCCTGAATGTCCTTAATAACATCTAGAATGGTGAATCCTTATCAGAAGGTTTTCAATTTACTTAGCCTAAATCCATCAGAGAAATCACAATCTATGGCATCTAGGGCTTTATGAGATGTATTGCTTCAAGAATACCTCAAAGTTGAAGCTACTCCTTGATCCATGGGCTACAGAATGGACATTGGATTAGCAAGCATGAAAACATTAATCTCATTGTCCATCACCATCAGAGTTCTTGGGTGACCAGGTGCATGGTCAGTGAGCAGTCATATTTTGAAAGGATTTTTTTTTTTTTTCTGAGCAGTAGGTCTCTTAGTGGGCTTAAATTGTTCACTAAAGCATATTACAAACAGGTGTGTTATCACTTAGGCTTTGTGGCTCCATTTATATAGCACAGGCAGAGTAGATTTCCCATAATTCCTTTTTTTAGCTTCGAGATTTTATTTATTAGAGACAGAGAGAGAGAAAGGCAGAGACAAAGGCAGAGGGAGGCTCCATGCAGGGAGCCCAATGTGGGACTCGATTCCAGGTCTCCAGGATCACACCCTGGGCTGAAGGTGGCGCTAAACCGCTAAGCCACTGGGGCTACCCAATTTCCCACAATTCTTAAAGGCCCCAGGATTTTTGGAATGGGAAATGAGCATTGACCTCAACTTAAGTTAGCAATTGCATTAGCTCCTACCTGGAGAGTAAGACTGTCTTTGAAGCTTTGAAGCCAGGCATTGACCTCTCCTAACTAGCTATGAAAGTCCTAGATGGTATCTTTTTCCAATATAAACTGGTTTCATTTACATTGAAAATCTGTTGTTTACTGTAGCTACCTTCATTATTTATCTGAGCTCCATCTTCTGTATAACTTGCTGCAGCATCTACATCAGCATTTGCTGCTTCACCATGCACTTTGATAATGGCAATGGCTTCTTTCCTTAACCTTATGAAACAATCTCTGCTAGTTTGAGACATATCTTCTGCACCCCCTTACCTTTTCCAGCCTTCCTAGAATTGAAGAGAGTTAGGGCCTTTCTCTGGATTGGATTTTGGCTTTAGAAAATGTGGTGGTTGGTTTTATTTTCTACACAGACCACTAAAACTTTCTCTTTATCAGCAATAAGGCTATTTTGCTTTCTTATCATTTGCGTGTTCATTGGGTAGAAGTTTTATTTTTTTATTTTTTTATTTTTATTTTTTTGGGGGGTAGAAGTTTTAATTTCCTTCAAGAACTTTTCCTTTGCATTTATAATTTAGCTGTTGGGTACAAGAACCCCAGCTTTCAGCTTATCTCAGCTTTCAACTTGCCATCCTCATTAAGTTTAACCCTTTCTACTTTTAAACATAAAGTGAGAGACATGCAACTTTCCCTTTCACGTGAACATTTGGACGTCATTGCAGAGTTACCAACTGACCTAATCCCAATATTGTATTTCAGAGAATAGGGAGCCCCAAGAAGAGGGAGAACAATGGGAAATGGCCAGTAGGTGGAGCCATGAGAACACACAACATTTATCAATGAAGTTTGCTGTTTTATATGGCCGCGGTTGGTATCACCCCCAAAACAATTACAGTAGTAACATCAAAGATCACTAATCACATGGATCACCATAATAGATAGAATAATAATGAGAACATTTGAATTATTGCCAGAATTACCAAAATGTGAAACAGAGACACAAAATGAGCAAATGCTACTGGAAAAAATGGCATCAATAGACTTGCTCTGTGCAGGGTTGCCACAAACCTTCAATTCGTAAAAAAAAACAAAAACAAAAAACGCGGTATCTGCTAAGTTCAAAAGAGTGAAGTGCAATAAAATATGTTTGTACCTGTATTTATGATCGTAAATAAAATAATGCTTGTCATTTCATTAGCAATCTAAACTGTATTTATCATTCCATGCTTCTTGTAATCTTCTATGTTCATATAGCATATTAGGTTGAATTTTAGACAATTGCTGCTTTATTGATGTGACCTTTAAAAATCTTGTACTTCCCCACACTTCATCTTTTCCCTCAAGATACCTTTAGAACATTATTACTGTCTGAAGATCTCTCCATCCTTGATAAGATGTCATGCTATTTTAAACACTTAATATTATTTAATTTTTATCCTCTCTTTATCTAGTATTTTTTTAAATTTTTGACTATGTATGACCCACAATTTTTAAAATTTTTCTTATCCTGAAGATTTTATTTTGTTTGTTCCTTAATTTAAATTCTTTCTAGATTATTTTACTCAGAAGAGATGTGCGGTACTATAATCTTTCAACTTCATATATACTGAATGTATATATATTCCCTTTCCTCTAATATCTAGGGTTGTAGATGAAGATTTTAATGACAGACTGGTTATCATTCCTCTCTATATAACCTCTTATTCTGAAAGGAAATTTTAAAAAGACTATTTTTATCCTAATTCAGAAAAGTTGTAACTAACACCTGCTTAGATGTGTCTTTTTTTCATCCATGTTGCCACCTTTGACTGAAATATTCTTGAGATCCATGACATATTCTTTTAATATTTTTCAAAATCATTTTCTCTTTTACAGTTGTTCAAATTCATGCACCTGTTCATAGTTTTAACCTTGTTGCCCATAATTTCTCTCTTAATTTCAGTGCTGTTTTGACATATTTTTAATATTTAATCTTCCTCTCCACAAATATGTGTCTCAGAAGTCATCATTCACTCTTTCTATATTTACATTAAATGTCTTAAGTTGAAAGTAACATTTTCAATTCCAGAAAGTCCTCTGCATGGGTAAATTGATCCTCTTTGAATAACTCCTTTCTGTTGTTGTTGCTGCTGTTTGCTAGACTATCTTCTGTTTCCTCTTGAAGTTCTACTTCACTAGATTTCAACTGTTATGTTGAAGTATCCCTCTTGTGTTCTTTTCTCAGGATGACAGCCCTCTTAGATGACTGTTAAGCTCCTTTTTAATCTTGTTTTTGCTTTCCCTTGAAATCCAACTTCACCTGTTCTTTCTTGGTAGCAATACTTGAACTGGTGAGAAGCCATTAAATCATTCATCCCTTATTAAGATATCAGTATACTTCAAGAATAGTTTCTAGAATTGTCTATTCCTAGAATCATCAATTGTAAAACCTGGTCTTCTCCCAGTACCAGGTGTAGAGAGAAATTAGTTCATTTATTCAGGACCCTCCAGGCTGGTGCTCAGGCTTTCCTTGGCCTAAAGAGTATGAATTCCTGTGTCTGCTAAGGCCTCGTTGAGCCTTTTGATGGTTAATTATATGTGTCAACATGGCTGGGCTCTGGTGCCTGGATATTCGTCAAGAATTATTCTGGATGTTTCTGGATGGTGCTTTTGGGATAAGATTAACATTTAAATCAGTCGACTTTGAGTAAATCAGATTATTCTCCATAATGTGGTTGGGCCTCAGTCAATCAGTTGAAGAACTTGACAGAACAAAGGCTGATTTCTGATTAAGAAGGAATTCTATCTTTGGACTTGAACTGAGACTGTTTCCTGAGTCCTCAGCCTGCCAGCCTTCCCCATCAGATTTTGGACTTGCCAGGCTCCTTCCACAACTGGGTGGGCCAGTTCCTTAACACAAATCTCTCTCCATACATCAATACATGTTCTATACCTATATACATCTGTTGGTTCTGTTTCTCTGGAGAAGCCTGACTAATATAAGCTTGGATCACATCATCCTGTCCCTGACATCTCTTTATTTCAGGAGAAATATTTGTTATTTAGAATAACCAGAAGAACATAAAAACTGGCTATATGGCCCAAAGTGCTCTAAGTGTCTGACTTATTTACCGACCCCTTCTGAATAAGGCCCAAAGCTGATTCATAAAGCATCATTCACTATGTTTTGTACAAAGTTCTAATTGTACTCTGGCCACATGTTTCCAAGATGTGAACCAAATGGAACTGTTTTACCCCAAGGTGTCCTGCTGTGTTTGAGGAAGCCTGGCATGAATGATTTCATCATAACCATAAGGAAGGAAGGAATTCCAGAAGGAATAGTAGCTGACTGAGATGCAGAAGAGATAACTCCTCACTAGACAGGAAGAAAGAGCTTTTCTAAGGGGCCATTCCTTCCTGTGTGGCTACAAAGCTGCTGGGAGATTCCTAGTGTAGCCTGCTTAATGTCCAGATTCTCCTCAAGTCTAAGAAGGTTGCTTATGAAAGTATTTCCTACTTTTCAGCACTTCGGTTTATTGATAAAATAAATGTCCGTGAGCTGACTGAAGCAATCTGTGTGTCCTCTATTCCTTTTAAACATGAAGAAACTAATATGTTATATTTAAATAAATATTTAAAGGTACTTACACAGTTGAACACCTTATAGGGAATGCATATTTCATTTAGAAAAAAAACATTGCACTGTTCTTTGCCAATTATTTTTAAAAACTAACTACAAGTATCTGTCATAGAAAGAGGAAGCAGGGATCCCCTGGGTGGCTCAGCAGTTTAGTGCCTGCCTTTAGCCCAGGGCGTGATCCTGGAGTCCTGTGATCAAGTCCCATGTCGGGCTCCCTGTATGAAGCCTGCACCAGATGCAGGGCTGTGAAAAACACAGAATGATGCCTTAAGGACAAGATGATGTGCTGCTTTGGAAGCACTGGAGATAGGGTCCCAGTGGTGGTGGCAGTAAGATGCTGAACTTAAGCAGCTATCAACCATCAGTTGTCAATGTAGGGTCACAGTAAAAAAATAGGGACATTAGGGTTTAGTAAACTTACAACGACTTCCAGGAAGCTCAGAAGTATGATGAGGTTTTGTAGAGAGGAGTTTAGGAGGTTTATATATAGGGGAAGCAAGAGTCAGAGAAATTGAGTCATCACTGTTGATACAGTCTCCATTTACACACAGCTGAATGAAGCACAGGGCAATTCAGGTTATATATGCTATAGATGGCAAATAGTTGAAGCAGAAAATCAATAATGAGATAAGAGTAAGCATATATGAAAACAGGTTGTTTCAGGATTTAGTGGAGTTATGTATGGCATTAATTTGAAGAGGGATGTGTAGATACATATATAATCACTCATATATACATATATAATCATGTATAGTGTTTATACATATATAAACACTAAATGTGAGGATATATACACACACACACAACCCTCTTCAAATCATTGTATGCACATTTTATACATGTATATTACATGTATATACAATGTATATATTTATATATATCAAGTGATTATATATGTATACACACATCCCTTTTCAAGTCATTTTATCATGATGTATAAAGTCATATGCGTAAAATGACTCATGTATATGTACAAAAATCACCTTTCTAAATTTATTTCTTTATCTTAAAACAAGATTAGTAACATTCGAGCTTCCTATTTTATCGGGTTTTTGTGAGAAACATTGAGGCAATGTACAAGAAATCACTGTACTCACGTTAAGGCACTATGCATGTAAAAAGAATGAAATGATAGAAATGTAGTATAAAGTAAAGAATAATATAGTATTTGTAGTAAAAAAAACTTCTAGGTCTTTGTCATAAGTAAACACTCAAATTTGGAGAATACAATTAGTCTCTTTGTTCTGGTTATAAAAATGCTCACAATGCATATATCAGAAGACTTACACAATATTTTATCAAGTTGCATAAAATATTTATATTATTATAAATCACAAGAATTAAAAATTAAATATCAGCCAGACTGGGTGGCTCAGTGGTTTAGCACCGTCTTCAGCCCAGGGCGTGATCCTGGAGACCTGGGATCGAGTCCCACCTCAGGCTCCCTGCATGGAGCCTGCTTCTCCCTCTGCCTGTCTCTCTGCCTCTCTCTCTCTCTTCTCTGTGTATTCTCATAAATAAATAAATAAAATCTTTAAAAAAAATTGAAAATTCAATCCAATAATTTCTTTGTTTATAAAACACTTGTGATAATTTCAAAAGTTATTCCTCAATGATTATTCTTTAATACAAAATAAAAATAATTTTATATGCATGAGTGGATTTTTTTTTAAGATGTTATTTATTTATTCATGAGAGACAGAGAGAGAAGCAGGCTCCATGCAGGGAGCCCAACGTGGGACTCGATACCCGGTCTCCAGGATCACGCCCTGGGCCAAAGGCAGCACTAAACCGCTGAGCCACCGGGGCTGCCTTGCATGAGTGGATTCTGATGTATTTATATCCCAATTAATGTGTACTATTAAATTCTATTAGATTGTTATCTAGGTCAATGTCTATTTTAATCTAGTAATTTTAGTCCAATAATGAATTTGGATCCCTAAGGCTCAGCTGGTCACCATGGAAATTCAAATCATTATTAAATGCCTGATAATACTAATTCCCTGGTCATTCCACAATAGTAAACCAAACACTGTATTAAATTAAATCCTTTATCCATTAAATCTCTTTTCCCATTATATTATAATGTCTATGTTTTATAACAATGCAAGTTTGTTATATATTTTTGAGGTAGGGATGTTTTCCTTTAAAATAAAACAATCCTAAAAAAATAAGGAAAAAAAAAAAGAAAGGAAGACAATCGTATTCTGGGCTTCTAGTATTCCTGAGGATAATTTATGTCACATTTCTATGATTACTGTCAGAAGGCCCAGTTGCTTTCATCTGGCATGAAGGCTGCTCAAAAACCACTGCTATTCACAGAGAGAATCAAGTCAAACTGGCATTTACAGTTCTGAAGTCAATGTCTAGAAAGTGTTGCCATCGATCTCTAGCACTGGCACTCTTCCTTCCCTAGTGGGTAAACCACACACATTTCTTCTAGAGCACTCATCAAATAATGAAGCCAAGAAGGCCCAGGACTCATTACTGAAACATTGTGCCAGATCCTGGAGAGGAATTTTGAAAGATGTTCAAATAATGAATTGAATCTCTATGAATTATGCCTAAAATACAATGCCATAATGGTAATTTAGGCTTGAATGAATTACAATCCTTCAAATTATGGGAAATTCTCAGTTACCGTAGCATTAGCATGTTGTAAATCTTTGTTACCATCGTAATGGTGACATCAGAGTCCCAGGTCATAAAAAAATCTCTCTATTTTTTGTTCCTTAATTTTTTCCCTAAAATTTACGTATGCTGCATAAGTACATAAACTGTATTACACTAAATGTGAGGATGGTTCTAACTCCTACTGAAAATTAAAGCCACAGCAAAAATAGCAAATCTAATTTCATGGAGTTTCAAGATTTACTATTAACAGCAAGATTACCATTACAGTTGAGGTACAAATATTAGTGGGTATTAGAGTTTTCTGTGGGGCAAGCTGATAGAAAATACAAACGTATATTTCACACCTCCTTCAAAGCTATACAGGAAAAGGTTAAAACTGGGAAGAACAAAATTGAGTGCAAGACTTCAAGAAAATGAATGGCAGGGATAAAATCAATTTAACCTTACTTTACTTGACCCATTTAAATTCAAATCCTTTTCTTTACAAGATGTTTCTCATCTTTTCCTCTTGGCTCTTATCAGATAGCATCTTCCTTTAACAGAACATTTTCCCATTTCTTCATGATCAAGGATTATGATCTACTCTTATAACTTCTCCAAAATGTGGGGCATTTATAGCCAAAAAAAAAAAAAAAGATAATAATCACAACTACCATGTAGAAGAGATTTTTAACAAAGCATAAGCATAACACTGGGTTGGAAACAGGTTTGGGGCAGATGCTTACAAAATGTTTGCACATGTGAATATGAACCCCTTCATGACAATATTTGAGAGATTTTGTGTCAATTGACTAGATTTGAAGGTATGAGAAAAATTGTGATTCAAATTATAGGTGATTCAAATATAATCATATAGTTATAGGAATCAAAGATCTGTGGATATACAAACAACCATTAACTGAGCATAACTACAGTCCAGTTAGTTAAATTATATAATTTAATTAACACCTAAAATAACTGTATGATAGATGCTATCGTTAAACCACATTTCAGTAATGCAAAAAAAAAAGACCAATTAGTCTTATGCATACTTGCCCGTGGGCAGCTGGTATTTCTAAATAGTGATATTCTGAGTTTTGCAAAAAAGTGGGTAAATTGAATTATTTTAAAAGTTAATTTTGTCTTATTTTTCAATACAAACTCATTGCAGTTTAATAAATCTCTTGAGATGTTTTTACTGCTATTTTCATATTATAATATTGACGGGGTTTTTCCCTAATGTCATTCAATTCAGTTTCAGCTAAATTTTGTTCTATTATTAGATATATAAATGATACATCTCAACAGAATACAGATACATCTCATCTCACAATCTTTTCACTTCTATTTTACATTTTCATTATTATACAATGACTGTCAAAGGAAATATTTCATTAAAGGTTAATTTTTACCTAATGAATAATAATGAATGTTATTTTGGTAATAGTTCCCAAAGTTGACCATCTCCCAACAAATTTCACGATGAATTTTACTGAGAACACATCATAGACAAATAAATTATTCTAAAATTATTAACAACAAACAGTGCTCATTGTTGCTAGTAAAAAAAAAATGCCAGATACAGTTTTTAAGGGACATAAAGCATCAATAAAAGATGACCAGAAGCCATTGTAGTTATAACAAAATGACCATTAGTTCCTGAATGCAAAGTAGTTACAGTATCTCCCAGATGAAGCACATTTTCGTTTTCCATTCTGTTTGGTTGGCAATCTTGTTCAATTATGTAGAATAAAGACATTTAAGAACAAAATGGGTCCCTGATCATCACTAAAGTGAGCCTTTGTTTAAAGGAACTCAGAAAAGCCTACTGTTAATCATTTTAAAGCATGGTACAATCCTACTTCTCAAATAGTGTTTTAATTCATACTCTTTAAATGTTTTGCTATGGAAATTCACAACAATTAAGTACAAACATTTGGTGACTTATATCATGAGGCTTAAGGGGTCCTGGAACCCAATCTCCAGAAGAGGAAAATAGCAACCATGCTGTGTTAAGTTTTCACAAAACTTTTTTTTTTCCTTTCTTTTTTTTTTTTTAAGAGATGGAGATGTGGGGAGTGGCAGAAAGAGAAAGAATCTTAAGCAGTCTCCACACCCAGCTGGAGCCCAACACAGGGATTGATTTAATAACACTTCGATCATGACCTAAGCTGAAATCAAGAGTCAGACTCTCAACTGAGTGAGCCACTCAGGTGCCCTCACAATACTTACTTATACAGGAGTGTCATTATTCAAAAAGCCTGATTCAATGATTCAAGATAATTGAATTTAGAGCCCTTGGGCAAGTGATTATATTACAAGGGATTATAAAAGTTTTAACTCATTAAATATATACATATGCAAAATAAATAAATATGCATGTAAATATAGATAATTGCTATAAAAATTAAATAGGGTATAGGAATAGAAAGTAAATGAAAAGGGCTAGATCCATACAAAATAATAGGGTGACTGGCAAAATATCTAAGCAGGAGATATAGTTTTTTGACCTTACTGAATGAGAGACTGGGTTGGAAGATATGAATTACAAGTGTTCCAGGCAGCAGGGACAGCAAGTGAAAAGTCCTGTAACATGGTTAGCATGCTTGAGGATAAACAAAGAGGTCAATGTGGCCGGTGGAGAGACTGAATGTCAGTCCATAGAAGACTAGGACAGTGACATAAGTAGGGATAGATCATGTTGGATCTCATAACTAGGGAATAGATTTTGATTTAATTTTGAATATGAGGACCAGCCTTTGTAGGCTTTTGAACAGAGGAGTCACACGATATGATCAGGTTATTTATTTTTAGAAGATCCCTCTGGTTGCTATTTGAAGAGCTGACTACTGGGTAAGGAGATCAATTGGGAGGCTACTGAAATAATTTAGGTGAGAGAGACCAATGATTTGATGTCAATAACAGTGAAACCTCTTTCAACCATACTGCACACTTTCAAGAGCATGGTAGTTCATTTTTGTCTATTTTTTTCTTCCAGTTTGAAGCAGTATTTGAAATATAGTGACATTAAAAACATTTTTTTTGAAAAAGAGAGTGAATAAATGAATAAGATGATAAAAATAAAAATTTTGAATATTCAAAACTATCATTAGCTAAGAAAAATGGAAGCAGTGAAAAGTTAGATATAATTTCATAAGACTCCTGAGGCTTATAGTGGAATGCATGAGTTGATATGATTATATGAGAGGATAATCCATTTCAAAGAAATAGATCAAATACAAGAGTTAAGAACATATTTTTTCATGTTGAGTTCACACATATTGAAATCCAAAACCAGTGATAAACACAGTGAAAATCTTTAGAGTTAAAATAAAAGGAAGACTGGACAGAACAATTTTCAAATTTTCAAATTAAAAATAAGTGCTTTCTAGAAATACAGATGAATAGTCTTAAACATGATTTCATAAAACCCATGCACATATGTGCCACATGTGCACACATACATAACATGCCACTCTGGATGGATTGCATGAAAAGATGTTTTTACTGCTTAGAGAAAGATGTTACAAGAATTAGGAAATATCACATATTAATTAAGGAACAGCTATGTAAATCAACTGCATTTTCTTCTCAACATTTGGTACAAGTTATTAGATCCATAGTTCAGGGATATGCTATAGGCAGACTTTACCTTAATTTCAGAAATATATGGATTTTTTTTCAAATTATATATGGAGAGATGTCAGCTGGATAGCTTTTTAGCTGCTTTAGAAATTATAATAAATAATATATAACAATATGTATTAAATAAAATATCCATATCAATTTACATATTGTCTTTTATATTATATCAAAGGACTCCCTATTTTAGTTCTTTCCATTTGACTAAATGTGAATAATGTGAATTGTGAATAATGTGAATAATGTGAATGTTGTTAAAAAAGTATGCTTTTCAATTTGGTGATAGGGTACTACTCAAGAGGATAGCTAAACTGTTAAAAGATAAAATCTAATGTAAATAAATTCTCAATGAGAATCTGAAAATAACTAACTTAATAGGACACATGAAATCATGTATAGAAAGTGTATGATTAGAAAAAATAGTCATGCTAAAAACATGACTGACTTAGCAGCAATTCATGAGAAAGAAATTAGAGAATTAGTTGAATGAAAGCCAACTGTTGGGCAGACAGAGGTAGGACCTCTCCAAAATGGTGACCTAAGGCTAATAGGTGGGGTCACCCTTCCCCCAGATGTCACCTTCGATAAGTTCCGAAAACTCATCAAGTCACAAACAACTCACGACCTACCAAGACCCACCTAAAAGAAGAAAAACACCAGAATTAGCCAAAAGCAAGAACATGGACCCTGCCTCACCTTATCACATAAAACCACATGTCCCTAACCACCCCCCCCCCCTTTTTTTTTTCTTAACTTGCATAGGCATAACTCCTGGGCGCGACTTCCCTGAAGTGGGCCTCCTCTCTGAGTCACTGGACCTCACCAGGAACGCTCCCTATTAAAGCACTCTCGAACCTACCGCCTGGATCTGCTGCCTTTAATTTTCTCCACCGATCATTAAAAAGAAAACCTAACACCAACTTTATCTGACATCAAAGTAGAACTTTACCCTTTCGAATTTGGTTTACCTCTTCCAGGAAGGCTTCTTGACCCTGAAATGCTATGTGGATACACTTTTTCTACATTTAAATTAGTTTGGTTATATACTAATCCCAAAACAAAGAAGTCTAAGATTATGGAATAATAAATACTTTGGGTTTCTTTGGACATTAGTTAGAATTCTAAGAAGTTCAAAGAATCCTTCTAATTTAATATAACTCTAAGGTCACAGATGTACCAGAAAAAAAACCTGATATTACACTTAATGTCTTAGGGTCTATCCTTCAATTGCCTCTTTTCTTTTTTATTGTTTTAATATAAGAAATGTCCATTTCCTGAAAGGTGAAAGCAGCATCTTCCTCATTTCACCTGTGCTGTTTAACAACATGCTCCCCCAAATAAATCACCCACTACTTAAAAACAAATATTTAAAATACCTGATACTTCAAAATTAATAATACTCCTCACAGATGTAATTGCCCGAACAAAACATAGACTAATAATATGAATAAAAACATTAAGAAAGACACTTAATGAAATGTATGCAACCTAATTATGTTAGTGTACTTTTCAAAAGATTATTGGGATTTTATCAGGAGGTAGTTTCTGGATTTTCTTACTTTTAAGATAATTTCAGTATTTAAGTAGGCCAGAGATTTCAAAACATAACTGAAATATAATTAAAACATAAAAAACAAATATAAAACACTGGAGCCCAGAGCAGTGCGGGCTACTTAAAGTGGTACTTAGAAGAGAATTTAGAGCCTTAAATGTATAGTCTACAGTAGAAGAGAGGTTGAAATTAAGAAGACATGAATCTATTTTTAAAATTTAGAAAAAAATGTAGCAGTGAAAGAAAGTCAAAGAAAATAAATAATACATATAAGACTATAAATCAATGAGAAAAATACAATAGATAAGATAAAGTAAAAAAATGCTTTTTGCAATGATTAATAAAATTGATTAATAAAAGTTCCTGGTTTACTAGATTAAGAAGAAATGAAAAAAGTACAAATTATAGCTGAAAGAAAAGCAACATAAATTTAAGCATTGCAGACATGAAATATTTGAGAGTATTATGAATAAATTTGTTAATAATTGTGAACACTTAGGGCAGCCCAGGTGGCTCAGTGGTTTAGTGCAGCCTTTGGCCCAGGGCCTGATCCTGGAGACCCGGGATCGAATCCCACAGCAGGCTCCCTGCATGGAGCCTGCTTCTCCCTCTGCCTGTGTCTCTGCCATTCTCTCTCTCTCTCTCTCTCTCTGTCTGTCTGTCATGAATAAATAAATAAAATCTTTATAAAAAATAATTGTGAACACTTACATGTAATGAATAAATTGCTGGAATATAATTAATTCCAGGAGAAATAGACAATCAACTAGTACTATAACTAGTTAAAAAGTTTAACCTAGTAGTTAAAAATCTTTGGTCCAAGAAAAGTCCAGGTTCAGATAATTTCACCTACCAGGTTTCCATAATTATTAACAAATAAATAATTCTCATATACAACAAGAAATTACAAAGTGTATAAAAAAGGAAATTATTACTCAAGTAATTTATGAGGCTATCATTACATTGTTACCAAAACTTGACAATCTATGAGAAAGAAAAACTTGTGTCCTATATTCACTCATGAATAATGACTTAGAAATGCTGAATAAAATATTAGCAAACCAAATCCAGTAATAAATAAAAAGACAGATCAAGTGTAGAATTGTTAAGTTTGATTTCCATTACAAAATCAATAGAAAAAATTTACCCAAATAATAGATTAAAGGAGAAAAGTTATCTTATTGTCTATTTCAATAGATCAAACAAAAAACCTTAACTTTCACTTAGGTTTAAACAAAAATAAAGCAAAATCTCAGCAAACTAGCTCCAGCAATCATAATAAATGTATTTTTATTAAATACAGACATAGAATCTTTAAGTACATGTCTAATTTGCTATAGTGAGAATTATAACAAGTCAAGGGTTGCCACCAATAACCACTATTCACCATTACACTGGAATACTCAGTAAGTGCAGTAACTAGAACTGAACAAAAAAGAATGAGAATTATAAGATCTAGAATGGAAAAAAATAAGCACTGTCATTACTTATATATATAATGAGTGTCTACACTTAAAATTCAAGTTAACCTATAGGTAAATGATTATAATTAATAGAAGAGTTTAGAAAGTTTTCTAAGTTCAAATAAATCTTATAATTTATTAACATTCTATAAACCAGCTACAAACAATGTGGAATTTCAATAAAATCAGTAACACATACAATACCCATATAATGTTAGTTTTCTAGGAATAATGCTATAAAAAATTTGAGAGTAAAATTATAAACACATCTCTAAAGACAATAAATAAGCAGCAAATAAATATAATATATGCCATAGAATGTATGATTCAATATTGAAAAATAGTCAACTCTTAATTTAATTAACCTCTACCCCAGAACCATTTACAAAAATATTTATAGCAACGTTATATATAACAATGAAACCTGGGAACTTGCGAAATGCCCATAAAGAGGAAGAACGTTGTAGAAAACCAAACAATGGTAGAAATGAATCAACTAGAATTGCACATATTGACAGAAATGAATCTCAGAAATAATTTTGAGTGAAGGAAGAAAGTCATAAATTATTATTCAATTTTTAGATTAAGTCCAAACACAGGAAAAATGCAACAGTATTTTTTAGGTATACATAAATAGGTAGTAAAAAAAAAAAAAAAACTACACAGGTGATCTTTTCCCATGGCTTAGATACAAAGATCAAGGATGTTTATTCTGATTACGTCCTTGTTGTATGTTTGTGTATGTACAGTCTTTTTATTTATGTTCCATCTTATATAATTTAAAAAGTGATTGATTTTAGTCTATTTTGTTTGTCACATATCTCCAGATCTCCAGTGATTCATATAACATCTTAGCATTTAAAAGTTTTTTAACTCCATAGAAAATTTATGCTTTAGAAAATTTGTTGTTACCAATTTTTTTTGTAAGTCAGCTTTCCCTTGACCCAAATAAGATGATGACCTCAACAGTATGTTTATACAGGAGGCAGAAAGAGTTCTTTTTTAAAAAAATATTTTATTTATTTATTCATGAGAGACACAGAGAGAGAGAGAGAGAGAGAAGCAGAGGGAGGTGCAGGCTCCGTGCAAGGAGCCAGATGAAGGACTTCATCCTGAGACTCCAGAATTACGCCCTGGGCTGAAGGCAGGCGCTAAACCGCTGAACCACCCAAGGATCCCCCAGAAAGAGTTATATGAAGCAGAAATATATGTGAAGTATTGGATTTTGTATCCAAAACTCATCAACACAAGTGAAAGTTAGGCATACCAAATCAAGTTAAAGAAACTTAGAGGAAATAATAATTATAGTTATCAGAGTTTATAAGTTTATCATATGTTCAAATAATTGGCCAATTACTTTTGATATATCATCTTTAATCCTTACAGCAATTTTGCAAAGTATAACATCAGAAAGATAAATTCATTTGTCACTTACTTAGCTCATGTAAAGAAAAGTTAGAATCTGAACCCATGTGTCTCTCCCTTGCACATGTTCTCTTGTCATTACTCCGTATTGCCCAAATATTATTATTTAATGCCTGAAAGTGGTGTGTAATGGAACATGGTAAGACCTGATTTTTAATCTTGCTCTGCTAATTATTAGCTGTTTGACTTTGGAGAATATTTAATAAATTCTTAAGGACTCACTTCCGTATTTCTTTTTCTTTTCTTTTTTCTTTCTTTTTTCCTTCTTTCTTTCTTTCTTTCTTTCTTTCTTTCTTTCTTTCTTTCTTTCTTTCTTTCTTTTTACAAGTTGGTGATAATAATACCTATTAGAGTTATTTTGAGGATTAAATAAAAGGCATGTGTGAAGTGTCTAGTACAAAATATCTATTCAATAAATTGCACCTTCAGTTGATTAATTTATGTGAACATCTCCAAAAAGTTTCAGCATCCTGGGGTTAGAAAGAGACAGGGCTGATGGAGCAAAGAGAAGAAAAAGATAAGGGAGCTGGAAAAGTGAGGATGCTGGTAAGGAACTCACTTTCTTAATAGTTCACGGGGTCATGGTCAAGATGGGGAGACAATGGATCCTAAAAGAGGTTGGTTCTCTGACAAATAGAGAAATCCTTGGGATGAGCAACTTCAATGAATTTGGGAGGACAGAGGAGCTTTATTTAGAGAAAAGGAATGGAAGAAGAAAATGAGGGAAGACTATAATTAGGTCAGTCACAACCAACCCAGAGCAAAGAACAGTTCACAGCCTGCACAACTGCATAACTAGTTAAATACTCTCACTCCAGTTTTCCTGATAGGATCAGCTATGAGAAAGGTTGACCAGGAGGACCTCATATTGTGATTACTCATAGTTTTGCTGCTGATTTGACTTGGAATGCAGTGTCTCAGTGCTGCTCAGATGTCTTTACCAAACAAGAGCTTCTCTATTTCTATGACATCTTCACTATGAAAAAAAAAAAAACCAAAAAACAAAAAAACAGAGATCCTCCAGCTGAGTAAAAGCATATGGACTTTCTACCATATGCTACTTAGTTAGCTTGATTTCTAATTATATACCTTTCTGAATCCCTGTTACCAACAACATAATTTTACAATCTTTCTACAAAGACTGATTTTTCCAGCTGCTTTTACCAAGAAGTACAATGAGTACAATGTTTTCTCTATGTAGCCCAAAACTAGGATTCTGCTGCAATATATACAGACCTACTTGATTTTTTTTTAATTGACTAGCCTGTTTGCTCAAGTATTGCCAACCTCAGGTCCCCAGCTCCTGTGATCCACCAACTTGCTGTACCCCCACCAACACCTAGAATTGTCGTACCCCCTGGTTATTGTGCATTGTCAGTTAGATATACCTCAGCCCTAACAGATGAATCAAGCTCAAGACAGATGTCTACTAAGTCAATCAAGTCTCACTGATAAATCTCAAAGTATGCTCAGAAATTATTAAAAAGTAGTTCAGAAATATGAAGTATAGATTTCTAAAGCTTGTATGATCTCTTCTTCAGCTAATACTGTAAAGGCTATTCATTATTTGTTTTATCTTTGAAATTTGAAATTGTTTTAATTCTGCCCAGCATTGACTCCAATACCCCCACAAGACATACCTTACTATATGCAGAAGAAATGCTAATTAAAGATCCTTTAGGTGACAAATGAGATACTTTAGTAAGTAAAGTAGCACTTTGGCTTACACTGAACTTCATACCTGAGCGCATAGCCTCTTTCTGAATGCTTTCATAGTCATGCCAGTCCTTTCTTCTCAAACCATCTGTCCATGCATAGAATTGCCCATCTCCCAGGCCCAGTGGAAATGTCTGTGGAAAAGGAAAGCATTCAGAGCATAAAAAGGAGGTATTCCTTTTGCATGGCAGATAAACACAGCCGAGTACATAATAGGCAATCAAAGAATATTTGTTGAATAAGTGATTCTTCTACGTATACTGAAAAGAAAGCTATTCTAGTGACAAGATAAATATACATTTTAAAACCCTTTTCCAGCTTTTAAAATAAGAGCATGGGTCACCCACAACCCTTACCATTTCCTACTTTGTTTCATCCAGAGACATTAATAACTCAGTGTATCACCTCCTCTGAGCACACCCCTAGTAATGAATGGTATTAAATGGAGTTAATTTTGTTTGTGATTTGTACAGTTTCATTCATTTTTATCAAGTATATTTGAAAGACCTGATAATGATATTAGCAACCATTCACTGAATGCGCACTATAAGCCAGACACTATGTTATTTATACTCTGTATAAATATAGTTTAATCTTTATGATAGTCTTTGATTGTAAGTCTCCATTTTTCTGCCAGTTAAAATAAGGCCCAGAGAACTAAAATAATTTGAATTAAACCACAGTGGCAAAGTCAGGACTTGGAACAGTTCTGTTAAGACCAGAGTTTTGTAGTCTTAACAACTATTAATTCTATCTCCCATCTAGATTTCTGTTAAAGTATGGTACATGGTTACACTTGCAGTTGAAATTATCACCTACTCAACAACTGTAGTCACAACATATGTTTTATGTTTTGGCAAAACCCAATGTGTTCCAATGTCAACTTGAAAATTATATTTGTATGCATTGCTAAAACTACTTTTTTTGGTGTTTGTTTTTGGTAATAAGAAACATGTTTTGAATAAAATTTATTTTCAAAATCTTAATACTCAACACTATGTAAAATGTTCTCATAATCACATACCACTTTTCTTTTATTTGGTTTATTTTTTGAAATAAATAATACTCTGACAGAATGAAGAGAAAAAAATTAAAGTTTAAATTTAGATACAACAGAAGCAAATAATTTCAGTAAGGAAATTTTATTCTAAGAGGATTTCCAAGTCAAATAAAATGTCTTATTTCTTAGTTTGAAACAGTATAACTATTGTGCTTATGAAAAATTATCTGAGTCCATCTTTGTAGGTTACAAAGGAGCCACTTATTTGAAAGGATGAAAATGGAGCTTGACATTTAAAAAAAGTACTTAAAATCAGAAGAAAGATTTGTCAAATTGACTATTATCTATATATTTAAATGAATTTGTTACAAGAGTGGTGATTTCAAGAAAATGAAAATAATAGAGAAATAAACATATAAGAATGATGATAAGTTTATATAAAATATTAAAGATAGTAAGAATACATTTTATAAAGAGGATGAAAAGAAAAGCTATAGAAAAGTTAACATAAAAGAATACAATAGAATAGAAGAAAATGGGAATAATAATTTTGGACAGAAATTTGGGCTTATAATAGCAAACATTAGAAAAAAAATGTCATGCATTTGACATTCATTTCTTAATTAGAAATTTTACCAAAACTCAGCTGGGAATCAGAAATTTTAAATAATTAAATAGCTTTAAAATACAAAACTTGTATTTTGCCTCAAACTTGTATTTATAATAATAAATACTGCACAGTAATGAAAATCTCTTACACTGATTTAGATAATACCAATTTATAAACATCACTTTCAGATTAAAATAGATAATTTCAAAATAAATTCTGACTTTAAACATGGAGATATTCTTGTGTAAACTCCAAATATACAAAACTCTTCAAACCTATTGGTTCACAAACAGGCCCCTGAACATGGAGGGCAAGGAGAGACCAAGGGAAGAGGCAGGCCCCTCTGGTATGGTAGGAGACAGGTGGAATAAGCAAGGGAACTTACATATGAAGCTTCTCTGGGGTACCACAAGACAAGTAGATCCCAGCACAGGCCCTCTCGAATCTTCAAAGTTTATGTAGAGGCCTTAACTGGGTTCAGTCATATATGCAGTCCAATACTTTCAACATCTTACTCCCTACTCCCTCAAGGGTGTTGTTTTAAACAGCTCCTAGTTGTGGGAATACTAGTGGATTATATGTTTCAAGGATGAGGAAGGGGTGAGGAGCCTCTGATTGCCCCAGTCCCATTCCTGTCGGCTGGTGGTCATGTCCTCATGACAATCTCCTACCATCTTGGCCAGCTCCTACCATCTAGCACATTCTCCCTCTTCTGCATGTACCCTATGAAGTCATCAAGGGTTTTATTAGCATGGAAGTGATTAATTTGGTGGCTATCTGTCTGCATTTGACTCAGAGGTCACAGCAACAACATAGGCACATAACAAGTGAAAACAACACAGGTTAAGATAACGATTCCCAAAATAAGTAACATTTTTTTTCTTTCTACCAAGAGCCCCATGATCACAACCATTGATTTACGAAGTCCTCTAGGCTGGGGGTTAGATTACTCAGGATGTTTACTTGTTTCCTCGTATGATTTAATAAAGATGATATGTTAACAGACTCATCAGGTGTGAACACACACAGTCTGTTTGGATAATGGCATGGTGCTTCCTTGCAAGGCAGTAATAGTGTCCAAGGCCATACTATTTTGTAAGACAGTTTTTCTTATTTGAGACATTTCAGTATTCAGTAATACTGTTGGCTATCCTTTAAGGCTTGCTGGGTGAATTTAGTAAGGACTTCTATGTATGCTACAGGGTCCTTCAGACCAACAGAGGAAACAAAGATGGTGGTCAAAGGACTATACCATCAGAAAACAGAACATGCCTACCTGGCCCTGAAGAAAGAGGGGTGGCATCTTTAGGGACTTGATCTGGTTGTGCACGTCATAGGAGACAGCACTGTCAGGCATGAGGAGTTGGACTGAGGAATGGGATATACCAGACCAGAACCCTCACCTGCTTCCCTCTTTTGATGGTGCCTGTTCTATTCCAGGCATACTGCTTTTCAATAGATCTAGATTGCAGCAGGATAATGAAATCCCGGTGGAGACTGATTAGCTTCCCCTCACCCAAAGGTGCTAAGTAACTCACCCATTCCAGTAGGATATCTCATTGCAAATTCCAATAGATAATTCCTTTCCTAGGTATGATGCTCAGCAGCATAGCATGTTGATTCCACAGCTTCCAAATACAAATACAAAGCTATACAAATACCTTATAGTATTTGGTGCCTTGGCAGGGGTCTCTAGTCTGGCATATGGGGCAGTGGGGCCTACTGGCTGACCATAAAAATGTACTAAAGTCTTGACAATACTTTAGTCTACCTGGCCAAGGTGGTTTTTCCTCTTAATAATTTAAACTGCTGCTTTAATATTCCATTTTTCCTTCTTACTACCCCTACTGTTTTAGGGTTATAGAGGAGATGAGATCTTTATTCAATGCCATGTTCTTTTCCTCATTTTTGCACATCATGACCTTTGAAATGTAACCCCCAACCACCATCTACTCAACATTGGTATCCATGCATGATACTCAGCTTCTCTAATCACCTAACAGTGGCAGCCTGGTTTGCACAGAGGCAGTGTCCTCACAAACCAAAATATGTTTAGAAGCCCCTCAGAGGGAAGGTCCCAAAATTTGCTAATATCTCACTGTTTGGGAATGCTATTATTTAGGGAATCTGCCCCAGACTCCTTTGGCAGTTGCCTTCAGCATTGTTTAGACCACACATAACATGCCGTTACTGCATTAAACAAGCCACTGTATTTCAAAGGTAATGTGTCATCTTCAGCAATATACCATCCCACCCAGGCACTATGGCGGTTGCTCTTTCTATGCAATTAATCTGCTTGTCTACTAAAGGTTTGGTTTATGGCTCATACCTAAGCCTGGACATCAGCTTCCTGATTGCCAGGGGTTGTCGGTGGCTTTATGAATCTAGACACAGAAGGCAGTGAGGTTTGCCTCAGGCTGTTGCAGGCAAACCCAAATGTGTTTCCCCATATCCTGACCCCACAAGGGCTCATTCGTGATCATCCACTCCTCAGGTTTCCATTGCCCAAGCTAAAGGGTTAATCCCTTTTGAACAACCCAATTGTCAGTGCAAAGGGCTACAGGCCCACCCTCATAAGTGATCACCTGCCACACTGCTCTGAGTTTAGCCTAATGGCTGCTATAGTTCATTCTTGTTTCCATCCAGATGGTGTCAGGGTTGGGCTGTATAGCAACTGCAGCCTCTGGGTAGATAGCCCTGACTAGATCACCCATTGAGAATTTCTTCTGTTCCTTCTCTACAGGCCATCCCAGCCAACACAGGAATAGGGGCAGGGGCATTTGGAGGATCTGCATCCTCTGCAGCGCCTAGTAGCACCTGCATTCCTAAGACATGGTGCCTCCCTGCTATAAACAGCATGCCACTTAGTCAAAGTGGGAGTTGGAGAGGAGGCAGAAGTAGGTCAATAAAAACATATTCTCAACCCATCTGTTGACAGGAAGGAAAGTTCTTTACGCAATGTGCTGTTCCTTTGTGAGAAGATTTATCTGGAGGAATGTTGCTAGGAACTACTGATCTGTGGGAGGTATATCAGGTTTCTGGTCCCTGCCAGGGTCTGAAATCCTAGGATACTTATTCTTCTCTTCTGCTATCTCTGCCATAGTGCCTAAGTCATATCTTTTAGAGTCACAGATCCATCTAACTAAAATGGTAGCCCTGCTTGGGAGATGCTCAAGCTTTAATCAGGTTCACTAGTAGCTTGTCTTTCTCAAAGGGGGCTTTTTGCTCTTATGCCCAGTCCCAAATGTGCCCTTGACCTACCAGGCAGTATAAGGGATGGAGGTGCTGTGCTAGGTGGAGAATAAATGCCTTTCAAAACTCTCAAATCCCTACAAAGGCTTGTATCTTTTTCATGTTCTTAGGGGTCAGGTAGGCTTTTCAATCACAGCTTCTGGGACAACCCACATCTTACCCAACTAGATGATTCCCAAAAACTTTATGGTGGTGTCTAGGCCTTGAATTTTCTGTCGTACACTGCTCATTTTCTCCCTTGCAGATAATCCAACAAAATCTGCAGAGTATCCTGCTACAGAGGTAGGCTTTACTTGTTAACACTGTATCAGCAATGTAATGAGCCCATTTCACTGATGTGGGAAAGGAGAATAGGAGCAGATCTTGGGCTACCATCCCATGATATATTATCAGGCTGTGCATGAAGCCTTGAAGAAGCACTTGAAAAGTACACTGTTGCCCCTCCCTCATGAAGGCAAATCGATCTTGCGACTCAACAGCCAGGAGTATACTGAAACAAGGAAACCATTGCTAAGTCCAGCACTGCATGATATGCTCCTAGGATTGTGGCCAAGGTATCTAAGATGGTGGCAATGTTGGGCAAAACTGAACAGATTGGGGGCACTACCTTAGTCAATTCTCAGCACTGTTGGCAGAGCATACAACACCCACTTGGTACAGTGCTTGACAGCTTCTCCTTTTTACTTATGCCCCCAGGCAATTTATACTGTTTGACAGTTACCAATTTTCATAGGGAGGGGTAGAATTAGTGGTTCCCAGGGTTTTTGTTTTTGTTTTTGTTTGTTTTACCTCTCAGCCCTGGTCTGATTGCTCTAACCCAGAGGTGGAATTCACCTGAAAGGCTTTTGACTTTATAAGATATCAGTGCTCAATATGTTCTCTGACATAGGAAAGATAAAAACCTCATACTCTCATGGCAGGGGGGTGGGCAAGGGATAGGGAATGTCTAATTTGCAGTATCAAAAGGGTCTTCCTGACTATAACCATTTACGTTCCATAACCACTGAAGGCAGTGAGGGGATTAGAAAACTTTTGAGGATTACTACATATTAGAGAATATTTATCTCCAGTATTAACCAGACCCAGCACCTTTTATTTCTGGGGAACCCATGAATAGTGAGCTCAATATGAGGCTTTTGATGGCCTCCAACAGCTCTTACCTGGAGGCAGTTTTGGCCTGCATCTTATAGCTGGGGCATGGGGGGCCACCACTCCAAATAAGACTGTATCCCTGAGTCCTCTGCTGGAGCTGGTGGGGCATCAAGGTTTGTAGGGGCAAGTGGGACAGATCTGAACTGTTGTTCATGTTTGAGGGCTTTCCACAGGCTGATAAACTGTGCTTTATTGCTATTCTGTATTTTCAAGTGGAGGTTCCAACAGCAATGAGGTCAAAGCACAATTGTTTCTGGGTTATTTTCATCAACCCATTTATAGCTAGCTGATTAGGATAGCCTTTCAGGTTTTCAAGTTTCCTCTCTGTCTCTGGTCTTTCTCACAGTAAGTACCCATTCCTAGGATTGTCAGTTTCTCCCATATTAGCAATGGATTACCCAGTAGCATTAAGTGTCTCATCCCAGGACTTGGTTCAGCATGGATATCAGTGCCCTATATAAAATGCTGGAAGTGGACTACAGATTTCCTCCCTACAGTGAATGTGGCCTGATCAGGGTCTTTGAAGACAGGGGCATTGATGGCCTATCCCCTTTCCAACTCCCTAAGCATTTGCTATACCTCCTCTATAGATTCCCATTCCAGCATCTCATTTGTCCACAGAGATCCTCTCTTTGCATGAAACCTCCATGCAGGCTAGAAAATTCAACCTACAAAAGAGTGAGTCCCTTGAACTCCCCTGAGAGCACATGCAGACACTGCCAGAGGGCAGGGTGTGTGGTGATGTTGCTCATTTTTTCTGCCTCCTTCCTGGTCAGAGAAATGCTACAGCCCCCCATTGCCACACTAAACATGTGTGGATGCTTTCCCTGGCCTTTTGCTGGAGCTTGGCAACTGTACCAGTAAACTCAGTGGGAGTATATTCTCTCATCATGAACGTTTCCTGAATTGGAGGTGGTCCCACTGCCTGGGATTGCTATTGCTGTGCTTTTACTTTCCTCTGGCCCAGGGGTTAGACACATGGGGCATTTAGTCTGTTTTACTGTCAATCACGACAACATCCTCCTCTTTGTCCTCCTCCCTCCCCGAGGGATTCCACCTCTTAGCATCCCAATCAGGCTTTGTCACAAGTACCTGGATCCTAATCTAGAGTAGCTGGGACCCTCCTAGCTTTGCAAAATGGCACACTAAGTTTTCCAACTTTTTATCCTGCTATCCCACCTGGCCTGCCAGCCCCAAAGCTAGGAGAGTAGTGGACACCACAAGTCCTTCTCCAATCTCAATTCTCCTTCTGACTCTTTGACTCTAGTTGTGTTAAGAGTTAGTTGGACAATTAGGTAGTTGGGGCCAGGATCCCCAGCAAGAAGATATGGAGTAGAGACAGCTAAGACACAACAGCCCTAACACCCTGTTTTGCAGCATAGATGCGAGCACACTGGCATTCTATTTTACAGCCTTTGCAGAAATGACTTCTGCTAAAGGCCCTAAAAGGAAACAATAAACCACAAAGTGTTTGTCACTATTGTGCACTGGGGCAGCTAAGTCATAAGCTCATAGCCCAAAAATACCACCAGCACATGAACATTAATCTAATAGACAGATGCATGATCAAAGCTCTGACTGGCATGACTCAGCACACTCTGATTGCTTATGAGAGTTCTGCAAAAGAGCTCATAAAAACCCCGAACCCTAGACACTCCAAGGGCAACCCTCTCAGGTCCCCTCCATCTTCAGGAGCTTTGTACCACTGCTCAGTAAACTTTGTTTTGCTGCCTGCCACTGCTCCTTTACTCCACCTCGTTACTCTTCAAAGCTTGTGACCAAGAACCACAGGTGCTAAAGGAAAAAAAAAATCCTCAAATAGTTGGGTATCTGTGGCCACCGAACTGCCCATGGCAGAGGCCAACTCACTGCAGCAGCCATTCTTCTTTCTCTGTCCCAGTGCTCTCCATGCAGTTCCTCAAACAAACGCATCAGACCAGCCAGCGTTTTCAGGTGTCCCCATGCACACTCGGTGGGCCACAGCATCTAATACACAGGCCACCCCTCCTGGTCAAGAGCCAACCATAATTTCCCCCACAGATGCATCCTTCCCAAACACTGTTTCTTCTGTCTCCTAGTTGGCTTGCCAGTTGTTGGTTCACAAACTGGTGCCATACACAGACGGCAGGCAGGGATGGAAAAAAGAGGCAGGCAACCCAACGGGCAAGCGGTGCATTTACTACGCAAGGAACTTACATCTGAGGCTCATCTTGGGCTCTGCAAGACGAATAGATGTCTACACCCAGCCGCCAAATCTTAAAAGTTTGTATGGATGCATTAATTAGATCAGGACACAATGCAAATGGTCTAAACAACACCTTATTCTCTTAAGGCTGTGCCCTTTAAACAGGGTGGGGATGGTGGTAGAAGGACAAGGGAGGGGAGAGGATCCTCTAATTGCAACCATTTAATTTGAGGTTCAACAAGCGGTCATGTACTTTCTATGACCTCCTCCAACATTACCAGGCACATTCTATTGCCCTTATTTTGATTCATTTGATGGAGAGAATTATTAGCAACTGGCAATCCAAAAAGGATTGAATAAAAGAGTTAATCTTTGCTTTCTCTAGACACCCAATGAAAATGACAGTAAAGCATTAGATGAACCAAGAATGCAGATAGTTGTAATGCCTGGGTGGCTCAGCAGTTGAGGGTCTGTCTTCAGCTCAGGGAGTGATCCTGGAATTCTGGGATTGTGTCTTTCCTCAGGCTCTTCCTTGGGGTGCCTGCTTCTCCCTCTGCCTGTGTCTCTGCCTCTCTCTGTGTGTCTCTCATGAATAAATAAATAAAATCTTAAAAAATAAAGATAGCTGAATTGACATAAAGTTTCTGTAAGTGGTTGAGATTGCTGAGAAGGAAACATTTTTAATGCCACTGAATTAGGAAAATATTTAAAATTTGGAGACGTAAGCTATTTCTGAGGGTGAAGTTAAAGGTCCAAACAAAATAACTGGCATTTTTATACAGGGCAGCTAAACTCTCCTGGGTTCTCTTACCAATTCCAACAATAAAGTGATTCCTGAGGCCCATGCACTGTGCTCCCTGCCATAGAGCAGTGGTTTTTGAATGAGAGAAACTTGTTTTCAAGCTATCTGAAACCGGTAAAGACAAGAGTGTCAAGCTATAGTGAAAATCATGGTTCCATGTAAATCTACATACTAAGCATTGTTAACCAAAGCTATCTGATCCCACTTGGCTCCTAAAAAGCTGACATTCCCTTAACACCCCTTGCACAAGAGATAGATGAATTCCTATCCAGAGAATTGAGTTGAAAGAGATAGGGGTATTGCTTCTAGGTATATATACAGGCATTGCATGGGGAAGTCCTCCTTAACCCATAAAACTTTGCAGTAGTATTTTACTACTTCACCTATAACTATGAATGGTAGCCAAGGATTACCAAATATTTGGGAGAGGTTTTAACATAAAATTCAGAGGCCAAAATAAATAAAAACTATAATAAATTAGAAGGAAACAGAGGCAATGGACAGCTCAGAAAAATACTCCCCTGCCCTGCAAAATCTAAATTCAATTCCCTCAAAGAGCTTTAAGAAAAAGTTCCTCCTTGGGGATCCCTGGGTGGCTCAGCAGTTTAGCGCCTGCTTTCAGTCCCAGGGCGTGATCCTAGAGTCCTGGGATCGAGTCCCATGTCGGGCTCCCTGCATGGAGCCTGCTTCTCCCTGCCTCTGTCTCTGCCTCGCCTCTCTCTCTCTCTCTTTCTGTGTCTCTCATGAGTAGATAAATAAAATCTTAGAAAAAGAAAAAGTTCCTCCGTCGAAACAGAAATTAAAGGAAGAAGAAGCACAGCAGTAACAGCAGCATTTAGAGAATTTAAAAACAACAACAAAAGAGCTCTTGGAAAGTGAAAATAGGATAGCAAGCATAGAATGATTAATAGTTTGGAAATTTAAGGACAAAGGAACTCTGCTAAGATTAAAAAAAAAAAAAAAAAAACAAGACAAAAAGAAGGAACAAGAGAGCTGGAGGCAAAGTTATAACATGGAAGGAAGGGAGCAAAATGGCAGCAAGCCTAGAGATCCTCCAGTCCTGAATGGCTCTGCAAAAACACAAACAGAAAAGCTTAAAAAAACAAATAGACAAACTTACCCTTTGTCTACTTTTAAAATGTATTGAAAGAAGAGTTACAGTTCTTCTAAAAAGATTGGGGTGAATTAATGATGCATGCATAAAAATATAAGCAAATGAAAATTGGGACAACTAATAAGGCTCGAGGGGGAAAACAATGTACAAGAAATAAAGTATAATTATAGCACAGTATTTTATTCAGGCATGAATACTCTTACCTAAACACTGGTTTAACTAAAATTGGTTTTATGTTCCAGAGGTTGAGGGAAAAGGTAGAAAAGATAATTAAATATGCATTTTATATAATAAGAAAATAATAGACAAAAAACTGAAAAAAGTCAAGTAATAGTAATACACACATGCTATCTACAAATATAGATGCATATGACAGAGTAAAGATAAAAGACTGACATTGTTGCCCCTGGGTATCAGAAAGCACAAGTAAAGGGAAATGAGCTAGGGGATTGCTGGTTGCCATTATAGGGTTTATATTATGATTATATTTACATTATTTACAAATATTACTTCATATAAAGATGAATCTCAAATAATGTTTCTTATACATTCTTGGCAGTTATCAGTACTCCAACAAGGCGTGTTAGCATCATGAGAATATTTTATGATGGTAGAGGAATCAGGTTAAAGCAGATCATCTGAAACGGTGCTTTAATAAAGGCTATCTGAGGATTTGCTACACTAATACTTCTTCTTATCTGTATCAGTGCTTCTTACAGACCAGCAGCATCAGCATCACCTGGGAACTTGTTAGAAATACAATTCCGTGGTCCCAACTCATGCCTGTTAAATCAGAAACTTTGAGAGGTGAGAGACCCAGAAATCTGTTTTAACAAGTTCTCCAGGTAATTCTAAGGCTCACTAAAGTTTAAGAACCACTAATCCATATGAATAGGAAAGTGATATGATTATCACATTAAGAAAACATGTCAGCCTTATTCATAAAGCATATGTCATGATCTACTGAAGAATCCTTTTTACCCCCCAGGTCTTATGACCAATATAAAGAATAAGCGTGTTTGCACCCTTTTCACCTGCCAGAAAGGTAGGTGAATAAACCTAAATCAGTCCCAGTACATTTGCATAGAAACAACAGTTTAGCCATCCAGGAAATGACCCATCAGTATTCTGACCTTTCCTTTCACATGAGCAATCTCCAGCACCCAGATCCATTTGCTTCTCTCCTGGGTTATATCATGTGTCCTCTCTATGATTACAGTAGTACAGATCCATTATCTCTGACCTTGTAAAATAAATATAACAAGTACCGTATGTTCATGAGGCGTATATTTCAGACTCATTATTCAGTTGGCCATTTATTTGTGAGCACCTTTTGTTTTTCACCTTGTGGAATTTTTATTTATTGCAGTGTCACCACACTACAAATAATTAACTGGAAAAAACTACCAGGGATGGCAGAGACAGAATCCATTAAGTAGAAATCATACACAATAGAGCTGAATCTTGGGATCCCTGGGTGGCGCAGTGGTTTGGCGCCTGCCTTTGGCCCAGGGCGCGATCCTGGAGACCCGGGATCGAATCCCACATCAGGCTCCTGGTGCATGGAGCCTGCTTCTCCCTCTGCCTGTGTCTCTGCCTCTCTCTCTCTCCCTCTGTGACTATCATAAATAAATAAAAATTTAAAAAAAAATAGAGCTGAATCTTGGAGCCTACTGAAAGATAATATACTTGAGAATGGATCACGAGAAAAAGTTCCCTAGAGTAAAACATGATTCGTAGACAATGTGTTTACCAGAAGTAGCAAACTGAAACTCTTTCTGGGGTTGGAAATGTGGCACGAATGGGCAAAAAACTGAGGTGTGCTACTCTAGGAATTGATGGATTCTTGAGCTATCTAACTACTATATTTAACTACTGAATGATCTTAAAACACGTCTCAGGGGCTGTCTGCAAAATACTGGTGAATAAAATATTCTCCTGCCCCTTGCTTCTAAATTAGACTAGTTTTATTTATTATAACTACAGATAGTGATGACATTGAAAAGACACATTTGTAAATCTTGATGAAGAAAAGATTGTCTGTATCCTAAAACCTATCTTAAGTTTTATAAATCAATAACCAATGTACTTTTATTCTTACAATCAACCATAAACCTACCACTATACTTGTTCCTTAGAAGACAGTGTGATATAGCAGAGATACTCCAGATCCAGGACCAGAGACATAAATTAAAATATTTTGAAACCATATGCAGGAAATCTACTTTTCCTTTAGGTCCCTCAGTTATGAAATATGTGAAATTCATATATGAAATTAGGATAATAAAAATAAAATCTACGTTACCCCCAAAAGGTTTTTAAAGTGGTAGATAAAGCATGTGAAAGTCCTTAGCTTATCAAAAAGTAATATAGAAATGCCAGTTGTTTATGTCATCTAATCTATTTTTTATAGATATTTACTTCTGTTGTCCTCGAAATGTCATAACATTGTTGCAAGGAACAATTTATATACCTTTAAACAAATACTAGACTATGTGAGCCAAACTCTATGACAGTATATGTTAATACTATACAGAGATGGGTATGAATCTTATATTGGGTGTGATTAAGTTTCTAAGCCATATAGAAGATGTTCTAAGGTAACAGAACACTACCAAAAAAGCAATATAATGAGTGGTGTGGATGGGGAAAAGAAGATGACGAACATTTCTTAAACAATTTTATCTTGATATGAGCCAGGTGATGAACTGGAGTTCAGAAGTGTTAAGATTACATAATTAAAAGTTTTCAAGATCACATGTCTAATAAGTGCTAAACTAGAATATGAATTATGTCTGCCTTTAAATCTTACTAATTACTAAAAATAAACAAGTGTGGAGATTTTTATGATTTTTATGATTTTTATGATTCTTATTCATTTATTCAAACTTTATTGTATAAAGTCACTGAAAAATATTAGAAAATAAAACCAGAAAGATAAGATGAAGCCAAAAAAATCATATGCAGGATTTCCGACTTTATGCACTGAGCCATAGGGAATCATTAAGCCTCTCAAGCTGGAGAGTAATTCAATGAAATGTTATGCAAAGGTTAGTTTTGTTGTTGTTGTTCTAACATCTTCCTTCCTGAGTGTGAGCCCAACTATAGAGCATTCAGTGGGCCTAGAACAATCTACAGGGAAGGATGTGCATTTTTATATACTCACAAAACATAGTGATAAGTTAGTGTCAGAGCATAAAATCATTTTTTTTAGTGGACAGAAGTCTTGTTCTTTACATTCTGTGTAAACTCTCTGTGATGTCATCTTGTTAACAGAATTCCAAGATACTAACGAAATAAAATAAAATAAGCCTTGAGCTCATATCAGTCACTGAAACCTCTAGTCTCCTTCTTGACTTTGTAAAAATGAAGTCTGAAGTAGAGTTGAGAACTCGAAAGAATGAAGCAAGAAAGAGGCTGTACCAGAGTTCAGCTCATATTTTTAGATCTTAAAATTTTTCAACATAATATGGAGCTCTGAGTTGCTATATAAAATATCTTAATTTTAAATGTTTAACAAATTCAAATATTTGCAAAATATGTTGTGTAGGATTATGCCTTCAAATATCCAGGCTACAGTTACCATTCCCAAACGCATGCCACAGTATTAGCCTTAACCTCACTCAGCTGCTGTAGAAATTCATGGCATTGTCTTTTATCTGCTGTGAAATTGGCTGAGATTACCAAGACCTTGAGCATATAAACCTATCCTCTGTATTTCTATTAGTATTGCATCTCCTGAGAGCACAGAATGATTTTTCATGTATCATTTTAATGAAACTCATATAGTCTCTCTGCAAGGAGGCTGTGTCCATCACTATAACTACAGACAAACACCAAGATAGGATTAGTAGGAGATCTGCAAGAGTGGAAAAGTCAGAGAAAGACTAAGTTCTGGTAAATGGTAACTAAATGGTGCTCTGTTTTTATTTTGAGCATAAAAAAGACAAAACAATCAAGTGGCTTATGTTCAGCATCCAGATAAGATCATTTCCTCCCAATGATAAAGTTACATTGATCACACAACTTGCAGAATGAAATTGTGTCATGTAGATTATGATACATATTTCTGTATCCAATTTATATGCAAAGAAATAAAAGGATACTATCATACTAATGTGTAATAATACCAACATTTTATTTTAAATAACTATATTCATGTAATACAAGGAACACACAATTTGAGAGTTCTACTGACATCTCTTGCTTCTTGCTCCAATCTCTCTGAAACTATTTTTTTAATGAGATTTTCATTCTGTAGTCAGTGGGAAGATTTCAACATTTTGTTTGCAAGGGCAAAGTTCACAGACTCTCATTTTATGATTTCTTGGGGTGTTTGTGAAGAATTTCTGAACAGGCCTCCTTATTTAGATCAGACACGTGTCTGGGTAGCTGAAAAAGAAAGAAAAAATCATGTTTAGTTTTTTTCCCTCATATTGTTACTTCATAAATTTCATTAGCATTATAACCAGAATTAATTGTCAGTAGACAGACGTTTCTGTTAGTAACCAGAGAGATCAGTAGCAAACTATTCTCCTGTGAATAGAGGACAACACCGTTAAGAGTAGCTTTTTTCTTTTTTTTTAAGTTAAAGAAAATTAACTGTAAGTGTTTGATAAAAAACTTCCCTGGTATTAAATAAGGGTTAAGACTCAGCAGTGGCCATAATCCAGCTGGCATACTATATTTCTGTTTAAACACATAAGGTAGAATAGTTGTGTTAGTGACCCTCAAAATTACTATAATTTTTACTTTTTTCCATCACAACAGAAACATGTTAACTCAGCAGGAAAGCCCTTCTTATCCTTGATTGCTATGCAGCAGCATACCTTGGAGAAATATTCAGGAGATCAGCATGTTACAATAATGACAAATTTTTTTCTGAGATTTTTTTCCCATCTCAAAGCATTCTCTTTGTGATTCCTAAGGGGGGGGAGATAAAAAACAATAAAGAAAACTTAGTATAGAAGTGGACAGCATTTCTGTGAAAATTTAAAAGCAAAGAAAGATCATGTCAAAAAAACATATTATATTAACCTTCAAGAATCACCTGGCCCCCTGGTGAAGGAGAATCCATATACTTGCAGTTTTCTGGGGGTATAAAGCCTGGGTTTCATGACCCCCTGAACTTTTCTTCAGAAGGACATCATATGGTGCCTCTAGAATTCCACCCTATCAATTCTTGAAGGAAAAAGCATAGCATCCTCAGTTGTTCTCCAGAATCAATATTATCTTAAAATGTGACTCTATTTTCTTATTAATCTGAGCTCACTGTGCTATGTCTAAAGGGAAACATATAACACAGAAAGATGAAATGAGGATTAGAGAGAAAAAGTGAAGCTCTTTTGTCATGGTAAATATGATAGTGACAAGGAAACCAAAATAGAGTGTCAATTCTTTCTCCACATTTTATTTGTCTCCTGGGTGTTTTAAAATAACTACTAACAAAATAAACATCAGAATAGCACTAAATTACAACTGAGGATATAGAATTAGTTCATAATTAAGAATTGATTAGACTATAGCATGGTTTAGGCATCTATTTCAAACTCTTAAAATATCACTGTATAAACTTATGCTGAATTCAGGCATTTTTATCTTTTTCATAACAATATCATCAATGCACCAACCATAGGCATGCAAATGTAGATAAGACCTCAACATTACCTTCAGTGAGGTCTTTTCTGCTTTTAGTATTGTTGGAATTTTTAATGACTTTGATAGTGATAATTTTAAATTTTTATGTGAAGGAAATTAATGAAGACAATTATAATATACAAACTTCGTATTTGAGAGAGTCAAAAATGTTTTTGAGGCTGTCTGTCTTAACAGTTGAATTGGTGTTTCAAGTTAATTCAATCTTCAGGAAAATTTAATAAAGGTAAACATCATCAAAAATATCAAAACATCAAAAATATATTTTCACAGTTGTATCACAACTTAGAAGCAAATCTATATATAATGGATCACTGGTAAATCAGATTTATTGCTTAGAGAACTGAGGGTATTTCTTCATGTTCTCCTTCCACATTCAGTATTTTAATGTTGGTATAATTTTACTGAATCTACCATTCAGCTGGTCAGTCAGCAAGTATTTATTGAGTGCCTGCTGTAACATTAGAAATATAATTGTCAGCCAGACAAAATTATAGCCCTTGGGGACTTTATATTCTAGTAGGATGAGACACTCATTGAACCATTATTAATTGAGCATCTACTATGTGCTTGGCATCATCCCAGTATTTGAGATTTATCAGTGACTAATGCAAAGAAAGATTCATGTCCTTGAGGAGTTTACATTCTAGAAAGGTTATATTTTAATAAATACATAATAAACAAGTGAACTTTATAAGAATGCCTTCAGTAAGGTCTTCTATACTTTATTAATTTATGTAATGGGGGATGTGAGGGGGGAAGGTAGGGACAGAGATGAGTTGAATTTGGGACACACTGAATTTAAGGTGCCCAAGATCTAGAAAAAGGGATGACTGGTAGGTAACTGGATTTACTGGTCAAATGAGCAATAATACTTTTCCATCAGAAAATTTCACTCTAAAAAGTATGCAAAGTATTTTATCTGAATATAGAGACTTGTTCTTATGTGGGTGGGCAAACATCTTTTCAGTCAGAATTGCCAATGCTTTTAATTATCCAAGCCAGGTTGCTTATGATAGTATTGCTTATCTAGCATAAATAGTTTGTCTACAGTGTTTGGAAGAAGGAGGGAATTTCCACTTCTTTAAATACCAAATGATAAAACGTCACGGTTTGACAAGTAGAAGAGAAAGCACTTAAAATCTAAATCTTAAAAGGGTCTTGGATCATGACTTTCACACCTAATTATTCCAAATAACAGCAAAGATGTTTTCCAAGCTCTTAATTTGGAGTATCTTATTCAACAAATTGTATACATGAAAGACAATAGATCATTGTGTTTTCCTGGTATCTACTCTGTATTCTGAAAATAATTTACTTACGGGAAACAACTTCGATTGTTATAATTATAGCTTATAGTCAAAAGTTTTGAAAATTAGAACTAAATTTAAAACACTATTTTATAGAACATAGATATGAGACTGAATAGCTTATTATTAAATGTGAAAAAAAAAAAAGATCTATCCATTTGGTCGTAAAACAAAAATCTCCATAGTATTTATCATTTCTATGTTAAGGGTGTCAAGTGCACAACATTGCAATTTATTCTACTTTACTGTCTTTCTTATCTTGAGAAGTATTAATGAAGGAGGTATTTCATATTAATAGTAAGTACAGATATCAAGGAGTAAGAATATAATAAAATATTTTACTTTTATAATTAGGATTACTTTTTTATCTATATGCTTTAAGAATAAATGACCAACCATACTTGTATAATCTGAGATACTTTCTGATTGCAAAGTGATCAAATCTATAAATGTGACTTTGCTAAACTATTTAGCATATATCTTTCTATCATCCCAAATATCTGAAATAGGTAATTCCTGATTCTTTAGAGAGATAAAATAATTAGTGGTTAAGAGTACAAATTTCAGTATTTCACTTTTTTCTCTATGAAATGGGAAAATAAAATTTATCTCACATTTTTGTAAGATGAGGATAAAATCTACTCATAAAACAGCCATCACAGTACTTAGCACACAGCAAATGTACATAAACACACAGAAACACATTTAACTGATTAAAAATTTAATTATATTTTCAATTTTAATATAAAAATCATAGATTTTCAAGTTAATATTTTGTCAAATACAATAAAGGTATTATAGAATAGCCTAATATAAAAATAAGTAACCTAATGTATCTAGAAAAATAGATTGCTTCCATTCAAAGTCTTGAATATTCTAGTCTTCACAACTGCTATGAACATTTAGAGCTTTAAAATATCTCTAATACAACTAACAATGAATTGTAAAAAATGATCATAAGGGAGTTCCAGTTAAACTTCAGCCTATAAAGAGTTTAAAAGTTGTCACCCTTGTCCTTACTACAAGAATGAAGCTGAGCAAATTTTCTTGGACCCATCAGAGAATTGAGGCTTTGAGAAATCACCCAGAAATCCAGAGGGACAAGCAAATCGAAAAAGCTATAGCCAGGATCTCTTTACTTTGAGCAGAAAATGCAGAAGCCATAAACAAGTACTAATTAAATGATAATTTTGATGAATTGATGGAAACTAAGTACAGACTATCATGAGAATCAGAATCACCTGGATTTTGAATCCCTGGATTTAGGAATCCCTTTCCTTTCCTGGGTTTTACCTCCAGGAGAAAAGGTATCATGTCATTATGATGAAAAGCCGTAAAGATCACCCATGGCTCTGTTGGAAGAGAGGAAAACCAATCTGTGTAAAATATGCCAAGAGTGTTCTCCATAACAAATACCTACCCTCCAGGGGAAAAGAAAGACTACCAAAGACTTACCCAACTTGGGGAAAGGGCATTTCCCTGAGGATTCCAGTCTACTTTAACTTTCTTTTACCATCTAAAGGGAAGTTAATTTTCCAACACCAGCTGAGAGTCCCACAATTCAACCCAATTCTAGTATTATCTACCCAGAGATAGCATCAAGTCCATAGGTTAAGGGTTCTGTCCTATATGAATGCCCTTCACTTCAGATGTTAATTACAAGCCCAAGTGCTTCTGACCCACTAACTATAAATCAGGGATTCCTACACCTCCTCCTTGGGTCAATTAATTTGCTAGAGTAGCTCACAGAACTCAGGAAACCCATTTCTCACTAGATTACAGATTTATTTCAAAGGATATTAGAAGATACAAATCAACAGCCAGATGAAGAGATATATATAGGGCAAGTCCCAAACAGAAAGTTTCTGTTCCCATGGAGATTGGGGCTCAGCATGGTTAAAAGTAGAAGCATTCTGGTTCAATAACCTGGAAGCTCTTCAAACTCCCTTTTTTGAGTTTTTGAGGCTTTTTTTTTTTTTTTTAGTTTTTTGAGGTTTTTTTTTTTTTTTTTTTTTTGAGTTTTTGAGTTTTTGAGTTTTTGAGTTTACATCAGCATGATAGATTAAATCACTAGCCTTTGGTGATTTATTCAACTTTCAGCCCCTCTCCTCTTCCTGGGAATCAGGGGGTGGGCCTGAAAGCTCCAACCCTCTATTTGTTATTGGTTCCTTTGGTGACCACCTCCCATTCTTTGGTGCTTTCCAAAAGTCCCTTCATTGACATAAACTTTGTTGTGGTGGAGAGTGGCTTGCTACTTATGAATAACATGACACCCATTTCACCTTATGGCTTTGGAATATCTTCAGAACCAAGGAGAAAATATTCTAACAAAAGATGTTGCCACTGCTCTTATTACTCAAGAAATTCCAAGGGTATTAGGAGCTGTGAGCTAAGAACCACAGGAAAGATCAAACATATATAAGAAAAAAAAATATATATATATAAATATCTGAATGACCAAACATAAATCTCTTATAAATCACGAGGGAGTTTGGCAACGGCTCACCTACAGAGAAACAGGAACAAGACATTTAGAGGTCTTTTTTGTCAGAAGCCATGAAAGGAAGAAGGAAATGGAGTGAAATAATAAAAATATTAAAAGAAAAAGAAAAAAAACAACAAAATTCAAATCCAGTGAAATTATTTTCCAGAAATAAGGAAGAAATAATGACTTTTATTGACAGACAAAAACTGAGGAAATTCATTGCCAATAGATCTGCCCAGCAAGAAATGTTAAAAACGGAGTTCTTCATACAAATGGAAAGTGGTATAGTTAAGAAACACACATTTGCATAAAGGAAGGAAGAACATGAGAGCAGGAATAAATTAGGGTAAAATCTTTTTCTTATTTTTAATTGCTTTAGGAAATAACAGTTTGTTTAAAATATTAATAGTAATGTATTGGGTAAATATAGCATGTGAATGTGAAACAAAGGACAGCCATATCATAAAGGAAAGGAGGGAAAAATTGAGACTAGTCCATTATAAGGATCTTGTAGTACATACAAAGCACTGTACCATTATTCAAAGGTGGACTAAGATTAGCTAAAAATTCATAATGTAAAGCCTAGGACAACTAATAAAAATTTTAAAAGAAGTAGACTTGATATCTAAGATAGGAAATAACTGGAATTATATAAAATAATCAAAACTATAGAATAGAAAGAGAATGGAAAAATTACTGCAATAGATGGTAAATAAAATGGTAAATATATCAATAATCGCTTTATGAATAATCTGAATACACCAATTAACAGACGTAAGTGGGAAATGTCTGTACTTTCCTATCAATTTCACTGCAAATCTAAAACAACCCTAATGATAATGCATATAAATAAATAAGTGAATGAATGAGTGAATTTAATAAATAAATAAATAAATAGGCAAACCAACCAACGAATTATTATTTTTTTTCCAACCAATCAATTAAACAAAGAAATAAGAATTAGCAACAAATATCTACAGCAATGGAGATAACTCAAAGAGACACAAGAACCAACTGCAACTCTTCCCAAACAGCCAAAGCTAAAACAATTTGAACACAAAGAAGATAATATCAGATTATAACACAATGAGACCAAATGATATAAATAAATGTCCATGAGACCATACTGATATAAATAAATTATTGAATAAGTACATACAGTGGAAAGAGATGAATATTCTTTGTAGAGAATTCCAAATTATTTATATAGATTTCCCACCCTCGAGGAGATAGAACATAATTTTCCACCTCTTAAGTGCTGGCACAGTGACTTTGTTCCAAGGAATGCAGTATGAAGAGGTTGAAGTTGGAGGTAAGAATTCTATAGTGGGAGAAACTTGACAAACATGCTTTTAGTCAGGTGATCAAGGTCACCAAACATCGATATTGATAAGTCAGAGCAATTGTGGTATCAATATGTGGTCATATCAAATAGGTTTTGAAAAACAGTGGTAAAAAAAAAAAAAGAAAAGAAAAAGAAAAACAGTGGTATTTTATATCCTTGATAGGATATCATGAAGATGGCACTTTACCTGAATGGTCCAGCTCCCTAAAATCCATAACCCAGTCTACTTATGAGATAAATAGCAGATAGCTCCCAATAAAGGGTCATTTTACAAAATATCTAACCAGTATTTCTTAAAATTATCGAGGTCATCAGCAAAAACAAGGAAACTATGAGAAATTGTCACAATCAAGATGAACCTAAGAAATATTGACTGAATGTAATGTGGTACTCTAGAATGCATGCTGGAACAGAAAAAAAGTCATTAGGTTAAAAAAAAAATAAGTAAATACTAATACAGTATGGACTTTAGTTAATAAGAATATATTGATATGGTTTCACTAATTGTAATAAACGAATCCAATTAACTTAAGATATTAGTAATAGGAGAAACTGTTCTGATGTTCTGAGAACTCTTTCTACTCTCTTTGCAATATTTCCACAAATCTAAAACTGTTATAAAAATAAAGTTGTTTTTAAGATGACCGTAAGTCTTAGCATTAATTCTGGAATCTTAACAACACTTGCACTTTTTATATTATTAAATCATCCATACCCTGAAGTGCATACTTGTCTTTTCAATTCATGGCATCGTTGTCAAAATTTCTCATTCTTTACTGTGATGTATATTGGCATAATTAATAATTGTGAAGTGAATAATGGAAAAAGATGGCATTGGCTTTCTCTGTGTTGTACTAGTTTGCATTTAGACGATGATAAACTATTCATTTTAATTATTTTTATTTACTTACTTGTCTTGATACCATTTAACATTCTAATGTACCAACAAACCTTTTTGCCAGCTTGACCGGGAAATAGAAATCCATTCAGCAAAATGAATTTGCAGAAGGGCAAATACAAATTTGAATAAAATGAAAATTAAACCAGCAAGCTCTAGCCTCTATTTATTAAACCTATGAATAAATAAATGAAACAGTCTTACTAATAGAATTCCTTATTTTGGTCCTATGTTATCATGCCAACATTAAAAAAAGAGAGAGAGAGAGTGAGAGAGAGAGAGAGAGAGAGAAGTATGCTTAATTCATTGAGTTACAATTGTGGTCATCTGTTAAAATACTGGAGGCTGATGTCAGTTTGTTTTTGTTTTTCCTTGTGTGTGTATATAGTTGTTATGATTCAATAAAATGTAGCATTAAAATAAATAAAGTCTGTTATTATTTTTTAAATGTCTGGTCATCCAGAACTACTTCCTTTTTTGTTGACCAATGACCCCGGATTCTCCCTCTTTAGAAAGATAGTCAGAATAAATAATTTTTTCAAATGAGATTCCTTAAATTATATCACTTTGATGCTTTTGTAGGAACTCATTAAGAGCTATCTCCCAGGGAACCTTGGTACCACCTATATACTTTGAGCTTGCAATGGGTAATTTTTAGAATGCTAAACCATCTTATGGTGAGAGACTGCTTAATTCAAAATTTATCTTTGCAATTTTGTGAAATGTAAGATTATGAGATTATTTGTGGATTTTGAGACAGGGAAAAATGAAATTACTTTAGTAAAAACTTTACCAAATTTCTTCCTGTAACTAGACATCTTTGTAATAGCTTTTTCTCTAGAATAAACAGTAGAACCAAGAAACATAAAAAACCACAAAAAAAGAACTCAAGAATTTCTGTAGTTTAACATTTCTCATATATTTTGAGAAATTATTTATGCTTTAAAAAAAAACCTTCCTTTTTGTGTCTTCATGTAATTTTAACACAAAGCTAAAAAGAATACTTTCTTCTACATAAAAGCCACCTAAGTATTTGAAGGTAATGGTTCTTCAGTTTTTCACAGAGACATGATTACAGAGACTTCATCATCCTTGTCAATCTGCACATATTAACAACCATTCTCATCTGTGATGTTCAGGTAGAATCTGACCAAACCAAGAAGAGACAAATTTAACTTCTTGTTCTGAAACCAATATTTCTGTCAAAGTAGTAATGAGGGCCACTCTATGATCTCACCTATAAAATGTTTTCTTAATATAATTATGTCTTATGATCTTAGAGGTGAAATAATTCACAAAGCCTGCCAGCTTTGTGGACCATAAACAATATATCACCACAATTCTCACTGTCTTCAGAAAAATACCAAATGGTACAAATGTGAGAAGGCCCTTCAGCAGGTTCGGGTCTGTTCAAATTCAGACATTTTTTGAAGCTTAGTCATATTTTTTAAATATATATATATTTTTTTATTCTTGAGAGACACAGAGAAAGAGACAGAGACATAGGCAGAGGGAGAATCAGGTTCCCTTGTAGGGAGCCCAATGCGGGATTTGATCCCAGGACCCAGGATCATGACCTGAGCCAAAGGCAGATGCTCAACCACTGAGCCACCCAGGTATCCCTAGTCATATCTTTGTTAATGCTTCCAAGTTCATAACGAATGATTTTGTTTATGCAGTTATGCTTTAGGAACTCAGTATTTTTAGTAGCACATTGGTTACATATCATTTTTTTGTACTTCAGAAATTCCTGTTCTGCTGTAGGATTCTATGATTTTATATTTAGAGCAATGGTTAATTTACTAAATTAATTTAAAAAGGAAAGAAAGTAGAAAACAATTACAAAAGGATACTTTTCATAGCCTTAAATTTACTGGGGAAAACAAAACAGTATCATTTAAGGGTTAGTCTCTAGTGAAGTCTAATGTCCAACATGTACAGGTCAGAGGTCCTACTTTGTAGTGCTCTTGAGCTCCTGCATGACATCCAGATGACAGCAATAGGAATTGCATAAAGAACTAAAATATCATAATTCAACTAATTATAGCCTCCCATTAATACTTAGTTTCTCACTTTGTCTTTTATTCACTTAAGTGGGGATTGTCTCCATTAAGAATTGGAGAAAACTCTGAATAAGCAGGGTTCTGGAAAACGCCTATAAGTAATACAGAATGAATATAAATTCTAAAGAGTGGATGGATGTTAATAGAAAACACTGTGGTTTAGGAATAGTTCTAAGGAACTTAATTGTGTATCACACACTTTTAAGGGCTTACATTAATTTATTTAATCTCTAAAAACTCCATTAGACAGGACATAATTACAAACCTCTTTTTATCTGAGGAACCTGAGGCACAGAAAATTCAATCAGTCAATAAGTTCAAGGTCACACAGCTAAGAACAGGAAGAGTCAGAATCTATAGGTTCTTAGACAAGTTTTAACCAGTCTCCAGAACTGGTTTTAACAACCACACCACCAGCTTCTTGGAAAGAGGTGTTGTCTTGGCTCTGCCAAAGTTTTATTTAGGAAAGGGGAAGAAATGCTTACCCTCTTCAGAAAAGGTCACCCAAATTGTGATTAAAAATTAACATTTCCAAACAGAATTCTGGAAGCTTCCTCTACTTGAATCAATTTCCACTTAGTCTTTCAGAAAAGGGCACTACCATCCGTCCACCACTTTCACTGTCTCTCTTGACAGTGACAAAAAGCAGCCCTACTTGGTCCCTCAGGGTTCCCTGCTGTCCTTCTAGAATTTAACCTCCACAAAGATCCCAAAGAGGCTTTTCAAAGGGTAACTCAAATCATACACTTTTCACTTAAAGCCACTTAGTGAACTAATTCATTACACTTAGATTGAAATCCAAAGCCCTTACCAAAACCTAGGAGACCCTCACTGATAATAAGCACATGATACACAGTAAGTTTCTTAGAACTATTTCTATAGTGTTTCCTATTAAAATCCATTGTCATTTAGAATATATATTCTGTATTATTTATAGAGGAAAACCTATATAAATAATAGGCTTGTTTAGAGTTTTTAATTCTTAAAGGGGGACAAACACTGTTTAAATGACCAAAAGACATAGTGAGAACCAAGTTAATGAGAAGCTATATTCAGATCCTACATGAACTTACAAGATTCTGAGCTCTTTCCTTTGCCTGGCATAATTCTACCCCAAGTGTCCAAATACAACTGTATCTTCTCATCACTCATGTCTCACTTCAAAGGTCACCTACTAAAAAAATGCCCATTTACCCCCAACCTTGTCCAAAGTAGTCCCCTCTGTCACAATCTATTATATCCCTTCTATCACCTATCCTCTCCAAATAGCTAATCTTACTCCTACTGACAATGTCAGTACAAACTACTAAAACCATTTATATATATTATTTATAGATAATATGCATATTATATATGTCTGTATAATATACATATATGTATATTATATATATATCTCCACTCATCCAGGACTGCTGAGATCATTCATTATAAGGGAATATGTTTTATCATTAAGTAACTTGAACATCTGTTATTGTCTTTTCCTCACTGTGCCCTCCTTTCATCGTCTTCTGAGGTCTCCTACTCTTTCCCTGTACTTGAATCATTTGGACAGGTTTTTTATTTTAAGATTTTATCTATTTATTCATAACAGAGAGAGAGAGAGCGAGAGAGAGGCAGAGACATAGGCAGAAGGAGAAGTAGGTTCCCTGCAGGGAGCACAATGTGTGACTGGATCCCTGCACCCAGGATCACACCCTGAGCCAAAGGCAGACTCCCAACCACTGAGCCACCCAGGTGTCCCTGGACAGTTTTGTTTTTTTTTTTTTGTTTTTTGTTTTTTTTTTCAGATCATCATTGTTGACAAGCTAAGGAGATAACAACTGTCTTTGCAGGAGGCTAGAGTATCTAAAGGGGCTTGTCCAGAGAGAATTAGAATGTACTTCTGTGGAGATCCAGTGGGAACAGTAGAGGAAGCTTCAGTGTTCTTTCGTTAGACATTCAGTTCAATTTTTTTCACCTTATATAATACATCTCCAGATGCCTTTCCCCCCACTGGAAACTCCAGCAATAGCCTTATATGTGTAAATGGGAAAGAAAAATGTATTTTTCCTCTATCTGAAAATTTCAATCCATTGATGGTAGAGCTGGTGAAGGTGCAGAAGCAGCAAGATGAAGGGCTGCTGAGAGCTCTGAAGGAGATGTGAAGAGATCTCTGGAACAGATTTCCAGGTAAAGGACAAACACCACAGAAGTAGAATAAATCCTCTAGTAAAACTGCCTAAATCTTCCAGAGTGTACTTTTGAATTTGTGAGTGGGCAGTAGAGACAGATAAGAAACAAAAGATGAATATCGTCCCTTTATCGGAATGGTCCTTTGGCCTAACTTCAATATCCTCAAACTCACAATGTGTGGATTAGCAAGATGTTGGTCTGGAGCTAGGTCAGGCCCGGCCATCTTTTCCGCTGCCCGACCAGGTCATAACTATGCCAAAAAAGTAAGGAAGAGCACAAGTCTCAGTTTTTGTAAAATTCATCTTCATTTCCATATCATATCTCCCACCACTAGCTAAAGTCTTCATCTGGAAACTTCTATACTGTGTCTGCTATCATGTAATTTTTCCTGTTTAATTTTGCATATCCTTGATTTTTTCACTGACTTTATTGTTTACGCATTCATTTATTTATAGCACATGTATAAAATATTATGCTTTATATTTGTTACTAAGGATGCAAAAATGAATATAATTTGTGACCTTAATGGGCTCAATTCTAGTGTTAGAGAAGGCAAATAAACCAGCAATGTAGTATAGGTAGAGGTTCTTAACTATTTGATTTGGGGGTTAGTAAAAATATATCTTAATTTTTAAGAAACTGAAAATTAACATTTCCTTCAGGAATGAATATAAGCCAGAAGTTACAGAATTTAGACTTCTGACATCTTTATCAACAGAAGTTACAAACATATTTCTCACCTTACAGCTATGTTGAAATATTCTGATTATCCCTTGTTTAAATTATAGTAGTTGTCAAACCCATCACTAAATTTCAGTAACTAATGAATTAGTAAATAAGCACAATGACCACTACAACACAAGTCTGATTTTTAAAATACTTTGGTAACTCTATTTTAATATGTTTGCTTCCTTTTATAATTTTATGTATCTCATTTTATGCATTTTAAAACACCATCCTAAAAAGGTTCTAAGTTTTACCAGATCATCTTATTTTTGTTTAAGTACCCCTTGTCTAGAATAACAACATAATTCATCATCCCAAACAGGACACTTTTGAAAGTGAAAGGATAATAATAATATCATTAATAATTATTAATTAATGTAACTATGAATAATTACAGGTTAGCTGGGGCTATTAAAATATTTTTGGAGTCTATCTCAACCCTCAACTAAATATTAATAATAATAATTATTATTATATTATCATTATTATACTACTACTAATAATAAAGACATTGTTACCAACCAATAAACATGAACAACCAAAAATAGGCAGACATGTCAACCAAGTGAGATGCTAGATAATGTCTGCAAGCAGCCTACTGTTGGTCCCTTCCTTGAATATCAGACAGGTTAGATCCATGTGGTAATTCTGACTAATTATAGACCAGAGAATCACATATTTACCATGCACTGCACAGTTTAGTAAACTATCTTTCAGTTATTACAATGGCGTAATTAAAAAAATTATGGCACATAAGTATACCTTTTCTATATTACCTTATTTTATACATTTTGTATATTTCAGGACAAACATCTCCTAGTTTGTATAGAAGGCAACCTAATGAACTTCACAATTCCTAAGCTTTAATTTTATAAACTCATGTAATTTTTAATAGAATGTTGCATATATTGTAGAATCTTCACAGTAACTTAGGTTTTTTTCTTTTTTAAAAAATCTCAGTCAAGGTACTAAACAACTAAAGATGTTTCACAGAGAAGAGAAAGAGCACCAACTTTTAGAATCATATGGGTTTGGGAATCAAATGCCAATGAAGGAGCCCATCATTTTCCCATACTACGGAAAATGATGTAATACAGTTAACTCTGATTGCTTCACCACCTGCCCCACTCAGTTTAAAATGGGGATTGGGAGGATTAAATGACATAATGTAGGAGAACTCCTTAAAATTCTGTCCAGCTTTTATGGGATTGAGATCCTGTAACAAGGGTCTATAATAACTGTTCTTAATTTCCCTAATACTTAAAACACTATCATTATTCCTTAGTTCTTCATACACAAAATCTTAGAAATAGTTCATCTCCCTTATCTCCTTCACCTAACTTATCAAGTACTGTACCTTTCTTGACAAAGCTTACAGATTTTGTTTTCTTTGCATTTCCCCCATGACCATTCAAATTCAAGTGCCCACATATCCTCATAAATCTTTGCAAACATGTCCTAATTTATCTTCTCCCATAGCAACATATTTAACTACATATTCACATATTTTGTGTTTTTTAATTATATCATTTTTAAACGTGTTACCCTTATTCTTTATCACCTATTTCTGCTATTCAATGTGAGCTTTAATCTCAACATTGACTTTTTGCTTATTTCTCATCTAGTCAAACTTACACATTTTAGTACTGGCAGACTATATTGCCAAACTCAGCAGATAATTTTTTTTTTTTTCTATTCCTATGCCCTATTCTTGGTAATTTAATTCAAACATATTTTTCTCTTAGTCCAATTTTGATTTTGCTGTCTATTGAAACTAATTTAAGTCTTTTGTAATTGGCTTTATTCGAATCACTTTCATTTTATGAAAAAGTTTTTACAAGGTAATGTATGTATGGTTGGTGATGTTATATAATAATTAATATTTCTAACATATGCATCAAGAAAATGGGTTGAACTGGCCAACCTCCTTTAGTTTCCATATTGGCACTGAGAATTTGCAGTTCAAAGACATTCCCACTAGATGTTAGTAATAATACACCACATCGATTTCCAAGTAAATTAGATAAACTCAGAGATAATCTCCCTCATGAAGCTATTCTTAAATCTTTCTTCCCAAAATAATATTTATCTATCTATTTCCTTTAGGTAAGTATATCTATATCTAGGTATCTCTACCTATCCATCTATCTATATTTGGATATTAAATATATATGAGATTATTATTTCCATACTAATATGATTATTATATTATTTCAAAACTATGAAGGGATAGCAAGTGTATTAAAATATTCACACTTTCCATTCCTCTATTTATTTATTTACTCATTTACCCAATAACAAATATAATTCAAGACACTTAATACTCACTGCACTAATTTCTGTCTTTTTTATTAGAAGTTATTTGTCTTAATCTCAGTAATTAATACTAAAGAAGTAAGATCCTGAAAGTATCTTACATCAATTGACTGCAAATCAAACACTTTGTGCAACCTGAATTAAACTGTTCCTCATCTCTGTAGACTCAGCAATATCCATACAATTACAAGATTACGGCAAATTTTTAGCCACTAGTCTTGTTGCCAATGATGTTTTGTGGAATTTTGAGAATAAAAAGCATCAAAGCTTTATTTAGTAAGCAAGTTATTTCCACATGTAAGAGATGTTCTTTCTCACCAATGCCTTACTCTTTACCTCATGGCTTAAACTAAATTAAGTTCACATGAAATTTCTCTGCTTTTTAGATTCTAGCGTGCCAAGGTACCAAAGAGCAAGTCTGCTCCCATGACTTCTGCAACTTTCTTCCCACCCCTTTCTTGGTGCTTTTTATTCTAGCCTAGGTTCATTTGGTGCCAATCGATAATTGGTCACATCCTTCTGCATTTGCAAGAAAGTGGGGGCTACAGTCAAAAAGTAAGTCAGCCTGATGGGGCTCCTGGGTGGCTCAGTTTGTTTTTGGCTCCGGTCAAAATCTAGGAGTCCCAGGATGGAGCCCTGCTTTGGGGTCCCTGCTTAGTGGGGAATCGGCTTTACCCTCTGCCTCTCACCCTTCTGCTCTCTCTCTGTCTCTCTCTCTCTCACTCTCTCTCTCTCTCTTTCTCTCAAATAAATAAATAAAATATTTTTCAAAAGTCAGCCTGAAATAGTGGCTTATCACTATTGCGTTTTGATAATTGACAATTCAATTAGATTGATTAATGAAATTGTTTCCTTTTCTGGTAAATGTCATTTCATGTTCATTATTTAATTGTTTCCACTGGTCTGCAAATTCCACAACAAATATTTTATCTTCTAGCTCCTGTAACAATACTATAAAAACATTTTAAACTAGCTGAATATGTAACAAACACAGTGTATATTGTGCTTATTTAATAACAAGAATTTCAGTGGAGACTTTTACAAAATCCAGCCCCTTATCCTCAAGAAGTGTTTTTAAAAAATAAAAGAAACTGTTATGAGATAATTTTGTTGATCTAATTTCAAAAACTTTCTTATCTCACTTCTCAGTAATTAACAGAGTACATACATATAAAATCTTCTTTGGGGGGAAAGAATGTTATGAAACTGAAAAGAGACACTTTTAAACTTCTCTCTCATAAAGTATGCTATTGGCTAACATCAACAAAGCTTGCTTTCCATTGATAAACAAAAGAGTAATCACAATTTCATGAATGTACACTATAGTCCAGCATTGTGTTAAGTCTTTTATATGGAATAGCTTAGTTGATGCAACACTTCGGATTCAGTATTAGAATCACCAGATTATCAATTAGGAATATACTTTTTTAGGGGCGCCTGGTTGGCTCAGTCAGTTAGGCATCTGCTTTCAGCTCAGGTCATGATCCCAGGGTCCTGGGATTGAGCCCCACATTGAGCTCTCTGCTCAGTAGGGAGTGTGCTTTTCCCTCTGCCTCTGCCTGCTGCTCCCCCTGCATGTGTTCTCTCTCTGTTTCTGTCAAATAAATAAATAAAATCTTTTTTTAAAAAAAGAATATGCTCTTAAAAAAAAAGATTTATTTATTTATTTATTTATTTATTTATTTATTTATTTATTATTTTTTATTTATTTATTTTTATTTTAGAAAGAGAGAGCATGCACATGAGCAGGGAGAGGCACAGAGGAAGAGGGAGAAGCAGACTCCCCACTGAGCATGGATCTGACTTCCGGCTCAAACCCCTGACCCAGATCATGACCTGAACCCAAACCAAGAGTCAATAGCTTCACTGACTGAGCCATTCAGGCATCCCAGGAATGTACTTTTAAAGTGTACCTCTCAGTAACAATTCTCATTACTGTTAATCACATTCCCCTCTACCAAAAGAAAACATTTTAGAACAATCACATAAAATACTGTTATAGACTGGCAAAACAAAAAGGTAAATAAGTTAGATGCTATCATGCATTTACTCTTGTATCTCTGTGTCTGTTCAGATGTAATACTCTGCAATAAAATGAAGCAAGAAAAAAATTATATTCTCTAGTAACTAATGCCAAAACTCACTGTTACCATCTGCATCAGTGCACAATTTCAAATGGCATTAGATTATGAAGGGCACAACAGATTATACAGGCAATTGTAAAACAGTTTCTGGTATCTTTTGTTAGTTCCATTCTACAACTTTTTATTCATATTGCTGACATTTGCAATCATGTAAATAGTTAGTCTCAAACATTAACAAAAAAAAGCACTACTCGTGACTTATAAATGATTCAAGGTAATCGGATTTCCTTAATGCAAGTAAAATCAATGTGCAGTCATGAGCAATAGTTCTAAAATCTAACTTTAAATTAAATATAATTAAACTAGTGTCTTTTAACAACAACATGGGGAAAACTTCAAGTTTGGGAGAGATTTTGTTATGCTCGTTGCAACACGTATTAGTGAAACATCAATATAATTGAATGTAATTCAAGCAGACATTCAATTAAGCCTCTACTGCATCCAGAATACATTGAATTGACAGTTTCATCTAAATTACTGATACTTTTGAAGACATTAACTATATGGATAGATAACCAGTGATTATATTTCCCTAAGTCTTTTACTGTCTGTTGGAATTTCAAAGTTGCTTAATTTCTTTGGATTTTTGATTCCTTGTATGCAAAATGAGGGGAGTTGAACTGATGGTTTTAAAAGTCTTTTTAAATTCCTAAAAATCTACTATTATGGGGATTATTGGAAGAGGAAACCAGGCACCCCCCAGTGGCACAGCGGTTTTAGCACGGCCTTCGGCCCAGGGTGTGATCCTGGAGATCCTGGATTGAGTCCCATGTTAGGCTCCCTGCACGGAGTCTGCTTCTCCCACTGCCTGTCTTTCTCTCTCACTCTCTCTCTCTCTGTCATGAATAAATAAATAAAATCCTTAAAAAAAAAAAAAAAAAAAAGAAGAGGAAACCATTTGGAGGCATATGGTCAGTTACATTAAAAAGTGAAGGAATAATCTCTCCAGAGTATGTCAACACAATGTAAAAATACTGTTTTATTTTGGAATGCTACAAGACTCTCTTACTATTTAAAAAGCAAGCAAACAAACAAAATATAGTTTTTTCAAAGTAAATATTGACCTACTTATCAAGAGTTGCTTTTCTTTAAGTCTCTATCATCTCTCTCTTGCAATGGAGAATCCTCAAAATTACATTTCTTCAGTCTTTAATTTTCTTTAAACATAAGACATTCTATAGATGTTTAACTTGGTCTATGTTGTAGACCACTAGATAATCACTAGATAGCCACAGTAAGAATAAGACATGACCTTGTTATCAAGGGCTTACAACTTATTGGGGAAGACAATTCTTCACAATTAATTACAGTATCAGGGCAGCCCAGGTGGCTCAACGGTTTAGCGCCGCCTTCAGCCCAGGGTGTGATCCTAGAGACCCACGATCGAGTCCCACGTCGGGCTCCCTGCATGGAGCCTCCTTCTCCCTCTGCCTGTGTCTCTGCCTCTCTCTCTCTCTGTGTCTCTCATGAATAAATAAATCTTTTAAAAAAATTACAGTATCAGTCAAATGATGAGAGAATTACCCAATATGGCGGCACAAAAATTTTTAATATTTTTTACTGAGACAATATTTTTTACTGTAAGCAATCAGGAAGAAATGATTCACAAGGAGATCACATTCTGTATTTGACCTAAGTTTGGGGAATAATAATTGCTAAAACTTAGACTATCTTTGTGCCAAGTAATACACTAAGCATTTTTTTTGTGTGTGTTGACTATATCCATTAATCCCTATAAACATCCTATTATGTAGATACAGTTCTTATTTTACCCATCTGATAATGAAGAAAAAAGGTACTGTGGAAATGGACACGACAAGAAAAGATAGGTTTCTTCATTTACTCAACAAACATTTATCAAATGTTTATTCTTTGCTAGATTGTTTTCCAGGAGCCAAGGATAAAAAGGTGACTATCATATTCTGCTCCCAGGAAGTTCAATGTGAGAATGTGCATATAAATAACTGCATATAAAAAACTGCTGCTTATAACACAGTTCATTTGGTGTTATAAAGAATCAAGAAAAGGTAGTGTCCTCATGAAAAGAGAGAGAGAGAGAGAGAAAGAGAGAGATATTTCCCATAGGAAGAGATGCCTAAGGACCTGGATGATGATGAGTTGGTTTTAGGAAGAGGAAAAAGAGTAATACAAAGCTCCATAATAAGAACAGATCTTTTGGGGAATTAAAATAGTGTAATATGGTGAGTACATATATTAAATTAGTACAGAATAGTTTGGATATGATGCTTAAAAAGGCAAGAAAACGGTGGATTTTAAAGTGTCTTATAAGAAGGGTGATTATATGTTGCTTTGGTTTGCCCAGAAAAATTCTTACGTAGGATTAATATCACCTCTTGTCCCAAAACAATTACTTAAAGGCATCCTTTCAACTCTCAAAATTTTCCTACCAGATAATAAATTATGTGTATAGGAGGTTCTACTTTTTTTGTGAGAGTAATGGGAGTGATAAAAGATCTTTAAAAAAAAAAAAAAAGATCTTTAAACAGAGAATTGACACAGATTCACATGTTAGAAAAGTCATGAACTGAAAAACAGAATAGCTTGATGAGAATATATGGCAGAGATGGTTAGTTTCCAAGGCTTTCTGCTCATCTCTACAGTATAGAGTTTTTGTTAGAAAGTAGCTGCCCAGTTAAGAATGACATTTCCAAACTTCCTATACATCTCCCATATTCCTTCTTCTTCACCTGCTTGCCTTAGGTCAGTCAGTGTTCAGGACAACTGGCAACTAGCTTTAGTAAAGCATTTCACATCTTCAGTTACTGAATGAGTCCTTGAAACAAAGGACACAGACTCCATTCCCATCAGACTTTACGTGAGCAAACTGGACTTTTGATGAGCAAACAACAAGCCTCTGTTTTGTTAGGACTTGAAGATTTCAGAGTTTATATGTAATAGCAAGTGGCATTACCCTAACAGAATGACTACTGACAAACAGGTCACTTATAAGGCTTTTGCAATAATCCAGCTAACAGCTAATGCTGGTATCATAACTGAAAACAGGTAAGCAAAGAGTTATGGCAAAAATGGTCTCAAGTTTGCTCCTAAGGATTTTAGTTTGAGAATCTGAGTAAATTTCAATGAAAATGACTAATTTAGATAATGGGAGAAGAAAAGGATTTGAGATAAAGGGAATACTGATCTCAGTTTAATTTTTTTAAAGATTTTATTTATTTAGTCATGACAGATACAGAGAGAGAGAAGCAGAGATACAGGCAGAGGGAGAAGCAGGCTCCTCAAGGGGAGCCCGATATGAGACTTGATCCTGGAACTCCAGGATCACGTCCTGAGCTAAAGGCAGATGCTCAACCCCTGAGTCACCCAGGCATCCCCTGAGCTCAGTTTGATATGAGTTTGAGCTTCATTGGCTACCCAAATGAAAAGTCTATGAGGCTTCTGAAGTATGTTCTGTAGAAAGAGTAGAGAAAGGGAGATGGCATCCATTTTAGTTATTTTGTGTACTGATTATTTATTTTTCTTTTTCATTCCATGTTGAGAAATTATCTACATATCAACATATGGTCTCTTTCATGTGCAAATGGAAACTGATCTATCTAATGAACACATGAGAAATTCGATATTTGTGGATCCAAGACAAGGAAGAAATTTAGTTTCTTGAAATTTAATTTATTTATATTCAATTAAGAATATTAACATATCTATGGAGTTATGATATGAGGGCATGTGAAAACACTAAAGGATTTTTAGAATAATCTCTCTGGCAACAATGTAGTAAATGGACAGCAAGGAGCTAGTTGTTGAGCTCAATCATAAAGGACTTAACTAGCTAGTGAGAGCAGTAGAAAAGGAACACACTGATGAGATGTGGAAGATGGTAAATATCAACAGGAAATACTGCAAGGTTGCAAGAAGGGTACGCTTGTGTACCCAAGACTGTCTCAAAACACTAGAATGTGACCACTGTCTGAATACATAAAAGTTTCTTACCTCCATTCAGGCTCAAGTGTTATTGGTTAAATGGGTCACTCAAAGCAGGAGGAGGAGTTCATAGCCATCTTTGCTGTCTTTGCAATTCAGTTGGGTGTTTTCAGGTGCCTGATTTGGTCACAAAATCCAATTTTTTTTCATATATTTTCTTTTGCATTTTGAATATTTTTAAAATTATGATTTTTACCCAATTCAGTTCATTACTGATGACAGAATTATCAACTGCTAAAAAATTTGGTTGTATTTCTGTGCCACACATTTATGACCAATTCAAAAATTTCAATTACTAGCCTTTCTGAAAGTTTTAAATGTGCATGTATGTATGTGATTTAATTAATTCTTAAGACATTAGTCTTGATATTTACTAAAATTTTTTAGTATTTTTATATCTTCTATTTTCCACAGCTCAATGACTTTTGACATCTTAATTCTCCTTTGGTCCTTCCACAGAATTTATAAAGCACATGTACCAGCTTTCTTATCAGAACATGTAAACAAAGGAATATGTGTCTTTTGATGTGGCTATTTAATTATGATCACCTCCCCTCCTTCATTCATGTTATTTTGTTTTCAGTAGATAATGCTAACTCTTTTCTACTCTGTAGCTTTTATGGTATTTCATGAATTACATGACTGATAATGTATACAATCTGTTTCTACCATTGATGCATTGCCCAAAGTTATGATTTCTTATCTCCCAGTGTCTTCAGCAAATGTTGCAAGGCCCACTGAATTTTTTTTCCCTTGTCCTTGTGTAGATCATTACTGGATGCTTACAAACACTACTTGTATGTACATCTAATAAAAACATGGCTTTAATGACAGGCTCTTGCAGGCTCACCGTACTATATAGATTGTGAAGCTGATTTTGCCACATAAAAACCTAGGTTAATAGGAATTCAATTATCTTTCAAATATATAAGTTGAGTATGTTGGTGCAACAGACCTTTAAACTGGGTTTGCTACCTTAGTATAATTTTATAAGCCATTTGTTTTTTTATTGTACTATGTGTACAATAGTCTAAGTAAAAGTGTCTAGCAATTAGAATCTCAGAAAAGATTTTTTTGTAGTTGAGCGGTTCACACTTGAATATTGGTTTGGCTCTTTATTAGCTGTGTAGCTATAGGCAAGGTGCTTGACGTCTTCAGGTTCTTTATTTATATAATAGGATTTTTTTATGTTATAATTTTGTATATAACTGTGGAATTTGTAGAATTATATCTAGCTCATGATAAGCCCCAACAAATATTAGCTAATATAATTTCTTTTTGATCTAGCTATTCAACTACAGAGTATGTTATATTTTCTGATTTGTACTTAGGCATTACTTGACTAAATATTTCAAGCCTCAAATATATAATTATACTAAAATAAGTCAAATTTTGTATGCCTCCAGTTCATACTGTTTATTCTTTTCTTCAAATTAAAAATGAGAAGCAGTTCTCCATTAAGCCTCTTATCTATCCTCAGGAACACTGCTATTTTTTAAAAATTTAGTTTCAGGTACGTGATAAAAGTAACTTATGTTATAATAAATGCTATTTTACTCCATTGCCTGGAGGTCAATTAAGTTACAATATTTAGCACTGACTCCAAAAGTAACATTGGATCCATTAGAACTAATGATTTAGAATGTGTGAAGCAGTACAATGGTTTCACTTCAAGGATGTAGTTGGATAACCCAGAGAATGGTCATTCCAAAACTCCTTTGAGGCTTAGGTTTAGTTAACTTGGGGGGGTGGGGAGGGCTGAAATATATCCAGAATTAAGATTAAAAAAATCATTGATAAAATCTCCTAAATTCTTATTGGTCAATTACTAGCACCACAGTTGAAAACATTTACTCTCTCCCTTGTGATGTACATTGAATATCCACTATCCCCTTAGCTGGAGTTTCATGGGAAGAGACACCACATTTGATTTTACTCATTGCGGAATCTTCAGTGCACAGCAAACGGTGTGGCCTCCATTAATATTTCTTAAGTTAATGAATGAATGAGTTGTAATAGATATTAAAGATTAAAAATAGGAGAGGAATTGAAGGTGCCCTTTAAATCTTTTTTTCCATGAAATTTGGCTGTAATAGGAAGATACAGAAAGAGAGATAGCAATGTAAGCTTGAGATTTTTTAATATAAGTGAGATTCACCATGTTTAAATGATGAGAAGGCCACTGAGTACACTGTATGCAACACACACTCGCGCGCGCACACACACGCACACACACACACACACACAGACTCTTGTTTGGGAAATGTTGCCAAACACAATCTCTAAGCCTCCCTTTTCTTACTTGTATCCTTTAAAAATTGTGGATTTATTTTAATCATCATTGAATTGAGTACAAATGGTCTCAAATTCTATATGCCTAACCTCTTTTTACTGTGCTGTCTTTCTCAGCTTTTCAATATAATGGTTTGTTGCTCTTGAGATAATAGTTTGAAAAATCATGCAAGCTGTTAGAATATTTGCATAGTGATTATATGCTGAATAGCAGCCTGGGTTTTCTATTTCCATCTGCTTCAACTTAGTAAGTGTAAGAGGTATTATTATTATTATTATTATCATTATTATTATCATTGAATTATCTGAATTCCAAATTAGGAAACAGACAAACTGCATATAATCTTTAGATGAACGAAAATAACTTTGCTAAAAGGAAATTTTTGTTTTATATAATAAAGTCTTTTGAATTTAATTCTCTTCTCAATTTTAAAAGGGCAAGTTTATTCAAGTGTTAATAATATGCTCATGTCTGTGACTAATGAAACCATTTAAAAATAATAAATTAGTCTGCAAAGCTTTCAGCATGTATTCTTTTTAACATTTTGCATCTTAACATTTTAACATTTCAGTCTCCTTGAACAATGAAGGTAACCCGTCCCGGCTTATAATCACCATTTATGTCTAAGAATAGGAAAACTTCACTGATCTGAAATTCCTCCATTTGTTACAGAGCTAAAAACCAAAACAGAAATGTCTAGTGTCTCTGAGATCCAAAGAAGACTAATATCACAAGCAACTGGCCTCTTAGATTCACTGTTTTCTGGTTTTCCATGGAGTCTGTATATTCTTTCATTATCTATTATTTGGTACACTCGATGCTTATTATTCATTAGATTTTAAGAAAACTGTACAGAGATTTTAGGTAATTGTTGGCTGATCAATGACTTAAATTTATTTTAGGAATGTTTCCTTTGCACAGTGTTGCTTTCCATATCTCTAAAGTATATACATAAAAGTTTAATAAATTTTATATCATAATCTTTCATAAGGTAGAGGGTATAATTGATTATTTCCCCCAAATGAATGAAATTATGAAGTATTTTTAAATAAGGAACCCCTCAGCTATCGAAAATATGGCTAACAAGAAGAAATATGGTGTGTGGCTTCAGTGCTAATACTGCCAAGTCAAATCTGTACATTTATATCAAATTTTTGGTGGGATTAAAGAATAGACCTATGAAGAATAAAATGTGCTTTTTAAAACCATCGAAGCTTCCAACTATAAGTTCCAGAGCACCAAATCCCCTATCTTATGTTGCTCACTATACTCCAGCAATGTTGTTTTCTATCATTTCCTAAAAAGGATCTCCAGGTCACAATCATACTCTCACCAGAGCCCTTTCTATTTGCCAGGAATGCTTGGCCACCATTCTCCACTTGAGTCCTATTTATTCTTCAGGTATCTGCTTAGCTATTATTTGCTTAGACAGGACGTCCTAGGTTTTATAACCTAAATTAGAAATCCTAGGGTACTATCCTATAAACCCTGTAATTTATCTTTGGATCACTTTAAGCATCTTCTATATTTATTAGCATTATTTAGTGCAAATAGCATCCGATGTCTCTCCCATCTCTCCATAAGTTCCAAGAGAATCTTGTCTCTTTTGTTCTCCACTGTGTCCCCATTGCTCAGGACTGTACTTGTGGCCTGATAGTAACTCAACATAAATTCAAAAAAATAAATGATCAAATATGAGGATGGATGCTTTTCATGGTGGAAATTTATGTGTAAGATGGGCAAACATAATGAGCCTGCCATTTGCAAATATTTCCCTTTTCTTATTTTTATTTTGGAAAGCATTAGGAAACTGTAGTCTTCTCTTGGGCATCATGACACAATATGTGAATAATAGGCTTCATGTTGCACTGGTTTCTGAAATTTGTGTGCTTTACTTCCTTCTATCTGCTATTCTGTACAGATAGCAGGCACATGCATATACTTCCCCAATGAATGCTCAGTGATTTAAGATGTATCGATATGACTTCAGTCTCAGAACCCAGAACTTACCGCACTCATCTTGCAGAAAAACTAGAAGCTTTGTGTTCTGAAGGGTAAACTGCCCTAAGCAATCAGCCTACCTCTACAATGACTTTGCATATGAGGAAGAAAATATGGAATCAAATAATGTGTTCTAAAGAATAGCAGTGAAGGAAAAGTACTCAAATGATCTTATCTCGGTGATAATAAAAATATGAGTTTAATATTGAAAAGATTCCATGAATGTGAGCAAGCAAAATAGGACAAATATAATCTTTAACACTCCAAAGAACATTTTAAAAGTGAGATTTGTCATCTAAGTTAAATAAATAGCATAAAAGTATTTAATAATTCATCATTTATATTAATGCCATACAATTATCAAAGGCCATCAGTGATATCCATTATCCTTAGCGAATATGTCAAAAGTGAACTTTCAGCCCCTAAATTGTGCCTGAACAAGACAGATAAAGGTTATTTTCTTCATTTGAAATTGTCACTGTAAAGGTTAAAGGGGAAAGACACTGCAAACCTTTGATAGCAACTCGCTTGTCAAGAAGCAGAATTTCTTATGAGACACTACTCAGTATGGTCTTAAATCAAGAATTGAAATCTTTTCAAATACAATTGCTCTGTATTGAAAAAAATCTGTCATCAATACAAATGAATTTGAGTCATTTTGATTACTTTTCTTGAAAGAGCTGATGGATAATTAAATATTTAACTTTTACAAAATCTCATTTTAAGCAATAATTCTTGAGTGGCACAAACTAAAGGGGTCTGGAGGATGAAGTTTCAATATAATTTTGAAACATATATCCTATCATTCAGATTAAAACATAGACACTCCAAACCACCCTTTCTAACAATTAATCATTTATCCTAAAAGCTATTGAAATCTTGTTTCATGTTGGATTTTTTCCCCTTTACTAGTGTGATATGAACATAGGAATGTATAAATGTCATTAAAGTTTTATGTTTTGTTAAAAGATTATAAATTAAAACTACATTAGAGTTCTGGAATTGGTGCCTAAGCATTTTACATGAGAAAAGGAAATTTGATTCATAAAAATATTCTATGTTAAAATAAATTATATATGTATGTTAGTGGATATTCTACTTGGTGGTAATGTACCAATTTTTTTACACCATTGTCAAACTTTAAATTTTTTGAGATGGGTTTTATAGAAAATAAAATTAGTCATTTTAAAGTAAGTAATTCAATGGCCTTTAGTGCATTTGCAGTGTTATACAATCATCATTATCTAATTCCAAAACATTTTAATTATCCTGAAAGGAAACTTGTACACGTTAAGAATGTACTCCCCATTCCTACTACCTCTACCTTCCAACCTCTAGCAATCACCTATCTGAATTCTCTTTCTGTGGATTCAACTATATTGAATATTTCATACAAATTGAATCATACAATATGTAAGCTTTTGTATTTGGCTTCCTTCACTTAGCATAATGTCCTAGAGGTTTATCCACATCAAAATATGTATCACCACCTCGTTCCTTTTTATGAAGGATAATATTCCATTGCATGAATATATCACAATCTGTTTATACATTCGCTGATGGTGGCCAGTAGGACTCTCTACATTTTAGAACTATTGTGACTAATGCAGCCATGAACATGGATGTATATGTATTTCTTTGAGTGCTCACTTTCAATTATTTTGGATATATACCCAGGAGTGGAATTGCTGGGCCAAATGGTATTTCAAAGTTTAACTTTTTGAGTAACAGCTGAACTGTTTTCTACAGTGACTAAAACATATTACATTCTCAACAACAATATATGAGTTCCATTTCTCTACATCCTTGCCAATGCTTTTGATTTTTCATTAAAAACATTATATCTAGCCTAGTAGTTGGGAAGTATGATTTTGATTTGCATTCCCCTAGTGACTAATGATATTCAGCACCTTTCCATATCTTTTTTGGAGAAGTGTGCCAATTCCTAATTGTTTGGCTTTTTTATTTGTTTATTTTTTATTTATTTTTAATTTATTTTTTATTGGTGTTCAATTTACTAACATACAGAATAACCCCCAGTGCCCGTCACCCATTCACTCCCACCCCCCGCCCTCCTCCCCTTCTACCACCCCTAGTTCGTTTCCCAGAGTTAGCAGTCTTTACATTCTGTCTCCCTTTCTGATATTTCCCACACATTTCTTCCCCCTTCCCTTATATTCCCTTTCACTATTATTTATATTCCCCAAATGAATGAGAACATATAATGTTTGTCCTTCTCCGACTGGCTTACTTCACTCAGCATAATACCCTCCAGTTCCATCCACGTTGAAGCAAATGGTGGGTATTTGTCATTTCTAATAGCTATTTTTAAAGATTTATTTATTTATTTATTCATGGGAGACATACAGAGTGAAAGAGGCAGAGACACAGGCAGAGAGAGAAGCAGGCTCCATGCAGGGAGCCCAACATGGAACTCGATCCTGGGTCTCCAGGACCATGCCCTGGGCTGAAGGTGGTCCTAAACCGCTGAGCCACCCGGGCTGCCCAATTTCTAATTGTTACAAAACTTTTCAACATAGTCTGTTCTTGCCTTTGTATCAGTCAGTACTTTCAATTTTTTAATAGGTCTTCCTTACAACATCTTATGCCATTAAAAAAGAATAATATAAGATAAACATATTGATAACTTTGCATCTTCGTTTCATCTTATCACAGATTCATACAGAATCCTTTCTTCTTTCCACAAAATGTTAATGTTTATCATGCACTCCTTAGCATTAGTACAATTGAGATATTTCTGTAACTCCGTGGCCAACATGATAATGGTTTCCTATAATGTTATATTATCTTACTCAAGTAATAAAATTGTATATCAAGTGCATTTTAATTTTCAGTATTCTCAGAAAAATCCTCTGGGGTTAAACTAAAGTCTGTTGGTAGTGAATAAAAATAAATGAAATATATGATTTAGCAGTTACTTTAATTAATTTGCTAAAATTATGAAATTCATTTATTAAGTAGGCATCTTTAAGATTTACTAAAAATTCCCACAAAACATAATAATCTGAATTTAGGCATTACTATAAATATAGTTAGAAAAATGCTTTATCAAAAGGGAGAGATATTATCTGTTGCCAATTCAGAGAATCGAAAAGAATTTTGTTTTTCTTCTATGACCAGAAAAATCTTACAAGAATCTTATGGTATTAACTGAATAAAATGATATACACACATGTAATATGAATAACACATGTCACAATAACACCGTTGAGGGTTAGGGTATAAAAATCAGCATATTTCCTTAAAAGAGGTGACACTATCTTTGGCTTATAATATATAGGGTACCATTATTCTTGGGGTTTCGTCCCATGAGCCATATTACTGCTGGAGTAAAAAAGCCTTAACTTTCATGTTTTTCTCATATAAAATCTTTCTAGATGCCATCATTATTTGGGTGGAACTCTTGCCTAATACTTGAGTCTCTAGATTCTATTCCATTCTTCTTCTGTCTATTGAATAATAGACTGTAATCTGAGAACTGACCTCATCTCAAGGAATGGAGCTGCTTCTTCTATCCTGTAGTTCATTCTTATTGCTGGCAATTGGTTTGGGAACAATATGCAACCCAAATTTATCTAATTTCATGGTAGAAGAAGCATGCTAGAAATATTTTTAGAAACTGAAAAGAACTGTGAAAGATCTGAGATTTTATTCTACTGAAAGATAAAAAGTTTGCCTGCTTCAGACTTTTTGGATTGTGCCAGAAGACCTAGAGACCACTAGCTCAGAGAAAAAGGAATGTATTACTAATAACACAGCAGACATCATAAGCTTCATGTTCATATTTGTTCCTCTTGCACTCTAAATCCCACAAGGGAGATGTGGAGGTGGGCTCAGCTGAATCCTGCACACACAGCAGGTCTGTGTCACCCCTGAGAAATGTTGATTTTAGGAAATCCCCAATCTTATTAAAGGAACCAACAGCAATCCTGAACCATCTTTGCCCCGGTGGAAAATATTATCTTTGTTACCCTGGTCAGAAGACAAATCACCTCTCTGCTCAGAGAGAGACACACATACTCTCTATTCTCCAAGGATATACAAACAACACTGAAAAATAATCAACAGCAAGAGAATAACTTTTATTTTTTTTCTTAGAAAATATGCAGAAAAATTTTTAGCAAGGTCAAATCTCTTTATTGCCTCTCCTGCCATCCCAAATCCCTGTTGCCACACAGTACTACTAAGAACCAGCCTCACTCTCCAGGCTTAGAGGTTCCCTTTGAGTAACCACGACGGTGGGCTCCCCGACCCCAAGGCAGGTGGGAGTAGGAAGGACCTGGTGTTCAACCCTTGGAACATGTCCAGTGAACACAGTCATAAGTCCATCAGAGTAGGAAACCCTGCCAGCTGCCAGGCCCCTTTCCTTGGGAAGAAACTTTAACCCCTCAGCTACAGGCTTCTGGCTTTAGGTCCATGAGCTCTTTGAGGAGCCTCTGAGGAGGTGGCAATTCCTGGGTGTCATGAGAGAGTCACTAAGAACTGTCAACAGATATTTACTCATCTCTAGTAAGTGAGAGGAATGGGCAGTCTCACACTGCTATGGGATTTAATCAAGAGCTCAAGCAGCCCTCAGGCTCCTTGCGGCAAAGATGGAAACAGAATGAAGTTGATGCCGTTGACCACAGAAAAGGAAGATGGAAAAGATCAGAGTCCTTGCTTACATTGTTGAACCAGTGAATCTACAAATTCTGAAGCCCACTTTCCATCTGAACTCCTGCTCTGTGAATGATAAACTACACATAAGTTAACCAGTTTGGGTTAGTCATGTCAAAAAACATCTCACTGATAGGTTCTGACAACTAAATTTACTCCATTTCCCGTCAGCATCTTTCCATAGGGGCACCTGGGTGGCTCAGTGGTTGAGCGTCTGCCTTTGGCTTCAGGTTGTGATCTTGGGATCCTGGGAAGGGATCCTCCCCCAGGGAGCCTGCTTCTCCCTTTGCCTGTGTCTCTGCCTCTCTCTCTGTGTTTCTCATGAATAAATGAATAAAATCTTAAAAAAAAAAAAAGAAATTCATTGAAGAATGAGAAGAGGCCTGATAATATGATTAGATTCATACACTGATGATGAATATATTTTTGTGAAGATATGATGTACAGGTTTATACTCCTTGATGACATATTTTTGATATTTAAAATAAAAGCATTTTCAAAAACATATTTATACAGATTCACAGCATATTTTGGGGAAACTTGCTCTGACTTATTTACTCACTGAGGAATTGGTTGATCTAGTCTATTGAGTACGTATTCTCTTAGGAGACAGACATTCTGTCTATACAACCTACCTTGCTTATCATTCCAGGTATTTTGCCATTAGGAGCTATTTAAATGATATATTTTGTTAATATTGATTAGCCCTCTGTGGATGAATTAACACTGAGTCTTTAAACTTCTATATCTGAGAAGGAGTACACTCTGTCTGAAACTTATCAAGTTACTTGGTTCTTATGTGGCCTAGCGTGAAGCAGCCCACATCTCTCTTTGACTCATTTATAACACGTGGCATGGACAACCCTCCCAGCTCAAGGATTTCTAAGTCTGTGTGATGCAGTGGTTCCCTGGATACATTTAAAGAAAGTAGAACTCAAATAGCAAGCATTTATTGTGGTGCATTTGTCAGGCACTATTCCAATAACTATTACCTTTAAACCTTATAACAATTTTGTAAATCCTGCTTTTCTCATTATGGATGAGGAAACCAAGGCACAGAGTTAAATCCCAGAAAACTAATAAATCACAGTGCCACGTTAGCCTTTGGTTCCAAAGGCCACTCACTTTCCATTATACCAACTAATACCTCAAAATAAATCATTTTTTTTAAATTAGCATTAAGTTCCTTTTAGTGCTAATGTAGTAATTTATATCATTTAATGACATATTCACAATGATTTCAAAGGGCAATTCTGAAGGTCTCGCAAATGAATTATGAAGGTGATTCAATGGAATAGAAACATTTCTTCATGATTGGTAGGCAGCCTACTTAGAAGTATCTATACACACACGCACATACATAGACTTGTTTACTCTCAGTTTGGGTATTAAGAGAATATAAAATATTTATGTCTAGTGAGAATATAAAATTATATCTATTTGTACTCTTTCTGTACTCAGTACAGCTAGTAGACAAAGTAAGTGAACAGTAATCAAATATGTCCTTCAAGTAGGAAAGACAGTAAATATTCTCATCCTGTTCAAAATAATGTGCTGCCACTGCACAAGCAGAGACACAGAAATAGCTGTGCATTGGGGAGGCTAAAATATTTATGTAAAATATCTAGACAGATTTCTTATAATGTTCCTCCAAAAGTAGTTATTTATTTAATGCCACTAATGCATTTGTCAGACACTGCTCATATAACTATTTTCTTCAATCCTTGTAACATTTTTCCAGGTTAAGTCCTGTTTTTCTCATTATAGATGAGGAAACCAAGGCTCAGAGCTACATGCCAGAAAGCTAATAAGTCAATGTCAGGTTTAATATTTATACTATTTCATCTGTCTGGAGGTAGTTTTTGATATATTAGCCAAAGAAAAAAATTTAGATGTTCCAATATGATTTTCTTTCATTCATCATTACTCAATTATTTGATACATGCTATCAGACACTTCAATAACTGAATTTTTATTAAATATTCATTCCAAAGTACTATATCTGCCAGATAATTGACAAATAAAAAGTTATTCCCTGACAGACAAAAGCAAACTTCTCAACCTGTATGTGTGGCTTGATGCTCAGTCTTTATTCTCTCCATATCACCTCTTCACTCGTTTTGCCTTAGGAATTATTCCTGAACAATAAAGGTAGGAAGACAGAAATTGAATTCCACCTGTAAGGTTTAGAGCATGTATGGATCCTAGAAGTAGCTACATGATAGCACACAAGTTTTCATCCAGGACTTCTAGAGTGAGATCAGAAGCAGAAATATCACACCAACAACTCAACAGGAAGGTATTAAGAAAAAAAGACATAAGATTTGGGATCAATAAGCGGAGAGGTAGAGAGGAGAAGAAAAGTGGGTGAAAATAGAAGAAAAAGAAAAAAAAAGAAATAAGATCCAATTTGACTCCCTAATAACATAAAAATGACTACATTCTTATATCTGTTCTTCTTTTATGTTATTTAAATTCTTATTTTTCAAACACTCCAACTACCAAATTGAGTAGCTATAAATATTATTGCCATTTCTAATTATCCAATAAATATGCTGAATACATGCTTGTTTATCCTTTCTAGTTTGTTGCATGCAATATTAATTCATTTAAGAGTTTTATAGCTGCTAGTTATAAACCAAAAGTCAATCCACCATTTATTCATATTGATTTCTATATCATCTGTAATTATTCAACTATATTGAGTTTTATTTAACCCATAATTTTTTATCCTAAAGGGTATGCAATAAGAGAAACAGAGAGGAAGAAATGAAGTAAGACAAGAAAAAGAGCGCATAAAGTAAAAAAGACAATATAGTACAAGATTGTGGCTAGAACGATAGAAAACTGGAAGACAAGAATGTATGCAAGTGGTGCAAAACAAAGAAACTCCCAGTTATAATCTGCAAACTCTGAAAAACTACTCTGAAAAATGTTTTAAATTGCTTAAAAAGCTTCAATGAGTTTTTAATCCTGTGGCATCGGGCCCAAATCTTTACCATTATATTAATGTCCCCCACAACTGGGCACAAAATTTCCCCCCAAATCACCCCATGACCCAGCCAAAGTGGTTATGTTTATAATCTAAATATAACATTCACTTTTCCCTCTGCCTCTCCTTCCCTTATTTCCACCTGATGACACACACCCGTGTGTGCCTGCTCAGATGCTAACCCCTCATTTACAGCATCCACTTGGCTCAAGTCTGACCGTTTCCCTATTACTGTGCATACGGATGCTAGGATGCAGGTATGTGCACCTCTCTATGTTGCATGTCCCCTATCTGTACGTGCATCTTTCACCAGGCATGTTGCCTAGAGAGCAGGAACTGTCCTGCCTCAGGCTGAGCCCACCCCAGCACAGGCAATTTGAAATCCATAATGGTTAAGGAAACTTAGGGGCTTTATGCTGATGATATATATGTAAACTCCTTCAAATAAATTAGGAAAGAGTAACACTTTGAGTAAGGTTCTTTCTTTCTTTCTTTCTTTCACTTTTTATTGAATTGGCAGAAACCACTCCTCCAATAAAGGTATCTCCTCTTTTTCTGCAGCTGACACCTAGGATATACGCCATTCTGTGTTTTCATATCAGCTACTTTGGGAAAGCGAAGGGAGGACAAAGCACAGCATGCCCAGTGAAGCCCGAAACACATAGAGCATATGAAGGATTTTTCACAACTTCTAAAACAATCACCAAAAAAGAAATCTGTACCTCACTAAGGGCTGGCCCATTCCAGGAAATGACACTACTATTCACAAATTGTTCAAGGAAGAAAACTGGGAGTAAACACTCATTTCTCTTTTTTCCTCACCTCGCAGTTTCTTCACCAACCTTTACATCAATGTCTGATCATTCTAATGCCAAATATGTCTGAAATCTATCCACTTTTCTCCATCCCTACTGCTGCAATCAGAGTTCAAGCTACCATTATCTCTCAGTGGATTACTAAGCAGCCTCTTAACTGTTTCTCAATTGTTACCCTTAAAAACTTTCAATCTATTTTTCATGTATCAAGTAGAGTGATGTTTTTAAAGAAAACAAAAAAAAAATCACATTACTTCCCTACCAAAAATCCTTCAATATCTTACACTTGAAATAAAATCTAAAACAAGATCTTCCCATCTCACCTACCACCTGACTCTGTACCTTGTTTTCTGTGCTCTGGGCACATAGGCTGTGTGCAGTCATTAGGGTGGATCAAGCTTTTCCTCTTCTACTTCTTCTCCTGCCTCAGATACACTTCAATGTTTTTTTCCCCATCACCCCCGAGAAAGATATTCTATAAAAAGGCTGCATCCAACATTCATTTCTTTCAGTTGAAGAAGTAAGGTATTTAAATTCTTTACTTCAAATAATCACCCAGTTCACTGGTTAGAAATAATATCTCCATTTCCAATTAGCCAACCAATACAGTGAATGCCTCTCTTGTTCTTCTTTATCCTTCCAGTATGTTACAATTCCTATGAATTCACTGTGCAGAGTTTCAAAGCTACTATTTTTTTTTTCAACTCAGATCCCATTCACATGTTTGGACAGGTTGGCCCATGAAAAGGGCTGCTCAGCTAAGGGAGCATGGGGTGTCAAAATCCGCTATGTGCCCAGCTCAACATGTGGCTCCTTTGGTGTAGACTGCATTCTCCCAGGGGAAGGGGCCTTATGAACTAGCAGAGAGATCCTCCCTGACTACCCTGCTGTGAGGATCTTCTTCCTACAACCAGAGCTGTGCCGTTGTAGGACTCATTTTAAAAGCTCTTCAGTGCGTTCTGGGGAGGACTCTGAGAATAATAGTAACCATGACAGGTGCTGCCACTAGCCATGCACATTATTTGTTACTGGTTTGATATTACCCACAATTTGGGAAGTTTCTTTGGATTTACTAAAAATTGAATATCTTCTACCTCATGTATAGTATCTTGAGAAAACAGCTAAAATGACAAAAATCTAGTTTAAAATCTTTGTGGTCCCCACTCTCACTCACCTGGCCCCATCATAAGACAAGCTATTAGGATTCAGGTGAAGGAGAAACAAAACATTTCCCATGCTGGAAGAGAATCTGACCTCCAGCTAACTTTCCCGCTCCTTTCCTCCAGAAACCAGACAAAAGCTGAACTGTCAAATATGTTAATGACGACATTGCTTCTTAAAAAAAAGAAAAAAATATTTAAAAGACCAGCACCACGAGTGAACCCTAAGGTAAACCGTGGACTCTGAGTGATTATAATTTGTCAATGTAGGTTCCTCTGGTGGGGGGGGGGGGTGCTGATAAATGAGAGGGAACATGTGAGGGAACAGAATATATGGAAAAATCTCTTTTTATTCCTCTATATTTTTCTATGAACCTAAAACTCGTTTAAAAATATTTAAAAAATTAAAAATGTTTTAAAGACCCAGGTTAGTAACTTGTATTTGAATTCAGGAAGAACTACAAAAAAGCAGTCAGATTGCTGTTTTTTTCCGAGTGTAGGGACTCTGATAGTTCACCACATCCTTTGTTGGGATTCTGAATATTAGATTCTATTCATTATCGCTGCTTTATCAAAGTCCCATACACTGGGTGGCTTAGACAACAGTACCTTTCCTCCTAGTTGTTGAGGCTGGAAGTTTGAGTTCAAGGTATTAGCAGGATTGTCTTTTCTGAGGCCTCCCTAGCTTGTAAATGGCCATCTTATCCTCTGTATCTTTACATAGTCTACCCTCTGTGCGCTGTCTGTGTCCTAATTTCTTCTTCTTATGAGTACATCAGCCAATCCCTATGACTTCATTTTACCTTATCTCTTTAAAGGCACTATCTCTCAACACAGTGACATTCTGAGGTCCTGCGGGGGTAGGACTTGAACACAGGAATTTTGAGGGACTTCAACACGGCCCATAGCACAAACCTCTGGGGATATTGGATCACTCAAGACACAATTTTCTGAACTAGGTTATCTAACACCACCCAATGAGGACATCATCCCCTAAGCCATGCTCTATGGATGGCTGCCAGGATCTTTGCTGAGCAAAAATTTTCCATACACCTCTGCTCAAGAGCTTCAGTTCTTGGCCTCCACCAGGAGTTGTCTGGTATCTGGCAGGGGTTGCTTGTGATATATTTTCTCTTGGGTCTATTACATTCTTTAAGTCACTAAGAGAAATTAAATAACCTATACTCATACATTAGCTTTCCTGAAAATATTTTCCCTACCAATTTATGTCATATAGAATTATATTTTTCTTTTATGATGATACTACATAATTCTCACAACAATCACGAAAAATATTACAATTAACTAAATGTAATTTTATGTAACTAATATGCTTTCTACAGAGTGTGAAAGCAGAATGAAAAAAATTAATTTGAAAACTCAGACATAAATTATGCTTTGGAAACTTAAGATTACTCTTCAGTTGGACCTCTAAAAAATCTAAGGTCCTGAAGCTAATCTAAATCTTATGGCAACAACATGTTTTGGTTGTGGGTTTCTATTGGTGTCATGGTGTTTCACTTAATTTATCTTTGCCCCATAAATACCAAATTAACTGCTCTATGTCTTGGTAAATGATCAGGGATAAACTTATCATCTAATGTCTTGGTAATGGCACTAATGGTTGTTGGTTTTATATCTTAATTTGATGATAAGAAAAAGTAAAAAATCTAGGGAGTAAGAGAATGGAGAACCTTTTTAATAATCACTATGCACACATTTAGAATATAGTGTAATTGATTGCTACTGATGCCTCGTTTTCAGTGCCATTATGTTAAGAAGCTAGATCACATGAGATGTCAGTGCAGGGTAGGTAGAGCAAGCTTAGGTAGTAGAAAGTGGTGGAAGAGCTGCGATGATAGGGGCAAGATTGCTTGGGTTCAAGTTCCTGCTTTCTCATTTCCATTAATGTGACTTGAGTTAAAGTACTTACCAAGTCTAAGTCTCAGTTTCTCTTTGTGTCAAACAAGAGCTGTTGTGACAAGCAAATAATATTAAGGTAACACCTGCAAATCACTCCCTCAGACTTGTTCAATAATAGGTCTTATTATCATTACTTCTGAAATTAAGCTTCTGAGCATGGTGATCATTATCAGAAAGAGTGTTGTAGCACACATGCATAACCTATTAAAAAGGATGATTCTTGGACCCAATTCCCCTGTATGTATTGGTGGGGGTTAACTCCAACTGCACGTCTGATAATTCAACTCAATTCTTGTACTATCCACCCAGAGATAGCATCAGATTCCATAGCATGAGGACTCTGCCCTACAAGGCTTCCTCTCTCTCCCACGTCACACACCAATCACAAGTCCTAGTTACCTGTGCTTCTGACTGATCAGCTACAGATTGGAGGTTCTCACAATCCCCTCTTTGGACTTTGTATACCAGCTGCAAGTCCATTATATTACCTATACTTTTTAACATCTGGCTATAATTAGAGGTTCCCATGATCCCCTCCTTAGGTTCAATTAATTTTCTGGGGTGGCCTACAGAACTCAGAGAAACAATTTTCTTACTAGATCACTTGTTTATGATAAAAGGATACAGCTTGTCCTTTTGTGATTTTATGGAGGCTTCAATATATAGGGTATGGTTGATTAAATCATTGGCCATTGGCCATTGATTCAACCTCTAGTCCCTCTCCTCTCTCTGGAAATCAGAAGGTGGGACTAAAAGTTACAACCCCGTAATCACTGTTGATTCCCCTGACAACCAGCCTAATCATAAGGTGTTTTTCAAGTCACCTTGTTTACAGAAACCCATTTTTTTGTACAGAGGGGCTTGTTATGAATAAAAAGACTTCCATTTTTCTTTTATGGTTCGGAAGTGTCTTCAGGAACTGAGGACAAGAAACCAAATATTGTAACAAAATATGCTCCCATTGCTCCTATCTCAGGAAATTCCTAGAGTCTGGGGAGCTGGGAACCAGAATCCATGGAGGAAGATCAAATATATATAATATATATAATATATGATGCACAGACACGCACCTACCTTATGAATTATAATACATCTATATTTTGGTATCTCCTAAATTTCTCCTTCACAAATCAGTTGCACTCTCAAACTCTAATTTTTAGCCACATCACAATAAATAAAATTCTAGTTAGATTTCAATGATGTGAAATTCATGTAAATTGCACAGTAACAACAAAAACGAATATCTGATCTTCTGCTTAGGTATCTGTCTATACTGAAATCTTAGCAAGGGGTTAAAAAAAAAAGGATACCTGAAACTGAAACTCTGTTCTTTTTCAAAAACAAGTATTTAAAAACCAACAGTAAGATTTTTTGCAGTTATTAAAGAGAGCGTGACATTATATCACTATATTTATTGTAATATGGTTATGCATCTTACCCAAGACATATAGCTTCTGTCACTAATCATGTAATTCAAGAAATGAAAAAATCTTAGGAGTTGTCTGAAATCACTTTTCAGCTATGGAAAGAATCTCTTTAAACAGCCCTAAGAGGTGAAGTTGAATTTCTCCAACAATAACCCTCATATTTCCTCCAGCTAACTTTAAGTTGAGGCTTTCTGACTAGGAGAATGTTCTCTTATGATCAGTCCCAGTTACTTGTATCCTTGGACTCCAACCTCATTTTTCACTTCTTTCCTTCTCCAGAACAAGTCAATTAGTTTTCACTGACAGCACTTCCAAGCCTTTAGGCTCAAGCTTTGGCTAGGAAAAAGCTACCAAGGTAAACATTGGCAAAATTCCTGGCTTTTAACAAAAGAAAATTTTCACTAATCTCTAAAGTTTACATCTGAAATTCCACATGCCAAACTGTTATCCTCAAAGAATATTTCAAAAGAAGCTTCATTTCATAGAGTTTTGGAGTATGATAGATTACCAAGTTCTCAGATACAAATACACAGTTTTCTTTTTCTTTTTTTTTTAAGATTTTATTTATTTATTCATAGAGAGAGAGAAAGAGAGAGAGAGAGAGAGAGAGAGGCAGAGACATAGGCAGAGGGAGAAGCAGGCTCCACTCAAGGGAGCCCGACATGGGACTCGATCCCAGGTCCTCAGGATCATACCCCGGCACTAAACCACTGCACTACCGGGGCTGCCCAACACAGTTTTCTATACTTTTAGTTACATTCAATGAGAAAGTAATTGTAAAACTTAATTACAATTTCTCTTGTTGTATCTGATATTCCTCTTACGTTTTGCTGGATAAGTGACAGGATTTTCATGGTCCATGTGAAGTACACGAGTCATCTTCACCTTTTTTTTTTTTTAATAGCTATTTTCATTTATTTATTTATGATAGTCACACACAGAGAGAGAGAGGCAGAGACACAGGCAGAGGGAGAAGCAGGCTCCATGCACCGGGAGCCCGATATGGGACTCGATCCCGGGTCTCCAGGATCATGCTCTGGGCCAAAGGCAGGCACTAAACCACTGCGCCACCCAGGGATCCCCATCTTCACCTTTTTGACCATCACCATTTCCATTTTCAGCATCATCATGATCATCACCATTAACATCAATTGTATATGGAGTCAGACCCAAAGGCTCTATGTCAATCAATCCGTATAGGGAACAGCTAAATAATTTAAAGAAACTTTAGCAAGACTATCTTGGTATTTGAAACTTTTGTGCTTTTCATGGGTCTTAAATGGGATCTGGAAACTTTCACAGATTTCACCAAATTAAAAATAAGGCACAGTGGCTTTAAACTATTTAGGATTAGCTTGTATATTTGGCAGATATTTTCCAGACAAATACTAATAGAATTCTCATCAAATGTGAGAAAATATATTTCAGAAAGCAAATTGAGGTATTTACTGGAAGAGTACCAATGAAACACAGAATCATTAGATTTGGCTTCAGAGAAATGTTTCTTGATTATTTCACATAATATGTCATGACAGCAATTTGAAAATTCACTAAAAAACAAACAACAACAAAAAAAGAAAACAAATTAAACTTTGCTTCATTTAAAGGGCTCATATATTCATAAACAGACTGTTATTTCCACATTTGGTAATAGTTTTATCACCAAATTAAATCCTTTATATTTTACATGTACTTTATCATGCATTTTATTATGATTTATCAAAATTATCCTATCCCTTTGCTCTATGCAGGTAAGCATCGAATTTTAAGAATTTCAATTTAACAAGACTTTTTTTTAAAGTAAGTTGTGCTATGTATGTCACAATATTCTTATCAAAAGTTATACCATCTAAAGTGTAGCTTATCCTTTGGACACTCAAAAGTCTTAAGAGTTTGTTTTAGCCTCACTCAGGACACTGAAACTAATGGGGCTCTGTCTCTAAATGTAGTAGCTCCTAATCAACACTGTCCACAGAATCACCCATGACATTTTTTTTTATATCCCTGCACCACTCTCCCACATTTTGATTTCATACAGCTTGAGTGTGGCAGTCACTGGGAGCTTTAACATTTTTCTCAGGTTTAAAAAAAAGAAGAAGAAAAAGGAAAAAAAAAAAAAGAAAAAAAATTCTCAGGTAGTATTCAGTCAGGAAACATATAGCCAGAATTGAGAAAGAATGTGATTCTTTGAAAGTTAACTTTTCAGAGACAAGAAAACTGAAGCACTACAAGATGAAGTATCTTTCCTTGGGACACAAACTATTTATTGGTAGAGGCATGTCTAGAGCCTAGGAGTACTGATTCCTATGCTCTTTGCACAGTGGATGTCATTTCCTTAAATATTCATGAAATAAACAAGGAAACCAAGATCCACAGCTAATAAACCAAAGCATAAGCATAAATACCATAAAATGAGGTGGTTCTTATTTCTACTAATATATAAGAATATATTATCTAATGCAGATAGTATACAAATCTAGATTGAAATAACTCACCACATAGGAAATGGAGAGAAGATATAGAGAACAATTCATTTGTAAAGTCTCACAGAGTATGAAAGAGCAAGGTCGACAATCACTTTGTAGAAAAGCAGAGAACCAGTAAGAAGAATCTGATCACAACAGGATAGATACATTTGGATCAGGTCAAATTATTTGGCCTAGCCTCTTTATTTATCCTCATGCTTTTAGTTATCAGGTTTCAACTGCCTCATTCGATAGGATAATATTATTTAATATTGTCAGATATAATTTTTAAGTGTTTTCTTTTTCTTTTTTTTACAGTCCTGTACTCTCATGATGAAGCCAGTGACATACATAATATGTGTGTGTACACGGAAAGTATATTTGGATCTTCTCATGATGACATGAGACTGTTTATTTAATTTTGTGTATTAATTTCCTGTCAATTTATTTATTTTTTAATAGAATGTGTTGTTTTCATGCAGTGGGGCTTTATTACATATTTTTCTTTATTTTTCTTTTTCTGAAGCTTTACATTGTACTTGAATTCCAGTGATCTACTGGAAGGTGTGGTATTTTTTTCTATAATCCAACACAGAGATCATTCTTATGAAACAGTATGTGTTCACTAGCAATACGAAAATTAGTGTAAAATGTCTATATTGATAATATTTTTCTTAACCTAATGTGTATTTCCTGCAGGCATTCAGAAAACTGTATTATTAGAAGCATGATGTTTCAGTCTCTGTTTATTCTTTTATGTTCACAGATATTTAATTTTTTCCTTTTAGATATGAATGTCAAAATTAATACACTTGGCATATATCCATACAACATAATCCTAAATTCAAGTCATAATACACTTATCATAAAATAATGAAACAATTTAAGAAATACTTAAATTATGTTTGTAAAGGAAACATATTTGCATTTTTAACTTGGCATATGGGTCATTCCCTCATTCTCTAAATTACAAAGTGAGTATCTTCCAACCTTAAAGACATTAGGAAGTCTTTTGAGAATAGCTGTGATGTAGAGGGAAAGGAATATGACTATCAATGAAAAAAAAAAACAACAAACCTCAAAACGTTGCTCCTGTTTCTATTCTACTTCTTATGAATTGGCAATAGACAATAGACATGTTGTCTATTGGCAATAGACAACTTTCTACCTTTACTGAGCTTCATTTTCATTTACATAAGTTGTGGAAGCTATTCCTTGGCCATATGTCCATCATTTCATAATTGGTTGCTGGGGAATAATTGAGAAAAAGTATATGAAATATATCATGACCAGTAAAATCTAATATAAATGAAATAGTAGGGCAACCCAGGTGGCTCAGTGGTTTAGTGCCGCCTTCAGCCCAGGGTGTGATCCTAGAGACCCAGGACTGAGTCCCATGTTGGGCTCCCTGCATGGAGCCTGCTTCTCCCTCTGCCCGTGTCTCTGCCTCTCTCTCTCTCTGTGTCTCTCATGAATAAAGAAATAAAATCTTTAAAAAAAAAACAAATGAAATAGTATAAAAATGACACAAGCATTCAAGAGGTAAGCAAAAAAAAAAAAAAAAGAAGAGAGAGAGAGAATGAGAGAGAGAGAATTTAGATAAAAAAAATTGTATCTTTAAAAATTAGGATGTTTGGAACTATATTTTGAAAAACTCTAAAAAAATAGTCCAAATTTTCCTAACTTCCTTGAAATTTTACTTGGCAGTTAGAGGTATAGATTGCATTGGTGAGTAAGGTGAGCATGTGAACATGAATGATCTCTCTACATGGAGTACAACACAAATTACCTTCTTTGCCGAACTGTAGATATGTACCAAAGCATATATATTTTCATCTTTCCTTGGCAGATGTCTTTTGGAAAAGTCTAACAATAGTAGCTAATATTTGTATAATACTTTGCAGTTTACAGAACACTAATAATTTTAAGAAGAATGAAACCTCAGTCATTTGGAAATCTATAAATATTCTCCTGTAACCTCTCCAAGTACTTGAACACAGTTTAATTTTGGGGACATGTAGCTGAAAAAAGAAATATTTAATTCATCTTTTTTACAGGTTACCTAGACTCAAATAAAGAAAGAATTATTATTAGTTAAGTAATAATGATAGGGTAATGCTCCATACCTATATTAAGTTCTGGTTTTGCAGTATACTAAAAAATGAAACTAATCAAATATATAAAAACACTTTATTTGAAAACCATAGTTTTCCATTTCAGAAGTCTTAAAGACTATTACTGCCTGGATTCTTAACATTTCAAAAATGCTTAAAATACATCACAATGATGATAATTTGAACTGATTTCCACTTATTTATTTTAAATATTATTCATTTAGTATTTTAAGTGAGATTTAGTCTTACAAATATTTTGATTAAATTATAAGAAGAAGTAATTTTAGAAATGGGAAAATTAAATGGGTCGATTATCCAATTAACTTCATTTTCATCATTCATTATATCTCATAGCTCAGGGTAGCCTGCTTTCTATTTGAAACAGAAATTCAAAAGCAACAAATATGAGTGAAAATATCTTTTTGCTTCTAAAAGTAGAGTCTCATGTGAATAGTCATTCCTTGACCATATGTTTATCATTTTATTTTATGCTCCGGAATTCCCTGTTCATCCTTCATCATCTCTGGATTTTGTCATAAATTTCCATTTCTTGAAGCTCCTTACACTGCAATGAATAATGCTAAGTCCTCTAAGTGATTTCAGCGAGTGAAATTTTGTTTAATAATTAGTATGAATTAGACCAAGTATACACATCTGTTTTTAGTAACTGAAAAAAAACATTCCTATATTTTCTAGTTTATACCATATATTTGTATAGATGTGTATGTGTGCGTGTGCATGTGCATGTATAACAGAATGAATGTGGAAGAGAGAGAGTGTGTGTGTGTTGTGTGTGTGTGTGTGTGTGTGTATGCCATTAATCAAAGATCTAGGGAATTTCTGAAAATGAACAATTTCCATTGAGGCTTACACATCTGAATTTATAGCTACAGATGGCTCTCTACAGATGCTTTTTAACCTGGAAGGTTCTGCTTGATTGATTTACAAAGTTTAATGTAAAAGAAAACCCTTCCTCTTTATAATATACATATGTCTATATTTCTCATAAATTTACAAACAACAAATATGTTAGGTAAAATACTAAAAACTTAATGTAAAACAAATAACTTTTGATTACTTTGAAGAAAACCATTTCCAAGAACAGGAATTGCATTTTAAGCTTAAGTACCATTTGCTTTGCTTGTTTTATTAGAACCTAATGTAATACAGATTACTTGTATTTATCTAGTACATACACAATAAAATGAAGTAAACTTTGATTAACCGAGTTATCTATGTTTAAATGGCGTATCATGAGGGTAATGAAAAGAACCCCAAGATAAATAAATAAACCATAGTTGCTATGCATCTCTAAAATGAGGCATCCAGAATGTAAAAGTCTAGTAAATCTTCATCAGCTTACTGCATTTAAAACGAGGGAGGAAAGAATAATTTTTAAAAAAAGATGTATAAAGCATTTCTCAAAATTTATATCTTGTTATAAGTGCACTGGCATAGATCTAACTAATAATCCTGCAATCTACATGAACGCTACAATGTTAGTAAGGTCAGACCTTGTGCAGATAGCTCACTGGAGTAGAGCTTGAAATGGACATAAAATTTTCATCAGGACAGTCCCACAAGAAATGATTTTTGTGACTCTGCTGATTGCCAGACATGTCTTCTAAATGACTCAACTACTTTATTCTCCATGGTTACCTAATGCAGTATTGCACAGAATATTGTATTCAACATTGATTATCTCTAATATGTTCTCAGATACAGAATTTTATCTAGTTGCCAGGAGAATTAAAAGTGGTCATGCTTAATTATTCACCATAGCCTAATAATTTATTTTTGACATCTTAATATTTACTAGTTATTTTTAAAGGATTATATTAGAAGTATGAAAAGCCAATGTATTTGGTTACTTGTTAGCCACTGCTATTTATTATCTTAAATGAAACAGAGTTGATCCAGAAAATATTCTCAAAAGAAGAATGTAATCTGTGAAAGTATCTAGAGCCACAGACCTTTTCAAACTGATCCCCTTACCTCCTGATCTTGTTAGAAACTTATTTTTTTCCTATGCAGTGATTTTCCTTTTTCCTCTCCCACTCAGTGAATGACCATGTTAGAAAGTTTCTCAGTGACATTCGTAGTCCACTGACACTCCTTTATTTTATAAATGAGTAAATAAACAAACAGATAAATATATAACCTCTTCCTTTTTCACTGTTTCTTTCAGGAAAACCTTGAATCAATGTTACTCTAACACCTTGCTTTTACTAACACTCTAGAAGTTACTGACAACCCATGAAGCCTGAGTGCTGCTGCTAAGTCCACTACAGCTAATTCCATCAATAATATTCATGTGCTTAAGGGCAATCAGTCTAATGTCTTGGTCCTCCAGTTTTGTCATCTCCTTATCTCAAATAATCTCTCTCACCCCAGCTTATTCACCTGTACTCAGAGAAACAAGCTGGATCTTGTCATCTGATCGAGTTACTCAGACTCAATCACGGTGCTAATTATGATATATCCTTTGATGACAGAAATTATTTTAAAGTTCTTAGGTAAGTAGGGTTAAAGGTATGATTGTATTTCCAAATCTGATATATTTTCTTTTCTTTTTTTTTAAATTTTTATTTATCTATGATAGTCACACAGAGAGAGAGAGAGAGAGAGAGAGAGAGGCAGAACACAGGCAGAGGGAGAAGCAGGCTCCATGCAGGGAGCCCGATGTGGGATTCGATCCCGGGTCTCCAGGATCGTGCCCTGGGCCAAAGGCAGGCGCTACCGCTTCGCCACCCAGGGATCCCTTTATTTTCTTATTATGTTGTACACTTTCACTAATATTTGTATGCCTAGTCCCCATGTATCAACTTCATGTTTCACTGTGCCTGTCCATCACTTTGCTTAACCACCCACTTATTATTTTAACTTCTTGAATGAATGAAAGTTTTAATGTATTCACAGATAGTCACCTTACATTTCCTTTTCCTGAAAAAACTTTGTCTTATTCTTCACTGATTTATCATAAGAGCTACACCAATTACAACAATTCTTGCTTGTAACCTGATACCCTTCCCGGTCACTGTGATCACGCCTATCTATTCTTCAGATTAAAATTCACCAACTTCTGTGGCCACCATACATAGCCTAGCACTGTTACCTACCTCTTCCCTTCAACACCCATTACATACTTTTTTTCAATCTTCTACAATTTCTGATCTAACCTCCCTACCCTTACTCTCATTGAATGGCTTTGCTTCATCCCAACAGCAAAGGCATCTCTCAGTGTCCCTCTCATGAATCTTTATCACCAACCACTGTTTATAATCATCCTCTCTTTCTTCCTTCTGTGAGAATGGAAGGAACACACCTCTTTATGACCAAAGCTGGGCTTTCCATATAGCTTCTGGATCTTCCTTTATCAGAGATTCAAGGGTATCCTACAGATTATTCAAACATTTCCCTGCATTTATACCCATTGCTCTATACTTCATCTTCCCTATCAATATTCTTTTTTTTTAAAGATTTTTATTTATCTATTCATGAAAGAGAGAGAGAGAGAGAGAGAGAGCGAAAGACTGAGACACAGGCAGAGAGAGAAGCAGGCTCCATGCAGGGGGCCTGACATGGGACTCAATCCTGGGTCTCCAGGATCAGGCCCTGGGCTGAAGGCAGCGCTAAACTGCCAAGCCACATGGGCTGCCCCCTATCAATAGGGGCATATGTATGCATTCAAATATGCATTCATATTTGAATAAACCCGTGCCAGGTTTTATTTTGTGTGTGTGTGTGAGTGTGTTCCGTTCCGTGTTCTGTTGTTTTCTGTTGTTGTTGTTTTCCGTTGATTGGTTTTATTCTCTCCCCTCTGGTCCCATACTTTACAGCACTCTGGTGCAGGAAGACGCAGAAGCAAAAACAAACAAACAAACAAAAAACTTTAAAAAAGGAAAAAAAAAAAAAAGAACCAAGACATGCCACCTTTCCCCTTCTCACTGTTGCTTTTCCTGATGGTTAATACTACTGTCACGTAGCTGTGTTCAGAGATGTGAAATACTTTCAGGCAAAAATAAACTGTAAGTGACTCATTGAAAAAAAATATAGATACATTATCCCCTTATTTTAGTCTTTATGATCTCCTTAAAGCCACATTTCTCATAGCAGAAGTTGCTTACAATCCCTATTCTCTTTTCATCCTTTCCAATTTGATAAAATTTTTTCTTGCTGAGGTCATCAGTGACATAAATTTATAAAATCCAATAGACATTTAGTTTCTGTGACACCGCAGCCACATTCAATATAGCTAATGAGATGAATCTCATTTATACTCATTGTCTCTGTGGTATCACTTTCTCCTGATTCTTCTCAGCCCTCTTGGATTACTGGCAAACTCTAACTTCTACTTTAAACTCTTTCTGGAGGTAAATTGACTCATGCCTACTTGATGTATTGTTGAGCAAATCTCACAAACATCTCCCTGGAGAGAACATCTGATAACCAGATTTGTCCCTCTTCCAGCAATTGCTTTCTCCTTAAGTGGTAACTTTACTCATCCATTTGCTAATAACTCACACTGAGGCATCAACCTTGGTATCTTCAATCCATCACAAAGGTCAATGGATTGCATTTCAAAAAAATCTCTTCATCACCTTCAGCAACCTCTTAGACCAGGCATCATCATCTCTCACCTATACTATTGCAAAATGACTTTATTCTCTCCCTTTATGTATTTTTTCCCTCCTCCAAGCCATTTTTCCACGCAAAAGCTGGAGTGATTTTATTCAAACACATGTGTGATCACATTACTTTATCCCTTAACATCCTTCAGGGCCTGGCCATTAAATTTAGGATAAAAAAGTTAAAATTCTGAACATATAACTCAAAGATTCTGCACGACCTGGATCTTACTTAACAAAACTCCAGGCTTGTTCATTAAGCTCCAGGAATAGAAGCTCTCTTTCTCTTCCTGAAGTATGAGAAAGCTCTTTTTCTACCTAAATGTCATAGCAGGCTGTTCTCTCTTCTTAAAACATTCTCCTCCCCACACTTTATTATTTAATTACTACTCATGCTTCAAATCTAAACTTAAACATCACTTCCTCATGGAAGGCTATCTTGATCTCTCAAATGAAATGAAGTTTCTCCAGTAACTCTCCAATTATATTTTCTTTTAAAGCACTTAGCACACCTTTATAATTGCATATTTATTTGTGTAATTAATTTTTTCATGTCTGCCTTTTTACACATTTATACTTCTTCTCAGGGCTTAGACAATCCCTGTTTTGTTCACCATTAATGTCCTAACTCCTAGGTATTGTCGGTCTCAGGATCATCTTCTAGCACTATAACAGGTTGTTCAGTGCACAAAGGCAGCAGTCCAAGGAGGTAAATCGTGGTTTAATTTCAGCTTATGTACTGCTTGCAAGCACTGCCCCTTGGCGCAGGACTGTGATCTCCTCAAGGTGTATTTTTTAGGAACTTGTCCAAAGGTACCATATAGACTAATGCTGGGCCTTATAGGTACTTAATAAATAAATGGTGGCAGAAATAAAAGAATGAACTTTTATGGCAACTTAAAAAAAAAAACCTACAATTTTAACAAAGATCAGATTAGGAGAGCTCTTTCTTATCTTTATTTTTTGTAACAATTACTCTAATTATTGGCGAGGCATGAGCAAGTAATTTCACTTGGCTTTCACTACATTCACATGAATTCATTTATTTATTTATTATTTTTTTTATGAATTCATTTATGCCTTTAAATTTGTCTTCTTAGTTGTAGGACTGTTAATAACAATATACAAAGCTAACTCCTTTGACTTAGATACAACTCTATGTTTGTAGCCTTTGCAGAGAAACAACTGTCATGGAGAAAAAATGTTCATAAAGTAATTAATTGTCCATTTGACATATTATGCCATCTACTCAAGTTATCTACTTGGCACAAATTGGACTTCATAAATTCTATGTAAAAGGACCTTGCTTAACTTTGCCACTTGGTCTGGGTATCTGTCTCATAAAATTCTGTTCATAATCATGAGAATAAGAAAATATGACCATAAAGTGTGAATGGGTCAATGACTGTATATTAAAAATACAACTGATAACATTCCCTCACCACTAGATTGGCAGCACTATCATATTTAAATAAGCAGACTGTAATGCATCATCACTTAATATAGAACACAATTGCACTCTATGGAAAGGTCATGGAAAAGTTGTTAGCTTTTTTTAAAAATGTGAAATATGTCTGAGAATGTAGGGGAAAAGGTATATTACAGGAAAGGAGTGGGGCACAAAGTGAAGGATGCTTGATCACCTCAAGTTTTACTTTAAAAATATAGTTTATTTTCTTCAAATTTACCTAAAAGACAACAACCATTTTATAATGCAAAAGAATGCCTAATAAGGCAATCTGGGGTAAAAGAATAAGGGGACCAGATCATTATTTTTAGGGGCATAAACTGATGGGAAGACCTGCCACATAGAGACATCAAAATATTTGATAGTTCTATGTCTTAGCAACAGATTTTTAATTGCCTAGGAAAGGGAACCCAGAGAGGTCCATCTGCTGGTGCTGATTACTTTCTCAGTAAAACCACACACCTGAGGTGAATCAAATCTGGCCAACAGCATATTGAGGTCAATTTTCAACAAACTTCAGTTTTTCCTGGATGAACCTGAGGTTGCCACAAATGGCCAAGATCATTCCTCCATCTGTTTCTGGTGAAAGTTTGCTGTTCACTGTGGTTGGGACACAACATGAATCATTTACAAGCAAAAGATCACCCTGCAAAGGCCACAATATGCTCAATTAATTTAATGTACCTGAGGAGAAGTGCTAGCAAACATAGCTTTCTATCGGGTAGCATGTTGATGTAACAATCTAATCATATGAAATATTTAAAATCTAAGGAAGTGCCTTTTGCAGAGACTGGGAAAGTTGTAATGATGAACTTGATTTAGAAAACTATTGAGGTCATTTTTTTTGTAAATAATGAAATGTAGGCTCATAACCAAAATTAAATCTATCCCTTATAAATATTGTTCATAGTCACAGAACTGTTTTGAAAACAAAGCATTTTTATGATAATGGCACTTAAAGACTATGGGAATGAACATACTATCTCCAACTGATTACAGGAAAACAAGTATTATGAGGTATACTGGCTTCTTTAATCTCGTATTCATGATAGATACTATCGCTGTAAAATGCTAATCTTAATAACTGGTGCATATGGTGACATTTACTAACATATACTTAACCATTAATGTAGGCTGCTTCCTCGATTGAAGAATTAGGTTCAATAAATCATAAGGAAAAAGTACAGAAAAAGAAAATATATCTGTAGAAAAATTATAAGGAGGTAGAGATCATAGTTTCATGTGCATTCTATTCTACAATGTCATTCATAGAAACTCATAAAGTTATAGTTACCCCTGAATCTCAGGTGGGCTATGTTGCATCTTTTCCGGAGACTCAATTTAGTATATTTCCTATAGACAAACAGTGAGATTAACACTCTATTATCATTCCACACTTCCAAATTGAGATTTAGCTATTATAATGTTCAAAAGATACTACTGGTGTAGACCCTAGGGCTTCTGGAATCAGAATCTATGAAATCATTTGCATTGAAATTTGGCTTCCAACTGCTTTAGTATATTGGCACTTTAGCTGTCAACTAAATTCTTAACTCCTTAACGGAAAGAACAATGTTTAGTGTTTGTCTTATTTGAAGTGCCTGGTATAATTTTACATACAAAATAATGTTTCAAGAAATGTTTGTTTTGACTTAATGATAAAAAGGACTCTGTTGTTCATGGAGTGTGCAAATTTGTGAAAACATAGAGGACACACAGCCTGGGACTTAGTATTACAGGGAATTTCAGAGCTTGTTCAGTCCCAGATCATGGTCATGATTTTTAATGCTACTTGGAAGAGTTTCCATGCTTTCTTTTCTAAGGTGTGGTCCTTCCCAAAACAGATCAAATGAAGTTTCCTTCATAAATACTTCAATGGCTAACTGAGGCAGATGTGATATTTCTCCTCTTCTCTTCCACATCTTGTCCCCTCCTTCTCTGCCTCCTCCCTTCTTTTCCTCCCCCGCTCCTCCTCCTTCTTCTCCTTCTTTCTCTCCCCTCACCATCTCTCTCTCCCAAAATTCTCTTCTCTTTTCTATTTTGTTTCAGTAATGATATCCAAGGTCAAACTCTCCGACTTAATTTTATTTTCCTAAAAGATGCATATAATTATATACATCTTGTCTCCACATGCTTTTCCAATTAATAACTGAGGGTTTTACAGAGATAAAGAGGAGTATAATTCTTATCTCACATATATATACTTATATACACATATATGTATATATATTTAAAATCAACTTAGTTATATCTCTATGTGTAGGAGGACATGGCATTTGATTTACAGTTCTACTTTTCTAGAAAAAACTCAGTGTAAAATTAAATCAAAACCAAACAAGATGTTTAAATACATAAAAATTTAAAAAAGCTTTTTCCAGATATTTCAAAGGTAAACAATCTTCTGAAATCTCTAAATATTAACTTTCTAAAAATATATGCACACTTGTTTATTCAGGCTTGTTATTTCATTTTGAAAGCTTATTAGATAAGAACGAAGGGGAACTTGAAAGAAAAAAAAGATGAAAATTTGAGAGGTATGGTCAGGATTCTACTTACATTTTATTAAGGGAAATTCAACAAAAACCAAATAATAAAAATCTCAATAATCTAAAATCTCTGATTTAACAAGCTATCCTAATATTCTGATCTGGCAAAATTCCATAACAAATAAAGCTAATTATTGAATACTATTTAAGGGTAAAAATATATTTAAAAAAATCATAATATTAATGTTGGGCAACATTTCATTTCAATGCAAATAGTTTGCATCTTTAAATAGTGATCATTAAAATATGATAGACCATATATTGTAGGTACAGATGATTTTGTAGCATAATCATAATAAACATTTATTCACTTACTGAGAGAAATAATTTAAAAATTCCTTCCTCAGGGGCAGCCCAGGTGGCTCAGCAGTTTAGCACTGCCTTCAGCCCAGGGCATGATCCTGGAGACCCGGAATCGAGTCCTACGTCGGGCTCCCTGCATGGAGCCTGCTTCTCCCTCTGCCTGTGTCTCTGCCTCCCCCCCCCCCCCCGTGTCTCTCATGAATAAATAAATAAAATCTTAAAAAAAAATCCTTCCTCAAAATGTTCCAGCTTTGGACTAGACGGTTCAGGACATAGGACAGTTCATTTCATACGTGCCTGGTGAATGGTACCTACAGAACCCCTGTCCTCTTAATTTGTTTTATAAGTAGAAGCATGCTTCTTAATTGTCAGTGTAGAACACATATAAGAGGAAGCATCTCATTCCATGTACCATGGCTTTAGGAGAGTGAAAAGAGTTTCCTTTAGAATAACAAAACACCTCACAAACTAGCAAGTTATCATTTGAAAGACAGTATTAGAATGTAGTCAGGATAATTCTCTTTGTAGGATTTCATTTTAGCTTGGTAAATGAGTAAATCTCTTAATCTCAGTGATTTTTCATGTAAAATGAGTAGGATTTTTATTTAACACACAAGAAATAGGGAACAGTAATTTCTTCATGGCAATAAAGAACTCTGAAAATTAAAAAAAAAAAAGGAAAACACTACTCAATTCCTTAGTGCCAGATAATAAAGAAATAATTTCATAACATCAGATTAAATCATCTTTAGAATGTCCATTTAAATGCTAGTTGGCAGTCTCAGCATCCTTTTGGCAATGCCTCTTTGAAGGGTCAAGAGGCTCGCTGGTGGATATTCTGCTTTGATAAGTGTTCAGGCATTGTTTGAGGATTATGTTTAATTCCTAGGTTATGTAGTATTCTCAGGAGCTTATTTGTCAGCTTTTAGTACATCTGAATTCGGTTACTATGAATGTAGAACCATATGCTTTATATTCTTCAGGAATATTATATTCACAAGTATATCAACCTCTACTTTCTAAGTGAACAGTATGTAATAGGCAATCTATAGCATTATGATGAACAAGCACAGCAATTTATGTGAGATTAAGAGCAAATGTTTCACTGTGAATTTAATAACAGTTTTTAATGCAAAATGGTTTTAAAATAAGCATTTTAGTGATGAATGCTTTTTGGGAGAGCGCTAACTTCATTCTCCTGTGGTACCTAAGTTAAAAAAAAAAATTGAAATGTTATACATACTGACTTGAAGGATATCTTAAAGCACACACAAAAAAGGTATCTGCAATGTTAATTCAAATTAAAATTGCTAATGCTTAGGCCATTGTTTAGTGATATAATTGACTTGAATTACTCTTTTGTAAATACAATTTTGATACATCCCTAGTGATTTTCTTTGAGCATGGGGATGTAATATTGTAGTTAATGTAAATTCTCACAAGAGGTCTCCTTAAAAGTGATAAGGTAAATAAGTCAAGACTTTTGCTTTTGGTTTCCCTTTTTTTTTTTTTTTTTTTTTACAAAAACTCTGCAAATGTCAAAGTTTTAGACTTTAAATTTCAAAATGAAACTTCCATACAATGATGGAAACTGTCAGGACAGTGTCTAAGAGTTGGGATTGATAGGAAGGACAAGAGCTACAGCTACACATTGAAGACATTAATTTTCATCTATAACTTTTGTAACCCATTTCTTTTATGGTCAGATGATCTTGTTTTAAAACACTTCAATCATTATAATGTCTCAGTTCTTAAATCCCTACTCCTCAGGAATCCTTATATGACAGCTTCTCCATTACACTTTACTATATTAAAGAGTTGTACTTTGTGTAATTTCTTTTCTCAAAATACTTGACACAACTACTCAAATGTCTTCTCATTTATAGATGCAGATATCTCCATGGGTGTCTCTTATGTAGGTACAATTACTATGAAATCATTGTACAGGACGCTTGACAAAAGCTCAATAAGAGTATATGAAATATATATCAGTGATTTTATTGTTTTAACCCTAAATAAAAGTATTTGACTCATATTCCCTGTCCAAAAATTACATATTAATTATATTGCTCAATCTAAAAGTAAAAGAGGCTTTAAACATAAGAGGCTCACGGTCATTCCCCATCACACACATGTTCTCCAGACCTTGCTACTAAATGTAGTAAGAACACAGCCTCAGCACCACCTGGGAGCTTGTTAGAGATAGAATCTCAGGTCCTTCTCAGACCTATTGAATCACAATTTGCTTTTAACAAGATCTCAAGGTGATTCATGGGGACTTTAAAGTTCAAAAACATTGCCCTAGAAATACAAGGTACAGTCCCTGAATTTTTTAAAATACTCTTTCAAAGACTCTTTAATTGCCTTAAATCTCGATCTGCTTCACTTTACCTTTCTTCTGAAAGTGTTTACAAACTCCTAAAACATTCCCCATGATGTTGATAACTAATCCTAAAGGACCTACACTGATGAAAGTCTTCATGTTTAAATCTATGCACACATTTTTTTTTATCTTGGATAGATTGTTCAAAATATATATTTATAACTCATGACATGAGTTGTATACCTGCTGTCTTAATTCTAAAATAAGTTTAAATGGTTTAAGAAAGAACAAGTCATTAGGATATACGAATTTCTCTTATCAGACAGCATGGAGGATTATCATTTTATTTTTATTTTTTAAGATTTTGTTTATTTATTTTAGAAAGAGATAGAGAGAGTGACTGGGAAGTATGAGGAGGGAGAGGAAGAGGGAGAGAATCTCAAGTAGACTGCATGCTGAGCCCACAACCCAACACAGGGTCTGATCCCACAATCCTAAGATCATGACCTGAGCCGAAACCAAAAGTCAGATACTTAACCCACTGAGCTACCGGGCACCTTAGAATTATCTTTTTAAAACTTAAAAAAAATCATATCATACTTTTAGTTTTCGTTTGAGCTTTCATTATTTTTTTTTTTAAGATTTTATTTATTTATTCATGAAAGACAGAGAGAGAGGGCAGGGGGGCGGGCAGAGACACAGGCAGAGGGAGAAGCAGGCTCCATGCAGGGAGCCCGACGTTGGACTCAATCCCGGGTCTCCAGGATCACGCCCTGGGCTGAAGGTGGCACTAAACCGCTGAGCCACCCGGGCTGCCCAGTTTGAGCTTTTAAAAACAGTTATTAACTATTTATATTATTTCTTTTGTGGTTGATCTCTTTACTTCTGTTAGCCTTCCATTACTTCTTTTTTAAAATTTTATATTATTTTGTTTTCGACCTATATCATCTATATTCAGGATGCTAACTAGATGCCAAAACCTTGTCTATCATAAGCACCAAGAATTCATTCTCATTTGCGATACCTATCTGTAATAACAAGGAATGTGTTCTTTCAGTAGTTTAAAAAGTTTACTGAGTCCAATTAACAAATACAGCAGTAGACTAAGAGTAACTAAATACAAATATGGAATCAGAACTTAATTCATTTTATAATATAGCTTAAGTATATATAAAAACTGAAATTCTTTTCTGAGCTATTTGCTTCTTAGTTATAATACAGCATGTTTGTACATTTGACTCCAATATATTATTTAAAATACTCAAGTAATGAGGCAAAAGACTCAATAACCATTTAATAATAAGGCGGAAGATGGCTGAAGGGCTGACACTACCTGACTTTAAGACTTACTATAAAGCTACAGTAATCAAGACAGTGTGGTACTGAGGGGCCTGGATGGCTCAGTTAATCTACATAAATACAATCAACTGATATTTTTAAAGATTTAGTTAGTTATTTTAGGGAGAACCTGCATGAGTGTGTGTGTGCATGTGAGCTCCCAAGTAGGGATAGAAGGAGAGGGAGAGAGAGAATCCCAAGCAGAAGCCCTTGCTGAGCACTTGATCTCATGACCTTGAGATCATGACCTGAGTTGAAACCAAGATTGGACGCTCAATGTACTGAGCCACCTAGGTGTCCCTTTAATTTTTGACAAAGGAATAAAAACAATGCAATAGTCTTTTCAAATTGGTACTAGAGCAACTGAACATCCACATGCAAAAAACAAAATAAACCTTACACCTTTCATAAAAACTAAACTCAAAATAGGTTGCAGACAAAAATATAAAACGCAAAACTATAAAACTCCTAGAAGATAACAGAAGTGAAAACATAGATGACCTTAGTAAAGCAATGGCTTTTAGTTATAACACTAATGGCACAATCCGTAAAAGAAATAATTTTTAAGCTGAACTACATTAAAATTAAAAACTTTTTCTCTGAGGAAAACAATGTCAAAAGAAGGAGAAGACAAGCCACAAACTGGGAGAAAATAATTGCAAAAGACACATTTGATAAAAGACTGTTAGACCTTAACAGGCACCTCTCAAAGAAAACATATAGATGGCAAATAAACACATGAAAAGGTGCTCCTTATCATAATGTTATCGTTCCAGGGAAATGCAAATTAAAACAAAAATTAGATACCATAACACACCTATTAGAATGACCAAAATCCAGAACACTGATAACACCAAATGCTGGTGAGGATATGTAACAAGAACTCTCTTATGTTGCTGTTGGGACTAACTCTTACCATAAGATCCAGCAATAACACCCCTGGTATTTAGACAAAGTAGTTGAAAACTTAGGTCCACACGGAAGCCTGACCATGGTGTGGATAGTAGCTTTATTTATAATTGACAAAACTTGGAAGCAACAATGGTGTCCTCCAGTAGGTAAATGGTTAAACTATGGTACATCCAGATAATGGAATACTATTCAGTGCTAAAAAGAGCTTTCAAGCTATGAAAAGACATGGAAGAATCCTAAATGCATATTACTAAGTGAAAGAAGCTCATGTGAAAAGGTAACATGTTGAATGTGTCCATTGTATGGCATTCTGGAAAAAGCAAAACTCTGGAGACAGTGAAAAGATCAGTGGTTCCCAGGATTAGGGGGCAGGGAGCAGAGCACAGAGGATTTTTAGGGCAGTGAAAATACTCTATATGATACTATAATGATGGCTACTTGTCATTAGGATTTGTTGAAGTCCACAGAATATCGAACTCCCAGAGAAAACTGTAATGTAGATATGGACTTTGGGTGATTATGAATGTGGCAATGTCAGTTCATCTCTTGTAACAAATGTACTGCTCTGGTGGCAGTTGTTGATAATGGGGGAGGATATTGCATGTGCTAGTGCAGGGGAATATGGGAAATATCTGTACCTTCCCTTCAATTTTGTTTTGAACCTAAACTGCTTTAGAAATATACAGTCTTAATAAAAAATTTCTTAGATGATAGAATTAAGATATGTTCTATTTTCTTTCGATGATGATTTATCTTTTTGTTATGTTGGGCATTTTCACTAACATTCTTATTTCTAGCATTCATGAACCAACCTCATAATGTTCCACTGTGTCCTTTCACCCATTTTGCCTTATTCACTTATCTATTATTGCAATTTTTGAATGATGTAAGGGTTTTATGCATTCACAGATATTCACATATTATTTCCTTTCCCTGGACACATCTTTGTGTCCTTCTTCACTGACTCAAGGGGAATCGGGCCAAAAAAACACTTTCTCAAAGAGCTCTTCTCTGCTCCTGCCCCAAAAAAATACAGTATCTCCTCTACTATCGTCCTTTCACGGAACTGACATCTCCATCATAGTGCTTATTGGAATTTGCGTGAAATCCCTTTTACACTATGATGATAAATTCTGTAAGTCAGACTCCCATTTACTCATCACTGTTTCAAGAACTTGTAGCTTAAAGAATGTCATTTCAACCACACATATACTATAATCATAGCTTTATAAAAATAATTATGTTTATAGCAGACATCATATATGGAGTCTGGCATCCCTTCTCTTCAAGATCAGCATTCTCTGATTTACACAAGGACTGAGAAAAAAAACCTTAAAGGGAGCATCCACGAATGCTGACTAGCTGGAATTTGCATATATGAAGACATGTCTAGTAGGCTTATATTAGTGGTAGGTCCCACAAGGGTATGGGACTGAGGTCTATAGGATTCCTGTGTGAGAATTCACCAGGGGAAAATAATCTGGGATCATAATACAATCACAGGACCAGGAGATGAGAGACTTATGTAAGGAATAGTTCCATGTATAGTATATGGCAATTATTTGTATTGTCAGACCCAACCACAATCATAGCATAGATATGTTGAAGAAAACAAGACAAACACGTGCTTTAAAATTCAATGGTATGACATCTCATGGTCCATGAGTATAGCATGGACCACTCACTGTATTCTTTCAGATACATGGAAGTGAGTGCTGATTTTTGGGAGCATTAAAGTGTTTGTTGGCAACCCATGGCAAGTGGCATCCTGTGGTGTGATGCAGAGGTGATTTCATGGGCAGAGTTAAGAGAGAGATCAGATATCCTAGACAGAAACGACCGCAGAAAGACTAGGGAGATCAGAAGTGGTAGTGTGTAGCATCCCTGGGTAATTTGAATGAAAATTGGGGGTTGGAAATGGCAGGGCTTTTTTTTTTTTAAGATTTTATTTATTCATTGAAAGACAGACAGAAGGAGAGGCAGAGACACAGGCAGAGGGAGAAGCAGGCTCCATGCAGGGAGCCCGAGGTGAGACTCGATCCCAGGACCCCAGGATCATGCCCTGGGTGGAAGGCAGGCGCTAAACCACTGAGCCACCCAGGGACTCCCGGAAATGGCAGTTTTTAAATGATACAACACAGAAGCCCAGGGATGAGTAATGGCAGTGAAAAGAGAAGGTGTGAGAAAAGGCACACCAGGATGGTTTACGAGTGCAATGAAATGCTTCTGGAGGAGTTCTGTGAAACCAGAGAAGAGAAGGGATCTCCAGAAATGAAAAAGACAGATCCCTATCATGGCTGGAATATTTTGAACTACAAAATATTCAGTCACATTATTGTCACATAAACAAAAAAACATATATATACAGAAAAAGTCTGTTATAATAACTTCTTAAAAGGGGTGTGTATCATGTCCTCCTAGATAATTATTATAAACTGATTATAAGAAATTATAAAAAAAATTAAAAAGAGGATGTAAGAATCAGAGATGCAGAGTAGTTAGCATGGTCATATTTCTGTGAGAGAACAGATTGGTGAAAAGTTAGACTGCTTTTTGTTGGCAGTTAAGGCATCTAAATGATGACAATCTATAGTTTTAGACACTCAGGATTAGTGAGGAGGACAAGAACATATTGTTTAAGACAGGTTTTAGGGCATAACAGATATAACACGTATAGGAAATTTGTAAAAAAACAAAACAAAACAAAAAAAACAACATGTAAGTAGTTGACAGACTAAGTAATAAGGCTTGTAAAATTCTCAGGAACCAAGATTTTGCTGTGAGGAACGTCTGCCTTATCTCTCATTTATTCAACACCATTTTCAGCTTGCCAAACAATTTTTCTTACAGAACTAAAGTTGCTAATTTGTGGTTAGCATTAAGTTTTGGTTTCTATTAATTTTTTAATCAGATTTCCAAGTTGAAATTTAAGATTCTCTGAGTAAGATCATCTGTCAATTTGAGTGCTGTTTGAAAACAGATGGAGCAAAAAACCCAGGATGAATCTCTAAAGTGTGATACCACAAATGCCTATAAAACAGCAAGTAGAGATGACCTTTTACATGCCAATATACCAAGAAATTCCTCAACAGCCAACTGAAATATTTTATGTTTGAGAAGAGAGAGATTAAATAATTTGATCACGATATAATAAAATTAATAACTTTCAAAAATAATTCAAATCTTCAGCTTGATTTATTCTTTAAGGTAATAATATTGTTTTCAAAATGTAGTTTGTGATTCTTTGAGTCATATGGTGTTGTAATTTAAAGATAATAAATTATAGGGGCACCTGGGGGGCTCATTCCGTTAAGTGTCCAATTCTTGGTTTTGGCTCAGGTCATATTTCCTGGGTAGTGGGATGGAGCCCTGGGTGGGCTCTGTGCTTAGTAGGGAGTCGGCTTGAGATTCTCTTCTTTTGCCCCTCCTCCTACTCACACACACACACACACTTTTTCTATTTCTCCAATAAATAAATAAATCTTTAAAAAAGAGAGAGTAAAGTACACCTTTTGCTAATAATGTATTCTTCATGGAAAACATATTCACATGCACACACACAAATAAATTCATGATTTTTAAAAGTAATAAAATTCAAAATTTGACCCTCAGCCAGTAGATGGAGAAGTTGATCTTAGAGTAGATTCATACTGCTATTAAAAGTCTGTTTAAGTTGCAGGGGCATAGAGTAAAATTGCTGCTGATTCAGATATTTGGGAGTGTTTTCATGTTTATTTCCTGGTTGCTCTGCAAAAACAGCTCTGGCATCACCCAAGGGATCAGTATTGTTTCTTAGAAATCTATCCTATACAGTCCTTGTGTGCTTTGTTTATAGGCACATTTCTTTTTTTACTGTCTATTCCATTTTCAAACAAGCTGGGAATGTTTCTTTTCTTCATAAATTATTGCTGAAAGTTTGCATAGTACATATTTTTAGGAACCACAAAATGTTTATGAGTAAAGGCACTGAGTGATGGAATCAGCATCTCTCAGAGCAGGATGAAAATATAGATTCCTTGTAGGGCAAACTGGCTTTCTGAAAAAGGCAACACACATTATGTACTTCAGCATGCTCTCAGAAATTATGCAAAGCCACATCCATCAGGGATGAGCTCAGAAATAAATAAATCAATTGACAAATTCTCTTTAACAAATTCCACTACAAGACCCAAAATCATTTGTTTAGTACATTGACAGTTATCCTGTATCTTGAAAGATATTGAGAAACATGAAAATTCCATACAACTGAGTGTTCAGTTTTGTTCTTTTTTGTTGGCATTTTTGTTGTAAAAATGATCATGTGTAGACAGCCAAAGCAAAATATAAAAGTGCAGAAATATATGTGAGATTGTGGCCAGATGCTAAATTTAGAAGGGTGAGCTAATATTTTAATAAAATTGAAAAAATAAAATAAAATAAAATTGATAACAGTATATATTAAGATAAATATTAAAATGGAACTATAATGAAATTATTTTCTGTAAACCAAGTGACAACTTAAAAATACGTGTCCTTTATTAAAGATATCAAAATAATCATTATCTGTAATTCACTTCAATAATACCCATTGTCTAAAAACACATGCTGAATTTTGCTATATTTAAATGTATTAAAGACCTTATAAGCAAAAATAGAAATCATTTTTGTAGGGATGGGCTATGACTAATATGTAGTCACTAATTAAAAATATAGTTCTCTTTTCATTTACACAATTTGGTTAATCCCCAATTATTCTAAAATATAGTTTGTGCTATTCTATTTAACAAATATTTTTTAAGAGCCTACAATTTGCCAGTAATGAAAAAGAAAGACACACTAGGTTTCTGCTTTCATGAAACTTACATTCTTGTGGATGAGATCAACAACAACAACAAAAGATACAGATCATTAGAATGGGAAACATAAGAAGTGTCGTAGAAGAAATAATAAAGGTATATATAGGAGTAATAATATATAGAAATAGGAGTTATAGGTAATAGGAGATACTAAAAAATATAACAAAACATAGATACAGAGGTAGGAAAAGTCTTAGAGCATTAAAAAAGACAAAACAACTCTGAACAGTACACTCACTATACTGCCGTTTGTGAAATAATTATATAGAAAATTAGATGTATATACTTCATACATAAATTCATATATATGTATGCAAAAGGGATATCTATGCAAAGAAAGTGGATGTGGTTCCTCTGGTCTTAAGATTTATGGATGATTTTTTCCTCTTGTCTTCTTTTGGTTTCCTTTTGCTTTCCTATGGTTCATATTTCTGAAACTGACATATTTTAAAAGTTTTATGTTGAAAAAGTTAATACCCATAAAGAAGGGCAAAATAGTTGAGTTGAAGTAGTTAAAACCACAGTATTATTCTGTTTAGGCCCTGGAATATTGTTCATTATTAGGATCTAAGATATAAACTATTTAGCCAAAAAGCAATAAAGATAAATGTTCTTAACTTTCTTTGTGATTCCAGAGAGATACAGGTGAAAAAAAAAAAAAAAACTTTTCAAGGAATAGTGGAGACAATATGAGAAGATAGAGGAACCTGATTCAGAAGCTTATATCACATACATTAAAAAATAAGTATTTCTAAAAAAATAAAAAAATAAGTATTTCTATAAGACTTAAAGTTACTAAAGAAAAGACTTCTAGAATATTAGAGTTCCATTTAACACAGATTGGAAATTACATACTCAGTTTTCACAGTTAATGGGAATTTTACTGTATATAATCTTCACAACAGGTAACTATAAGAATATATTATTTATAAAAACAACTTGTGGATTGTCTAAGATGGAAAACAACAATACAAAAGAAAGATCATTATATTATCGCATAGAAAAGACAAAATCCTAGTCCTGACTTTTTCACAGAAGCCTCTGAAGAGATCATTTAACTTCATAGAATTTCACTATAACCATTTACTAATGGAGAGGCTCAAACAAGATGACCTTCAGCTCCTTCCATGTGAAATTCTATGACATGATTTTGCAAGGTAAATACATCAGACTGAGGAAAGCATTCCCATTTTTTCCCCCAACTGTTCAGATATAATTTTAATCTCCTAGGATTTTGAAGTTTGCAAATGAAAATAGAGATAACCTAGTCCTTAATTTTATGGACAAGGGTACTGCTGCTCAGAAGTATTGAGTAACTCAACTAAGTTTTCAGAGTTACATAGCAGTGGAGACTAAACTTGAATTTAGATTTAGTAAATTATCAGCATGCAAATTTTACAAAATTCCACGGTAGGGCAACTAAAACCAGATGCATTATTTTACTATTTTATTTCCATTTCCATTAAATTTTGAATTGACAAAAAACTTTGAGCAATGACATTTAGAAATCTTATAATGAAAATAGTAGTAAACAACAACAACAATAAAAAGATACTCCAAATAAGGAGAAGTGGAGCTCCTGATATTTGAGAGAACTCTTCATCTATTGGCTTGTGTTCCTCTGAAGTCATAAAAGAAAGCCTAGCCATCTGAGAATCATGAGGTATCACATGATAGAGAAAAAGAAACAATAGCACAAAACTGGGAGTCAGCCAAAGTTGCTTCATTGCCATAGAACAGGGAACCTGAGAAAATTAATTAACAAAACAAGTATTCATAACAGAAAAAATCACAGATCCTCTAGAAAGAACGAAGTATAAATTTCTTTAGGTATAAATCCAAAACTTAGGCATATGGGACACTCAAGAACAATTTAGGTGGAAAATAAGATAACAAAAATAATATACCAATTGAGGAAATGAACTATGTGGCGAAATATGTTGTTAAGTCTAGATTAGTATTGACTCTAAAAGTAAGATGATTCATGGTGAGCCAAACAAAGGAAATTGAAACATTAGATCAGATCCTCATGAGTGAAGTCAGCTAGTAATAGCGATAGTCAAAGTGTTCAAGGTCTTGTATTCTTTGGAAGCAGGTAAAAATATTGATTACTTTGGACTTTTTAGGTATATACTGTAAAAATATAATAGTAATCATTACCATAATAGAAATAGAATATTTGACTTCTAAGTTTGGTAGTGCAAAAAGCTTAAAAGAAAACACAAACCTACAGCAAACACAGATAAAAGCAGGAAAAGAATAGAGTCAAGTCAAATAAAGAAACTAATGGATAAGTCAAAAGACAAAAAAATTAAGGAGCTTAAAATATCATTTTAAAGTACACATATTTTAACAAAAAAAAAAGATTTACAACTGGAATTCCATTTTAAAAGCAATAGACTGGTTAACTGATAGTTTTCTTTTTATAATTCAAGTATAATTAATACACAAGATCACATTAGTTTGAAAGTGTACATCATGGGGATTTGATATTTTTATACCAGAGGTGGGGAGGGGTTGGGGGGCAGTCAGAAATAGGCAAAGAAGACATAGAGATAGATTATTTATACAAACATAAAACCTATACAATATTTCAAAAATATATACTTTATTTAAATACCCAGAAAATTTGAAAGCAAGGAAAAATAAACATGCCAATGAAATATTAAGTCACTAATCAACTACTTAAGTAGATACAGGGCACTCACTAAAAGCACCCCGAATGTAGGAGACTTTGTTTTATTTCCTCGTGAGTACCCAATATGCAGTATATAGCCAATAAGTATTGACTAAATTAATGTACCAATATACAAATATCTGGACTGGATGTGTAAACATCTAATTCATGAAGATAGCTCTCTCTGACAAGATAGTGGAAGAGAATAATGGTAGGAAAATAAAACTCCCCATAATATTCAATGCCTTTTATATCAATAAACATCAAAATCCATTATCTTAGATATTCCATTTCTTGTCCAGTCAAATAATTATTATCAAGAATAGTAAAGAATATCAATTAATGGTTACCTCCTCTTTTGTGTTCTTTACTATCTTAGAATTGAAATTCTAGAAGCGCAAGCAGAACAAGTTTTTCAAAAGTATTGCTCATTTGCATGAGTGATGCAAGAGATGTTTGGGAAATCATGTCCCTGAAAATAGTTCACCAGACAAGTTATCTTCAAGGGAGTTTTAATTCTGGTATAGTTTAGCATCAATTGTGTAATTCAGATTCAAATTGAACATAAAAGGAATTAAAATTTATGTTCAATGGGCCAGTGACCACAGATGCAGCACAGAGCTATGCTAAAAAAGCGGATGAAACATTTGACGTTTTATAATTAGACTGTGGTTGTAACATGCTGATTGCAATCAAGTGCAATATGGTGGAGGAAGTAGTGACTTTTATGTTTATTAAATCCTTTATCATACAGTATGACATGCTTGTAGACCTTTGCAAAATCGGAAAGTTTGAACTATTAAGTACTGCCCAGAACTTCAATTTAGACAGCATAAAGTGTGCTCAGTGTTGTCACATGTATAAGTTCTTCATCATAAAGATTTTGTATTTTGCATCTATACGTTTAATTAAAATAATCATGCTATTTTAAAAGGCTCATAAAAGGATTATTTCTTTTTTCCTTCATTTATCTTTTATTTATTTTTAAAGATTTTATTTATTTATTTATGAGACACACAGAGAGAGGCAGAGACATAGGCAGAAGGAGAAGCAGGCTCCAAGCAGGAAGCCCAATGCGGGACTCGATCCCAGGACCCTGGGATCATGACCTGAGCCAAAGGCAGCCGCTCAACCACAGAGACTGAGTCACCCAGGAATCCCTCCCTAATTTATCTTTTAATCACAAATTTATTTTGGAAGTATAGTTGTTAAAAAGTGTTACATTGGTTTCACATGTATGTGAAACATGCATGATACCAAATGTACCATATGTTATATTGGTATCATATGTATGTGAAACATGTATCATACCACATGTATGACATAGTGATTGCACAGTTTCATATGTGACACAATGCTCACCACATTAAGTGTACTTACTCTGTCACAATAGCATAGTATTACAATACCATCAACTATATTCCCTATGTACTTTTTAATCCCTGTGACTTATTTATTTTACAATTAGAAGTTTATATCTATGTCCTCTTCACCTATTTCTCCCATCCTCCCCACTCCCCTCTCCTTTGGCAACCACCAGTTTGTTCCCCGTATTTATGAATATGGTTTTGGTGTTCGCTTTGTTTTTAGATTCCATATATAAGTGAAATCATAGTGTATTTGTATTTCCCTGACTGATTTATTTCACTTGGCATTTCATTGAGCCATATGTATGGCTGAGTGATATACATTCACATATATATATATCGCATATATATGTAGGATATATGTGTTTATATGTATGTGTATATACATGTGAATGTATATATATGTGAATGTATACATACGTATACATTCATACTGCATCTTCCTTACTCATTCATCTATTTTTTAAAAATATTTTATTTATTTATTCTTGAGAGACAGAGTGAGAGAGAGAGGCAGAGACACAGGCAGAGGGAGAAGCAGGCTCCATGCAGGGAGCCTGACATGGGACTTGATCCCGGATCTCCAGGATCCCACACCGAGCTGAAGGCAGTGCCAAACCGCTGAGCCACTGGGGCTGCCCACCCATTCATCTATTGATAGACACTTAGGTATTGGAGTCATAAACATAGGAGTGCAAATATCTTTTTGTATTAATGTTTTCTTTCCTTTGGGTAAATACCCAATAGTGGAATGACTAGATCATATGGTTATTTCATTTTTTAAGTTTTTGAGGAGCTTCCACGGTGTTTTCCACAGAGACTGCACCAACTCACATTCCCACCAAGAGTGTACGAGGGTTAAAGGGAATGTCTTATTACAATATTCTTTTTTACAACTTAGCATATAAACAGTAAAAAAAAAAATGATTCACTGAGGAGTATAGAAAAATATCCTTCATTATATTTTTTTCTGAGGAATAAATCTAGGAAGTGTTTTACTAGAAATCATAAAATAATGTTTTTTTTATTTTTTCATTTATATGGCTTCTGTCAGGAAGATGATGGTGTTTCGCTTCCAGCAGATGTGCTATGTTTATCCCGTCTTGTATCAGGTATGTGTGTATTTGTGTTCGTGGGCACACGTGTGTTTTGTCATTAGTACCACTATTCATGGATTATTCTTAGCCATCAGACTGCAGTGTTAAATAGCAAGATATTTCTTCCTTGCTATGAACTTCCTGTCTGCAAGTTTCAATGTTGGTTTCATTTGGTTTCACTTAATCATCTTTATTAATCTTTTTCATGCATTTTTTTTCTCCAGAATCAACGGACTTCTGATTAGCTCTGGGACTTCAATTTTGTCATCCTATCATGCTCTCTTTTTATAGTAGAAGCCAGTTTTATTTAGCTAAGCATTTTTTTAAACTGACAATGCACTTAAAATACTGATGTTAAGATTATTCTTATTTATTTAGTTTGATAAATATTTATTTTACTTGCTTTAAACTAATTATACACTATATGCTTAAAATGATCAACTTTATTAAAATAAAGTATGAATCAAGGTAAACTTTTCACTGAATTTGTACTAATACCATCTGACAAGTGATGAACTGGGCACACAGAATGTATACCACATGGTACTGAAAATGTTATTTTTATATTTTTTTCTGCTTTCCTTACCAGATTGAGAGATACTTGAAAGAAACAGGTTGTGTATAATTTATTTCTGTTTCCCATTAACTAATATAGCGCTTGCTTCAAATTGTTGGAAAAATCTGAGAACCAGAATGTGTGCTTTTACTAACACATAAGCACTTGCCACCCAGACACATGGGAAATGCTTTTCTTTTCTCTATGGTATTTCTATCCATATCCTGTCACAGCAGTAAGGAATCAAAGTAACACTCTCCAATAGAATTCTTTTTGTTGTTCCCTAAAGCTAATTTAATTTACATTAGGGGCAAAGATTAATCAAATTAAGGTTGTGAATGGTTGTATAATAAATGGTACAGAATTAATAGAGAAGCCAGAAGCATCTGCTGCATCTTTATCCTTTCTTAATTTTAAAAAGAGGTGAGTAGATCTCTTTTATACTTTGGTGCAAAGACTTTGAATATTTGTAAGTTACTTTTTGCTGTTAGCCCTTTTCTTTTAATACTGAGGTCACTGATCTTTGATAGAAAAACAAACCAAATCTTTACCCCATATCTCTTGCCAAATAAACTTTCTGTCAGTTCAGATTCTAACCTCTGATGGTCTTTACTCTTGATCCAATTTCTTGCTGTTACACAATAAATGTTCAATCTACTGAATGAATGTAAAATTTGAGGCCAGGCTCTTCACGGAGCATTAAACAATTGTTCAGACCAGCTAAGCAGTTGACAGCATAAATTCTGGGAGCAGCTTTCCCGTGCTTGAATCCTATGCTTGTTACTTATTACTTATAACTTTGAGAAAATCATTTAACCTCTCTTAGGTTCAGCGTTCTTATTGTAAAATGGAGGGGAAATTGAACTCTATATTATAGGATTGTGTGAGGATTAAATTAGTTAATATTTATAAAGTCGGAAGATGAGCAGCACAGGGTCAATGCTATATAAATGTTTGTTACATAAACAAGATTTTTGTAAACTGGTAGAGTTCCTAACATTCTCTTCTAGATTGATTTAATAGGATATTACAGTTCCAAGAGCATTAAAAGATACCATAAATCCGTTCTCCAGAGTAGTAAATTTTATAAATTTATTTTGGCTAAATGTAGCCTGAAGGTAAAACTTGACCTTGTTCATGGCTTCTTTTCCTGCAACATGTAGCTGTTGAAAGGGTAGATAACTTTAAGGCTGGAAATGTTCAGGGACGAAGAATAGTAATGAATTTCCTGGGATTACTCTTATTATACCCTAAATTGGATAGGCTTGCTGAGATTGTGAGTACAGAAATTTGTGATAAATGCCCTCACTGCATTCAATAGCACTTACCACCCTAGTCTCTGAATTAATTATTTGGGTAGAAAGTAAAATTAATTTAAAAAATGATGTTAAGCAGTAACTTGTTGAAAACCTAAAAAATATTTATTATAATATACACAATTTCAGAAAACTCAATAGAAAAGGCCAGTATATCCCAGTAAAGTAAAGCAAAGCAATGTTTTGAGTAATCAGAATGAAAACACATAATGGCTTTTAAAAATTGAGCTTTGAAAATGGCTTTTAAAAAAATGGCAGAAAATGTATTTGTGGATATAACGGGATAGTTGATTCCCATGAGGGGACTATAACCTAATTCTAAAGGGACAGAATTGGGTCCTATGAAGGAGTATACTTCTTGAAATTTTCAAATTTGCCCATATGGTAAGATATGTCCTTCCTGAGCCTATTGAAAGAGAGCAGACAGTTCAACATTTGCATACATTTGTGATAATTTCACAATTATATTCTAGAAAGAGTGGATTTAATCCTGAGATTGTTATTATACTAATTATACCTAATGATAGCTGAGGTTACATGAAGATGCGTGGTGTTAGATTATAGTCCATTTGCTCCCTTAGCTGTGAGGTATCATGTCATTGCTTTTCTGAGGGGTATAAGCTTTGATTTCCAACAATTCTGTTAAAGTTCTGGAATTCTATAAACATCCAGGTGTTTGCTATGTTTGCTAAGTTATTTAATTAATAGTTAAGTAATAATTACTAATTTTTTAAATGTATCTTAAATACACTTATTTTAAATACATTGTAAGATATATGCATTTGTTTGACATTTTATTTTTCCATCAGTCAACACAAAAGTTAAGTATTCCAAATGCTCTTTTTCTTTTAAGTAAATACCTTCTAGTCTTCCAGGACATAAACAGGAAGCAATCACAGAAAGAACAAAATTTAAATCACCACAGTCTATAAGGTCCTCTATGATCTAAATCCAGTGTGATTTTCCAAATATATTATTTTTTAAGATGTTATTCATGAGAAACACAGAGAGAGAGAGAGGCAGAGACACAGGTAGAGGGAGAAGCAGGCTCCATGCAGGGAGCCCAATGTGGGACTCAAACCCGACCCCGGGGTCATGCCCTGAGCTGGAGGCAGACACCAAACCACTGAGCCACCCTAGGTGTCCCTCCAAATATATTAAATTGGCCTTCTTTTATACCTGGAACACATCGAGCTAGTTCTTTGTAAACAATATTTAATGATTTAGTTCCTTCCGCCTATGGTGTTTTTCTTCCAATTTATTGTTGATGCCTTTTATTATTCATATAATCAATTTAGTAAGCAAAGAAATAACTTCAAAAGTTTTCTTATTATAAAAATTGTAGACTGTAGAAATTAAGTATAAAAGCACGAGATAACTAGAATAGAGATATCAGAAAATTTAAAATGCAGAAAATCAATCTAATTATACAGTTGAACACCAAATTTGACTCTGAGGTGGCTGGCCAAAAAAATAAAACAAACAAGCAAACAAAGGAAAATTAAGAAAAGCATTAGACTAATGAAATACAGTAAAATGAAATACAAACCAACTGAATGATGCAAAAGGGAATAACATAATAATACATAACACACAAAATATCGAGTATGATGAAGGTATTCAGACATTTGCATTTTCCTGTGGGTCTATGTAATTCATAATAGTGTGTATAGTATACCATTAACCTTTAATTTACATCAAATGTAAAAAGAGCTGAATGGGAAAAGTCATAACTTTTTCAACCAATCAGTAATTCAGTTCATTTGGGAGGCTTCAAGAATGGTTTGTGCTGCTCAAGCAGATATTTTCAAATGCTTTTAGAACCTATTTCATCAACATAATATTGCAAAATATGTAATCATCTTTATCAGGCCTCTGCAGCAGCTCCCATGCTTATGGTAACATCCCCACATCACTGCAAGTTGGCTTTCCCCCAGTTGCCAAGGCTTTCAGCAATCACCACTCTGTACAGAATGCAGCTGGCTTACTATTTGGTAGCCTAAAGAAAAACAATTCAAGCGTCTGCACAATCATTTGGTTTCCCATTCTATGGCAAAGCTATTTCAAAGAGCAGATTCTTTCATAACTAACACCTGCCACTTTGCTCTTGCAATGGCATAAAGTTATAAGCAATTCAAAGAGGGAGTTGATTCTCATCCAGGTCGGGGGGAAGTCAGAGAAAAAGTTCAAATATCTATAACCCTAATATACTTTCTTACTTATCCTTCAGCTATTTGCCTATAGTTGTTATTTTTGTTTTTGCTTTTTTTTTTAATTCTGCAAATCTTTTACCAACTTGCCATCGTACTCATTGTACTCTGTACATCCTCTTCCTTTAGGTCTGCTAAATCGGATTCTTCTGACTCCTTCCCTAAATAAAAGTCAAGGTATGGCTCAGGCAAGACCCTTGCAGAAGGACTTCCAGTCACTTTTTCTATCAACTCAGGGGAGATGTTGCCTATAAATTTAATCTCACAAAGGTGTATATGGTCAAAATATAGATAAAGTTTTCCCTAGATATATTTAGAGTGTAAAGTGTATGTACTGTTTCAAAATAGAATTGAAAGATTCTACTTTTCTTCCCCCAGAGTCAGAATCTTCCTTTTACAAAGTTATAAAGAAGAAAATATAAATACAATCAAAGGTCTCTTAGGGTGATAAAAGAGGTAATTTTTCATGATATGTATCAATAATTAAAAATAACATACAGTAATTACATATATGAATAATTGCTTCCCAGTTCAATTATCTTGGCTTCCTAGCCTATGGCTGCAAGCTCTCTGTGATTTAAAGATCTAAAGGGATCAAATGAAGACTCCTGTTAACGCATCCACAATAAAATCCCATGTCTATTAAATTAAAGTAGGAGTGACTCGATCTTGAAAGAAAAAAAAATCCATGGTTAATAGGAAAAGCTGGGAGAAAACAGACTCCATTATTTGAAAACTGATTATTTACAGTTAATTCCTTGGGGGTCTTTATTGTTTCACATATTAAAAACTGTATTTTATTGACTCTATTTCTTTGTTTAGTTGGTATTTTTTGTAAATATTTTGAGTGGAAATGACTAAAACTGTTATGAAAGTGGTTTTAATCATTTTATAATAATTTACCTTGTGTCATCTATCTGCAAAGACTATATATAATTATATTCAAGTATTTCATATGATCACAATACATTATTCTGAAATTAATAAATAAATTAATCTTTTCAATATTTAAATAGACATGTTACCCCAGAATCTGATTTTGATGCTAGACATACCACATTTTGAAACAAAAACATTGGGCAGGGCATTCCAAGTGGCTCAGCAGTTTAGCTGCTGCCTTTGGTCCAGGGTGTGATCCTGGAGACCTGGAATCGAGTCCCACGTCGGGCTCCCTGTGTGGAGCCTGCTTCTCCCTTTGCCTGTGTCTCTGCCTCTCTCTCTCATGAATAAATAAATAAAATCTTAACAAAAAAAAAAAACAAAAAAACAAAAAAAAAAACATTGGGCCAGCCCTGGTGGCCCAGCGGTTTAGCGTTGCCTTCAGCCCAGGGCATGATCCTGGAGACCCGGGATCGAGTCCCATGTCAGGCTCCCTACATGGAACCTGCTTCTCCCTCTGCCTGTGTCTCTGCCTCTGTATGTGTGTGTGTGTGTGTGTATGTGTCTGTCATGAATAAATAAATAAAATCTGAAAAAAGAAACAAAGACATTTCAATAATTTTCCGATCTTTGGACCACATTCAAGGTCACTGAGGAACAAATACTGAATACCGAAAACAAATAGTGAATGAACTCGTGGAACTGGAAGAGATCACTGAGACCATAAAGGCCAGACTGTATTTTATTCACATCTATGATGAGCTCAATGGCCAGGAAAGTAAAAAAAAGTCAAACAGAAGCATACAGCCAATAAGTCACTTACTGTAAAATGAAGAAAGAAGACAAATCACCTACATCATTTCTTCTTTTTTTTAATGGAAGGAATTTTTCAATGTGATCTAGACTTGGACCAATTTTACAAAGCCTCATATCTAGTCTGAATTGTCAAATATTTCAAACTAACCAATTAAAAGTAATATCGAATCTATTGACTTCAATGATGTGAAAAATGCTTGAATTATGAACGGATAAAGCCAAACTATGAAGTGTATCTCCCACTTCTAATGCTGTAATGAAATACCCTGTGTGAAACTTCTGTGTGAATCTGGAATAAGTACTGGGAACTGAAATTCCTTCCTAATTAAAAATAGGGACTAGCTTTAGGGCAGCCCAAACCCACCTGAGGTTGCTTTATTATTTTTAAATTAGAATTGGCATGTCTGTCACAAAAATTTTTGAAGAAAAGCAGAATCAATGACTTAAACTTACGTAATTAAAGTTAGTTTTCAACATCTTCCTTTCATTCATACACACATAAAAACACCCAGAATACGAGGCACCTGGGTGGCTCAGTGGTTGAGCAGACGCTCAGGTCGTGTGATTCCAGGGTTGTGGGATCAAGTCCTGCATTGGGCTCCCCACGAGGAGCCTGCTTCTCCCTCTGCCTGTCTCTGCCTCGCTGTGTCTCTCATGAATAAATAAATAAAATATTTTAAAAACAAAAACAAAAAATAAAAAAATCTACCCAGACTTAAAGCATCACATGCACCCCACTCTCAGAGCACTTGTACTTTAAACATCTGTGTAAGAGGGAGAATACAACAGGGAGTATTTCTCTTTTACTCATAGGTTTTATTTAAGACAATTTCTGATGTTTTTTTCTTACATAAAAGTTTCATATTTTAAAAAGTACATATTATTTGTTAATTCTATAGAATCTTCACCCAAAAGTAAAAATAAAAAACACATTACATTGTCTTAGTCAAATTATTCATTCGACAATTTTCTCTACACCTAATTATTCAATTAACTTTTCATTTAGATTGACTTTTATGTGACCCAACCACTGCAAATGCAGAGAAACTCTTACCTGTCATACAACTGGCTTCCTTATCTACAATTATATCTATTACTTATTCATTCTTCTTTATATACACACCATTAGCTTTGAGGAGATACTGTGAAACTCTATAGATTGACTTGTCAGAGCTGTTCAAGTCAAACCCCAATTTATCATTCCTGTCTTAACAACAACAAAAACTGACTCTTCTGCAATTAATATAAATACATGTATCATTTCTTGTAATTTCACAATGGTCCAATAAGGGAGATTGTTAATATCCCTATCTTAGATATATGGACACTGATGCCTAAAAAGTATAAGTTCAGCTTACAAGGTAAAATAAAATGCCAGAATTAGAAATCACGTTGTCTGACTCTAGAGGACATTTTGTTTTATTACTAAATTACCTACTTGAGCAGGCCAATGATTCACTCTCCTGAAAAGATAACATTTTTATCTTTTCATACATTTTCCTACACTGCTCCTAAATGTCACCTCTTATTCATTGATTGTATAAAGTCATAAAGTCTTTGCCAATTGAGGTTTTTTTCTCCCTTTTCTAAACCTCTTTGATACCGTGACCCTCAAACTGGGCTGTGAACAACTGGGGCAGGTGGACATGAAAGATGATTCATTGGAAAAATAACAAAACAGAGTTTAACATTTAATTATTTTTAATTCTCTTTCAATTTTTAAAATTTGTTTTTACGATAAGCATTGTTAGTATAATACAATATGGATATACCATGTAAAAATAAATCTATATATTGGGAGGCATGGTTTAATGTGTTTGTATTCAGTCTACTTGATCAAAAAGTGTGCAGATCATAAACCAATATCATTAACTTAAAATTTTCTCACATATTGGCTTTTACTATTTTGTGATAGGTTATTTCTTCATGTGAACTATTTGCTCCTAAGGACAGAAATTGTTTTAAATTTCCTTTAAAATTACCTGTGTCATTAGAATGACCTTATTATATATGTGACCAGAAAGCATTTATATATGTAAAACAGTGAAATAATTGCAAAAGTCAACTTAAATGCTGAAGGATGCCAGCTATAAATAAGGAATTTGCTGACTTCATTAATGCAGGAGAATTTATTATTGATTTGATTTCACCTAAGAGCAAAGGTTGTGTCGCAGTTTTGTGGTTTTTTTTTTTTTTTTTTTTCTAAGAGATCCTTTTATAGTTTCTGGGCATGCTATTAGTGTCTTGAGGATGAATCTAGTCCAGAAGCCTGGGCTGGAGACTATCTGGATTTTAAGGTACCTCAGTGCTCTGCACAATTAATTTATTTGATTTTTAAGAAGACATAATTGCCTGGGGAGATTTGTTAACCAGAAAATTGAGTTACTTAAAAATAAAAACTAATATATTAAAATGATAAGTACAACTTAAAATATTTAAGTTATTTTAATTAAGTTACAAAAGCTGCTCAGTATCTGTATTTCTCTTCAGAATGGGTGGTTCTTTTTTTTTTTTTTAAGATTTTATTTATTGATTCATGAGAGACACAGAAAGAGAGGCAGAGACATAGGCAGAGGGAGAAGCAGGCTCCATGCAAAGGCCCGATGTGGGACTAGATCCCAGGACTCCAGGGTCATGACCTGAGTCCAAGGCAGATGTTCAACCGCTGAGCCACCCAGATGTCCCCAGAATGGCTGGTTCTTAGGTGACTTTTGAGAAGCAGTGGGTAGTAAATATGGAAAAGTTTCCAGAGGTCACATCCCCAAAGACCTCACTCTTTAGTGAGGCATGGGGCACAGCTAGACTACATTTCCCAGACTCCTTTGCAGTTGGATGTGGCCATATAACTGAGTTCTGAACAAGGAAGATGAGCAAAAGTGATTCTCTATGGTGCTGTTTGTATTATTCCCCCCCTTCCCCCACCTGCTGGCTACAGGGAAAAGATACCACGACCTACAGGGGGACAAGCCACAGATGGAAGAAATCTTTGTCTCATTTCATGCTTTGAGAAGAGCTGAGTAGGAACACCTGTGTTGCACTGCTGTATGAACAGGAAATAATTCTTACATCACTGAAATATAGGGACTATAAATTATAGTATTTGGTCTATCTTGAGTAATACAGTTGTTGAAACTCTATTTCTCATCACTCTGATTCCACTCCAACTTATAACTTTTCTTGAATATATTATATATTTAAATTCAACATATAAAATAATTCATCATCACTTTCAAATCTCCTTTCCAACTGTATATTTATTATTTGATGATGTATGCTTTTCCACCCAGTTGCTTAATATAAAGGTTGAAATAATCTACAATCTTCTATTTTCCTCATGTTTCTTATCCAATAAGTAATTCATCAAAACCAATCAACCATAACTGTTTGCTTACTCCAACTCATTCTCTCAGTGCTCAATGTCACCATCTTAATCTATGTTCTCTCAATTGTTTACATGGGATTACCATAGAGTCTCCTAATTTGAATCTCATACTTCAGTCAACCAATTTTCCAAAGTTTTGTCAAAAAATTCTGCCTTAAAAACAGATTGTATATGTCACTATCTTTAAAATTGCTGTCTCTATATTTCCTTTCAGGAAAATCTGAATATATTAGTAGAAAATAAGATCATTTATGATATTATATTTGAGATTTTTTCCAAATACATTGCTCTCTCCTCAATAGTCATTTGTGTATATTCATCTTATAATTTCTCATTTATGTCATGCCTTCTTGTGTCCCTGTAATTTTGGACATATTCATCCCATGGACCAGAAGAGTTGCTTCTCTTCCTGAAATAGCCTTAGCTAAAGATAGACTGGGTATCTTGAACTCAGTTCAGATATTATCTTTGCTATAAAGACACTTTCACATGCTTGCCCAAATCCAATACAAATCAGATGGGAGTAGATGTGATGTTTTTATATTACTGATTATCCATTCTACTTGAAATAAAAACTCAAGAAAGTATATCATAGATATTTGTTTATCTTCATATTCTTTTAAAAAAATTTACTTATTTATTCATGAGAGACACCGAGAGAAAGGTAGAGACATAGGCAGAGGGAGAAGCAGGCTCCATGCAGGGAGCCCAGTGTGGGACTAGATCCTAGGACCCCAGGATCACTATCTGAGCCCAAGGCAGACTCTCAACCACTGAGCCACCCATGTGCCCTATGTTAATATTTTCAACTGGACAGTAGAACACTAGGCTTTAGATCAATATTCTTCACTCAATGTAGATAGTCAATAAATATGTTGAAATCAATGGACATGAATAGTCTATTATACCCAAATCTTAATCAACTAATTTTTATGTAAATGGAACAACTCAAACATGCAGCTGTACAGACTATTTTATACTAATATGCGTATAACCACTTCGGGGATCCTCTCTTTTTTTTTTTCTGGGTATCCTCTCATCATAGATCACTACCTCATTATCTTACCTAACTACCAAGTTACTATATACTTCAAGGAGAAAAACTGGAATTCAAGCAGATTTATATACTGTGTGTCCTGCTGTGCTAAATTGATAATCTAGTGGATGGTCCAGTATTGCTGATGATTTAAGAGAATATGCACATTAGTATTCTACTTTTTTTTTTTTTTTTTTGCTTAGTTCATTAGTCACTTGAAAGTGCATTTCTCAGTTAGGTCATTCATTTGTAATTTTCAGTGGGAAATCATACAAGTAGTTTCTCTCATGCATACATAAAATTAGATGAATTAAAGCATACCCTAAGTAGATACTGACATATATATGTTCATGGCATAAGAAGTAAGACAGGAAAGCTTCCGGTTTCTATATTTCAGTGCTGCCAAATGACTTTTGAAACAACGCTAGAAATAAAAAGGATACTTAAAGAATCAGATGGCAATATCACATGAATGATAGATTTATAAAAGTAGGCTTTCCTTTATTCATCTCAAATAGAAACAACTTTTTTTTTTTTTTTTTAGAGGTTCAGCTGTTTTAACCACTACATTCAGAACAACACTGAAAGGTTTAAATAAGATTAACCTTATGGCTTATCTCTAGTAACAGGACAAATACAGGTTTTTGGCTTCTTTGTAAGACAAATTCAATACATAATAATTATATATTTTTTAGCAACTGACATGGTAGAAGGGGGAAAACTTGCATCCAATGATACACACACAGGCACACACTAATACAAACTCCAGATTTCTGAAATTACAAAGAAAAAAGCTTATTGGGAGAAATGACAGAGAGCCTAATTGACAACAATAAAGCTTAAATCACTTCTGACCTCAAAACTTACCCACTATTGGTGGAAATGAATGTTTGGTGGTGGAGATAAAATGTCTCCTTAATCACTTTGAAAATTAAATATTCATAGGCTCAAAAATATATTACATAAAGATATTATTTAATTGGCTGTTTTTTAAACTATATCACTGATAAGAGAAAATTCAACCACAGTCGAGGAAATGAGATATCAACATGTAGCAGAGCACAGACTGTCAGGATAAGGCAAATCCTGGAAACTTCAAAATTTCAAACATAATGAAGAAGCTGCTTATATTTTTCTATAACCAGATGGGTAAGTTAATCCTGTATACATTAGATTTCTGGGCTATTGCCTTAAAAGTATCTTTTGCTTTCTCTTTTCTACCCACCTGAAAAGAAAACTTTAAGTGTTCAATTAATAGTCTCAAGAATAATATATATATTATTTTATAAGACGTTTGTTTTACAAAACAGAATAGCTACCCCACTAATTCTTTGCTAGGAAATAAAACAATACTTATCTAGACCAATCATTATGTCTGATGTTCATTTTATATGGTTGATATGGATTAAAAAACACAAAATGAAGCATCTTGTGTATACAATGGACCATGTAGTAGTGCTCTTGAGAGGCATCAGGATATGCACCTTCTCCTCCCATGGCACTTAGCATTTCTTCTGGAAGGCAACATGGTAAGATGAAATAAAAGAACCTACAACCACACGTAAACTCAATGCCACGTAGATGAAACCCAAGGTTCTGTGGTAAAAAGGAATCTTGCAAACTCTTTTAAGGGAAGAAGTAAGCAACAGACAGTGTATCAAAAGCAGAGAGTTGAGATCACAAAGAAATGGTGAAATTTGTCTTGATTTAGTAATGGACAGTGCAAATAAAGGGGATAATGTTTTATGCAATGGATGAATAACTGAACTCTGCATCTGAAACTAATGATACACTATATGTTAACTAATTGATTTAAATAAGTTAAAAAAAAGAAAAATGTTTTCTAGAAAAAGGGAGGGATACACAATGGCCTTTTCTTTTTCCAGCTTTATTGAGATATAATTGACATATAATACTATGTAAATTTAAGACATATGGTAGGTATGTTCATTTGATACACTTGTATATTGCCAATGATTACTACCATAGCCTTAGCTAACACCTCTAACATGTCACACAATTACCATACCCTTTCAGTGATGAAGACATTTGAGATATACTCTCTTAGTGACTTTCAAATATATGATATCATACTATTAACTATAATCATTATGTTGTACATTTTCACCAGAACATATTCAGTTTATAATTTAAAGTGTGTACTCTTTAACCGATACCTCCCCATTTTTTCACCCCACAAACTCCCAATAACCATCTTTATACTGTGTTTCTATGAGTTCAATGTTTTTAGATTCCACATATAAGTGATATAATACAGTATTTGTCTTTCTCTGACTTATTTAATTTAGCATAAAGCCCTTGAGGTCCATTCATATTGTTGTAAATGGTAGGATTTCCTTCTTTATCATTGTTGAATAATATTCCGTTGCATATAAAAGCATATCTTCTTTATCCATTCATCTACTGATGGAAACTTAAATTGTTTCCATATCTTGGATGTTGTGAATAATGCTGCAATGAACACAGTTGTGTAGATAGCTCTTTGAGATACTGTTTATGTATACATATATGAATATATATCCAGAAGTAAGATTGCTGGATCACATGGTAGTTCTATGTTTAATTTTTTGAGGAAACTCAATACTGTCTTCTATAGTGGCTACAGCAATTTCACATTGACATCAGCACTGTACAAAGGTTCCCTTTTCTTCTCAACAACACTTATTATCTCCTGACTTTATTGTAACCATTATAACAGGTACGAGGTGATATTTTATTTTGGTTTTGATTTGCATTTCCCTGATGATTAGTCTTTAGTGATATTGAGCACCTATTCATGTATACAGTGAAATATATGGCCTTAATTCCCAGATGAGCTGCTTATTTAATGCAATTATACAGGGAATTGATTAGAGTGATGGATCAGTCATGTCAAAAGAAATGGGGGTAACTAGGGGCATGTAATTCAATAAAAGACAATGTGATTTAAGTAATTTTTAAAAAATCACCTAAATATATCATATTATCCTACTAGTTAGAGAATATATATACTTTGGGGCAAATTTGCTGAGTGACATATAAAAATTAATAAAGGTTTTTATTTCTCACAGAATCATTTTGTGTTGGTGGCAACAAAATTAACTTCATGTTGAGCTACACTATAAAAAAAGAGAGAGAGAGACTAAGATGTGTGACATTGGTCACTGAAGGATTCCTGGAATAAGGAAATGCTTGCATGTACTGAGTACCTACTATGTGCCAGATGCTGGGTCAGGCCTTGATTCTAATAAGTATACAAGGAAAGATATAGTTGAAAGCTGTGGAGAAGCAACAGATCTCCAAAAGTGGACGTGGACATGCTGCAACTAGTATCATGAGTTCTAAAGATTCCTTGGGTATCAGGCCTCTGTAAAATTTATTTTGATCAGTTTATCTCCAATTTGAATAAAATATTCACCTCCCCTTACTTTGAGAACCAGAATAATAACCTAAAAACACAGTGCAATGTTCTAAAACAAAACAACCACAACCACAACAACAACAACAAAAACAGTTCTGCTGTAATATAAAAATATATTAGAAAAAGTGTGTCATAATCAGGAGAAGGGAACTATCTGAACAAAATAAATAATAAGTAAATACCAGTTCTTCTATTTTAAATACAATCTTCATTTTTGTCAAACAGGTGACTCTTTTATTATATTGAACACAATTCTTCAGCCAAAGAAAGAGATCCTGGTTTGGTTTAATACAAAGCCAAAGTACTTAGAAATTAAAACTTCAGCAAAAATCCAAAGACTATCCTAAAATTTTGTTTCTTTAATAAAATAGAACATGTGGTAGACTCAACAAATAAAAAATGTACTTATTTCCAAGATCTCAAGATAAAGTAGTATAGTTTCAACTTCAAATATTACATAAATCATATCCATAGAAGGGAGTATATAGATAGTATATAGATACAGTATCAGAATTTTCACATATCCTATGTTTATATCAAATATATAATAAAATATCCCATTATGAATGTCTTAATCTTTAAAATCTTTTTTAACAGTATTTTAAAGATTTTATTTATATATTTATTTGAAAAAGAGAGAGAGCAAGCACAAGCAGGGGGAAACAGCGGGGCAGAGGGAGAAGCAGACTGAACAGGAAGCCCAATGTGGAGCTGGATTCCAGGATCTCTGAAATCATGACCTGAGCCAAAGGCAAGTGCTTAACTGACTGAGCCACTCAGGTGCCTACTAATGTTCAAAATCTGAAATAGTTTCCTAAATCTAATCATATTATTGTATTGGGGAATTATTTGTTTTAGACAATGAGAACTAAATGCAATTATTTCATATTTTCATATTTATTTCATATAAATCTGTAAGAATTTTGATGTTCATAATTGTATGTGATAAACTACATTTTTTGGAAAGATGTAGCACAATTTATATTTTTTATTGCCCATTCATATGGTTAATTATGTATATTAACTTTTTTTTTGTATATTAACTTTTAAGGTAATTTACATATTTTGCATTTTCATTATTTTCAAGTATAAAGTTTATAGGTAAAACCATTATGAAAAAAGATAAGTCGGGACACCTGGGTAGCTCAGTTGGTTGAGTGCCTGCCTTCTGCCCAGGGTAAGATCCTGGAGTCCTGGGATTGAGTCCCACATTGGGGTCCCTGCATAGAGCTTGCTTCTCCCTCTGTCTATGTCTCTGTGTCTCTTTCTCTCTGTGTCTCTCTTGAATAAATAAATAAAATCTTAAAAAAAAGAAAAAAAGATAAGCATTTTTAATTATCTTCCTAAAGATTAACTCAAACACTAAGAAATGATTTTTTACCTAAATCATGGAATAAAATAATTGTATTAGAATTAAATGATAGATGCAAGGATTCCATATGTATAAGCCATACTTAAAATATTAGTTTATATCAATATTTAATAGTATATTTTTTATTTTATGGCTTTTGAGGGTATTTATCTTCCACAAAATGTACTAAATGCAGATATTAGCATAGTTTATCAAACTCAAGACACATTGTGCTTTCTGAACTAGAGCATCAATATCATTTATTATCAGCCATTTTCATTCAAATATAGCTTGTATCCAATTCTAACTATTCTCTCCTTATGGGAAGTATATTTAATATATGTTGGATTACACAACATTTATTCTTATTATCACTTTTATATTTTCCATTTTTTTATCTTAGTAAACTTCAATCTGAGTAAAATCCTTAGATTTATCTTCCAATTCACTAATTCTATCTTTAGCAAGTTCTAATGGCTGTTCAAAACATCTATTGGTTGTTAATTTCTAATAGTATTTTATTTTTAATGTTTAAAATTTTTAATGTTTAGTTCTGTCTCAGATCTGATATATATGATTTTTTTGCTTCTAAGTGTACAACTTATATTTATTTTATAATCTATGTCAGAACATATATTATCTGAAAGTCTTGAGGTTCCTTTCTGCTACATATTTCTGCAGATTTTATTCCATGCTCTATTATTTTCTCATATAATTTTAGTATATTGAGTTCATCATAAGAATGACTTTACTTAAAAAGAATACAGTTTATGCTATTGACAACATTTTCTCTGTATTAGTTTTATATTTGTGTCTGTTAATCACTCCAACAACAAATTTTCACTTCAATTTTTTTTTCTCAGCTTGGCAAGTTGGTTAAATCTTTTTTTAGTTGCAGTAGCTGGATCTGTTTCAGGTTCAAATTTGAACTCTAGTGTTATGTTGGGGTACAGATCTTTGGTTACGTATACTTGGGGAAGACCTTTTTTCCTCCCCTCCCAAAATTGAGTCCAGCAGACAAACAAAACAAAAGCTTCTTTGTTGATTCACTTTACTAGTAAGAAGTATTTTTGTTTTCCTAGTCTACCCTTTCACTGAAAATATCTCATCAAAGACATCAGTTCAATATTGATGTCACATTTTTTGCATGTAAGTAATTCCAAAACCTACATTGAAATGCCATCACTGGAACTCTAGAAACAACTTCCTTCCTTTGTCAATTGACTTCTTGTTTGGCTCTGCCAAGAAGGGATACCACCACGGGAGAAAGAAACGTCTACTCTTCCCTTTTTGTCTGCTGTTTTCGATTTTGCAACCTGTTCGTTTTTCAGTATCTGTCCCTAGTGACTGATTCTTTTTTACCCTATTAGAGGCAGTGTGTTCTGGTATCATTGATTTGAATTTGCAATTTTTTCAGCCTTGTCATCTCCTCTCAGTAGTGCCCGCATGGAGAAGTGAGCTTTCCCTGCCAGAGGTGGGAGTTGTTATGGCCAGGTTCTATCTCTGAGTGAGGAGACAAGAGCACTACCTTTTCAGAGTTGAGTTCTAGCTCTGCAGGACCCTTCTGTCAAGCTCCTGAGTTGTAGTAATTCCACCCTCTCCTCTGTTCTAGCACCCCTGGGGATGACACCTGATGCCTGCAGCTTCTAACTTCATGATATCTTAGTGTTCTCATTTTTTTTTTCAATTCTTCCTTACCTAGTTAATATTTTTAATGTTACATTATTTTATTTGGTAACTGTGTGGTGTCTGCCTCTTTATTGGACTTTAGCTGCTATGCTCCCTAAAGAGAAGGATCCCTTGATATGCAAAGGTCAAGAACAAGGATATTTTTTAGAGCAATGTTATAAGCATTTTATTTTAGTCTCCATTTCATCTCTTTGAAGCTTTTGATGCTCCTTCTTCTCCTAAGAGCTGACATAGACAGGCCCAGAGCAATTCCACATGGGAAAATGTTTTCTCTCTAGAAACATTAGGATTGAACTAAGGGTCAAACTACTAAAAGCATAGAGGGAAGCTTAGAATTTCTCCTACTATCCCTTGGACTTCTTTCTCTAAAGCCCACCTTCCATCCTAATCAGAGTACTAAAATACAGAGAGCAAAAGTTCAGTGGCAGCTTATGGGAAAAAGTGTTAAAATATTCATTGGCCTAGGTTGTGAAAGACAACTTTAGTTTGCCTATAGCTGAAGCAAAGGAGTCTCCAATTTAGCTAGGCTTATCTCACCAGGGTACTATCTGCTCAGGTTTGAACAAAGTCTCTTAGCTTCCTTTGTTAGGGGATCCTAAAAGGTAGCAAGTCCAGTAAAGAAGGTGTCAGGATTCTGTGCCCTATTTATTGTTCAATCTTTCTCTTCTGGAAACTCGATCACATCTGTTAAGTCCTTTATACCATGTAAAGTAACATCTTCATGGGTTCTGGGGTCTAGGACATGATCAGTTTTGAAGGCCATTATTTAGCCTAACAAATAAGGGTAACAAAAAGTGAATTAAGTTAAGGATTTTGAGATGAGGAAATGGTCCTGGATTATCCAGTTGGGCCTACTGTAATTTCAAGAGTCCTTTTAAGAGAAAGGTGGATGGGAAGAAGGATAAAAGGTGATGGGACCCTGATTCAGCTTCTACATTCAGGAAAAGGCAAGTAACAGATTCTTCTCTAGATCCTCTAGAAGGAGCCAGTCCTGTGGACACCTTGGCTTTAATCCCAGAAAACTTACTTCAGACTTCTGACCTACAGAACTGTAAAACAGCAAATTCATGTTGTTTGAAGCTATTCAGTTTATTGTAATTTGTTTCAGCAGCAAAAGGAATGAATATATTCTCAAATGCTTTTAAAAACTGTGGAATAAGGGTATTTAATGGCCTACTATACCCCTGTTATAACTTTTGTAATTAAAGTTTTAATTTCTAAAGTGGAGAAAAAATAGATCAATAGGTGAGCCGAAACCTTTACCAAAAAAACTTCATAATGCTTATTTCTAGCTGTGTCCACAACATATTAAATTTCACATATATTATTCTCCTTCCTCTTTATTACAAGTGTGCAAAGATGGTAGGGAAGATACTCGTGTTCTTTTTATAGCTATACAAATTGATATGCATAATTTTCAGTCTAGTTAAATATCTGAATTTAGATAGACAAGTAGTTCAAAACTCAAATTCTTGGGCTTTACCCTAGACATACTGAATTGAAATCTCTATAGGAGACTCTTACGCACATTGCAGTCTGAGCAGTACTAATCTAGAGCAGATTTTGGCAAACTGTATCTTGAAGGTTGATTTAGTAAATAAAGTTTTACTGGAATACAGCCATGTCCTTTCATTTATGTATTATATATGAGTGCTTTTGTTCCAATGACAGAGTTGAATAGATGCAACAAAGATTTTATGATCTGCAAAGTTTAAAATACTTATTCTCTGACCCTGACAGCTTACTTATTTTTGCCTGACAGCAAAAACTTACTGACCTCTGGATAGAATACAACATAGTCTAATGTTGGGTGCTAAATGGATAATTCTGTGGTTTTTCAGGATGTTGTGACAAGTGGCCAAAAAAAAAAAAAAACGGTTATAAAATAACTAACACATTAGCTAATTACTTTTAAAAAATATGTCCTTCTCTTCTGAATTTCTGAATGTATTGGAGCACATTCCACAAAATCCACTAGAGTTCAGAATTAGAACTTGATAATAACCAAATAATGAGCCCATTTAGCTTTCTAAAATGTGTTAGAATAAAATTGCATTTCTGTTACTATGATTAGTGCACTGAAATAAATCTGAAATGCAATCTTAGAATGAGATAAACCTTTCTAATGGAGAAAAATATAGCTTTTATAGCTTTAAACTGATATGAGTCACAAATGCACAATAAAAATGACCCCACACATTATTTTAGCCCTTTTATGAATACACTGCAAATTACATTTTCTCAAGCATTATCCTGAAATACAATAGTTTAATATTGAAATCAATATTCACATACTATTTACACAACCCATACTGTGCTTTCATAACACAATTCTTATTAGGGTCATGTAACCAGCATGGAAATAACTTCATTGCGAATAGGAGATTTGATGGGATCGTTATTTTTAAAAAGTTTTACCTATGTATTTCACACATAAGGGAAATTGCCATTTCTTTAAAAGTCAAAAAGTTAGGAGTAAAACTAGAAACACTGTCTGTTTCTCATTTCAGAAGTAAGTTCAGTTCAGAAAAAACAAGAACAAAACAATGACTGCTTAATGGAAATTTACAATCAAGGAAAGTAATTCTTCCACCACCACTCTCATCTCTCTTTAAATATTTTCTGAATCTAGTTTTATCTTAGTTTTAATTTCCTTCCTATATTTCCTATAATAATCTAAGACTTCACCCTTGTTATTATTATTTCTCTTTTTTTAAAGATTTTATTTATTCATGAAAGACACAGAGAAAGAGAGAGAGAGAGAGAAAGGCAGAGACAGAGGCAGAGGGAGAAGCAGGCTCCATGCAGGGAGCCCGACATGGGACTCGATCCTGAGTCTCCAGGATCACACCCTGGGGCTGAAGGGGCGCTAAACTGCTGAGCCACTGAGGCTGCCCTACCTTTGTTATTATTATAAGGACTTATTTTATCAAAGTCTTGATTAACACTATGGTAAAGCCTTGGGGAAAGGACTTTAAGAAGCATATTTTTCAGCTTTATATTATGAAAATTTTCAAATATATGTAAATTAATTGCAATAGTAAAATGAACTTCAGTGTACCCATCGCTCAACCTCAACTACTATCAACATTCTCTATTTGATGTTTCGTCTATACCTTCATCCCCAATTACTGCTATAATTACTCCACTTATAATTCTTTTCCTTTAATTAAAAAAACATAAGTTTTAATGCACAAAATTAGCTTTACCATTTTGACAAATGGGTACACTCAGATAACGCATCCCCCTGTCATGACATCAAACAGTTCCTTCTCACCAAAATGTTCTCACATTCCATTCTAGTTACCTTCCACTCTTTTCTGCCCCACTCTCAATTCTCCAAAGGAAATCACTGTTCTGATATATACTTTTTAAATTTTAGAAGAATTTCACCTGTTTTAAAATTTTCTTTATTAATGGAAGGATACAATATAGTTTTTTTCTATGTTTGGCTCCTTTTGCACTGCCAAAGTGAGATTCACCCATATTAGAGCATTTGCTTTTTCCCTTTTTATTGCCAATATTCTAGATATGAATATGCAGCAATTTGTTTTTCTATTCTCTTGTTGATGGACACAAGTTTTTTTCAGAATATAATATTTGAAGCCAAAAATTTACCTTAATTATATTCAGGAATTATTCTGGGAAGTTGGTGAAATAAACAACAATTATAAAATAAATTGCTGACAGTCTAAAATAAAGTACATTATAAAATTAACCTGGATGTGCTGAGGTCCTCACTTTACTAGGCTCCTCTTTAATAGAGGAAGAGGAATAGTTCTACTTTACAGACTAGTTATGAGTATTAAGGGAGTTTCTACATAGATAGCTCTTATGACAGTACCTGTCACATACTAAGGTCTCAGTGGGTGCTAGCTTTCATTGTTTTTATTATCAGTAATAGAAAAAAATGTAATGAAAACAATCTAAAATGACTCAATTACCATAAAGCTTCAGACAGTATGCTATTACTTTGGGGCATAATATTGCTGATTTAATTTTCTATTAGTCTTCAGCTGGAAGAGAAAACATGGTTGAGAAATAGGGATTGTCGTTCAGATACCTGCCTGCATATGAGGAGTGGGGGTTGGAGGAGGGTTGTGACTACATTACTGTGTTATTTGATTACATTGCATCTTGCTCTTTGAAGTTTGCTTTAAAATTAAAAGTTGGTGGGGTGCCTGGGTGGCTAACTTGGTTAAGAATCTGCCTTTGGCTGGGTCATGATTTCGGAATCATGGGATCGAGTCCCGTGTCAGGCTTCCTCTCAGCGGGGAGTCTGCTTTCTGCTTCCGCCTCTTCCTCTGCTCTGCTCTCTCTCACTCACACACACTCTCAAATAAATAAATAAAATCTTTAAAAAATAAAATTAAAAGTTGAATCTTGATTTTTTTATTATTCTATTTTGTTATCCTATGATGATAGTTTGAGGCATAATAAAAGAAACAATTTCTGTAGAAAAATGATATATAAGAAATTATATTCACATGACTTTTAAAGTTAAAACAATATGAAATAAAAACCAAATTAATTTAATTCTCTTTAAAATGATTTCATACTTGGGTTGATATTTCTAAAAACTACTAAAACACTACTTTAAAATTATGTTAGGATATCTTTCTATTTAAATAATTCTTAAAATTACTTGTTTTTTTAGCAACAACAAAAAATTGAAGAAAATCTCATTACATTTTCTAATTTTTTAATATCATTTAGAATTAAAAACTATAACACATTTTGCAGTTTAAAAAGTTTGCTTCTGCACAATAAAGAAAACAACAAAACTAAAAGACAACTTACTGAATGGGAGAATATATTTGCAAATGACATATATGATAAAGGGTTAGTATCCAAAATCTATAAAGAACTTGTACAACTCAATACTCAAAACCAAATAATCCAATTAAAAAATCAGCAGAAGACATGAACAAACATGTTTCCAAAGACGACAAACGGATGGCTAACAGACACATGAACAGATGCTCAACATCACTCAACATCAGGTAAATGCAAATCAAAACCAAATGACATATCATCTCACACCCACCATAATGGCTAAAATCATAATCACAAGAAACAAGTATTGGCAAGGATGTGGGGAAAAAGGAACCCTTGTGCACTATTGATGGGAGTACAAACAAGTGCACCCTCTATGGAAAAGAGTATGGAGCTTCCTCAAAAATTACAAGTATAATTACCTTATGATCCAGTAATTCCATCACTGGGTATTTACAAAGAATATGAAAGCATACATTTGAAAAGACATATGCTCCCCTATGTTTGTTGCAACATTATATATAGCCAAATTAAGGAAGCAGCTCAAGTATCCACTGACAGATGAATGGATAAATGGATGTGGTCTTATATCACTATATATATATATATATATATATATCACATATATCATAAATCCATATAACATATACCACATTTATATGTGAATGAATATATATGTGATATATATATACAAATATATATGAATATTGCTGAGCCATAGAAAAGAACAAAATCTTGCCATTTGCAACAACACAGATGGACTTGAGGGTATTATGCTAAATGAAATAAGTCTGTCAGAAAAAGACAGATACCATATTAGTTCACTCATATGTAGAATTTAAAAAACAAAATAAATAAGCAAAGAAAAGAAGAGATAAGCTCAAAACCAAACTCCTAACTATAGAGAACATGTTTTCCAGAGGAGAGGTAGGTGGGGGGATGGGTTAAATAGAATATGGGGATTAAAGACTACACTTATCATGACGAGCACTGAGTAATGTATTGAATTGTTGTATGACTATATTGTATATCTGCAACTAATATAGCACTGTACATTAACTATAGCAGAATTAAAATCAAAAAAATAATAATCAAATAATAAAAACAAAGTTGTGTTTTGAAATAGCATTGTAACTGGGAAACTTTTTCAAAATTAATTTGTCTATGTTTATATGTTTACCTGAGATCTTGTTTTTAACTTTTCTCCCTATCTTCCTTTCAGAGGAATAATCCAAGGATAGACATGTAGTTTAAGATCTCTTCCAACACTAGATACCACTAATTCAGCAAATCCTAAGATAATATTTCAGGAGAGAATATGTTGGAGGAATGAAGGACCATGATAATATTTCTCATATGTACATGGAAAGTTGCCTAGATAGAGAAAATGAAGCTCCAGGAGAGACTCGTGTATAAGCACATCCTCAAGGGGATGATTGCTTTGGAAATGACCTATTTAAAAAATGTCTCTGATGCAAAAGGGTCTTTTTCTTAGCTTAACAACGGTCATGAGTTAATTTGTATCCCACTGAGAGGCACTAATGCATCAAAAGCAGCTGTGAGCATCCCAAGAGGAGCTGCAAGTATATAACATGGAAAAGAAACCATTGCCAGCCGAGTCACTGCATGACTGTGTCCTCCGTTTCCCACAATCTGAAAGTTTAAATGTCAGCAGTGACATGAATTGCAAAGCATATGTTTTTAGACTGAAATCATCTCAACTTCCAATATTGGATGTATATTGATTCCCTTTCCCAATTATAAGGAAAAAAATAATACAATTATAAAAAATACTGAAAGAGACCATTATGTAAAAACAAGGCACTTGTAAGCAGAAAACGAAAAAAGAAAATCTCACATTCCCCTTACTCCATCCTAGAAAAGGCTTATTGCAAGGAACCTCCCCACCCACCCACCATCCTGTCAAATGTGGAAGGGTGGAGCTTATAAAAATCTCTAATTTGTATCCTGAAGAGAATCAAACATTTAATTTCTATGAAAGGAATCAGTACAAAATCAGAAATGTTTTGTGCTGTGCAACAGAAATACATGAGTCATAAATGTAATTTAAAGCTTTTTAATTGCTGCAAAAAAGTTAAAGGTAAGAAAAAGGTAAAATTAATTTTAATTGTATATGTAATGCACATGTACTCAGTATTATCATTTCCAAATGTAATGTTTAAAACTTACTAATATTTTACTGTCTTTTCTTGCACTGTCTTCAAAATCCAATGTGTGTGTTTACACTTAAAATCGATCTCAGTCTGGACTAGCCAGGTTTCAAGTGCTCAAGAGCTGTATGTGGACAGCAGCTACCATACTGGACAATGCAGTATTACGTTAAAAATTATATTATGTAATATTATAATTAAAAAAAGAATTGTCATTTCTGTACTTCTGCTGTGCTCAGAAATTTTTTCCCCAGCTTAAGAACATTTAATTTTTTTTCTTAGTTATTTTATGTCTACTGTTTTATATAATCGAAATCTTTATTACACCTGTAGTATATTTGGGGTAAGGTATCAGGCAGACAGGATTGTTTTATTTTTTAGAGTAGTGGAGGTTTCAGGGCAGAGCCCAATGCCGGGCTCCATATCACCACCCTGAGATCATGACCGGAGCTTAAATCAAGAGTTGGACACTTAACCGAGTGAGATTCCAGGCACCCCAACAGAGATAATTATGTTTCAGGTTTCTAGCCACTTGTCCCTAGACCTTTTACTGATTAAATCGATCACTTCTCCACTAATAGGAAATAATCAGCTTATTAAAAATATCCCAAACAACTCTTTTTCAATAAATTAATACTTACTGACATGTAATTCATATCTTCTATTCAATTTCATCTGTAGGAGTTAAAAATTTTTAGGCTTAGATGAAATTCTGTACATTTTTTGGCATTGATTTGATCTGCTATTCAGGAAAATTTTCCATAAAAAGAAAATGAAATTAATTGGGCATTAACATTCATCAAAGACATTCTTACTTCTCACTATCATTCCTTACTTTATTAGTATACAACATTTTTATTTAAAAACATATCTTAAAATTTTTCTAAGATACTTACTTCAAGCTTACTGTTCTATGGTCCATTTGTCTCTTCCACCAGTTTGAAACTGCCATACTTGTTGCATGCTATTTCCATTATTACTCAAAGATTACTATTAACTATTCTAGTCTTACATTTCAAAGAATATTTTGTAGTTTTGAAATGGAAATAATTCAAGTTGGAAATTTGTTTCTTTTTACAGACATCATTAATTTCTTACTATCTGCTCATACAACCAATACTCACTCAGGTCATATTTACATTTATCGTTTGAGTCTGAGAAAGTACAAGATTAAAAGATGAATTTTGGCTGCTCTCCATAATCTAACAATTTGTATCATCTTATGAAGTTCTTTTCTATGTACTATGAACTAAAAACAATTCTTCAAAGTCTTTTTGATTACTTTTAGCATTTTTCAAAAATATCAGTTCTGTACCTTCCTGTTCTATTCTAGGTGTTCTTCAGAATGTTTAATCACTATCTTTAAAGCTATTACATTAACAGATGTCATCAGAATTCCACTTAGAATTATAATTTCTATGGAAAATATTCTCACCAGGCCTTGGGTATTTAGTGTGAGACACCAAAGATATTGATCTGGGGCAGAAATGTTCTATGTGACAGAAGGTAATAACTTTGTGTCATTCCAGGAAAGGAAGAAATATAAAAGAGATGGTAGAAATAAAGAGTGTGGAGCCCTAAGAATAGTTCACAGTATAATCTCACCATGTGAAGTACACAAATCAGTAAACAGTAATGAAATTATTATATTCACAAACAGATTGGTGGGTGTGGTTTTATTGGGAAAATTGGTGAGACTGAGACATGTTGACAGAGAAGCATGTCCTCCAAAATTTTGAGAGAATCTTTCAACACTAACATGCCATAAAACTAAGAGATCCAAAGTTTATTCAAGTTTCCACCAAGCAGGTCCCATATAACATCTAAATTATATATTGGTTATATAATAAAAAAATAATTTTATAGTTTAACAATAAAGTGGCTATGCTCATTATTTCTTTAAGCTTCTTAAAACTATCTAACTGTTAAGTATTCGTCTTTTTTTTTTTAAGCAAATGCCACTGATCCTAGTTAAACTGTGAATTTCTGGATTTTCACAATGATAAAATATAGCTTATTCTGACATTTTTCATCTGATATTCAAAAGCTCTGAGTTATTTGTTGTTCCAATAACTGTGTCTCAACAATTAGGCAATTGAGGAGTTGTCATTTTATAGTTCAAAAATTGAAAATAAAAAAGCCACTTGACAAAAGAAAATACAATTAAGTAGCTTAAATCTCAACACACAGCTACTCATTACCATAAAAAGCATTGTGCTGCAATATTTTAAAAAGAGAGGACCCCAAAAGGGTCTCATTTGCTTTGGCCATCTACTAATCTAGGTTAAGTATTTAGTTTAAGTGTTTAGTTTAAGTGTCAGTCCATTTCATGAAGATTTTAGACATCAACATGTAGACCATTACATCTTTGCAAGAGGTTTTATAAGGAAAACTGTTACAGCTCCACCTGGATAAATTTCTCTTTGATTTCTATTGAAACATCTAATTCAAAGCAGCACCCACAGGTCTGGGAGAGAAAAGTCAAAATATTTAAGAGGAAAACTAACAGGAATTTCTGAACTGAGATTCACATGTACATCTTAACATTTTATATAGTTTATTATACTTCTATATAAAAAGAGGTAGAAATAAAATGCCTGATTTTAGAAGCTATTTTTCTCTAGTATATTTTCTTCTTGGTACAACATGTATCTCTACTCCACCAAATAACACCAATTAAATAAGATAAATGTCACTCACAGATATATATAACAAAAACAAAAATGATCTTTGGATATTTGGAAACCATGCAGTTCCAGAAAGGAAATTATCTAAGAAATTATGTCACATCAAAAGCAGAAGTTCCAGAAAAAAATTTAGGTAAGATATTCAATAAGATTAAATAAAATCTTATATATATAATGGTACATCATAAATTCATTAAATAGGAAAAATGAGATAGAATGTGAAGCCAGTGGAAAAAAACACACTTGCTGAATCTAAAAACATGCTGAATGTAGAGCAGAGCAGATCTGTTCATACTGAAGTGAAATGAAACAGTCTTAAAATGCTAAGTAAGACCTTTAAAAACAAGTCTCTCATATATTCTAGGTGACAGATGAATCAAAATAAAGAATTCAAGAATGTATGTAAGCAAAAGTATCAAAGATAGACAGTAAGTAGAAACTCTGAAATATAAAATCACCCCAAAATCATCTTACTAAAGTTATAAAACTGCAATTTCAAAAAATAAAAATTCAAAATTTATATTGAATACTTTAGTACTATTAATCTAAAATCTCAAATTATAAATCATAGTAAAAATAAGGCAAGAGAAAAGGAAATACTACATATCCCACTACCAAACAGAAAAATAAAGTTTTCCTTAAATAAAGCTCATGGTTTCTTTATTCTTTCTTGTTTATTAAAATTCTGAAATACAATAAAACTAATAATAATCTATCATATTTTTAAATAATATTTTTGTTTTTCAAGGTACATATTTTACTCCGTAGCATGGGTTAGATATGAACATAGAGGCTGCCTGCATCATTTCTTTCTTTGATCGTGTAAATTTTTAAGGTCCAGGTAGTTGGTCTTTGCTTTACTGTCAAAAAAATTCTTTCCTATATGTTTCTAGGAAGATAAAAATGTGACACACGACAATTTAGCTTACTCCAGAATTCTCTAAAGTAGTTTCTCTTGGAAACCGGTTTTTGACACTGACTCAAAATTTTTCTAAGTGATCATCCAACGAAACTGATGCAAAAAGAGAGCTCTTCCAAGCTTCCAAATGATACTTCCAACCACAATGGGGAAAACATAGTAGTCCTTTAATTCATCCTACACACAGTTAGTTACATTTTTTTTCTGAGAAGAAAAAAAATTAATGTATCCTTGAAAATATCAAGGCTTGGAAAAAGTCAATTGTTAGCCCCATTTCCTTTCGTCATAGGTGGATTTCACTCTAGAATGGATTCATCATAATGAAGAGCAATCCTGTTTTTCTTTGGGAGTTATGGATGTCAGTATAGAGATTCAAAACCACCAGCCCAATTTGCAAGTTTTATTGAAAGCAATAACTTCTGTAGGTATATGCAGCAATCGACAAAAAGGAATTACCTTTTCTCAAACATGGAATTTAGGCTAGAAAGCATTTGGTGATCCAAATTCAATTCTGTGTAATCAAAGTACTCTTTAAGTTTAAAACACTGTTTTATAAATAACTGGCAGCTCTGGTAGGGCTGGATTGCTCCTACAGCTCTCTAGGAAGATTTTTGGCAGAAAATACTTGTTGACTAATGTAGCACATTATAAAATAGAAACACTTTTTCTTTTGATTTTTTAAATGCTAGTGACTAACCAAATATTGTGAAAGTACTATCATTGCTCTCTCCAAACATTTTTTTCCACAGTTTATCCCATCTTCTCTGAAGAATTTTGATACCACATCAATTATAATGACAGCTGTATTAATGGTCTGCAATAATTTTTTCCAACTCTTATTTCCTTGTCTTAATGTGATCAACTGTTGAGTGCAATTCACTTCTTCTGTAAATTATTCAAAACAAAAAAGGAAATCTAACATTTTTATTCTTAGCTTAGTTTTGTCCAATATTGAACAAAACCTATAATATAGATCAAAAAAAGGCTTATATTGTTAAAAGTCTTACATTCCAAAATAGCCAAAAAGAGGGGAGAGGAAGAACCTCCTGAAAATCTCACACTCCAAGACAAACCATAGAAAAGGAGAAAACATTCTGTTTAACTCTTTCAAACACAGAAACATCATACCAATTGATGGTCATATAAACATCATTTTTTTTTAATTTGACAAGTTCTTTTTTTTAGAAGACTCTAATAAAAGCAAATTTAAAAAATATCAAGCTAAAATATTTGTGAGTTTAATTTTTCTTTTTACCCTTTTCTTCAAATCCCACCAAGAGCTGCATCTTGGTGTCATCCCGTGCAGTGAACAGACTAACTTCAACCATGGTCCCTGAAAACTCAAGCCTTTGGCAGGGACCTTTCTGCGCAGGCCTCCAGGGCTCAGCTACACTGGCCAGACCGACTAAGCAGTAAATTGAGACTTCACTCTTTTTGGTTCTCAGTTATTTTATTCATTTCTGTCTCACAGCCCATTGAATTGTTTCTGTCCAGAGCTACTTACTCTTCACTACCCAGATAAAATTACGGAGAAGTTGACGCTTATCTCTATTAATTGGTTTGTGGTTTGTCTGCAGGATTGCAAAAAATTTCAGTGACAAAGCTATTCACTACTCATTACTTCACAACTTGGTCACTAGACTGCTATTCAATCGATTTTAGCCACATTTAAGCCAAATGGTTTCAAAGTGGCCCTGTGTCATATACCTACGCTAGGTGGTAGCTTGATTCACCTATTGAAGATATCCTCATATTGTTTTCTCTGCATCTGTCCGCCCTTCCTCAAATAATTCTAGAACCATTCTCAGGCCTCCCTTCCAAAATTTATTTTATATATATATACTCATATATATATTACATATATATACAATCATATATATATTTATTATGTATATATTTATATATCATAATATTTTCTGTTTTTAGCAATATGAAATGCTTTCACCTAAAAATGAGCCAAATTTATGTTGGCCTATGATTTGCCTTCTTTAGAGGTATCTCTTTGCTTTTACGTGGGGAGTTCAACAATATATTTTAATTATAATGACCCAAGACTTCATAGAATCTTACTTTCTTTTAGCATTTAATATTGACTTAAAGAATTTAAATTTTCTAGGATCCTCATCCAGCACATAGATAATTTGCTATTATATTCACTACATTTAGTTTGTTCTCAAGAGGATTCCATATATTCTTGACACATTAGTTCCAGTAGGGTATAAAAACCCCAAAGATAATAAAATTCTACCAAGGAAAAAAAATTCTTTTTTAGGAAACCAATTACCATCTAATGGATGGCTATGTCTCTCACATGGTCTAAAAAGATTTAGAAATATCTAATATCTATTACAAAAGCATATTTTAGTGGATTATTGGGATAACAGGATTTTGTAGGAAAACTTGAGAAATTACTAATATCTCCTCTGGAATCTTAAAGCTGATTTTAAACTTTTCACCATTAATATTGCCATGCAGTGGGTCCCTACTCAGGGCAAACCAAATTATGCTAAGCTTTATTTTTACTGGTAAATGAAAAACAAGCAAATGAGCTTGGATCTTGCCTCAGAAAACAAGAAGTTACTGCTAAATACTGTTTATATAAGTATTTCTCTGAAGTCTCTTTTGCTAAGTCATTTCCTTTTGTCTGAAAAACATAAAGATTTCTTATTCACATCTGTGTTCGATATCTGGATCGACCAAGAAATGTCATTGCATGTTTGAAAGATATGTAAATCTTTGACTTTACTATTGCCAAATGTTCTCCAAAGTATCGGTATCCGCTTATAGGGTGATAAATAGTCCTGCTTTAGTTTTAAATCCTTAGCAATTTTAAAAAAAATTTACAATTGATATTTATTTTGGTTTATCAAGTATCAAATTTTCAAAAAATCCTTTCCCTACTCTTTTTTCTTTATCCACGGTTGAATTGTTTAGGTTCAATTAATTGTTGCTTGTTTCAACCTGTGTATGTAATATGTAAAATAAGTGTTGTCATCTCAAGAAAATTTTTATTTCATATTTGATCTTGAATGAGGTTTTCTCATACATTTGGCAGTTGAAAATTATTCCATTCAGTACTTTTAAGGTATTAGTCATTATATGTTCAAGAATTTTTTGTTTACTAATGAAAAATAGACATCTCTTTGTTAACCTTTCATAGGTAATCTATTTTCTTTCTAGAAGCTTCTAACATTTTCTCATTATTATTGATATGCAATTTTACTATAAGGTCAACAGGTGATTTTCCTTTTATTTATCTTTTTTGGGACACTTTTATTTTCTAAATCTGAAATCTGGTTGGTATCTCTCTTTTTTTTAAAGATTTTATTTATTTATTCATGAGAGACACAAACAGGGAGGCAGAGGAAGAAGCAGGCTCCCTGTGGGGATCCTGATACAGGACTTGATCCCAGGACCCCAGGATCATGACCTGAGCCAAAGGCAGACACTCAACCACTGAGCCACCCAGGTGTCCCTTGTTGATTTCTTTAATTAAAAAAAAATTATTCCACATGTCTATAAATATTTTCTCACTGTCATTTGCTTTATTTTCTTTTTCTTAAAAACCTATGAGTATTTTTGGAGTTATTGCTTTAGTCCCATTTTTTAAAACTTTCTAATTCATATTTTTTTGTCTTTATCTCTTTATTCTGTATTTCCATAGATCCATCTTCCAAATCAATTATTCCATCCATTGTTTTTAGTCAAGTGTTAAACTCTTCTAGTTTTTTTCAAAGACCATATTTTTATTTCTACAGTTCCTGCTGGATTCTGTTTATAATCTGGGTATTCTATTTAATAATGATTGGATCTTGCCATTAAGTTCCTTTTCCTTCTTTTTTCCCTTCAAACATTTAAATCTCATCTAGCTGGCAGTTTATTCCCATTTTTCTATTATATCATCCTTATGGCAATATATGTATTGTGTTTTGCATCTCTTGACTCTTTTTCAGCGCGATTTGTTTCCATGCGATCTTTAAAATTTTAGAAAATATACAGCAAAAGCTGTCATATATATAATTCATCAGTTGTGGCGGTATTCTCCGGGATAATTCCATATCTATATCTACCAGGGCCCTTTGGTTTTCACTGTTACGGGTCTGTTTATATTAAAGTTTTACCATGGGCTTCCTCCATTTGAAAATAGTACAGATTTTTATGCCACAAGTATGCAAGGCAAAGGTTAAACGTTCTGAATTCTCACAATGGAGTTTTTCCACTCACTAGACAGGACTATCAATCTACTTCTGTGATTAATATCAGTCATTTATAGGGTATAGGCAGAGTTTCAAACCAGATAAAGTTGAAAATCATAGATGTAAAATTCAGGTAACACAGAACAACTCAGACATAGACAAAGATTATTCAAATCCTACCTATTTGGAGTTGTCTGAACAGTACATGTAATATAAAAACAAGGTCATACACACCTGAATTCATTTTTCATAAGATGCATATAAGGAGTCTTGATGATCATGATGTTTGCTACCTAATTAATAAATCCCTATTTTTTACTACTTTGTTTCCTAGTCTCCAATTTAAAGCAACCTTATTTCTTTATGGATTTCTAGCTCCCTGCCTCTGATTCATCTCTTCATCTTTCACAAGCAACCTCTGTTCTTCAGTTTAGGTCAATTTCTCTTGAATTGACTATCAATTCAAGAGGTATTTTTACCACTCTCTGGTTTGGTAAACACTCACAGTCTAGATTGATAAATATTTTCAAGAACTTTCTCCACCAAAGGCCCTGATTGAATTTCCAGAAACCTGTCCCACTCCTGGGTCTTACCCCAAAGTATCTGCTTTTGGATGATTGGAAGGTGGAGGCCAAGGTAACCTTGAGCTAAGGGAAAACTGACTAGGAACATCAGGCAGGTCTTCCTTCTGGACATGACACCCTAGATCAGCTCAGGATAACTCTGAAAACTGCTGTTCTCTCAAAAGGGGATTACTTTTCCTCTTGTAGATATTAAAAAAGGTGTGTTGTTAACTCCACAGGATGCAGAGGAACTCTAAATCTACATAAAGGACATCTGTATCCTGTTGGTTATCAAGATGGGGACAAAACTGTATACATTCCCTCCCTAATTGGCTGCAAGAATAGTTCAGAGTTGTCTATATGTATATAATGTGTATATTCCAAATAACTGGAATAGGACTTTTTCAGGGCAAGGGCTGATATAACTGGAAAATAAGCAACAAATAAATGTAGATCTCTTTGTGACTACAAAATATGATAAAATGCATATAGTTCCATTATGATAACACTAATCATAATAGGCTTATGATGTATAAATAAATATAAATGCCTTTAGACTTGCACAGTAACTCATAATACCCTATCTTATTTAATACTTGTATAAATAATTAAAATCAACAGTATATATAATCTTTAGCCTCAGTAAAAACAGTAGCTTCTTCCTAAGGAGTCCAGTTTCTGATTAAAAACCTATGTGTGCTTTTCCAGACCCAACCTTTGTGAATTTTCTTAGCCCAGGTGCCTCCATTCTTAAGTCTCCTTATCCTAGGTTTTGGGTGTAAGTCTTCAGGTGTCTCTGCTGAGGCTTCCTTTTTCATGGGAGGAGAGGGAAAATCTTAGATACTTTTCCCCCTTATGACTCAGTGTTCAGTACTTTTTCCCCATTTTGCCTCAGTGCTCAGTACTTTTCTACCCTCAACCTTGCCCCCTTTCCTTCTTCCTGGCTCCCAGGTCCATAAAAGGCTGGAGCCTTTTGTTTGAGGGTTCATTAACAGGATGATGACCCCCATGTCTGTGCCCATCCACCAGCCCTTGACCAGAACATCATTCAATGGAAGGAAAACAGAACAGGAAGAGTAAGTGGTTTCTCAGGTTTAGCCTCTTGAATATTCTATTACAGTGAGTGATGGTCTTCACTGTTCCTTCTATTTGGAACATTTTTCATTTTTTTTTGTTTTAGGATTTTGTTTATTTATTCATGAGATACACACAGAGAGAGGCAGAGACACAGGCAGAGGGAGAAGCAGGGTCCTTGTGGAGAGCCTGATGTGGGACTCAATCCCAGGACCCCAGGATCGCAACCTGAGTCAAAGGCAGATGCTCAACCATGAGCCACCCAGGTGCCCCAATTTGGCTCTTCTTGATTTAATTGACTACTCTCAAACTTAGTAGCTCAGCTCTGTCCACAGCTCAGGTTCCTGAGGCGCCCTTGACATTAAATGTTTGGTCTTACTATCAGGTTTAGGAGTAACTCTCAACTGTTCCTATTAGCCAGTTGCTTTCAGCAGAACATCTGACATCATCCTTATTTAATCTGAAATATTATGGCCATTTTTCAGAACTAAAATGGAGAATCAGAGTAACTTCACTCAAGAGGTCACCACTCTTGACCTAAATCACCAGTTAAATATTCCTTTTATTTGAACTGTTTTTATCTATAAAGTCATACCAACTGAATTTTTCATGTCTGAACTATATTACTTTATGATTAAAATTGTTATCTGGGGAGAAAATAAGGGACTTAATGAGTTTCTGTAGCTTTGAGAAGCTGCAAGTGAAAACATAATCTAGTTTGCTGTTTTTTATAAATTATATTAGAATGAATTCAGTAAATTCCCACTGGAATACATATTCCCCAAGAATATCTAGAAACTCTTCCTTAATTATTTTGAAAACCACTGCTTATATCCAATATTCCCACAAAGATGATATTCCATTAATAGTTTCTGGAGTCAGGATTTTTTTTTTCAACTTCCAAAAAGTAGGTATGTTCCTTTAATTAAACAATAAAAACTGCATAGTTTATAACACTTCTTCTTTTACCACGACTTCTATAAAACTCAGAGACAAGAATTTCTTCAATAGGGATTATTGTTTTTAATTAGATTTTTTCATTTTAACCAGGGTTTTGATTTTTTGTCTTTTTCAACTCACTTTAAAATATTTTTAAAATTAAGCAGAGTATCAAAACAATAAATGAAGTGACTGATATTTAACAGTCAATAAATACTTGATGATTAAATTTAAAACCAGAAAGGATCACATCTCTTTACTTACTGGATGGGATGCTGCCCAAATCATGAACTTAATAAGGCCAATTACATCTTCAAAACAAAACAAAACAAAACAAAACAGAAAAGATAATCAGAGAACCCTTGCAAACTAGAACAAAGTCTAAATGATTAAAAAATGATTATAAGGAAGAAGAAAAATAAATGGTTTTATTAATTGACAGACCTTTATTAATTAAACTTAAATATCATGTCTACTGTTAATATTAGGGAAGTATAGGTGACTATAGATAAATGTAGAAGATGATACCAACTGTAGTTTATTTTCTGCATTTCTTTATAAATCTTTCTTTTCTCAGATCAAATCTCCTGGATGAGAATTAGGATATTAGTGCAGAAATGCAAAGAAAGAACAGATGAATTTTAATTTTTTAAAAAAGATTTTATTTATTTATTCACGAGAGATACAGAGAGAGAGAGAGGCAGAGACATAGGCAGAGGGAGAAGCAGGCTCCATGCAGGAAGCCCGATGTGGGACTCGATCCCCAGACCCTGGGACCACACCCTAAGCCAAAGGCATATGCTCAACTGCTGAGCCACCCAGGTATCCCAATTTTAGTTTTAAACAGCATAATAAACATTTGGTAGTCAGAAAAGCAGGCCATGATGGGCACCTGGATGGCAGCTCTTGGTTTTAATTCAGGTGGTGATATCAGGGTCATCTCCTGGGCTCTGTGCTCACTGTGGAGTCTGCTTAAGATTATCTCCCCCACCCCCTTCTGTCTCTCATGCTCATACTCTTTCTCTCTAAAATAAATAAATCTTAAAAAAAAAGGAGGCTTTGAGAAAAACTAGACATGTAGTGTACTCAATAGCTGTGGGGTGGTGAGAGCATAGAGAGAGATTAAATTACCCAGACTGGATGCCTGCAGAATGAAGGTAACCTGGGTGAGAACTGTACAGAAGGAAAATGAGGGGCTTCCTTGGAGTAGAAGGCATTGAATGTCTGAAGGAGGGGCTTTGCTCGGGAACACCAGACAGGGGAGCTGAGTATGGCCACTAAAGACTGCTGCTCATTGATCTAGGAATGCAGGCAGGAAGTAGAGACCTCTCTTCCCTTTCCAGTGAGCATATCAGCCTGCTTGTAATGAGATGCTGGGTCATATCTTCTCAGCAAAAGCAGGCTGGTTACCTCCCATGAGCAGTCTAGCTGAAGGACACTCACTTGTACTTGACTTTAATGAGTCTCTTCAACTGCCATGAATTTCCACCCACTTACTTCCATTTTATAAGCCAAAACTCTTAAGGTTCCCAGAAAAACAGGCTGGGGTCTTTGACTAATTCAGATGGGGTCTTATTCTCATTTATAAAATGGAGACAATGATGCCAACCACAAAGATTACGGGGAGTTCTTCAGTTATGTAAATCACATTATGGTATACTTAGAATACAATAGATATTCTATTAAGTAAAGCTCATAATAATTTTTGTTGAATAAAGTAGTACTTTGCATATGGTTTTATTATTTTATTTTGACTTAATGATTACATTTTTAATTTCACAAATATTCATTATTTTTAAAAACACTTGCCTTAGCTATTATATATTCATTAGTTCTATGTCTTGTATCTTCAATTTTCTCTTCTCTGTTATCTCTCTGCCTTACTTTCATCTTGGAAAATATTAAGTTCAGAGATTGAAGGGCTCATCTTCTAAAGATGAAAGAGAAATGAATTTATATTCTCATTAAAAACTGAACAAATTGTAATTTTTTAACTGAAATCTGAGAGGTAGTACACAAGAAAGGTCTTAATTATACTAGAAAGAAAATGTACAGGTAACATACTCCATTTTGATTTTAATCTATAGTTCATATGTTAAAAGATATTTGTATTATAGACTATTTTTTTCTGACATTCCCCAATTAAATGACAAAATGCTAAGCAACCATTGTGGTGTTTAAGTCCTTAAAAGGTGAGTATTAATAAGAAATTAAAAGCAATATAAATCCAGAACAATTATTCCAGAGAATTATTAGCTTACTCATACAAAAAAATCCTATAGTAAAGAATACATTTTGGAAAATAAAACTTTCTCAAATGAGGAAATATAAGAATATATTTATAGTAATGCCTTTGATGCAAATATGTATAATTAGATGGTTACTCTTTAATTTTTTTTTATTTTATTTATGATAGTCACAGAGAGAGAGAGAGAGGCAGAGACACAGGCAGAGGGAGAAGCAGGCTCCATGCACCGGGAGCCCGACGTGGGATTCGATCCCGGGTCTCCAGGATCGCGCCCTGGGCCAAAGGCAGGCGCCAAACTGCTGCGCCACCCAGGGATCCCAGATGGTTACTCTTTAAAATTAAAACAATAACTATAACTTATTGAGGCAGTATAATGTTAAGAAATGGGTCCTGTAACCAAACTATTAGAATTTCTGTGTCTACTAATATTTGTCAGTTTGGTGTATTTACAAGGGTCATTTCTCCTCCCCTTGTCTCAGTTTCTATACCTGCAAATGGCAACAAAGGTGCCTACTGCAGGTGTTTTATGGGGAACTTTCTTGATACACAGTAAATTAATCAATAAATATCAGCTACTATTTTCCATATGTGTACTCACTCAGTCATTCAACAATCATTTACTGAGCACCTACTATGCGACAGAAACTGAGTTAATGGGAAATAAAGACACAGAGAAATCCCTTCCTTCTGGAGCTTACATTCAAATGAGAACTTATATCTTATAATGGTACTGTTATCATTAAGGAGAAGCTAGGCATCAGGAATCATATTTGACACCTTGCATATGGTATCATATCAAATTAATATCAATGTCTGTAAAACTAATGAAATATATTCATGGTGGGAAATGATTTTATTCATCAACATAGTTGCATGGTAAGGAGCAAAGTTAATAAACGTAACTCTGGGTTCTAGTATAATCTCTTTTCTAACTCCTTTGGATCTTAAAAAATAGTGATAATAAAGTTAGTGGAGATTCAGAGGTTGAGTGTGTTAATATTTCTTTTGCATGGCTGTGATGTTACTGAGTGAGGATGAGAATGGCTTATACTACGAATGAAGTCTTTTAGCAGTGGTAGTAGTACGGAACTAAGTTAGCACTCTTATGCGCCTCCTGTTACAATCACTGGGATATATCATGAGAATGGGGCTACTGGCTACAGGGGCTACAGGAGATAATCATTGGTTCATATAGGGACCAAACCTAAAACTTGGCATATTTAAGCATCGTGTTCTAACCAACTTAGCTATTAACTATGAATTAGAGAGTTTAATTCCTAATCAGCAGCAACGGACATTCGTTTTCCTCTCATAAATAATCTGGGCTCCCCATCAAATAGATAAATGAAAAGTCAGAAGAAAATCGATTGAGGGATGAAAATACGAAAGATCTTTTTACTCTAGGACTTTTGCTCCTGCTGTTCCCTCCCATGGAATGAAAGCAAGCCACATAGTTTCTTACTTCAGCTCTTTCTGGTCTCTGAATACCAAAGTATCAGAGACTACTTCCCTAGCCATACTACATAGCCTCCACATAACAGTCAGTATTGTCCTCTATTTTTATTTCTGACAATTACATATATATTTTAATTCAAGTGATTTTTTTAAAGTTGACTTATTTTTTTATTTTTTATTATTTTTTAAAGATTTTATTTATTGATTCATGAGAGACACACATACAGAGAGAGAGAGAGAGAGAGAGGCAGAGACACAGGCAGAGGGAGGAGCAGGCTCCATGTAGGGAGCCTGAATGGAACTCGATCCTGGGACTCCAGGATCATGCCCTGGGCTGAAGGAAGTGCTCAACCGTTGAGCCACCTAGGCATCCCTACTTATTTATTTATTTTACATAATCTCCATGTCCAACATGGGGCTTGAATTTATGACGCCAAGATCAAGAGCTGTATGCTCTTCTGATGGAGGCATTCCAGCACCCCACTTTTTATTTCTTCAGAGCACTTATCAACAGCTAATATATTGTGTTCTGATGTGTTTATTTATTTTCTGTCTCTCTATTCCTCTCTAAATGTAGCCTGTTTTTGCCAGGAATGCCTCTTTATTGTTCAGTGGTCCATCTCCACACCTAAGAAAGTGTTTAAGAAATAGTGGCTACCTAATATTTATTGAATGAATAAAATAATGATGAATAGGAATATTAAACATAGATCTTTTGTAATTTTCATTAATGTCTGCATCCTTCCAAGCCAGATCATCTAGACAAGACAGATGCTTGACTAAGTGAACACATTAAAGAATGCCATCTTGTCAGGTCCCAAAGGGTATACAGCTGGCTGCCCTGGGAAACCTGGAAGTATCTTCCCTTTTGATAGTGCCAGTAGGAGAGTGAGAGCAGATATCTTAATTTTCTGTATATTTACTGGTTCCTATCAGTAACTTCCAATTTTTTAGTTTCGGACACATTTTCTTTCCCTGAAGTTTATTGTATGCTCAGGATGTTTTAGCACATGGCCTTGTCTATTGCCTAAATTAAAATACACAGTGTGATGGGTAACTGAATAGGTTTAAAATAAAAAGTGCAGCCATGTATATTCATTTATTATTATTTCTAAGCTTCCAATAGTATTATGAAATTATATAATGATCTTCACTAACCACACCATCCTTTCTTATCCCGTGTCTTCCAGTCCACAACTAACAGTTACTATATACTCTGATTTCCACCTTCTCAGACCTCCTCAGCAGTCCTGGCTCCATCTTATCTCTCTCTCTCTGTCTCTCTCTCTCTCTCTTTTTAAGATTCTATGCATTTATTTGAGAGACAGCCAGAGAAAGAGTACAAGCAGAGGGAAGGGGCAGAGGCAGAAGCAGAAACAGGCTCCCCACTAAACAGGGAGCCTGATGTGGGGCCACTGTATTGTGATTTGATAGTCTCCAGACATTGTCATATGTTTGCTGGGGTCAAACTTCCCTTGCAGTTGAGAACCATTGGTTAAAGCAATGGCAAGAGACATTCACAGCTATCGCCGACTCAGAATGGTTTTCCTGTCCACCAATCTTGCTCACTTCCCATATAGCTTCTTCCCTGCTGTCACAGTAATCCATACAATACACAAATAACCACATTCCTCTGTTGCTATGGTAGTTTTCTGATCTGAATGCATATTGAAAAATCTTGGAGAACTTGTAATAAATAAAGGCTCATACCTCATTCTCCAGTTAGTATGATTTAACATTATTACTTTCCAACTATTTTTCTGTGTCCCTGAATTATCCTTCTTTGCCTTGTCTGTCTGCAAAATATAAGACTCACTTCATATATCACCAGCTCTGGTAAGCCTTCTCAATTATTCTTTTCAATGAGTGGGCCTTATTGCCATGCCTATATCCTTTGGCAGCGTGTATTACTATGAAATTTTAAAGCTTCTGGTTTACTATGGCTGACCAAGCATAACTGTGACTTTCTTCCCTTACAAGGCCCTCTTTGACCACAGAAAAGTTCTAAACAGAGTAACTTATTATCAAAGAAAATAACATGCTGGGGTGGGGGAGTGGGGGGGCACTTTGGTAACAAAAATTAAGGATGCATTTGACATATTATAGAGCACACTGTAGCTTAATCAAACATGAGTTTGCTTTTCTCACCTAATAAGACTGAGAATAGGTAGTTTCTGGCCAGTGTAGCCAGCCACTCAACAATGACATCAAGGACTAGGTCTCTGCTCTCTGCCATCCTCAGAATCTTGGCTTTAATTTTCATGGTTATAAAATAGTTTGGTTCCTTTGAAGTTCATGGTCACTTTGGGGACAGAAGAAGGGAGGGGGGCAGCTGGAGGTAATGAATTGCCTGAATTCATTTCATTTTTTAACCTTTGCCAGAAGTCCCTCTATCGGACTTCTGCTTTCATATTACTGGACAGAACTATGTCATTTGTCAATCCACAGTTGCCAAGCTCAAGGAGAACAGGTTTGTGGTTGGGGCAGGGCTAAAGTCTAGCAATGAATTTTTGACATATGGAAAATCTATAGAATATTGAGATAACACTTGTGTGAACATTTGCCAACTTTCAAAATTTAAGAGGCAGGAGTGAACGTAAGAGCTGTTTTTTTCAATATTGCTCCCTAAAGACTCCAAACATAGGAACAACAAGAATGAAAAATGGAAGTGGGTAATAGGGTCAAAACCAGGAAGGTTTTGGAATCTTATCTTAAGGATTGTCTATAAAGAAACGTACCATTTGGGACCAGTCTTCCACATACCCTTCTCCAAAACTCACATTTTCAGGGTGACTGGAAGCCTGGCATTTGCACAGAACAAAAATCAGAAGTGCTTCTCTAAAAAAGTGTGATGCTCTGCCTGCATGCAGAAGTGTTATTAACTATAGACTGGCATTTGGTGAGAGAGGATCTTAGCCTGCTTTCTATACACATACTAAAGAAAAATCTACCAGTTCTGAGTAAATTATTCTTTCATAAGAGATCATTAGGATGTAAACCTAAATTTATAATAGCAGAGGGCCTTCATATCAGTTACTTACGTTAATTTAGTTCCTCATTTTAAAATACAAATGACTAAACAAGGATCATTAGGCATTTTTGAAACATCAAAAATACAAGGTCTAAGATGAGTAAGCAGAATAGTTAATAAAGAAAAATGTATCATAATTGGAGGAACAAATGGAACATGCAAAAATCCTAAGAAATTAAGACAATTAGAACCAACCAAACAAGAAACCATAAGAGGATCCCAAGAAATGGCAACAATCAGAGAACAAGGAAAAGATCCTTCGACCTTCGGTGGAAATACAATATTCTGAGGAAGGTTCTGAGGATAATTTCAAAGAAATTCAGAATTTAGATCATATAAAAATGAAACGGAAAAATGTGGCAGAAAAATCCAGGATATCCAGTATTTGATTTATGGAAATTCCAGGGAGTGAGGGAAAATGGAAAAAAAAATTATCAATGAAATGAAAGAAAATTTAAAAACATTAGAATTATTCTACATTTTCTTGTAAATATAAATATAAATTTTAGAATACTAAGGATAAGAAAATAGTAATCATTTCCAGAAGGAAAGGTTTTCCTAGGAAGAAGTGAGATTTCACCAGCATCCTCCTTCTTATCATGAGGGATTGCATAAGCCCTTTGCAATTCTAAGAAAATCTAGATTTGCATGTGCAGCTCTGATGGTTACCCAGTTATATTTCCCATTTGTAAAGCCACCATCTTACGCCTCATTTGATGATGCTGGGCAAAGTCTCTGCAAATCACAAAGTTCCCTACCAGCTGCCTGCCTTGTTAAGCACCATAATAAAGGAACAAAAAAAGAAGCTATAAAAGGTGCTGCCTTTTCCTGTTTAATGTTTTCTCAGCATTTCTCTATCAATACTTTTCCCCCCTCTAGCAGCAGTGACTTCCTGTTTCTATTCCCTCTAGCACCTGTATAATCCCTTTCATGGCCCTCCTCCTCCTCAGAGACAGCCTCCCTGGCTGCTGGCCTCTCCTAGGTTCCCAGCAGCCAAGTCTGTTCTGTAAGGCTCCTTCTCAGAGTTCTGAGCGACCAGTTGAGCATCCCTTGTTTCCGAGAGAGAGAGAGAGAGAGAGAGAGAGAGAGAGAGAGAGAGAGAGAGAGAGACGGAGGTTGTGTTAGTTGCCTTCTGCCTGAGGACCCCCATATAATATACCTCCATCTTGGAGTTCGCTTGGCCTTTTTAATTTTCTAATAGGCAGTGAATCTCTTCACATTCTTACTTAAAATAGTAACTGATGTGATTTCCTTTTCCTGTTTAGATATCCTTAATGACACCGCTACCAACCTGATTTTCAAATAAGAGGGTAATTGCTAAAATTTTAAATCAGCAAAACTCGAAAATTTTACTTCCCCATCACTGATTTTTTGAAAAAAAAAAAAAAAAAAGCGAGAGAGAGAAGACTAGGAAAGAAAAAGTGTAATATTCAAGTGATGGTGGAATTATTCCAGGAATGCAATAAAACTGCAATATATAGCTGTTAGGTAGACAGAATAGAATTTTAAGCAGGAAGTTGGAGGATTCCAAAAATTAGCTCTTTAGGAAAAAAGTAGATAATGTGGAATGCTGAGGAAGTTAATAACCTTAAGGTGATGGCAAAAGTATAAGCTAAAATAATGACAAAAATACTCTTTAAAAGAAATAGGGCAGCTCCAGTGGCTCAGCGGTTTAGCGCCGCCTGCAGCCCAGGGCGTGATCCTGGAGACCCAGGATCGAGTCCCTCGCCGGGCTCCCCGCATGGAGCCGACTTCTCCCTCTGCCTCTGTCTCTCTCTCTCTCTGTCCCTATGAATAAGTAAAATCTTTAAAAAATAAAATAAAATAAATAGACAATTAAGGTCTATACAACAACACTGTGCTTCAAATAGGAGGCAAATTAAAACGTAGCATGATTTCAAAAATTTTAGGGAAATGAAACTTAATCGACTCTGATTGTCATCACAAACTTATTTGGGGGAATAGCAATTAACTATGTAGGATTATATAACTCTTTCTATAGTACCAATATCATTAACTACTTGTTCTACAGTAAATATCCATACATCTTTAATAACGCAAATTTTTTTTCCAATTTCTGAGATCAATCTATAGTAAGAAACCTTATAATAAGTATTTGAACAACAATAATTACAAAATAGAATATAAATGCTTTACCTGTTGCAATTTATTTTTTTCAAAGTTAAGATGTGTATGGCTTAAAATAGCTATATTAAAAAGAGGATTTACTGTAAAAAACCTCACTGTTACTTTTGTCTCTACCGGTTATCTTTGCGTCCTGTGGATAACCACTTTCTGCATTCATATATATTATTTTCCCCATTTTCTTCACAATGGTACCATGATATATACGTTCTTCTGCACCTTGCTTTCTTTCACCTGGCAATGTATTATGAAGCATTTTCACTATTACCCTATTTGTTTTTACCTCACTTTAGAAAGATGCATTGTGTTTTATTTTGCATATATATATAAATGTTTATATATATATACATATATATATATATATATGTATATATATATATATATGTTTATTTCACTTGAGAGAGACACCTGGGCTGTTTCTAATCTTTTACCATGAAAATGATCCTGCAATGAGTAACTGAATACAAGTCATTCTCCACAGTAGAAGGTAAGAAACGGAAAACAGTACCAGGAAGGAGACAGACTATTCTGCTCATTATGTTCCAGACAAGATGCCAAGCAACACTGGAACATTCAATACAACAAGGAATACTCATTTTATTAATATTTAAGAGTAAGGTTTTGGCATATTATTTTAAATTAAGTAAGGTAATCATAAGCTGCATAATTATAAACAATTAGAAGTTGTTAAAAAAGGGAAATAGAGGAAGTATAAATGGTTGGGGAATAGTATGAGTTAATCAGCTTCTGATTTTTCATGGTTGGAAGTCAGTAGGGGTATAGACTTGATAAATCACTAGACAAAAATAAACCAGACAGGCATAAAACTAGAATAATGGAGATCAACATCAGGAAAGCTGGAAACATGAAAAGAAGTGACCAAATTTGGTCACTTCTGTGGGGTTTGATTGCAATGTATACCATGACTCATCACTTTTTTTTCCTTAATTGCAACTCTGTATATGTACGTATATGTGTATATATATGTGAAGAAATACATTTTATTTTTCATTTTTTTGAAATACAATTCATAATAATGATTTAATTAAAACTATTTTAGAACCAAGTTTAGAGGCAAAATAATTAAATCTACTTAACAAAGGCAGCTTGCATGAGAATAAAATTGAAAAATGTAAATGATTCTTGGAAACAGTTATCTTTTGAACTTAGCTTTAGTGAAGTGACTAGTAAACTAATGCTTCAGACAAGATGTTTCCCTTCACATGTTAAATATGAACATATTGCAATAGATCTTCAAGTATAATTATATTATTCATTAAAAATACTATAGTATTAACTTCCAGTTTAATTATAGCTAATGTGTGCACCTAATCAGAAAAGTTACTAAATTATTATCTCTACTATTTGACCCTACTAAATCCCTCAGGACAATTCATTTAGGCAATAATTCCAGCAGAGAGAATATTAATGTTTTTCTCCATCCACATTGATAGAATTCTGGTTGATGTAAACAAAGACAAACTCTCTGTGGCAGTGTGAGTAATAACAAGCTCAGGGTGACTGAGTTTGGGTAAAAAGGCTGCAGTGTTCACAGGGTATGCATTAAGTTAGTCTAAAAAAAAAAAAAAAAAAAAAAAAAAGTTAGTCTAAAAGCACTTGTTAAGGGTTGCAGAGTGCAAGCACTAATCCAGATACTTGAGTGTGAGGTCAGTCAGGCTAGAGAAGTCGTGAAATGAAAACTGTGACAAAGCACAAAATTAAGGAATTATGAAGCTGAAAGTGACTCTAGCAGGTGCTTTGGATTACTTCCTAGAAGGAACTGAACTTCATCCCAAAAGGCAAATTGTTTTTGTTCACAATAGTCAATATTGTAAAGACATTTAAAAAATATATTTACACTTAGAAATATATTTAGAAATTAAAATAATTTTAACATATACTTTAATTTTTGTGCAAAATAGGATACTTTTAAATTCAAAATATTACAAATATATTTTGCTATTAAACTGGTAGTTACTTCACTACTAATGTTTAACTCTTATTAGTGTTCATTTTCCCATTATATATTTACTTGGATGTATAGCTATATCAGATAAATAAAAATGTATAAATTACATTATGGAGATAGAATTGGCACATAAAAGCTGTACATACTTAGCTTCTACAACTGAATGAGTTTGGGAATAAGTATATACCCATGAAACCATTGCCACCAGTAAGGTGACAGACCTATTTACCATCTCCCAAAGTTTCCTCTCACCTCTTTATTATTATTATTATTATTATTATTATTATTATTACTACTACTACTACTACTACTATCATCAAGAGTGGGTACTTGTATGTGTGTGTGTGATAAGAACACTTAACATAAGATCTACTCTCCTAGCATATCTTAGATATCCAATATGAAAAAAAAAAAAAGATATCCAATATGATATTCTTAGCTGAAGGCACTATGGTGTATAGTAAATCTCTAGAAATTACTTATTTTGTAAAACTAAAAATCTATTCTTATTTCTCCCTCTCACCCCAAACCCCTGGCAACCACTACTCTACTCTTTGCTGCTATGAGTTTAACTATGTGAGATTCCACATAAGTGAGATGATACGGTATTTGTATTTCAGTCTGGATCTTTTCACTTAGCATAGTATCATTCTGATCTGTCCATATTATTGCAAATGATAGGATTTCCTTCTTTTTTAAGGCCGAATAATAATCCATTGTGTTTTACCACATTTTCTTTATCTATTCACCTGTTGACGGATACTTAGATTGTTTCCTTATCTTGGCTATTGTGAATGATGCTTCAATGAACATTGGGAAGCAGTTATCTCATTGGAAGTCTAATTTAAATTCCTTCTGGTAAACAATGTTTAACCACATAATGAAATTCTCTGATTCTTACATATATTCTTTTTTTTTTCTTAAAGATTTTATTTTATTTATTCATGAGAGACACAGAGAGACAGAGAGAGGCAGAGACACAGGCAGAGGGAGAAGCAGGTTCCATGCAGGGAGCCCAATGTGGGACTTAATCCCGGGACTCCAGGATCACGCCCTGAGCTGAAGGCAGGCACTAAACCGCTAAGCCACCAACGGATCCCCTAATTCTTACATATATTCTTGATCATTTATTTACTTTGCTCCAAAATATTTTGGGATTATTTTGCTACATCTTTATCACTCCCTTTATTTATTTATTTTTTTTTCATGTGCCCCTTTGATGTTCTTTTTTTCAGGAGCTTCCGAACTTACGGTTATTTTCAATAACTGAGCATACCAAAATTAAGTATTTCCACAATTTTTACTGAATCACACTTGTACTTTTCACTGATTACTATATATTTAGATTTTTTCATTTTTAACAATGTCTATGTTATTTGTCTACAGTCTCTTTTATTTAAATTTTCCCCCAAAAAAGATATTCTAATCTTTTGGGCTGACACCATCTTGTGCTTCACAGCTTTAATAAACTCAGTTCTCCGTGATAACTGGTTGAGATTTAAATAATCAATTCTCGAAGCACCTGGATGGCTCAGTGATTGAACATCTGACTTTGGCTCAGGTTGTGATCTCAGGGTCCTGGGGTTGAGTCCCACATCAGGCTTCTCACAGGGAGCCTGCTTCTCCCTCAGCCTATGTCGCTGCCTCTCTTTGTGTCTTTCATGAATGAATAAATAAAATATCTAAATAAATTAAATAAATAAATTATCAATTCTCAAATTACAGGTTGAGTTTTCAGGAAGGATCCTAGTAAATTATTTTACATGAGAATGAATGTGATATACATTAATATTGCTGCTTCCAGACCATGCTTATTCTCCTGCTCATTCTTATATTTTAGCAAATGTACACTTTCACCTGACAGTCACCACCTATATATGATTCAATATACTGGTAAAATAATATTAAGAGTTACTGATGAAAAACTGTAACATATGGTATGTCAAATTGGTTGATCCAACCTTTATAAAGAGTCAGATTTAACATGTGAAGTTTTTAGACACATCTTGGGCTAAACTATGTTTGGTATTGCATTTAACAAAAATAAAACAAAACACCGAAAGTGTCACTGTAAATTCATCTAAGATTAGAAAGATGCATAGACTTAAAATAAGTTGGATTTTTGAACAATGACACTGTAAACTTGCAAGCAGATTTACAAATTGTGCAGTAGATTGTATACAAATAAAAATAAATGATACTTTCTGAACTAGGGAAATACCCAGAAGAGGATACTGGCTGGCTGAAATTCAAAAGTTGTAGCCCAGGTAGCTCTACTCAGTCCTAGACTCGAATTGGTTTATGATACTGGAAATGCTGTTACAGACATCCATGCAAACAGGATCTTCTAAAGGAAGCCAGTAAGAATACTAAAATGGTGGCCATTGGGCTTACAAGAAGCCTCTATTTGACTCCCTTTTTGAAAAACTTACTACTACTCTAATCTGTTTCTGGACATAAACTGAGCCTGTACTTATTATTTAAGAAAATCAAATAATTGGAGCCTTGAGATTCCAATAATTTCTTTGCTGTCCTCAAAGAAACATAAAAATAAGAAAAAGACAATATAGTAACAACAACAAAAAGGGCTCTTTACAAATATGAAAAAGCAAGAACAAGTCAGCCCATTTGGCTAAATTTTTTACAGAGTTCATGGTTGTAAAAATTCTCCTTGTAGATATAGGTGCTTTGTTTTTTAACTGTAATGTTTTATTGTATAATTACATATTCTCCTGATAAACATTCGGGCTCTTTCCATTTTTTGCTCTTAATAATTCTGAAGTAGCTATAATACATCTCCATTAGACAGTTGTGTAGAAATTCTTGTAGGACAGGTATACCTACTATTTTCACAGCATGGGCCACATAAAGAATGTGACCATTTGTACTGTGCAATGTTGTAACCATATGAAACTGCTTTTGACCGAAGGGAACTGGTCTGAACTCAGAGAAACACCACCTGTGCCGTAATCCATTTGCAGAATAGCAATTGTACCATAGATCTGTCTTTATGGCACAACAAAAAGTTGGGTTATAATACAGTCATTTTTTCCCTCCTTCAGTTACATTCCTCTTTCAGTTACCTACCTAAGAGCAAAAAGAAATGTAAAATTAAACATTTCCCTTTGACAATGACCATGAATTCCCTGTTTATTAGCACTCTCCATCTTTTCTCATTCATTTCTTCATTTTCTCATGACTCATTTCCTTCTCACCTACTGTAACCTAGTTCCCACACTAACATTTAACCAAATACTCTAAATACCTCATTTCAATGTCATCAATCATCTCTCCTTAGACAAATCTCTAGATAATTATTCACATTTCATTTTTTTTTAATTCTCTACAGCCTTTGGCATAAATATAACTACATTGAGATATCCTTCAAACGTCTTCTTGTTTTCTATTACCTCATTCTGCAGTATTCTTTATACCTTGGAATTATTCACTGATTTCCTGATCAGACTCTGTTCTTCACCCACCTCTTAAATGAGCTTCCATGGGTTCTACACTTAGTCTTTCATTTGGCATATCTCTTGAGTGTGTCCATACCCAGTCTTCCTTCATGTCTTTATTAAATGTTAAATGAGTACTTTCAATATATGAGGCATCGTTCTAGTCATTAGTGATAGAACAGTGATAAAATCAGTCTAACTTCTGCCCTACTATAGCTTTGCTATAATGGAAAGAAGCATTTGTAAATGTCTCAAATGAATACATAAAATATGTAATATATCACATGATAGGTGCCATAGGCAAAATAAAGTACAGAAGAAGGATAAGGCATGCTGTGGGGTTGGGAAGAAAAATATAGTCTATTTTTCTGAATAATGTTGTCTGGCAAGGAGTCACTGATTCGATGAGATTTGAGCAAACACCAGAAAGACAAAAAAGGGAATGAATATTGTAAATATCTAGGGTAAATCTGTTTCTTATTGAAAATGCAGCAAGTGCAAAGACTCTGAGTCAAGAATGTTCTTGGAGTGTGGTTTTGTGTATGAGAAACCGCAATGAGAATGATGACCCTGGAGCTGAGTCAGTGATCTTGTAAGGTCTTTAAATGCTATTGTAAAGACTTTGGCTTTTACTCCAAGTGAGCTAGGATGGCAGTAGAAGGTTCTATGCATAATTACAGAATCAAACATACGTGTTAAATGGATCAACTTGGCTGGGCTGCTGGGGCAAAAGGGTAGTGAAATAAAAGGAAGATCTTACAATTATTTAGACAAAGTGTATAACAAAACCTTGAACCAATGAGTTTTTCCATGAGGGTGATGAAAACATTCACATTCTAAATACATTTTGAAGATAGAAACAACTCACAAATTATTTGTAGGACATGGGATACAGAGGTGAATTACAGATGACGCTAAAGGTTTTGCCATTCCAAATTGCTGAGAGACAAGATGGAGAATATTCCAGAAGTAGGAAGTTTTGTAGGAAATACTGTTGTTCTAAATAGTAAATTTAAATGCCAGAAGAGAGAGCACAGAGAAGAAATCAAGGGTCCTGAGAAAGATTCATTGAATGAAATCAATCCTTCTCTCTACATTCTGGGTAAAAATCACAAATTTTTAAAGCACTCTCATCACTCACAGCTGTCTTCTCTACCTCAGCTTTTGATCATGCTCAACCCAAGTTCATTTCATCCACTTTTATCATGCCCTCATGTTTACTTGCTGAAATCACATATGACTTCCATAACATTAGTGGTAGTAAGATAGTTTCTGCCTTTTTTCCTATTTAACCTTATCAAAAACAAGAATGATGGCCAGCCCCTGGTTCTTGTAACTTTCTTTTCACTTGGCTTCATTAACATAATCTTCTCTTTGTTTTCTTCTCCTCTTTGTTTTGGATGTTCATTCTCTTTCTCTCCTGGCAGGCATATCTCCCTCTACACATATCCCCTTAGAGCTAAAGTATTTGTCCCTTTCCTATCTTACTCTTTTCTCTATCCTTGGTGATCTCATCTGCAATCACAAATTCAAAAACAACCTCAAAGATTTCATCTTGCGTCCAGGTAGATCCTCTGTGCTTCAAATGCCTAGTTGATTTCTCATTTTGGAGATCTGAAATGCACCTCAAATTCAATCTATTTTGAACCAAATGAACTCCCCCCCCCGCAAAACCTATTCAGTTGTAGCTGAGTGATTTTAAAAATTGTACTTTCCTTTTATTCTCTTCCTATCTAATCCCTCATTAATACCACAACTTTACTTTGAAAATACCACTTGAATCTATTCACTTGCCTCCACCTACTACCACCTATTCAAATCTACCATTACTTGCTGCCAGTCCTGCAGTGGCCTCATGGCAGTCACACCTGCATCAGTATTACTTTCTCTTGCATTCACCTTGCATCCCACTTCCCCTACTCCAAGCATTTTTAGCAGCAGATGGAATTTTAAAATTATTTTTGTGATTATTTGATTAATGTATGTTTCTCCCACTAAATTAAGAATTTTGTATAACCACAATCCACTACAGTGTTAAGTACAAATTAAAATGAATACACACACATGTCTTTACATGTTCTAAGCCTTAATTTTCTAGGCCATGAGCTCCAAATAGTAGTATTTTCCTATTTCATAGAGTTGTGTTTTTTTTTTTTTTTAAACATTTTTTTTTAATTTATTTATGATAGTCATACACAGAGAAAGAGAGGCAGAGACACAACAGGCAGAGGGAGAAGCAGGCTCCATGCACCGGGAGCCTGATGTGGGATTCGATCCCGGGTCTCCAAGATCGCGCCCTGGGCCAAAGGCAGGCGCCAAACCGCTGCGCCACTCAGGGATCCCCTAGAGTTGTGTTTTCAATGATGTAATGGTCTACAAAGAATTTACTTTCTTTGTTTAGTCATCTCAATTTTTTGTGACGCTCTGATTTGTAGGATTTCTGATAATTACTATTATTCGTTTGGAACCTTACATATTTAGGCTTTTTGCTTGGAACTTTAAAATGTAGGTTTTCAAGTCCTTAAGATTATTATTTTTTTTCTTAAGATTATTTAAATAGGATTTTCATTCACAGTGACAGATAAGAAAACTGAGACTCAAACAAGTATATTCTTAAGGTCATGCAGTTATTATGTGGCAAAGTTAAGATCCACACCCAGGTATACCTGATTTCAAAGCCTCTGTTTATTTCATTACAGAGGACCTCATTTCATCTTGAAAAGCCATGGAGACATATAATGAATAATAAAAGCACAGGCATCTGCTAAGCTGGATCAAATTCATGGGTTACTTCAGTAACCTCTCCTTAGTAGATAAAATAAAAGGGAGAGAACGACTGGTAGACTCACATAATGACAACTCAGATGCGTGTCCAGTTATGATAACAATAAACTCACTCTACTATCCTTGCTGACCAACTGTTCTAGCAGAATGTAGGTCATGATACAGAAGACAGATAACATGAAAAAGCATACATATCAAATATGTGAAAAGCTTACATATTAAAAGTTTAACATAATATGTTAATATGTGATTGTGTGCCATTTGATTTGGGTGGCTTAGTAACATAGAAATGCAAATGAATGAGAGAACACAGTGGTGCCAGAAAATATCATGATGGAGTTAGGTCTTGGAAAAAAAACCTGAACAATGGGTTAGATTTGGAAAGCTACAGGGAAGTTATGTAGAGTTAGTAGGACCTCCTAAGAGATCAAGGATACGGTACTAATTACAATATCTCAAACTTTTTTTGTAAGATATAGTTTCTGTAGTCTTATTTTCACATAAAAGGGACTTTCTAAGTCATTTTGCAAGTTTGTAGTATGCCATCTAGGTGTATGTATGTATGTGTGTATGGGCATATTTCTTGTAGACCTCATTACTGCAATTAAATCACCATTCTCTTCATGCTATCATGTGATCTGGAAAATTAAATTATATTCATTGTTTATGTGAAAGTGCCCCCCAAAATGTTGGTTTTGGGTTTCCTTTTTCTTTCTTTCTGCCAAAAAGTGAGTGATGGGGCCAGGAAGGGTGGGAAGGTGGGGGAGTATAAATATTTACAACTATTAAAAAGAAAACCATCATTTAAGGAATCCTGTTGTGAATCTTTTTGTATCATTTATTATTGAATTCTAAATTACCTGCTTTTGGAGTTTAAACTGGCTTATATGTTTTTTTTGTTCTCACATGGAAAATATGATGTGTCTACATATGTTTTATAAAAGAACGAGGCTCAGAAGAAAGCGATGATTATCAAGAAATAGAATGACAAAAAGCAGGCAAAAGTCAGCAATTCATTATTTTGCATGCAAGAAGTTGTACTTATTTTTTTAAGTGGACTTCTAGCAAATGTGCAGATGATGACAACAATAGTTTGGATCATAGAGGTTGTCAACTTCCAGACACAGAGCTTTAGTAGCTTTATAGCTCTTTGCTAAGTTCAAATTTATTTCAATTATTTTGGAATTAGTGCAAACAAATACCAGATGTAGTCTCTTGTTTCTTAATCTCTCATGAATATAGATGGAAGATAAAAAGGCAGGATGACTTTCCATTATACACTCAATGGAAGGCTCAGTTCTAGCTTCTTCCTGGCCTTCTACACATCTTTCTCTACTTCCTTTCACTTCTATACATCCATGTACTTGAGTGTAATATGTTATATGAACACAATGCATTCAAAATATACTTCAGAGCACTGTTTTAAATAGATTGGGATCCCTGGGTGGCGCAGCAGTTTGGCGCCTGCCTTTGGCCCAGGGCGCGATCCTGGAGACCCGGTATCGAATCCCACGTCGGGCTCCCAGTGCATGGAGCCTGCTTCTCCCTCTGCCTGTGTCTCTGCCTCTCTCTCTCTCTGTGTGTGACTATCATAAATAAATAAAAAATTAAAAAAATAAATAGATTATGTGGATATTGATTTTAATTGATGGCCACCACATGACAGAATTTTGTAACAGTGATGGCACAAGGATATGCTCAAGAGCAGCAGTACAGGGTGTGCTTGTAGAAGTATCAGTGCTCAAACAAGAGTGGAGAGCAGAACTAACTTGGAGGTATTTCTCCTATGCAGGGATTTAAGTGGAATACTTGATGTACTATGTGAATGCCTTTTTAATCTATGACATTAGTAACTCCAAATAAATCATTAAAACACAAAAGAAAATTAAGAATGAGACTCAAATTGTATGATTTCTCTACTCATATATAACATACAATATACAAAAATGTGGATTAACATTTCAATATACACATACACGCATATAGGCCTGTTTATAAATTTTTATTGCGCTTCACGTGTCAGCATGGAATAATTTATGAAATAGTCATATAGGTTGCATACAGGTATGTGTTGTAACCTGTAGATAAACTTAGTAGATGAAAATGCAGCATTTCAAAGCTATAGAGAAGCTTATTTAAAGATTTATGTTGGTACTACTGACGAGTTATTAAAAACAAAACACGTCGAAGCAAATGGTGGGTATTAAACAAAACTCTCACATCTAAAATGAAACACATTGTGTTTACTGTTACTTTATTGTAAAAAATTAAATGTAAAATTTAAGGATTACATAAATTATAGGTGAATAGTCTATATCATATACCAAAGGTATTTCTAAGCATGAAGCTAAAGTCAGAAATCATAAAGAAAAAATGTTAGATTAACTACAGGAACATTAAGATTTTACTTATAGAAACTACTTCCAACTAAATTTTTAGAAATCATAAAGTGGAAAAGAATAAAATCTGGTAAAATAATGTTTCTATAATATTTATTAGAGATAGTAGGTAAATATCCCTATTATGTTAAAAAATTATCTCTGTTAAAAATGAGTAATTATCCCAGTAGAATAATGAGAAATTCATATTTTAAAAGCAATTCAAGGGATGCCTAGGTGGCTCAGCGGTTGAGTGTCTGCCTTTGGCTCAGAGTGTAATCCTGGAGTTCCGGGATCCAGTCCCACATCGGGCCCCTGCATGGAGCCAGCTTCTCTCTCTGTGTCTCTCATGAATAAATAATAAAATCTTTAAAAAAATTTTTAAAAATAAAAGCAATTCAAGACAAAAAAAAAAAGAGAATGGATAGAAATCCATTATTCAAATGAAAGGAATAGCTACTAAGAAAAGGAAAATGAAAACAATGAACAGCTACTAAGCTTTTACTTACTAGAGTGGCAAAACTTTAATCATAATGATGATGTATGTTATGCAAAAGTAGCAGCGATGAAAATGGTACAACGTTTCTGGAGACAATTGAGTAATAGGTGTAAATATGTGCAAATGTGCATACTTTATGAATGATCAATACATTGAAATTAAAGGAAGAGAACTAAGAAAATAGTGTTAATTAATCAAAGATGTTAATTAAGGTGTTGCTTGTAATAGGAAAGTTTCTTAATTTATAACCAATAATGCAAGCTTTATAAAACAAATATGAAACACCATACCATGGAATATTGTGTAGTTAATAATATAATGATCTAGAGTTATCTACTCATATTTTAGACACAAACAGATACGTGTAAGTTGACTGGATCTTATGACTGAAAAATACCTATGACATGTTCTTTAGCAAAAAAATCAACAGAAACCTTACTAATAGCAGAATCTAATTTTTTTGATAGGTATATACAGTAAATAGATAAAGACGGTAATGCAGATATTGATATAGATATAGATTTGGATGTAGATAAAGACAGATGCAGAGTTAAGTATAGATGTACAGTTACACATTTGTGTGCACGTATGTATTTACACATACATTTGCAGGTAAGAACTCTCAAATTGGTAATAATGCTACGGAAACAGCAATATGTACATGTTTCTCTTATGATCAATGACTTTGCAGCAGTTGTCTTTTTAATGACATTTAAGATACTTCCCTGTAAAAAGATACAAATAAGCACTTCCCTTTCGAAGACAACAAAATGACCATGCATCAAAATGGACTCTACTAGTTTGCTATACCCATATAGTACTGAATCTAAAACACTAGTTCTATATATATCTGGCTCCTTAAGTTTAAGCAATTTGAAGCAGCCAATTCATTTTTGTTTCCCTTTTAATAGTTATTTTCATGAATATCATTAATACTTAAGCCTAGTAGAGTTTAATATACAATTACCTACATACACATCCTATCAGTGAACTAAATGCTGGCCTTATAGTTAATATTTTTATAATTCCTCAATCTTATTATAGCTAACACTTGACATTTTCATTGAAAACTGAGATATCAAAAAAAAAAAAAGAAAACTGAGATATCACATGAAGGCGTAGTAGGAATATACCTTAAAAATCTTTTTATGAGCTTTAGTTAAATGGGACATAAATGAATAATGGGGAAATATGGATATAAAATGCACAGCAATACTCCAAGTAGTTTGTGAACTGGTTTATAAGAAGCATGCTATTTGTCTCATTTGTCTTGCAATTATTCTTGGTGACAGTACAGATATGGTGATTTCCTGCAGCACTAAATTTTCCCCAAATTTTACTTGACATCTAAGTTAAATGTGATGTTTTGCTTGTCCTAATAAATTCATATCTTTCCTTTGTTTTATTTGTACTTTTGTCAAGACAATTCAGTACACCTATTACCGTTATTAAATTGAAAGAGTGTTATTATCACATCAGTGCTATGAAGGTTGGCATATGAAATGAAAGCAGGAGAACAACATTTTTACCCTCCTGATGGGCTAGATGCAGAAGTCATGCTATTTTCTAATTATGTAGATTGTGTTCTGCGAAAAGAGATGCTGAATAGGACCAGCAGCAATAAAGTGGCATTAGTTATCAATGTTTAATATGCAGCAGAGGCTAATTTAGCAAATGAAAGCCACAAGAGAAACACAAATTCTCAATAATGAAGACCTTCTTGGATATCTAGGTCAATTCCCAAAATGGGGATGCTATTAGGGAAAAAACACACAACCTGGTGCATGTCGCTGACAAAGGTCCATTTTTACCCAAAGGAATTTCTTCCTCTGCCAAACATGCCTCTGCAAAAGAGCCTAGACAATAAAACGAGCCAAAGTTAATGATCTGTGTAAACAGACTAAATAGTTTTATACAATATGCTATATTTCAAATATCTTAGAAATTTAAGAATACCCAATGTATTTTTAAACTATACATTACTCACAAAGATGAAGGATATTTCAGGGATAATTAGCTTGCTCAGTCCTGTTACTTCCATATTGTTCTATATGATTGCCCACCTGTCTAGTTTAGTGAGCAGTCTTCTCTCTCACTCTTTCTTTCTCTCACTCTCTCTCGTATTTCTGGCAGTGTATTGGAGCAGAAGGGAGATATGTAAAGGCTATATTAACTATTCTGGAAGCTACAGGCAAACTTTACTGGAACTTTCTTCCTTCCTCTTTCTTTCTTTCTAAAGATTATTTATTTATTTACTTACTTACTTACTTATCTATTTGGTTAGTTAAGTTAATTAGTTAGTTAGTTAGTTAGTTAGTTAGTTGAGAGACAGTGAGTCAAGAGAGAAGAAGAGGAATAGAGTCTTAAGGAGACTCCACACTGAGTGCAGAGCCCAGACTTGGGGCTCTATCCCACGACCTGAGATCATGACCTGACTGAAACCAAGTCTGATGCTTAACTGACTGTGCCACCCAGGTGCCCCAGAGCATTTTTCTTTCTTAAATAAGATACAAGTTAGTCTTGGAAAGGTCTTTGTGAAAAAAGAAAGAAGGAAGGAAGGAAGGAAGGAAGGAAGGAAGGAAGGAAGGAAGGAAGGAAGGGAGGGAGGGAAGGAAGGAAGAAAGGGAAGGAAGAGAAAGAGAAGGAAGGGAGGGGAAGGGAAGGGAAGGGAAGGGAAGGGAAGGGAAGGGAAGGGAAGAAGGAAGGAAGGAAAGTTCCACTGAGAAAGCATATTTCATTCTAGTAAAGAGGAAAAATCAGAATTTAGATGGACAAGCAGCTCTTAAATTATTTGAAATACTTATTGAAAGGTTATAGTAAAAAATAAGCAAAAGGAGACTAAATATAAGGTTTTCTAAACATAAACAGGATAGAAATCAAATACAATACTTTAAGAATAAGTGTCAAAGTAGTGCATTAAAAGTAGTGCATTATTAGATAATAATCATTAAAAATCAAAGGGCTCCTGGGTGGCTCACTCAGTTAAGCGTCTGCCTTCGGATCAGGTCATAATCCCAGGGGTCTGGGATGGAGCCCATTGGGGCTCCCTGCTCAGCGGGGAGCCTGCATCTCCCTCTTCCTCTACCTGCCCCTCTAATTGTGCGTGCTCTCTCTCCGTCAAATAAATAAAAATAAAATCTTAAAAAAATTGAAAGTTCTCGACAATGACATAGCATATGTGAGAAGTCACCTTTTATGCGAGGTAAAACTCCTTCCACATCCTCCCAGTTGAGAAACAGGCTCCCAGGTATACCTCATCATACGAAATAGCTTCTTCTGTAATGCGCTTGCCACAATTATAATTACGGTCTTTGCAATCTGAAAATGCCACTTGCTTAATTTAAGATTTGTCTTCTGTGCTGCATTGCACACTTTATAAGATGAGTGGAGAGAGTGTTTTCTTTTTGCTTTTGTTTGTTTTCAGGTCATTATCCCCAGAACATTGCATAGTGCCTGTATGCATGACTTAATTTTTCTAAACCCAGATATCATCATAGTTATATGATTGTCTGCAACTAATCCTTTTTAAAAAAACTTCCCAACTGTAAAAGTATGAAGATCACGTGGCCACAAATTTAAAGCCGACAAAGGTAGATACGGATAACAGAAATCCACTTGTGACATTGTGACATGAAATGTCACCGAACTGGCTGAAACTAATCACCCATGCCTTGTTTGTTTTGTTTCATTAATTCCCTTCCCCCATCTCTGCCCCAAACATAAGGTTTTAAGCATTTACAGGTTAATGCAGTCACCCAGTGATGCAGGTCTTATTACATAGTTGGTTGCAATTGTCAGGGACACCTGCTTTTTTTTTTTTTTTGACACCTGTTTTTTAAAATGGTAAAATGGGATGGAGATTATAGAGTTAGTAACAAACATTCTTAAGGAATTTAAATATTTACTGGCTAAAATGTAATATAGAATTAGCTGCCAAAAAATATTTAACTGTTGTAGAATTTACAGGCAAACCTTACCAGAACATTTTTCTTTCTTTTTTTGAAAATTTATTTACTTGAGAGACTAATAAAGCATAAAAATATTTAACATTGATTCCTAAAATGCATACAGTGTTTTATAGCTTAGAGACCATAATGAACTATGAACTCAGTGTTACCCCATTCTACAGTTGAGGGAGTGGAAACTAGAAGTTAAGGGCCTTGCTCTTAAGTAGTGAGAACACGACACTCTGAGCCTGCTTTTTTGATGTCAAGATCAATGTTCTTCCAAGTACATCAAAATTGAATCCTTCCCATTAGTCCTGATTTGGTTGGCAGAAGGGCTCCAATCGACACCATCTCTACCTGTCCTCAGTTGTTACTGTCGGATCAAAGAGCTCGTCCCTCAGTTACATTTTACAATTCTTGAAAACCCCTTTGTAGTTTAGAGCTATGATGCTTCCCACCAGTTTCCAGCCCTGCTGCTGTGCTCTTGCTCGGGCAATAGATGATTGGTACTTAAATTTTAGTTCTTAATTACTGCTGCTTCAGAATGGCTAGTCAATGACAGAATCAATAAAAATTCCTTGACCTTTGTTTATTTCCTCAGGTGAAATTCTGGAGGGATAGAAGTATCTACAGTTACCTCTCTTCCCTGATGACCTATGAATGTTTTATAGGCAAGCAGAATCATAGCAGCCGGCTGTTATCTCCAGAAGGCACTCTACACTTTCACATTCCAAAGAAACAGGAATACTGTAGCTTTCACCATTTCAATACATTTAGCAATACTTGAGCCAAAGTTTCTTGTAATCAACTGGCAAATATTTACTCAAGGTCTTGCTTTGAGGCTGGTAGTGTTTTCAACACTGTGGTCATGTCAATGAGTCAGAAAAAAATGGATTTATCACCTCAAGGAGCTTACATCTGATATAAACATTATTTCTCGGGCTTGCAGTGCTATGATGAAGACACAGGATAATGTGGCAGAGACTAGGAAAGTCCTCTTGAAAAGATGGTATTTGAGTTAAGCAGTCATGTGAAGATCCGGGGAAAGAGAGCTTTAAGCAGAAGGAATAGTGAATGCCATGTCACGGAGACAGGAATCATCCATTATGTTAGAGAATTGTAGTTAGTGAAAGAAAAGGAAAGAGGAATATGTGATGTCTAAGAGTAAGACAGGAATAAGATCATGGAGGGCCTCATAGCCCATAGAAAAGATCATAGTTTACCACATGAAATGGGAAGTAGAGGACTTATATTATTTTACAACGAAGAAAATAAAATCCTTGATGCTGTGTAAAACATCAACCACATAGGGAAAAGAATGGAGAACAGCAGATCAGTTAAGAGACTTCTGGCAGTCAATAAATTATGGTGTCCTGAACTGAGACTTTAGTTAGTGGCAGAGATGTTGAGATGTGCTTGGGTAGGGAATACGTCTTGGAGATAAAGCTGACAGTACTCGCTGATGGACTAGATGTAGGATGTGAAGAAAGAGGAAGAAAGGATCCTAGGTATCCAGTTGCCTGAGTAAAAGAGCGAATAGAAATGTCATTTAGTGGGATACTGCTATAGACTGAATCGCGTCCTTATCCTCACCTCCCAAATGCATATGTTAAAACCCTAACCCCCAATGTGATAGCTTTTGGAGATGGGGTATTTGGGAGGTGGTAATTAACTTCAGATGGTCACAAAAGTGAGGTCCTCATGATGGGCTTAGTGCCTCAGTAAGAAGAGGAAGAGGGAGAGATCACTCCTCCTTTCTATACACACTTACTCAGAAAAGAACATGTGAGCACACAGTCAAAAAACAGCAGTCTACAAGCCAGGAGGAGAACTGTCACCAGAACTTGACCATACAAACACTCTGATCTCAGGCTTCCAGCCTCCAGAACTTTGGAAAGATGGATTTCTCTTGTTTAAGCCACCCACTCTATGGTATTCTGTTATGGCAACCCAAGCTAAGATAGACGTATAAGAATTGGAGGTGGGCAGTACATTATGATATGAATCTGAATAATTCTATGGTATCCTAGAAGTTGGAGATGCTTTCTAAATATTCAAGTGGAAATGCCAAGTAATCGGTTACATTTTACAAATATATAGTTCAGGAGGAGGTGCTATTTGAAGACATAATTTTGAAAGTTGCCAGTGTATGTAATACATGTGAAGTTGTGAAACTAGATAAATCACTAGAGAAAAGAAAGGAAAAGAGAAAAGAAGAAGAAAATCTGCAGACATTAGTCACTATGAAATTTAAAGATTCAGAGAAGATGGACCAAGAGAACTGAGAACAAGTGACAAGTTGGATAGCAAGGAAACCAGTCAAGTGTGGTACTGTACAGGTCCAGGAGCAAAAAACTGCTTTTTAAGTATAAGGGAGTGGTGAGATTCTTCATTCTGTCACTATGGTGATCAAGATGATGCCCTGAGCAAACCATATGCTGCAACAATCAAAAACACTGGTTAAGAGAAAAACAAAAAGGAGCAAATGAACTAATAAACACATGAGGTCCTGAATAAACAGATGGACAAAGACTAGACTGTATGTAGAACGAACTTCTATCCATAACCTGCAGCAAGTTGCCCAGGAAATCCCTTTTTTACATTATTAACTCTGCCAGGAAACCAGCCTTGGAAGTCAGATTTATAGGAAGTCAGACTCCTCCACCTCCAATAACAATCCAGGAAGCCAAACAATAACTTCTGTAACAATCTATCCAAAATGGCCAGGATCTGATTAATGACAACTTCCACAGTTTCTGCCCCTGCTTCCAACTTGGGACCAAACAGAGAGAGCCAAATATGTACCCCTAGCCAATGACATAGGATACCCTGCTTCCAGTTAGCCTGCCCCTGGCTTCTCTATGCCTTGACTTCAAATCAAGGCACACCCAAGTCTTCCCTTTTTTGCAATGTAAAGCTTTCTCACTCCTCTGCCTGCCTCTGACTCTCTGCCAAAATGCAAGTGATGGCAGCTGACTCCCTTGTTATAGCAAGTTCTGAATAAATAGCTTTTGCTTGTTCTCAGTTGGCTGGTCTTCATTTATTTCCACAGAGAAAATTCTACTATCTAAATGCACTCATTGGCTGGCCAGAAATAAGGAAAAACAAACAACAAACAAACAAACAAATTAAGTTGTGGAATCCAGGGAGGTAAGCTGAACACAAAATGGTTTTTCTTTTTTCTTTGCTTTTCTTTCTTTCTTTCTTTTTTTTTTTTTTTTTTTTTTTTTTTTTTTTTTTTTTAGAGGAAATTTGCTGTATCTGATGAGCCTGTGCTTTGGGATCTGTGACATCATGAAGCAGATGGAGCATGAGGTAAGCCAACTTCCATTTGGCATAGGAATCTTAATAAGATTTAGTTTTAATAAAGATATACTTCACCATTAATATGGAATTGAACCATAAATTAAACTTACCTTTCAAAACAGAGCAAAGATAAATGCCTGTCTTTAAGGCTGAAAGGTATTGAGGAATGGAACAATCCTGGAAAGCCACATGTTGAAAATGAGAGACCTGGCTGCCCAACCTCTGACCCATCCATGTCCTCCCGTGTTATCCTCGGTGCCTGCATGCCTTCGCACTACCAGTCTACCTGTGGCTCATTACCTTTAAGTCACTGCATTTTGGAGCCCCCCCTTTTTTTTTACTGATTCTTCACCCTTATAAGGCAATCTTTACTTCACCATATTAGACCTGACTTTCATTTTTAATGCAATTGTTTTCAAAACGTATTACATGAACAAAACAATCTGTGATTAAGTACATCTCTACAATCCTGGGATCAGTACAATTGAGTGTCCTGGATGTAGGTCTTCTCATATACTCAGATATAATATAAAATAATATTATTTTATAGTGTCCAAGGCAAAGCATATATCAAACCTATTTTCCTACTAAATGTTTTTGCAAAGATATTTTCATGGGAAAGGTGTTTTGAATAATAAAGTTTTAAAAATACATTTGGTGCTTTCTAGAAGTCAGTGAGTTAAGAGCTATTATTTACTATTAAACCATCTTCCACTATTTAGTTTTTTTAAAATATTTCTTTCATCTTGTTTTTAACCTTTTCCTTAATTTACCATCTTTCCCCAATCAAGTAGTCCACAAATTTCAAAATCTGAGGAAGCAACTATAAATAAAATGATCTTAAAACAAAATTGTGATCTCATCTCTTAGTTTTGGCCAAAAACAGAAAGCCTCCTTTCTGTTTTTAGAATGCACTACTCCTAGAATAGGAAGACTGTGCACCTGCTATTTCCACTTCCAGGAACGCTCTTCACTGGATGACCTTGTATCCTTCATCTTCCAGTCTGTGTGACCATGCCACCTTATCTGAGAAACTGGAGGGCAACCCATTGAGAATATAGTTCTCCACTCCCCGTTTTCTATTATGTCCTTACACAGCTGATTTTTCTTCATAAGGCTTACCATTACATAATGAATGTACTTGTCTATTTCTGTATTGTCCCTTCCCTCACACACAAGAACCCATGCTCCGGAAAGCAGATATGTTTTGTGGCCTGTTCATGTTATACTCTGCCACTCAGAATGGTGACACAGAACAAGTTTTCAACTAATATTTGTGGAATGACTAAATGAGTCAGAGCAGATATCAAATCCCCTACCTGATCTTGTGGATGAGGTGTCCTAGATATAGTACCATTTATAGCTTACTTATTCTTGCTGCAGGTACACTTTGGATGGCAGATATTATATAGGATGAAATTTATGAGCAAAATATATTTAGACACTGTGTATATTTATGATTAATTTGTTAATTTTGAAGAACCTCTTTTATGCTGAATAGTGGCTGAATGAATTTCAGTGCCACTATTAACTGTGATTTTAAGAATTGTTGAACGCTGATGAGATGTAGCTGACATTAATCACTTTACTGACCTAGATTACGAACTACATAGAAAGAAATATGTATATTCAGGATATAAGTCCCAATATCTAGTAATAATATTGAGGGAGATTTCTCTTCATATTTAAGCATCTTCTTCAGTCTCCAGCTGGAAAGGAAAATTTCTGCTGAGTCTCTTTAGGAGGCCCATTAGCCCATCTGTGTGTGCTGGCATAAATAAAAATCTGTGGATGGCAACCAAACTAAAGCTGACATTTGTGCAGGAGGAGGCTAGGGAGCCCTTGCCTCTGATTTGTACTGCCAAATGCAATGAGTGAATGAAGTCAGAACAAGAAGGCAGGTGCCAAATTGCTTATACAGCTTGCCGGAAGATGCTCCTTATAAAGTATCCATGCTGGAGAATGAATTTTAAAAACTTACATAAGACCTACGTGTGAAATGGTAAAGCAATTTCATTCACTCTTTCACATAAGGGTCTTTACTAAATGTGAGCAGAGTGGCAAGCATGGCTAACAAAAAAACCACTGCTCCCATGGAGATTACAATCTAAAGGAAGAGGGAAAAAATGATTAAACATACAATGTAACTAATAATGAGAAATGAAAAAGAATAACGCAGTTGAGGTACAAAGCATGACTCAGAGGGAAAATATTAGGTGGGAAAGTCTTTTCATAGGACTTGAAGGACACAAAATAACCTTCTTATCTAGAGAGAAAGAACAGAAAGTGCAGGCGCCCAAATGCAGGTATCAATATATTATGTCCTGTGTAACAACAGACAATGTAACAGTTTAGTATGTTCCACAAGACAGTGATTAGAACACAGAACCTGAGAGGGAGGTCATTATAGGATGCCATCAGAGATTTGGCAGGAGACAGATTAGGTAGCAAAGTATGGTGTTTAGCTCTTGTTCTGAGAGCTAAAGCAGCTGGGTGATGGAGGTGGCTTCAGCTAGGGTGGAGATAGTAGGGACCAAGACAAGTAGACTTTCAGAAATATTTCAGGGTGGCGTTGGTGAGAATTAAATCCAGATACTTAGGTAACAGATACGTGAAAGACAGAAATGAAAAAATATTCCCATACTTCTGGCTTGAACAACTTGGTAGGGACAAAAGCAAGGATGGGGTGGACACCAAGACATTTGCTTTAGATAGCTGAAATTTTAAATCCCAACTAGACATCCAAGTGCAGATGTCAAGTAGACCACTGGATGCACATATCTGGAGTCCTACTGAGAAATCTGAGCACAAATGCAAAATTGAGAGTCTTTCCATATAGATGGTTTGTTATGAAAGAAATTAGAGAAAAATCACTCAGGTAAAGGTAAAGAGAGAGAAAAGGAACAGGAAGAAAAAAGTGAAAAAAAAAAAAAAAAAACAGAAGAGAAGTGGCCTGTAAAGAGTCTTGGGCACATCAACACTTAGAAATCTGATGGAGCAGGGCATCTGGGTGGCTCAGTCAGTTAAGTGTACAACTCTTGATTTCAGCTCAGATCATGAGCTCAGGGTCGCGAGATGCAGCCTCATGTTGGGCTTTGCACTGAGCATGGAGCCTGCTTGAGATTCTTTCTCTTTTTCTCCCTCTGTCCCTCCTCACTTCCCCCATCTCAAAAAAAAAAAAAAAGTTAAAAAGTCTGCCAGAGTAAAGCTGACTGAAAGGCAGTACTTTGTGGATGCCAACATTGATTCCTTTTTATATTTGGCCTTTTAAAGTAGGGAATATTAGAGATGAGGATGGTCTAGGACGTAGTGTCTAACTGATGAAGTGAGAGAGAGAAAGAATAATTACAAGAGCAAAATCCTTAAGTGGACAAAAGTGGAATAAGAACCATGTGTTAGTAGACAGACTGACCAATGACAAAATCAGACACTTTAGCCTTTGTAATAAGAAGGAAGGCAAGGATGTAGGCACATATTAATTTGCATGGATAGACCTGGTAGGGAGAAGGCCAAGGAGCTTTCACCCAATTGCTTCTCTTTTCTCTGTGAAGTATAAAGCAGGTCATCAGCTGAGAATGTAAATAAATACCTGTTAGGAAAAAAAGTAAGTGGTCTGAATTTCGGACAGTGTGCAAGTGGGTAGAAGAAAGAAAAAGCAGTGAAATGGTTATTTGGGAAAAAAACCAACTAGCAAGGTAGAGTGGGGACATTAGGCAATAAGGGCCCAGATGTCATGTTCTGTAGAAATGATCAGGGGAATCTTCAGGGGCAGCAGAGTCACACCAACAATAGAAAAATTCAGAGAAATGAGGCTCTGACAAACTCTACAGAGAGACCTTAAGGGATCAATGCACTTATCACTAAAATTCAGAACAGCTCTAGACCAATCCTGGAGCTGAGCAGAAGCTCTTCCTTAGCACGATTTTTTTTTTTTTTTTTAAGTGCAAGTTCAACATTACAATATGAGAGAATGACATAAACAAAGCAAAAAAATAATAAGTGAGCCACTTGGGGATTTATCTTACTAAAGCAGCACAAGGAATTGGAATATTTCAAATGCAAAAACATCCATCCTGGCATGTTTTCACAAATGAAAGTATTTTAAAAAGATAATTAAGATCTATAAATTACTTTAGCCAGGGCAAAGATATCACAGGTCACCATATTGGTTTCTCATTCTCTTTTGCTATAACTAATAATGTGGTGGTAAGAGAGAGATTTTGAATCCAGAGGGACCTGGGTTCAAACAAACGCTACATTTAATAGAATGGTTAACCCCACTACCCAATCCACTTTGGTTTTGCTGTGTACATTTGGGGAATAATACTATCTATGTAGTGATATTGAAAAAATTAATGTGTGAAACACCTGTCATATTATCATACACAGCATAAACAGTATCACCACCACCATCACTATTATATTCATCACGGTTCAAATTACTGTAATTCAATAATAATTAAAAAAACAAAGTTACTACAGAAATAACTTTTGGCAAGCAGTTAAGTATATGAGTGCTCTTAATTTCTATAAAAATGAAATACATACATGAACCCTCAGAACATATGTACACGCATACACATAAATACATAGACATAATGTAAAAATAATAAATAAATAAAATTGGTCTTTTGACAGTATTGAAAAATCTTGAGCCCATCAACTGTGCAACAATTACATAATCCAAAATGCTACACTAAGTAACATACAATACATATTGCACCATGTAAACTATTGGTTTAAAAAAAGGGTTAGACTCAGGTTGAAGACTAAAATAAAAAATATTTTTAATATGTGGTAACATGTTTGAATTGGGAATTTCAAGTTTTCTTTAAGTCAGAGTAGTACAGTGGAGTTAGAAAGAACACCAAATTCAGTAATACTTTAATTACATTGAATAATCAAATCTATTGACCAATGAAACTCAAATTATGTGGGGTCTTTTTGAGGTAGAAATGCTTATGGCTATTTCTAACATATTAACCTGAAGATTTTCTAGAGTAGATTTTATAAAATGTTACCAAAATGAATTTTCCATATCATGGAAATGAATTTTCCATATCATCTCTTGTAACATATCACAAGAGATATATATCTTGAAAAATGAATTTTTTCCCTGGATCAAAAGGCTAGGTATGGATGCTGATGGGACCACCATTAGGTGAGGGGAATGGTACATAACTTTTTGGTTTTGTCCTGGATTGCTAAATTAATCAGTGGGGCAAGAAGTGAGAATAATCCCAATTAGTTTTCAATCAGGTCCCAAAATTGGAGAGAGAGGTGGTGTCAGTCTCATCCAGAATTCACAATGAGGAGACAATTCCATATCCATATACTCTAATTTCCCACTTGAGTTTATGTCTTATAAAGTCTATTTTACCCACCTCTCACTCAACTTTGGATATCTCACCCATTCTAGGTCAGAAATTGCTCCTGGACTTGAAACATATTCAACAGGACTGCTAACCATCCCCACCCATGTCCCCAAAATATAAAACAGGAAGGTTAATGCACAGACCATCAAAACTGTTCCTACTGCCTGTAACCTAGAATACCTTATAGAGAACCAATCTGTCTCAGATTGGTTGAGAGCAAAAAAGTATCTGACTTCATGTTTACTCGAATCGGTCATTAACTATAATGGTTCAGGTCAAAGTTGATTCAGACGTGAAGGCGGAAGGCACCAAAAGCCAAATGATCATGTTGACGTACTTGTCACTGTCTTTCAACAAGTCAGAGAAAGAAAAAAAAAATCTGACTGAGGGCAATGCAGTTAGCATAAGATGTTCTTGAATGATTTGACTGCAATGCCTACAGAATTTAATATGGCTAATATCTGGATGGAGAGTTAATGTATGGCATGTGATATTACTAAAGATCCTGGAATAGCTTTGAATCAAGAATATATGTTTCAAAAAGGAGTGAGTTCATTTGGAGAGAACAGATTCTGATATAAATTACTAAGCAATGAAAATAAAATACTCCTAAAATGATGTGGATAGTGGGCCACTCACTTAACATCAATATGCAATGCAATACTCAGACAAAAGACAAATGGGGATTCATATGCAGATATATAATAGAAACATCACATAAAGAATAAAGGCAATTATTTTTTCAGAAAAGAATTACAGTATGCACTTCTCATTCAAATACTTAAAAAAAATGTTTTGTTATATTGGAGAGAGGCCAAATAAGTACAATAAAAATGATACAAAGTTCAGGGAACCCTTCCTGTAACAGTAACAAACCTGTACTTGTGCCTCCCAGGAGGAGCCCTGAGGGGCTGTGTACACTATCTGTAGTACTGGAAAGAACACGCTAAAATGGGAGCAAGGGACCTGCCTTAAGTAGTCATTCTGGGTCAATAAACAATAGTCGATAATGACAAATCAGGAAGAGTGTTTATTTAATTGGAACACAGGGGTTTGCAAATTGCATTCTTCAAAGGAATATACATCTAGAACACAAAACAAAACAAATAGAAAAGCTTGAAAATAATTCAGTTTTAGGGAAAGCATCTGTGATAGTCCATAAAAATTTTAAGGATTGGGGACCCCTGGGTGGCGCAGCGGTTTGGCGCCTGCCTTTAGACCAGGGCGCGATCCTGGAGACCCTGGATCGAATCCCACATCGGGCTCCCGGTGCATGGAGCCTGCTTCTCCCTCTGCCTATGTCTCTGCCTCTCTCTCTCTCTCTCTCTCTATCATAAATAAATAAAAAAAAAATTAAAAAAAATTTTAAGGATTGGCATCTTTAAATCAGGGGGAAAAAAAACCAGAAATCAGTAGTAACTTGGCTAATTATGGTTTCCTTTAATTTGTAAGACTGATGCAACCTATTATACCAAAGCAGTAAAATCAAAGGTTGTATTGAGATGCTACTTTCCCTGGAATTTTGGAAAGCTACTCCAGGAAAGCGCTCTGCTTGTCCTGTCATCACAGTTACTGGGCTACCTTGTCCTCCCCCTGCAGAGCTCCCCAGGGCGGAAGGTGCTAAGATGCATAAAAGGACTTCACAGCAGCGTGAAGCAAGATGAAATTTTGGCTGCTGAAGAGCTTCTTAAACTTATTCTGGTGCCAACAACTGTTAGGCAGGAGTTTGGTGTTACATAGCTCCCACTAATCGAAAGCACTTTATGAGGCACCCTGCCAGAATCCATGCAGACAGGGGAAAAAATAACTTTTATTCAACTTATTAAATTTTACATTGGTTCTCCTGCAGCAAAGGAAGCAGAAAGGAGATAGAGTGATGAATTATGATCCCAGGTAGGGAAGAGTTATTCATGGTCTCCATGATAGCAGGAGTTAGCAAGTGAGCCAGAAGCCCAGAACAGGCTTGTATTTTTTTGCACTGTCTGTACACATCTCCACTGCCTGGTGAAGCACCGGGCAAAAGGCCAAGTGATTTCAGTCATATGAAAAATGTGGCTATCTCCTAGAATTGCATTTTTAAAATGTGTGGCATGCTTTGTTGAAATGTATTTTGGAATGTTGACTTTGGATATAGCCACAATAGGTTATTTATTGCTTTGAAAATTTATCAATAGCCTGTAATTCAATAGCCAACCTTCTTTCATGGTATATCTTTACTTTTCAGATATGACTTTCTACCAATGGAGAAAATAAATGTGTGTGTTTTGCGGCATGGAGGAGTGGAGGTAAGGTGGTAAGATGGGTGAGTCATAAAAGTATAAATATGGCTATGATTTAACCTTATTTTGTAACAAAAGAATCCCAGTTGGTGAGCCAGCATTTTGTAATGGTTTAATGGATAGGCTTTACAGAGAGACAGACATGAGTTCGATTGACGTTTGGGCCACTTCTAGGTGCAAGCTGTTAAATTTCTCTCTGTGTTCTTACCTATAAAATGTGGATAAAAATACCAACTTCAAAAGTTGAGAATGATACTAAATAACAGGCTGCAAAACATTTACAGTATAATGCTTGGCACAAGGTAACTGCTCAAGAAATTGTGGCTATCATTTGTATTATTATTACCACTATTATTTACAGTTAAGGCTGCTCAAGGTAGGCATCTTTGGAATCAGGAAGTTTGTAGATGCTGGCGGTGAGTGGTCTAAAATAAATCGTGTTACTTTTTAAAGAAATCTAACCTGAACCATAGAGTAGGTTTGTTAGAGAATGTAACTTTATATACAATGTTTAAGCAACAGAAAAAGCCCAAAGGTTACATGTAGTAGGAAGAAAATTATATTCTAAGGAACACTTTCAGACTTTCTGAGAAGTTTAAAATGACTTTTATCAAGATTTCCAGGTTGCCAAGTAGGTTTTTTCATATCACATATTCAAAAATGATCATTCTCTTTTATTTGCCATATAAAGAATGTTGAGCATGAACAACAAAATTGCATCTCGGAGCCAAGGGGGCTGCCAGTGGCTCACTGGCTAGGCAAGAAGACAAGGTTGGGGATCTTCACAGAGAAACGCCCTGCCCCTCTCAGGAGCCAACCGCCTCCTCTGGCCAAGGAGGAAAATGAGAGCAAAAAAATCTAAGAAGATGTTTAAAATATTATCTACTTAGATTGAAAGATAAGAGAAGCAAAGAGAGATACAGAGACAGAAGTTCTCATAACTTTTCTAAGTATTAAAAATAGTGCTTCAACCAAATGGGTGAATGCACGTGGGAGATACAGGCTTCCAGTTACTGAGTGAGTAAGTCACAGGGATAAAAGCCCTACATGGGAGATATATAGTCAACAGTACTGTCGTAGTTTATGTGGTGACAGGTGGCAGCTACCTGTGGTGAGCACAGCATAACGTATAGAGCTGTTGAATTACTATGCTGTATACTTGAAATCAAGGTAACACTGTGTGACAGCTATACTTCAGTTCTTCAAAAAGCAAGAAAAAAAAATAGCTCTTTAAAGAAATAAAGAAGTTTTTTTCTAGTTATATGAATTTGTGAAGTCAATTATTTCAAATAGTTCTTGGCTTCAGTTAATCTTCTCCAGCATATCCGTTTACACGTGCATTTCCCTCACGGCTAACTTGGAACCGTCATGGTTTATTCCCCCCACACTTGTACCTAAAATGACTAATGAAGGCTAGACATAGCAATTTGCATTTGTCTTTCTCCTTAGAGCCCCTGTTTTATGGTGTTAATTTTTATTTTCATAAGAGAATAAGTTCAGCAAAAATTAACCGGAAGACCTTGAAAAGTTTTGTAAAACGTCTGTTCCCTTGCATATATCAGCAACTCATCCAAAGGGTCTGCAGAAAAATGTTTCTATGTAGTCAAACAAAATAGGATGCTGAACAGTGTGAATGCCGATGTCTCAAATGTCTGCCTGAAACGGAAGCCTGATATATGTGGAAGATCATCGTGATGCTGTAAGTAAACTTGTTTATATGTCCTAATCCAAAAGACAATGAGATATATCTATTCTGAATTCTAAATTTTTCAGATTCTAAAGCATATACTTTTATTTACTTCTTTAAAAATATTTTTGTCTTCCTAGAGAGATATACTTTTCAAATTTTTATGAAGGCTCAGATAACATAGGGCAGCAATGAGTAGGATATCTCAGAGACTGAATATGTTTGAACTTTTTCAATTATGTGTAGGAACAGAGAAACAGGAATATATAACAAAGTATAAACATTTTTAGCATATTTCATTCACAAATATGCATTAATCAATAGGTATTTCATTTATTATATATATATATACATACATGTATATATGCACAGAAACATTTAAATGCATTTTGCATGTATAAACTTGATTCTATCTTAAATTTTTAACTATGTCTGACTTTGAGGTTTATCCATGTTTTAGTAATTCCGGTTTAGGGATGGTCTTAGTTTAGCACGAAGTGACATATTTTTTCTCTCCTGGAGAATTACCTAAATCTCCTTAGAAGGAAAAAAAAACATATTTTATCTGCAACTGAGCTTTTACAAATTTAGGGAAAGAGTTATACTCCTAACCAGACCAATTTTGCCAAGGACAGACTGGGTTCAAGTACCCTAAACTATCCTCTCAAGAGTACACTCCTTCCTCTGGGCTTTCTGGGAGCCCAGTGTCCTACATATTTCCATCAACACATGCTCTCACTTTGCTTTTCTATCCTAGGGAGATAATAAAATAAGAATGAAAAGAACATGACTTATGACAATAACAGATGGATTTTATAGTCACTTCTACTATTTACTAGTGGTCTGACTTTGACTAGGACTTCAAATAAATATCACAGTATGAATAAAAAAATCACACTATGTTACACCATCTAAAAATAGCCTAAATTCTGACATCTTTAACAAATTCATATATTTTTTCTAACTTTGAGATCATGGTTTAGATTTTTGCTTTTTTGTGTTTTTTTTTTCAGTTCCAGAAAATCTTTTTGATTATTTTAATTTCCTTTAAACTTCTTTCTTATGTTTTCAATTAACTCCCGTTTCAATTTTCTTCTACTCTTCCTCTCGTTTATGTGTCTGTATTCTAACTGTTCAAGTGATTCAGCTTGGTTCTCTTTTTAGCCACAGGCTCCTTCCGGATAGATAATTATTTTTCTCTGGGTCAGTGGATGTGATATCCTTTCCACCTATTTGGATTATTTTATGAGGTCAAGTATGGATACATGACAGTCTTTGGCAGAAATAAAAATGGTGTTTTCTCTATTGACTCATTGACAATGGTATTGGAAATCAAGGACCTCTCTATGAGGCATGTCCCAAGGGGTGTCTCTGCTCCCAGACACCAGCCAGAAGAGGTGGGCTCTAACCAAACACAACTACTCCATCTACAAGGTTCCATCAGAATTGGGGGAACAGCCAGCCTTTCACAGGAGAGCAATTAGTGAGAAGGAATAAGCTCCCTCTTTTCTTCAAAGGATTCCTTCTCCAAGGATAGTTGGTCTCTACTCTAGAAAACCCAGAAATCTGTTTACTTGCATGAGTTTTTCCTGATAGAGACACCATTTTTGAAGACTTCTGGTTCCCAATCCTCTTACAATAGCAAGCAAACTTGCACTTACACATTCTCTCTGAAGATGTAGTAGAAGTCTACACATACCTCAATAAAAGATCTGAATTATTTTGCTGGCTGGGATACACAGAGTGAATTAGAAAGGCAGGAAAAAATCAGAAACAAATGCTGAAGTCACTGATTTCTAAATGTTTTTTTCCCAGACTTAGAAAACATAGTCAAAGCACACAGCAGAAATAAAGTGTCCTTGAGAACTCTGAGGGAAGGGAGAAGGATAGGACTACCATTTATTCACTAAACTATACAAAAGTAACTACTTAACCAGAGGAAAAAAAAAAAATCAGTGACTTTAAATAAAGAGAATGCCAATTAGGCAGTGGTAACTGTGTGAAAATGAGTACTCTCTTGTTACCTGCAAATTATACACACATAAAAGTTTAGAGAATAAACTAGAAAAGGGGATGAGAATGGAGATTAGATGAACACATATACATGCAAGTACATTCACACACATGCACACATTTAAAAGTGTCCCCATTGTAAGAAAAAATTAATTTGAAAATAAAATATAACCAAGATAACTGCAAAACTTTACTGAAATGAGAAAAGTTGAATAAAAAGAGACAAGTATTCTGCTGCTAGAGAAGGAAGTTAATTTTTACCAACACCTCATTTTTTCCTCAAAATTAATCTATATATTTAATTCAGTCTCCATAAATTGATCAATTACTCTAAATACTTCTGAAATGTTTAGAAGGCGTGAGTAGAATAAAAGAGTGTTTATAAAACAGTATAGGTAGAGGAAGTTTATATGGCCAGATAGTATAACATGGAATGCTACCACAGTAATGAAGTCAGGTTAGTATTTATGCTAGCATAAAAAGGTAAGTAAAAAAAATATCTATCATCTATCTATCTATCTATCATCTATCTATCTATCTATCTATCATCTATCTATCTATTATCAGATAAGGACAGTGTCTATGCATGTGCACGTAAAAGATGATCTAAAAAGTACCACAAATCTCAAATCAATAAAGAATTAAGCCATAGAAAGCTCAATTACAGGCTTAACTCATATCATTCCAGATGAATAAAAAGTTGATTGTTACAAAAATATATAATTAATATTTTAAACTTAAAAAAGTAATTAACATAGGCAAAAGTTTACCTGGTCTTTCAAAATAAACATTTTTTTTTACAAGTTTATTTATTTTAGAGAGAAAGAAAGAGCCAACAAGTGGGGGTAGGGTTAGAGAGAGAGAGGGAGAGAATCTCAAGCAGACACCCCACTGAGCATGGAGTCCAAGGTGGGGATTCACTTCATGACCCTGAGATCATGACCTGAGCTTAAATCAAGAGTCAGTGCTTAACCAACTGAGCCACCATGTACCCCTCAAAATAAACATTTAAAACAAAAAAAACAAAGGCTTCTCTCTCTCTCAAATAAATAAGTAATCTTCAAAAGAACCCAAGCATACCAGAGCTCAACTGAAACTGTAAAAAAGAATTGTAATTCATAAAAATAAAAAATATACATTTTTTTCATGTTAAAAGCATCACAGAAATAAAATGCTACTAGCCTGGGAGAATATTTGCAACAATAAGACAAAAATCAAATAAAATGTCTTATAAAGAGTTTTATTCACATTAATAAGAAATATCAGAAAGGGAGACAGAACATGAAGACTCCTAACTCTGGGAAATGAACTAGGGGTGGTGGAAGGGGAGGAGGGTGGGGGGTGGGGTGACTGGGTGATAGGCACTGAGGGGGGCACTTGACGGGATGAGCACTGGGTGTTATTCTGTATGTTGGCAAATTGAACACCAATAAAAAATTAATTTATTATTAAAAAAAAAGAAAAAAAGCGCACCACCATAAAAAAAAGAACAATACAAAAACAAACAGGTAAACCAGGTAATGTATTTAACAAGCAATTCTGTAATGATAAACCATAAATGACAAATAAACATGTCAAATGTTTATTTCATTTATTGTTAAATTATTATACTTTAAAACAACTTCTGTAACCTTTATTCTTGATGAATTAACATCACTTTAAAAATTTATAATATTGGTGGTGTCACATGTTTGGGAGGAAATAAATATTGATATAAACTTTCTGGAAACTATTTTGCATTATGTATATTGAATTTTAATAGGTTCATAAACTCTGATCCAAATACTTCTTTTTCCCATATGTACTCTAAGAAAAAATGTGCAGCTAGAAAAAAAAAGATTTATAGCAAATGTATTAATTAGGGAGTTATTTACAGCAGAAGAATTGTGGTAAGAACTTAAATGATCGACAAACTAAATACGGAAGTTGATTGTGATACTTGCATATATGAAGAAGCACCATACAACTATTTAAATGATACTTGCATGCAAGGCTCTTCTTGAAAAGAAAATTATGCTTTTGGCATAATGGCAAATGATAAAATGCATAATTCAATATTGTGTATAAAATATAAGTTCAAGTATATAAACAATGTACAGAGAAAAATATTATGTGGAAATGACTAATGTTAGCAGCGTCTCCCTTTGAATGGCAGAATTTTAAGTTAACCCTTTTATTATTAATAGAAGTTTTTTAAAAATTCATTTTGTTTATAGTCATCTTGGCTCAGCAATTTTTCTTAGGTTGAATATTTGCTTTCCCAATTACTGCACTAGGGAGCAAATGCTTGGTTGCTGTATATTTCACCATAATAAACTGACATTTTTTAATAGAGTCATTGATTAATTCAATTACTCTGTGTCTATTTTCTCCCAAACTAAATAACCTCTGGGTGGATTAAAATTCAATTTCAGATCCTCTCAGGTAAATCTAAAACTGTAGACCAATCTGGAGAGAAAGTACCTTGACAACATATTCATTCAGAAGTTGTCAAAGTCATATTCTATCACCATGTTATTGTGTCAAACCTGCCTCCAGAACAGTTTAGGTAGAGCTTAGTTTAGATGCTAGCAGTTTTCCCTTTGTGAAATGTCTGCTTGACTAAGTTGACTAAAAGGATTTTAACCTTCTCTATTGATCCACCCATCTTGGATTGTGTGGCATAATGAAAGAAAAAAAGAAAATCTCAATTTAATTTCTATAGGCACAAACTACATTCTCCATTCTAATTTTACCATTCTATGTACCATTGTATGATTGTATGGCTTGTTATTGACAAATTAAGCCTTATATTTAATGATTTAAATAAGAATGATCCAAGAGAGACAAATAAAAAGGCAAATGTAAAGGAACTGGCAATTGCTATTTTGTAAAAGGCAAAAAGGATAAGCTAATGGCAACTGGGCAGGAGTTTAATGAAGATAAGAGGCAAAAGCTCTCTTTTGCTTTGCCTTGTTCCTTGCTAATCTCCTCCCTTTGGTCAAATGTATGCAGGGAAAGAAACCGACAAAGAACACAAAGTTAACTGAAGCTAACTTCTTATGAATTCCTTATTTAAAAATATAAAGTCTTGTTTTATAAAGTTCTGGTATTTTAAAAATCAAATCAGGCGCACAAAGCAATATATAATTTATGATTATACATAAATGGCAAAATAATCTAACAGTATGCCAGCATTTATAGGAAGGTAGAAAAGATGAGTTCTCCAAAATAATCATTGCAAACCCCACTGTTCTTTTTTTGTCCATAAGAAACACTCCCATCTCTTTAAGATACAAATTATGCTACTGCCAGAGCTGGTACAATATCAGTGGAAACAACTCTATCAGGCTTCCTATTATAAACTATAATTCTAGGCTTTATAGCTTGGCTCTTTCAAAGTAAAGTATGTTGGGCAGAGACTAAGCATACAAATTGCCAGCCAAAATACATTAAATCTGGTTGAGCTGTCCTTTTTTGGAGAATGCAAATTGGAGTGTTCTGCTCTGCATGCAGTTAGTGCTTGGCATGGGCCGACAAGAATGCCTTCTGGTATTGTGACCAAAAAAAAAAAAAAAAAAAAGTTTTAAGAGGCAAATTCTGAAACAGATTGGTTATTATTTCAAAATGTACAAATTTTAACTAGTTACTGTTAAGGGTTTTAGTTCATGAGAAAAGTATTTTATCTAACACCGTGTAACATAATACACATAGTCTAAGCTTATGGGAAAATGTCCACTCAATGGTGTCCTTGTAATTGCAGCATTTAAAGGACTCATTGACTCACGGTGGTGCCCATGATTACTGTCTTCTACATTAACTAAGGGAAAATGGCTTACATTAGCAGATGTCTCTTGTAACTAAAAGCTATGCTTATGAATTTTGCTTCAAAAATGTCAGAATAAAAAATCCAACCTGGGGACGCCCGGGTGGCCTAGTGGTTGAGCGTCTGCCTTTGGCTCTGGGCATGATCCCAGAGTGCCAGGATCAAGTCCCACATCGGGCTCCCTGCATGGAGCCTGCTTCTCCCGCTGCCTGTGTCTCTTCCTCTCTCTCTCTCTCTCTCTTTTTTTTCTCTCTCTCTCTCTGTGGCTCTCATGAATAAATAAATAAATAAAATCTTAAAAAAAAAGAATTCAATCTGAAAGCATACTGGTCATACCACCAAGTTTAAGTTTTGCCCTTTGCTTATCCTAGATCTAGACATTCCTTTTTTAATTGAAGTATATAATTAACATACAATGTTATATTAGTTTCAGGTATACAACATAGTGATTCAACAGTTCCATACATTACTCAGTGCTCGTCACAGTGTGACCTATGTCATGTCACCATACAACATTATTACAATATTATTGACTATATGCCCTATGCTGTACTTTTCATCTCTGTGACATATTTATTTTGTAATTGGGAAGTCTGTACCTCTTAATCCCCTTCACTTATTCACCTCTTCCTCCTTCCACCTCCCTCTGGCAATTACCAGTGTGTTCTCTGTATTAAGGAGTCTCTTGTTTGTTTGTTCATTTATTTTGTTTTTTAGATTCCATATATAACTGAAATCAAATGATTTTTGTCTTTTTCTCTGACTTATTTCACTTGGCATAAATTACAAATCCCTTTTGTAAAAGCTCATGGAGGTTGATTTCTTCTTTTTCCTTCCTTGGCACTAGAGTATCAGCATAGTAACAGGGTGTTATTCTAAGGTAACAGTTGATGAATCCACATCTATTGGTCAGTTGGTAACTCATTCAGTCTTTTCAAAATTACATTAAAAAATTACATTAAAACTTGCTGGTGTTCCATTCATTCAAGAATATTTACTTGAGTTTCTTTTGTATGCCAGTTACCGTGGGAATAGGAGAAAGATGAAGAAGGTTCTTGTGTTTTAGACTGATAACAAAAAGTGTGCAAATTTATTAGTAACACTTCTGTTGTGTTGTCAGCTTCAGGGACCAGAAGAACAATTTTAGAAAATATAAATTGGTAAACTCAGGTGAAAAATTTTTTACTCATATTTGCCTCACTTTAAAATAGTATTTTAATATAGCATATATGTAAAATAAGAATTTTTTAAAAAAGAACATTTCACAGGGCACCAGGTTGAGCATCTGCCTTAGGCTCAGGGCATGATCCTGGGGTCCTGGGATCGAGTCCCACTCGGGCTCCCCGCAGGGAGCCTACTTCTCCTTCTGCCTGTGTCTCTGCCTCTTTTTATGTCTCTGATGAATACATCTTAAAAAAAAAAAACAAAAAAACATTTCCCCTTTTTACATAATCCCTATCTTTTAAAAACTGTAGAAAACTTTTCCTGAAAAAAAAAAGTTGACTATGGATTCTTTGTTCTTTGATACTTGCTGATGAATGTAATATTTCCTCGAATATAAAACTACCTAACTTTGTCCTTCCTTTAACTTCATATTTGGGAACTTCATGATAAATTTGTTTCTCTACCAGCTAATAATGATATTGGCTGCTAAAAATCAATAAACATGAAAAGTAACGGCCTCCAACAATTTACTTTTATTAGATCTGCAGAGAGTATTCATATCATTTACCCTGCAACTCAGTCTCCGATTTTATTTTATTTTACTTTTCCAACCACTACCTTGTTGTTGTTGTTGTTTTCCTCAGGTAGAAAAGGAAGAGGAAAGTGAGGCAAAATTCAACTAATGCATCATTTTGACACATCCGTTGTTTGGTCAGTGGTGTGCAGTCTGCTATTTCTGATATAATAAATGTTTACGGTACTTCCAGTTTAATGAATGCCCTAGGCTCCAGGACTTGTCTGTGTATTTCCGTGGCATATATCTTTAGTGAGAAAAGGATGGTGTTGTCTGTTTAAACTAATAGAAAGTAAAGCTGAATGGAAAAATTAGATTCGAGAGCAGCTGCTTCACTGCAGCTTTCCCAGGGAATCGATACAGAACTGCGGGGAGCGTGGCCAGGCAGGAGTGGCAGCTGTGGGGTCAGTCAATTAAAGCCAAGGAAGTGAGCAGAAGGATTGGAAGGAACACAGGTTTCATTTGGAGTTAGTTAGGGTCATTGTTTCAATAACCAATAATTTTCTCATTTATTCTGCGAGAATTGAATAGGAATTTTCTCAAAGAAAATCTAATAATGAAACATCTCATCCTCTGCCGGCCACAGGAGATGCACCTCAGAAAAAATGACAAGATTAATGAAGGCATCTGTAACACAATTAATATTTAGGACAAAATAGACGGTTGGGCTAAGACAATCAATATGGCATCTTCTTTTTAAATTTTTTTTTTTTTAGGAATTAAAGAAAATGAACTAATAATCTAGAAAGTAACTATCTGGCTAAAACAGATTTGTTATTGTAAACAACTGTGTGTAAATGGTCTCCTGAAACCCTTTTTTTCCTTGTTTTGTTAATATTTTGGAAGGTTGGGATCTACTGAGATAGACTTCCTGCCTGAGTCCTGTGTTCCACAAAATATCCCTCTTTTAAACATTTGTAAGTGTCTTAAGAGTATTCAATACATTGCTAGAATGTAAAAGTGAACATGGAAATGAAATCCAAGCACAGATCTCAATGACTGCAGAGGCAGCCTGTCCTCCAAACCACGACTCTGTAAAAGGCTGATAGTAGTAGCAGAGCATCTCATAAGATCCAATACTCATTCCTAATAACAGTTCTTAAAGATATGTACATGTATCTCAATGCATGAAATAACACTTCCTCAAGTTTAAAGGTATATCATAAACTGCAAGCAAATCTCATCATTAGAATTAAAATCCATTCTTACTATACAGGATAGGGTGCCCCATTATAGCTATTACTATAGTATTTAGAAAAATTTCTGTGAAATTCAAAGATTGATAAATTCTCTTCTTGTTGAAACATTTTCTTCTCAAGGTCCTGGGTGGGATTGCTACTAGGTGGTCATTTGAAGTTCCTACTCCACTTTTCTATTATTATTATTATTATTATTATTATTATTATTAATTTCCCATGTCAAGGCTCAGTCTTGTGTGTGCTTTCTTCTAGTCTCTACACGTACCCTGTTACAGCAATAATTTATTCAGCTTCAGGCTTTTTAGCACCTTATACATGCTAATGTGCTCACAAACTAATAACTCTAGTCTTCATTTCCTCCTGAGTTCTAGCTTTTGTTCAAATGTAAATTATCATCTTTATATAGATGTCTAATGGGAAATCAGAATTGATCTAAATTAACATACAAAGATTCTCTTGATCCCATCACCTCATCAAATAAACAAAAAGAACAAAAACAGTTAAACAAACAAAACAAACACACGTGAACACGACCCCCAACCAAAACAACCAATTTGCTTGTTTGCTCAACTAAGGAAATGGGCACCATTTTCTACCCAGAACAGATGACTATTTTGACTCTGTTCTTGCTTGTTATCACTCTCTACCTCCGACATCTAATTCATCAACAAGTATACCTCCCAAATCTATCTTAACTCTATTTTTAAACTCCACTGATGGGACCCAATTAAAACTACTTTTATCTCAACACCTGGGTTCCACCATTGCCATTTAAATGGTCTTATAAATAAATAAATAAATAAATAAATAAATAAATAAATAAACAAACAAATAAATAAATGGTCTTCCTGTTTATATTCTTGCCTCTTATAATCCATTTCCTCACAATGCACAGGACTATCATTATTTATATTACTTAATGCACACAAGATCACACATTCTTTTCTTTAATTTTTCTATGAATTATCTGTTACATTAGAACAAAACCGAAATGTCTCCAGTGCATTTAGTAAAGCCAGGCATGATCGAGGCCCCTGCGCTGGGCTAGTCCAAATCCTCTTCACCTCTCTAGTTCTATAGTACTTCCTTCTGTTTCCAGAAAATACGCTAAGCCTATTTGTGACTCCTTTTATCAGGCTGTCTTTCTTATCTTTAAATCTGAGCCTGAATATCTATTTTTAAAGATCTTATTTTTTTATTTGGGAGAGAGACAGAGAAAACACAAGTGGGGGCGGTGTGGGGGAGGGACCAGCACACTTCCCAATGAGCAGAGAATTTGCCACCAAGCTGGAACCCAGGACCCTGGGATCATGACCTGAGCTGAAATCAGACACTTAACTGACTGAGCAACTCAGGGTTCCCCTGAGCCTGAATATTTTTAAAAAGAGAATGTGTAACTCAAAATGTATACAAAGAATGAAACATGTGGTCTCTATAAAACAATAATTAAACATGGTTAATAAGAAATATAATAATATAAATGATAAGAACAATATAAAAAATTATATTCCCATTATATTAATAATACAAATAATTAGATTTTATTAATAAATATATATATAATATACAGAAGGATATGTCCAAAATCTAAAATCTTCAGTTATTTTTTTATTTTGGAGAAAATAATAAAGAATATTAATTTTCTTTTTATATTTTATTATATCTTAAATTTTCTTTAATAATCATGCATACTAAGAATGATGCAAAGCTTAAAGTTTATTTCTTAAAATTACATATCTAAATTTTAATACGAATTTTTAAATAATCTTTAATTGATTTACTTTTTTTGTACTTTTAAAAAATATTTATTTATTTGAGAGAGAAAAAGAGAGAGCATGAGTGGGGGAAGGGATAGAGGGAGAGAGAGACAGGGAGACAAGCAGACTCCCCCATTGAGTGTGGAGCCTAATGTGGGACTCAATCCCATGACCCTGAGATCATGACCTGAGCTAAAATCAGGAGTCAGACACTTCACCAGCTGAGACACCCAGGTGCCCCTGCATCTGATTTATTAAGTGCCTATTAATATGGAGACTTTTTCCTGCTGAGAAAAATGTCAACCATCAAGCATTTGCCGGTAAACAAACAGTGGTTTTATAGCTTATACAATACCTGTTTTAATATAATTATAAACTATGGGGTGTTTGGAAAACAGTACTATGTTACAGCATGAAATTATTTTTAATCATGTGCTTTGATACCCTGAAATAATGTCAAAAATGCATTCATTTGGGGAATATAAATAATAGTGAAAGGGGATAAAGGGGAAAGGAGGAAAAATAAGTGGTAAATATCAGAAAGGGAGACAGAACATGGAAGACTCCTAACTCTGGGAAACGAACTAGGGGTGGTGAAGGGGGAGGTGGGTGGGGGGTGGAAGTGACTGGGTGGCGGGCACTGAGGTGGGCACTTGACGGGATGAGTACTGCGTGTTATTCTGTATGTTGGCAAATTGAACGCCAATAAAAAATAAATTTATTTTAAAAAACAACAAAAAAATAAACACTTGAGTATGTTTAAAAAAATGCCAGAATCTGACTCATAATTTTGATATTATTTCCAAATTAAGTTAGAAAAAATCCTAAGGACTTTAATCTTGGGGAGATTATATACTGATTTTTAAACTATAAATTCTCAAACACTACAATTAACAGGTTATATTTTTTCCACATAAAGTGTAGATCAATCCTGTGGATTACCTACTGCATTGGAATAAAATTTAAGTCTATGTGTTCCGCTCTGCAAAGCCACAGTTTACTTGTCCTAAATGTGGCTGCCTCTTAGCCATAGATCCATTTAGTAGCATAGTTTTCTCTACAATTTTATAGTGTATATGGAAAAATGTAGGGCAAATTACACATGGTTTCAAAGATGCTGCAACCAAATATTGACACTGTACAACACTGAAAACAGCATATTAAGTAAAGGTAAAATTTAGGCTAATTAGTATATGTCATAAACATTAAAAAAATTGTGTAGGAATAAAACAGTCACATTTAAATGACAGCTGCTGATATATACCAGAGCATTTTATTCAATAAACACTGATATGCATCCCCTGGGTGACATTATGTAGAAGTAACTGAAATAATAACTATATAGGTGTTGGTACTTTGTCTGTGTAAAACAAACTTATTGAATTCTTCAGGTGGAATAGATTTTCAGAGTCATGCAAACAAAGTTTGCTGAATATGGCTATTTGAAATTATCAGAATTTCAAAAGCAATATCTGAATTTAGAATTGTTTAAACTCTATTACAAAGGATTAATCATAACACTAAAGAGTCTAAGGAATCAATTACTTTTTAAAAAGACAAAATTCATCTCATTAATTTCCCAGTATTATTATACAATTATGATATTTTTCAGCGTTTACCAAGATAAAATTAGCAGAAAATTTGTTGGAATATTAAAGAAAATATAATATTTATAAAACTTTGGATTTTAATGAATAATTAATTTAGTGAAGCAAAGCTAAGATATAATTTTCCAAAACAATTTCAAAATAAATGATTTGGTGTTAGTTTCATTTTTTTACTTAAGGTTCTGAATTCTGTTGAGTTTCCTTTATGTGAAAGGCATACATCTGAAGATAAAATCTATTTATCAGGGTAGGTTGGAATTCTGTTCCCCTCATGATTTTCACTATGTGCTTGAACTGTTAACACCAAAAATAAAAGTAAATGATGATCAGGGTAGGTTGGAATTCTGTTCCCCTCATGATTTTCACTATGTGCTTGAACTGTTAACACCAAAAATAAAAGTAAATGATGATCCAAATATTTCAATTTGACCTCAGAGTGTCATATATTATTTTAATGACCAACCTACAGTACCATTTTCATCACATAGTGGCTTTATATTAATAGGAAATGGCAAGAACGAATGAAGACAATAAAATGATTATAACATTGTAGAATGTAGGAATTGGAAGAGACTTAGACTCAATCTCTTCTTACCTCTTAATTTTATGCATGAAGGAACCCGGTGTTTTCCCCAAGATCCAAGTTCAACTTGTTTCTTTTACCCTTTACCTCCCTTACTCTGCTTCCTAACAGAAAGAATATGATTATCTTTTAAACTATATTAACAAATATCTTTAAAACGTGCTCTCCATATCTATAAAGAGCAATTACACTTTTCTAATTTATATATGCATATCCCAAAACTGCCATCTTTAAAACAAAAATAAAAACAGAACACGGAATAAGAGCCTCCTTGTAATCACAGACAAAAAGCCATAATTTCAAAGCTGGAGACATCTTTGGGTTAAAAACTTTTCCTCACAAGTTATTTGTGAGATTCATACAAAGAGCAAGTAGAAAGTACTTATTGTATAACTCATAAAACACTGAACCCCAGAAATTTTGTGAAATATTTACATACTAATCAAATGCTTGTTGTAGAGAGTTAGCTTCTAATTCCATAAAAACTTTGGAAGAAATTATATATGTATATAATACTGTGTTTTATAATAAATATAAAGTTACATATACAATATATAATACAAAAGAAATATATATAAAAGTTAATATATATATGGACTTATACACATAGAACACACACACCACTAGAAATAGAATTCTTTAATAAAATTATTCCTTACCAATATTACAAGTCTGTATCATATCTTACCAGTTTGCTCTCTTCTCATTACTAATTTCTGCTTCTGACTCCCTTTTTATGCCGTAGCTTCCAATAACACAAATAATGAAAACAATATCCATTATATTTGTGTGGGTTTCACAAAGAAGACAATGAATGTTTAAAGAGATCAAATGTACCTGATTTTAGTTTAACCTGAGTTTGTCAGAGGAAAAGGTGTTTCCATAAAAGCCTAAATGATTGCTATAAGTATAACTCAGAGTCTGTACAGAGGGAACAGGCTCTAAAAGAACCTATGATGTGAAAGGACAAGTAGTGTTTTAAAAATAGGCCACAGGTTTGTAAGGATGAAGCAAAAAGATCAACAATGATGATGTTTCATCAGTAGCCTGGAAAGGTGGCAAAGGAAGAAAATTGGAGAGTCCTGTAAATCATGTTTAAGATTTTGAACTTTTTCCTATTGAATTCATTGAGTAGTTTTAATAAGCATTGTAGTGATTATCAGAGTTTTATTTTTTATTTTTTAATTATTCTGATATAGTAGACTGAAACTTTGGAGCAGGACTACCATTGATGCAGAGGGCAAAGTATACTGCAAAATGAGTTAGGAGGCTATTAGAATAATAGAAAAAGATTAAGCAAGAAAGGTGCTAATAGTGGAAGGAGGAGAAAGGAGAAAAATGAGTATTTTATATACTAAAGAAGCCAATTTTTTAGATAATGAAAGGGGAAACATAAAGGATAACTCTAAGGTTCTTCCTATGGAAGTAAGTAGACAGGCTACTATCTGCTAAGATAGGGAACACAGGAAAGGGAGAAGGTCTGTAAGGGAATGTGAAAAGTTGAAATATATGAGTTTGATGTGCTATGAAAAAGTTAAGAGAAGATGTTAAGCAATAAATTAGGTATATATTTACATCCAGGTCTCAGAAGTGTAGGCTGGAAATACAAGTTGTGAAGTCAAAAGCTTATTTTATGTGTCATATACAGTTTTCAAACATTAGGGTCATTATCTAATTAATAATAATGATATGATAGAAATTCTCATATTCTTCATTATACTCAAAGGTAATGAAGAATAGTTTAAATGGTTTATGTAGATATCTTAACATCATATATTAACTACTAGCAGCATCTCCCAAGATCATAAATGTAGTTACCTAACTGAGGCAAAACAAACATCCAAAATATTTAGTGACTTAAACCAGAATTTTGTTAGTATTATATTGCATTTTTTGGAATCAAGAATTTGGACAGGACACAAACTTACCTTTGCCTAAAATATCCAGGATATCAGCTGGGATAAATTGAATGGCTGAGAGTTACAGCAGGTGAAAGTTGCTCCCTAAACATGGCCTTTCCAAGTAGCTTTTCCAAAAATCTAACCTTGTTTTCTTTTTTTTTCTTCCTTCCTTCCTTCCTTCCTTCCTTCCTTCCTTCCTTCCTTCCTTCCTTCCTTCCTTCCTTCCTTCCTTCCTTCCTCCCTCCCTTCCTCTTTCTTTCTTTCTTTTTCTTTCTTTCTTTCTTTCTTTCTTTCTTTCTTTCTTTCTTTCTTTCTTTCTTTCTTTCTTTCTTTCTTTCTTTCTTCTTTCTTTCTTTCTTTCTTTCTTTCTTTCTTTCTTTCTCTTTCTTTTCTTTCTTCTTTCTTTTCTTTCTTTTTCCTTCTTTCTTTCTTTTTCTTTCTTCTTTCTTTTCCGTATGGGTGTTTCATGATAGCTAATTTTTTTTACCAGGAGCTCAGGGCTCCAAGAGGAATAATACATCAATTGCCAGTTCTCTTCTAAATAGATTTGGAACGAGCATAACCTCATTTTCACTGTATTTTATTGGTCAAAAAAGTCAAAAATAAGACAAAATTCAAGTAGAGAGGACAAAACCCTCATCTCTCTATGTGAAGAGCATGAATGTATTCGTGGCCATCTTTAATCCACCACACCTATAACCCTAACACCGGTAGTTACTTTATGCTGCAATCAATTTCTACAAGGTACCCCTATAGGGAGGTGCCATCTTTAGCAAGTGATCAAGAAGTGTTTGTTCAATGTAATTCTAACGTAGAGATTATTTTGTTAATCATAAATTTAAAAAAAGGCTTTGAATCATTTCCAATGCTTCATCATTTTGGACAAAGAAATGAAGGAATTTAGAATGCCATCCCAGAACTGTACTTCTGAATTCCTCAGAATTACAAATGTCTGTGAATTACTCAAACTGAGGCTCCAATGACAGGCCTTCCATATTCTGCTTGAAGATTCTAATTTTGGATATTTCCTCTTACAAATATTCTCACTGACAGAATGTATTAGAGTAGTGTATAGAGCTCTACTTTAATGTAATTGATAGCTTGTTGCCCACTGAATATTAAGAAACTCAGCAGGAAGATGACTTAAAAGAAAAGGTCAAACCTTGCTTTTGGCAAAGAGCAAACTCCATACAGAGAATAATACCATTCTAAGTTAACCACTTTCTCAGAACAATGTTCTGATTCATATGGATGAATGAACCAAATAAAAAATGTTCCCAACTCATGCAATCACCAACATTATGTAAAAATGATGAAATGCCTTTGATTAGCAATCAGAAATACCAAACAATCAGGTATTGAGCTTTAATTTTCTTTTTATCCCTCAGAACTTTAAGAATGACATTTTATACTGTTTAAGTTATTCATAAATTATTCTATAAAGAATAAATATTAATGTTGAATCAGCAATATAGTATGCAATACCACTCAACCAATTAAGAAAAAATGATATTGTACGAAGTGAATTATAACTGTTTCTTGCAGAATTATAGCATAACAGTCGCAAAATCATCAATAGACATGCAACTCACAGAAGAGATTAATAGTTCAGTTATTCTAATGTATTAAATAATTATGATCAAAATGAGGAAGTACTGCACATGAAAACAGCAGCTGGAATCCTGGCTTTTCTGATTTCCCACCATGTAATCTGGGCAAGTCACTCAATCTCTCTAGGTGTCAGTTTTGTCAGCTATAAACTAAAGACATTGTCACTCAGACTAAAGGTTACTGTAAGGATTCATCCAAATTATGTATTCAAATAGTATATCACAGTGTCAGTAACTAGCTATTATTTTCTTAAAGATTTATTTATTTTTTTTATAGTCAAGAGAGAGAGCACACAAGCAAGAGGGGCAGAGAGAGAGAGGGAGAATCTCAAGCTGACTAGACTCCATGCCCATGGGAAATTGAAATCCATGGGGAGTGGCTCAATTTCTTGACCCTACTAAAATCATGACCTGAGCCCAAACCAAGAGTAGGATGCTTAACTGACTGTGCCACCCAAGAACTCTGCTAGCTATTACTTTTATAATTATTATTCTTAATGTCACAGTAACAGCCGAATCACTAAGAGTTATTCCCACTTAAATATTTTGAAGTATGTGCAAGAAAGAGTAGAGTATTATGTGATAAAAAGTAAAGAAGTATATATATTCAGCATGAAAAGGCAAGATTTGAGGAAATGAAATAAATATAAGTGGCAAAGAAAGGTGAACAAAATTCTTTGCAAGTTATGAAAAATAGAATAAATGAGAACAAATAAATAGATAAGAATATGTAAGAAAAATCTTTCCAGGGAAGTGACTTTAATATCAATATAAAATATTTTCTAGTTGTTTCACTTGTTCATTATTATTTTTGTATATATTTTTTATTGGAGTTCGATTTGCCAACATATGGCATAACACCCAGTGCTCATCCTGTGAAGTGCCCCCCTCAGTGCCCATCACCCAGTCACTCCAACCCCCGCCCACTTCCCCTTCCACTACCCCTTGTACATTTCCCAGAGTTAGGAGTCTCTCATGTTCTGTCACCCTCTCTGATATTTCCCACTCATTTTCTCTCCTTTTTCCTTTCTTCCCTTTCACTATTTTTTATATTCCCCAAATGAATCAATTGTTCATTATTGATTTATATAAAATATGTCTCTCACAGACAAGAATCTATAAATGCAATATTTCCTAAAGCCCTATTTTCTTACTCTCCATTTCATTCCCACTTACAATGTGCCACTGCTATGGACATCTCAGGGATTGTTTCTGTTACAATATTGCCCTCATTATAATAGCTAAGTTACTCTTCCACAGACATATTTTATCTAAAAGAGGGATATTTTTATTGATCCATTTAATCAAATTTTTATATAGTTTATAGATCCACATTTGGATCTCTTTTATAACCCTGAAGTTGTCTTTCATAGCAAGAGCACATCTAAATTAACCTTATCTAAATTAAATTACTTTGGAATAAAATATGTTAAAATTAGAGACAACCAAATCATTTTTATAGAATGGGTTCCACAGCTTCATCTCCTTATGGTACCACCAATTCCATATTTACCTTAATCTTATATATATATACATATATATTTTTATATAGATTTTAAAATATATTTTATTTAAATTCAATTTGCCAGCATATAGTATAACACCCAGTACTCGTCCAATCAAGTGCCTTTCTTAGTGCCAGTCACCCAGTTACCATATATATGTGAGGTATATATATATACCTCACTTGCTCAAGCAGCTCTTCTACTTCTGTTTTCTTTTCTTCTGTATTTTTGTCAGGGAGTCTCCAAGGGCTGTTCTCACATCCCTGGTTTCACTTGCCTCTCTTAAAATATTCAGCTGCATGCTATGTAATGACTTTTATAGATTTCTGCTTCCATCCCACAACTGCCTCATTACTGTCTCCTGCTGGAGAAACTATTTGGTGGCCCTTCTTAATGTACCCAAAGATTCAGGAAAGATGCACATCTATGTAACCCAGTTAGATATTTTCTACCCTCACCACTTGTTTCCTGGATACCAGAGAGTGCTATTTCTGTCTCATGTTTCAAAGACTTCCCCAGGAAAAAACTTCCCAGCTTCTATCATTTTCTTTCTCTTCCTAGGCCACAGAAACTAAAATTACAATGTCTCAAAATCTATTAAAATAGATAATACTTTATCCTCCCTACTGAAAATTTGAGTTAAGTACAGAACCCTCTCCACTTCTCTCTGGAAACTGACTCTTGGTAGCCCTCCCTGTCAAACAGTCCATAGGATGTGCAAGCAGTTTTAAATCTTGCTTGGGACAACTGTAGACTTGCCTGTGATCTAGCCTTATAAAAGATTTGCCTTCCCAAAATATAAATCTCTAAAGCTAGGATCTTATTTAGCTTCTTAATTTAAAAACAATGATTATTGTAAATTCTATGTACTTTTTGCTTCTTTCTTAAAAGTTAGTCAAATATAATTAACTCGATGGCAAATTTACAGAAGTACTATCTTTGGGAAAAGAGCATCTATTAGCAGTTAAGATTAGTATTGATGTTTTCTATATAAAATTGCAAAAAAATGTCTTTCTAAATCAAACAAAACTATGGCTTTATGTTTGCTGATTCAATCTTGTTGCAAAATACTAAACTACCAGATGATTATACCTTTAGTTTTTTATTCTTTAAATTAAAGGAGAAAAGATGGAACACATATAAAAATCAGCTATCCACTTACTGTACGTACAATCTTACAGAAAGATTATTACTCTAAATAATTGTGTGGTTTTATTTTATTTGTCTTAAAAGATGCTTAGCAATCATTTTTATGAAAGTATTTGTAAAGCTGGATAATAATAAAGGTAAAGAGAAGTTCCATAGTAATGCATCTATAGCCATAGGTATGCCTTTAATTATAAGCAGCAGCAATATTTATTTATTTATTTATTTATTTATTTATTTATTTATTTATTTATGTTTTGCTTTATTTTAATTTCCCTATTTGTTGAAGTTAAAAGCTGCTCATTCATTTTGGAAAGCACCCTGTTCTGTGAACTCCTAAAATCTACTCCCTAATTTTTTAAAAAAATATTTTATTTAGGGACATCTGGGTGGCTCAGCAGTTGGGTGTTTGCCTTTGGCCCAGGGCATGATCCTTGAGTCCCGGGATCAAGTCCCACACCAGGCTTCCTGCATGGAGCCTGCTTCTCCCTCTGCCTATGTCTCTGTGTGTGTGTCTCTCTCTCTCTCTGTCTCTCATGAATAAATAAAATCTTAAAAAATATATTTTATTTAAATTCAATTTGCCAACATATTGCCAACATAACACTAGTGCTCATCCATCAAGAGCCTTCCTTAGTGCCAATCACCCAGTTTCCCCATCCTCCCACCCGCCTCCCCTCCCGCAACCCTTTGTTTGTTTCCCAGAGTTCGGAGTCTCTCATGGTTAGCAACAACATATATTTAACAAAACAATTTTAAAAATCTTTTATTTATTAGAAGCATGTATTATCTGTGTGTCTTTATGTTAAATTCATGTTTCCCTAAATTAGATTGATTATACACTTATGGGATTTATTATTTTAACCAGTATGTATTAATTGTCTTGTATGTCCCAGATAATGATATTTAACTGAGTGTTACAAATAAAATATGCTGGGATGCCTGGGTGGCTCAGTCAGCTAAGTGTCTGCCTTCAGCTCAGGTCATGATCCTGGGGTCCTGGGATCAAGCTCTGCATCTGGCTTCCTGCTAACCAGGGAGCCTCCTTCTCTCTCTTCTTCTGCCCCTCCCCCTCATGCTCATGCTCTCCCACTGTCTCAAATAAATAAATACAATATTTTTGAAAAGAAATAAAATATGCTATGGAATTGCTTTATATGGGGTAGTTGAAAAGACTCGGGTTATTAAAAAATATTCCGACCCATAAAAGAAGAGCTACAGGATAATCTGCAATTAGTCAAGCAAGGAGGAATTCTAGGTAGAGAATGACCTACAGCAGTATTTTGAGACAAGAAAAAGAAAATGAAGTAACTGAGTATAAATGAAACACAGATTGTAAGAAGAGGAAAGTTTAGAGATGAAACTTGACGTTTAAAAATATAAACAGGAGAGGTTTCTGATTTTCATAAAGACCAAGTAAGCTACTATTGACAGATAAAAACCATCAAATCTGTACAAAATACAATAAAAACAAAAACAAACAACGATAAAAACTGTTGGTACTAGAGGGCTATCAAAGGGAAGGGCACCTGGTGACTTTTCTTTTATCAAAACTTCTAGCCTAAGGGCAGACCCTAGTTGGTACCATGTAGGAAGCTAAGATTCTGATAGAAAACCACAGCCATTCTGGCTCCAGAAGAACTGGAGGATAGAGCAACCACACAGCTGCTCTAGGCAATCACAGTCACTGGAAATTGGAATAGTGTTGCCAGAAGAGAGACAGCAGAAGCTCCACATTCCAAATTCCATGTATAAACTCTGCCATTAAAGAAACACAGTTTATGGTTTAAGCCCTACCCAATGAAACACCAGCTAAAACAAACAAAAACCAGTACACTTGGAAAATATAACAGAATCTAAAAACAGCATCCAGGAAATAATTTAAAAAATAAGTTGATGTATGAAGAACAGAAGAAACATGACCCATGTTTGGTAGAAAAGAAAATCAGCAGACTCTGACCATGAGATGATCCTGATGTTAAGAACAGAAAATAATTATAAAGTAGCTTTTATAATGAAGCTCAATGATATCAGGAAACTGCCTGAAATGAATTGAAAATAGTATCTAGAGTTCTCTAAAATGGTAGCAGCATCAATATTCCTAAGTTAGCTATTTCTTATATAACCCTATCTTATGTTCCACTTACTTTCAACTCAACATCAGCACTTTCTATTTCTTTACTGTTCTTTCACCTTTCCTAATCAATTCTCTTCTGATTTTCCTTTATTGTGTATGTGAAATAGTACATGGATTTTTCACTGGGAGATAAGGAGGCAACACAACTACAGGCTTTGCTAACTGTGTGTGAACTGAATAACAAATGCACAGCAAACAACCACCAACAAATTTTGAAAGAAAGGATGCAATCGATCACTAATCATGATGCATATGTATTATTTAGGTAGTGATTTGTGTACTAAAGAGCTAGCAACAAATTTGTGCTTCACATAATTACACATAGTTAATATGTGGAGGTAACTGAAATTTGAATGGTGGTGTTGGGGATTTGGTATTATTTAACTAAGCTACAGTAACTGAAATCCATGTGTATAAGGAACATTGTTTGTGAAACAGGGAAACTGAAGGACTCCCTAAAAATCTGCTTTGCTCCTTTTCCTGCTCCTATTCTTGTAAGGATTTGCACCCTCACTTTACACATGCCTTATAATGCAAATAGTGTATTCCTCCTTGTAAGGGACAAGGAGTTAATGACTTCTTTAGAATAGATAACATCTAAGGAAGGGGCAGGTAAGAATGACTGGATAGCCATCATATGTGTACTCCAGATCATTGGAGCTAGACACCTTGATGCCAACATCTCTATGCCAAGACTTCCTTAGCTCCAAAGAAAACACCTGTGCTCTCCTCTTTGTTCTAACAGATTCCTGGATGTCTGAGAGGATACATACATTAGACCACAATCCTTCAGAAAAACCCTAGACCCTGAACAAAGACAAGACTCTCTCTCATTTCCTTTCTGAGTCTCCCAGGCACTGGGTTTGTACCTGCACACTCTCTCTATCTCAATGAACTGCTTTCACCTCCTGATGGTTCACATTTGATCTCTATCCTGCACTCAGCCAGGGACTCTCTCTCGGTTCGTCAATCTGGTCTGTTGGCATCACTTGTATATATTAAATTGAAAGATAAAAGATATAAACTCTAGCAAATTGGCCATGGATTGGACAAAATATGAGATATTTAACTGAGAAGGAAAAAAGTACTTAAAATTAACCTCTCCATACAAACACAAGAGGAAGAGTTTCAAGTGAGACAGTCAGAATTTGAAAATAAATCTGAAAGGATGAGTAAGAGACAGAATGAGGAGTAACTAGAGAAAAATATTTTAAAGCAGCAAAGTCATTGGAGCCTTTTAGAATTACTTTCAGAAACTGAAACTAATTTTAAGAATTGAATGGGAAAGTACTAATGTGGATGTAGCAATGTAGCTCAAGAGTTCAAGATGATGAGAGATTTGTTTACTTCAGTGTAGTTTACCCCATCCTAAACAATATGAGGGGATTGAAAGGAGGGGTTGAAAATCACAAGGGAACCAAAGAGAACTACAAGCATCATAACTTTGAGGCACTGAGGTGAGGTAGCCGTCAGTGCTGGGGAAGGGCTTGAAGCTTTTATAACCCAAAAATAAGGGGAGAGGAAGAGAGAAATTTGGAAGGCACATTTCATGTTTTCATATGAGCTCTTTGAAGGAGGTATGTAGCCTCCTTGTTTCTCATTCTCCTGTGAAGGAGTAGGCATGGACATCTGCAGAAAGTAGTGGGAAGGAAGAGGATCAGTTATTTTTAGGAAAGAATGTCCAAATAGATGCCATGGAGAAAGAGAGAAAAAGCTGATTTGGAAAACGTAGGAGGATTATTGCAAAGTCATGAATCTCAGTAAAATTTCCATTTGTTATAGTCTGAGTTTGGGTTATCTTTCAACCATCCTAAAAAAACCCATATATTAAACACAGGGCAGGTAAACTGCTATACTGAGCCAAATACTCAAGAAAAGGAAAGTCATCTGGGGTCCATTTTCTCAGCAAACTTAATAATTAACCTTTTAGGCCTTTGTATTTTTTAACGTATAGATTCAATAGTCAAATACTGGCTATTAAGCAACTCATGGATCTCTAAATTCACTATTGGAATTCGAACTATCACTCCATCTGCTGCATCTAGTCCTTGTATTGCCATCCTTAAATGCAAGTAATTTAGAAAATGAGAAAAAAATGAATAACAAAGGAAAAGAGACTTAATTTCAAGAATTCATATTATCTTTAGGATAATTTTCAGTGATGACAGAATAACATCACAAAAAGATATTATTTCAAGGTTTAATTAAATGATGTAAAGACATCAGTCAATAAAGATGATCCTTGGGGTGCCTGGTAGCTCAGTCTGTTAAACATCTGTCTTTGGCTTAGGTCATGATCTCAGCGTCCTAGAATCGAGCCCTGCATTGGGCTCCCTGCTCAGTGGCGAGTTGGCTTCTCCCTCTCCCTCTGCCTCTATGATCTCTCTTGCGTTTGCTCTTTCTCTCAAATAAATAAGTCTTTTAAAAAATAAATAAGCATGATCTGGGCAGCCCAGGTGGCTCAGCGGTTTAGTGCCGCCTTCGGCCCAGGGCCTGATCCTGGAGACCCAGGAATCAAGTCCAGCATCAGGCTCCCTACATGGAGCCTGCTTCTCCTTCTGCCTGTGTCTCTGCCTCTCCCTCTCTCTCTCTCTCTCTCTCTGTCTCTCATGAATAAATAAATAAATAAAATCTTTAAAAAAAACAAACAAACATTATCTTTGAGTGAAAAAAGAAAAAAATAACCCCAGGATAAGAATGTGAGCTGAGTTCTCATTTGTAGTTTAAATTCTGACCCTTTTAGAGTTTTGCTGGAGTCTAGGCTCTGGGCTTCTTCTACATCTAAATCATGATTCCTTTACTTACTAGTAATGAAACATGAAACAAGTTACTCAAAATATTGCATCTACGAAATGGGTAAATAATAGTACCTAAATTGATTAAGTTAATACACATAAAAGTGTTTAGAGGAGTGCCTGGCATGCAGCGAGTATTCAAGAACTGTTTAGAAATTATTATCAAACCAGTGGTGGTTGCATGCTATTCATTTTCTGAACTCAAGATTTATTGAAAAATACAACATAACGACATGATATATGTAATAAATTATTGTAAAGTTTGCGTGTTTATAATTTAGTCAGTGTATTATTAATACATGTGATATGTGAAAATTTCATAGAACTTTTAAAATTAACAGCAATAAACTCTATTTCATCAATAAATCTTAATTTTTAGTGTGTGAAATGCTGAAAAGATGAAAAAAAAAAAAAAACAAAATCTAAACCCTTGTGGCTAAAGAGAAATGCTGTGACTTTTCCCTAAACTGAGCTACTTATTTTTTTTCTTGAAATACACAGGGAAAAAGAAATATAAATTCTCTACTTATATACTTGATTTATGCTGTGATAACTTGTGCTCTAGAGAACTTTCAGGATACTTACTGAGCTGTCCTTTCAAAATAGCTCCATTATTATATGTCTGGGGTTAAAATTTTCTGGAATACTAAGTATATAACCAAATAAGATTTGAAAATGTCTGTTACATAAAGGATTTTATATCTATATAATTTTCATAAAATATAGCTATGCAAAAATACCTTTAAAATAGAATGTATATGTGAATGACTACATGATTTTATATGTGTGCCGGAAATCATAAGTCAGATTCTTTCCTGATGAAGCCATTTCTCTAGTTGACAACTGTCAAAGCCATCTCAAAAACCCATGAATATTAAAGCACTGTTCACTGGCACATTTGGCATTTTGAAGTCAGGCAAATAGAACTCATGAAATATGAAAGGAGTGCTCCATGTCGCTTTGTAGAAAATGTTGCCATTAAGATGATATATGAGGAAATTCACACCTTCATCTGCTGGGCGTGCTCAACTGTATTTTCAATCAACTGTATTACTTTGCTTTGATAGTGTTACCATTGGATTATACCCTCCTTTTTCCTGACTTTAAGAGTTCCCAAAGCCAGGATTAAGTGGAAATTTTTAAATTATTTGCATGTGTAAGTCATGTTTTAAACGCAAGTGCATTATGTTACTAGTTATATTATAAAAATTAATAGAGTATAAAGGCTTTTTTAAAGATTTTATTTATTTATTCATTCATGAGAGACACAGAAAGAGAAAGAGAGAGGCAGAGACACAGGTAGAGGAAGAAGCAGGCCCCATGCAGGGAGCCTGACATGGGACTCGATCCCAGGGTCCCAGGATCACACCCTGGGCTGAAGGTGGTGCTAAACCACTGAGCCACCTGGGCTGCCCAAGTTTTTCTATTTTTACTCCTAGCATTTGGTCAGGAACCTTCCTAGGCACACATCCCTGTCAATTTTTTTTCTTATATTACTGTTTTGTAGAATTCAAGTTTATTAGAAAATTGTGATGTTTCCTTCATATTCCAGTGTCAGAAAAGCTTGTCCTGACTACATTTTCACCTGCTTAGTGATATTATAGACTTGTTTATTAAATTAAAAAACAACATACTCTTTCTGGACATAAAGATTTTTATTTTGTAATTATTTGGAACAAAGCAATGCATTTTACTTTACCAAGTTTTTACTATTGTGAAACATAAAGATGAAAAGAGTTCTCACTCACTCTAACAAAAGAATGTGTGAATGAATCAGACATATTAAAAGTCTTAAAACTTACTTTTTGTTATACTGGAAAATTACATATATGTCCCTATAAATATCAAGATAGCCAATCAGTGTAGTATTTAGGAATTATTGCAATAATACAAATGAAGTTACTTTTTAAACAAATTTTCTACAGATTTATCCTGCAACTCTTTACATTTAATAATGTGAAGTCTTAAAATAGTTTTTCATTTAAAATAGGATACATTCTTGACTATTGGTGCAACAAAAGATACCTAAAGCAGTACACACGATGAGAGAATCCACATCTTCAGTTCTATACTCTCTTTTTTGTCTAACAAAGTATGAATGATTAACTTAGGATTTTCTGAATGCAATATTTTATTGTAATTTTACCTACATAGTTTCTTAAGATAAGTGATTTAGTAAGTTTTTGTTGGCTTGTAAATTCATGAATCTGTGAACTTATACTGGTTGGACATATGTAAGATAGCTTCCTTGTTGTGTCTGTATCAAATCACAGAGTCTGACTTTAAAAGGAAAATTAAGCTCAAGATACAACCAAAGTGCAAAGTGCCTGTGCTGAATATCTTCATTCAACTATTGAGAAGGCATGCTTGTATTCATTTCCAAACTGCCTGAGTGCACATGCATGCATTGCCTGCATGTACACACACAGAAAATTCCTGTTAAGGAAGAATGAGGATCCAGATATGTTCTAGAATTATAGCTTATTTGCATGCTACTATGTCCCATAATAAAACATATAAAGTGGAAATCTAGGCTGCAGCCAAGTTCTCAAGGTGCCTTATTAGTAAACAGTTCAGAGAGGATGGCAGGATAAAGGGTACTTGGAGAGCTGTGACCTCTCAGGGACAGAGGAGCAGAGGAAGTTAGCTGAAGAGAAAGTAAGGGATGTGACTTTATGTAATACCTTATAAAAATGTATTACTTCACACATATAAGTAAATTAGATGGTTTGAAACAAAATCCCATAAAAGAACTATGCCTTGATAGGACAGTAAAACACCTTTGTTGGGCCCTGACAATTTACTGGAGACACTGGTTTGAGCAGCAATATTACAGTCATGCTGAAAAAGTAATTTTAGACAGTCCAACTGATAATCTAGTATGTTTACAATTATTCATGGAGTTGGCAGGCCTAAGTTGGTAATAGTAAAATAAGGAGGATCTTAGGATATAGGTAGAAAACAATTCAGGAGTCCCCACATAGCTCATTAGTCTCCCCAGGAAGACTTACTCTTGACCTATCTAGTAGGTTAGCAAACACTTTCTGCAAAGGACCAGATGATACAATCTCTGTTACAACCAGTCAGCTCTGCCTTGTAGCAGGAAAACAGTCATAGAAAGCACAAGTGAATATGTGTGGCTCTGTTCCAATAAAATTTTATTTATGGACAATTTATATTTCATATGTTTTTATGTCATGTAATATTAATCCTTTAAATTTTTTTTCAACTATTTAAAAATGTAAATATTATGCTTAGTTCATGGGCCATACCGAAATATGTAACAGGCCATAGTTTGCCAACCCCTGAGCTAATTTAAGGCAAGGTTTCCCGGGAAGTAACAGGTCCTTAGATCTTCCTAATTTATGTAGCAGGTGACTTGGTCTGATTTGAGAACCCAGACATTCTACTTTTTTGGTTATGGAATAAATGAGTCACAGAAACTATGAATTATAACTCCTCTCCAAATATTTATATAGAGGATGCCCTGATATCCCTCTATGTCCTCCAAACTATGAGAAAATTTTTAGTGTTTATAGAATATCTTGCTGTCATTATGGAACACAAGCATTTTGACAAGAGTGTTCTTGAAGGTCACATATAATGAATGTTCCTTCTAGAAACTGATAGTTTCTCTCAAAAATCACAGTTGTTTGGTGGTGATGGTGGTGGTGTGTGTATGTATAAATATGTGTGTGTACACATAGGTTATAAAGTTGTTTGGAACTAGTTGTAAAGGAGATAAGATAAGCCATTAGAAGATAATGGATTTTACAGATGATAAGATTATATGATAAAGGTGGACTGAAGCAACTCTTTTTTTTTTTTTTTTTTTTTAAAGATTTCATTTATTTCTTCAAGGGAGACACACATAGAGAGACCCGGAGACAAAGGCAGAGGGAGAAGCAGGCTCCCTGTAGGGAGCCTGATGTGGGACTCAATCCCAGGACCCTGGGATCACGCCCTGAGCCGAAGGCAGATGCTCAACCACTGAGCCACCCAGATGCCCCTGAAGCAACTCTTAAACTAAAGAAGCTAACTTGCAATACTCAGGTAGTTGCTCTATAGGAGGTCTCAGAGTTACTAACTACTTAGCATTAAGTTTGTAGTATTAGGAGTTGTTCACAATTTTGACATAATATAATGATAAAGTCTTTTTCTAATTTCTTTGATTTCCCCCAATAAGATTTTAAATAGAAAATCTGAGGATAATTCAAACTCTGAAAAACATGGTTATTTCTGTAGTGATTAAAGTCCTTTGTAAAATTAAAAGAAACAAACAGAAACCTCTTCTGACAGAGGTAGATATTATGTGTTTTCTCCACAATTGATACCATGCATGTCCTAATTTAATCTATTTCTATCTTCCAGAAAACAAAAACAAAAACAAAAACAAAACTCAAATGCAACACTTCCAAAAGTTATGATTTGAGAATAAAGTAGTAATGGCTGTATTGGCATTGCAATGTACTATCAGCATCAAAAGATAGCATGCTGTTCATACCTAGAGAGGACCTAGGTTAGATATTAGGAGGCAAAAAAGATTTAAAAATCATGTTTTTCGTCATGTTTCTGTAGGGAAATTTTATATGCTACAGCACAGATAAGTACACTGGTTAGTACTCACCTTTTACCCCAGTTAAATTATAATAAATGATTTCATTCTCACTAGAGGTTGGACATTAATTTCAGGATTAGTATTATACAACAAAATGTTCTGGCTCCCCTTTCCTTAATTCCTCTCCAATAAGGAAACTGACATGACTTTAAATGACTTTTAATTTATTTTAACATTCACAACTTAGATCCTCTGATACACTGATACGCTGATGATTATAAAACCTATTTTGTCCCTTCAAAATTTTAAATGAGAAGTTTGTATTTTAATATGAATTTCAAATTTCAGTTACCAAATTGACTTTGTATCAGGTAGTTTCTGCTAAAGCTAATATAATATCAAAAACTGCAAGCACCAGAATGCTTTCTTCTGAATTTGTTTTAATTAGCTCAATTTGTAAAATTATTTTATACTCACTTAGGTTCATCTATTAGCTAAATATTTTGCTCATGTATTGGCTTTGTGACAGGAAAATCTTTGTGGGTGATTTCATTCGAGGAAGGAGCAATGCTGACTTCAATGACACATTGGAAAAAGATGGTGCTTCTATGGCATTGAAAGAAGGGAGTATGACCTTAAATGATTTAGCTCTGAATTTTGGCATCAAGAAGCTCTAATTCTATTTTCAGATAAAATAAGTCTTCAAGTTATTATATCCAATATAAACATCCATCTGTGGTACTTTATATATAAATTATTACTTTGAAAAGAACTGGAATTAAGATTTCAACTTGCTTGAACAGAATCTCATTTCCTTGAAATACAGTAGAAGCAGTATTTCAAGGAAATGATATTCATCTTCACACTGAGGCAGAGGACTTGAATGCCAGAGAACTTGGCTGCCCACCGGACGGTGGAGATAGCTTGATAACATACAAAGCATTAAAGAAAGGCAGACATTCTTACAGAAATAATGTTTTCTTAATACTTCCTTGCCAGTCAATAAACATAACCTCAACTAACTCAGTATGTTAGATTTTATCTGTCTAGACACAAAGCACTAACAAAGGCCTTCATTAATTTTAAGCAGCACATTTTTTTCAAGTAGCACATTCTTAAAATTTTATATGTATGGTATACTTTTGCTCTGCATTATAAAAATATTAACTTTATTTTTTAGAACACATATGATTAATCTGTGTTTTTTAGAGCACATGATTAATCTAAAACCTTTCTATTTTATACCTCATTTGGAGTTTGTTTTCAATTCCTCCCTATAAGCATTTTTAAAGGCCGTGGAAATTTGTTTAGAGACCATATTGGTCATTAGTGGAGAAAAAAGTAAAAACGATTCAAGTCACTTTTGTTTGGCATTTCTTAGATATTTCAGGCACAGAGAGCTACATGTGGATTCCTTTCTATCAGATTTAGAGTTCTCAATTTGTCATATTGACACATGGCTGGAACCATAAAATGAATCAGTCATGGAGGTAAATCAGCCATTTCTCTGATGATCTTGGGCATGATTACAGCTCTTGCCTTCATCAGGCTTGAACATAGAATGGGGAGTCTAATCTGAGGCTACTTAGGTCGCTCCTCTCCTGAACACTGTTTTAACAAAGTGATCCTCTGTTTGACATCAACAGAACATTTGCAGACTGTCAGTGTTTATTTTATATAAACTTTATTTCCAGGTAGTATAAAAATAAAACACATTAAAGTGTATATATTTATACATATATGTTTACACACACTTTTTTTTTTAATTTTCCATGCTTTTAACTTCCTTACAATATTCCTTTAATATCAGCCTAAGAAGATGCCAGGTACCCTCAGACCATCCCTGGCTGCTTGACATGCCTCCGTCTTTCAACGCCAAGGATAACACCTACCTTAAGATATTAAGTATTGTATTTATTTTTCAACCAGAAATACTGCACTTTCTCTAAATTGGAATGGAGTAGGATAGTGAATGATTTGCATTTTCTAATATTTACCTGATCTCAGCCAACCAACTTCATCAATTCTTTGCTGAGAGGAAATGTCTTATCAAATTTACTATGTATTTGCTGAAGATGATTCTTAATACAGTCCACTTTATAATCTTAAAAAATTACACAACAAACCGTTTTACATTTTGTACTGCCAAAGTGAATTGCTATTCATCATGGATTTTGTGACATAACTACTTCCAATTTCTTTTTATCTTTATTATTATACTAGCTTTTACATTGTCACTCTATTCTGCATCAGTCATACGTGTATTCTTTAAAGGATTGTGTCCATATTTATTTTTTTAAAACTAGAAAAATAATTTACAGTATTTCAATTTATTTACCAATTATGATTTATATAGGTAACCTGTGTTGCTAATATCAAATATTCAAATAAACATATTGCAATGTTACATGGGTACATACAAGTCATTTAAATGAAGTCAATCCATTGACATCAAATGGATCAATGACGTGTATATATGTAATAACTGAAATGAAGCATGTGCCCAATATGTTTACTATAGTCCCACACCAATATCTTCTTGCATGATGTAATTGTTGAAATGGAGTCTTACCAAAATAACAGAATACTATGGATCTTATGCTTTTAAATTTAAATTAAACTTACAGTAAAAATTCAATTACTCTGCTGAGCTAACCATATTTTTACTGTTCTGTTAGCTGCATGTGGCTACCAGCAATTGTACTGTAAAATACAGATGTAGGTAATTTGAACCAGTATCTTTATGACTCCCAAATTAGTAATCTTTCTATTATATCATAATTAATACCAGTCAATAGAAGATCCAGACATTATTGATGGTATTGAAGTAAGAGACGGAGGGAAGGTAGAGTTAACCATTTCAAAGGAAATTATGTGGAATACTTATTTTTTTGAGATAGAAGAAGCAGTGAACTTAAAGATCACACACTTTCTGAATTTATGAATCCCAGTATGAGGGGCTTAACTGTAACAAGTGCAACATTGTCTATAATAGATAACTATGGGATTCTCTTCAGTCAGTGAGTCAATGACATGACTCATATATGTTTGATTTAAAAACATGCTTTAAAAATAAATAAGCATACTCTAGGAAAAACATTACATAATTTCTTAAAATTTTAAATATGTGCTTTTACTAAAGGCTCAGCAGCTGAATTATTTTTCCTCTATTTTGATCTCATCTAAATTTAAATCTAACAAAGTTCTCACTCCTTCCTGACTGTGAAACTTTTGCTCTTGGACTAAATGATGGTTCCAAGTCAATATTCTACCTAGAAGAAAGGATTTAATTAACAGAAGCCTAAATATTTGTTTCTTCACCTTACTTATTTTCTACTGAGAATCTTAAATGTCTTTCTGAAACCTCCATTACTAGTCCAAAATAAATAAATAAATAAATAAAAACACAAGAACAACCTGTTCGTTGATTTAGGATAATTCTACTGTGATTCTGCATAAATCAAGGTTCCATAGTATAATAAAAAGGTAATATGCTGCACCAATATTTAGCAGTTGGGTTATTGAATTCTTATTGCTTGACTAGTATATTGATTTCAAGCTTACAGAAGATGAAAACACAAAATTTTAAACATGTTAAAAATAAGTTTAAAAAAATCCTCACGGACGCCTGGGTGGCTCAGTGGTTGAGCGTCTGCCTTTGGCTAGGGGCATGATCCCGGGATCTGGGATTGAGTCCCACATCAGGCTCCCTACATGCAGCCTGCTTCTCCCTCTGCCTGTGTTTCTGCCTCTTGCTCTCTCTCTGTCTCTCATGAATAAATAAAATCTTAAAAAAAAAAAACCTCACATACCAGTTGGGTCTCAATTATTCCCAGTTTTTTATGATAAAATAGTTCACAATAAATGTTTTCACATTCCTCTTTTAATATTTCCTTTTGAAAAGCCAACAATAGCTCTAGGCAGTCTACTGTGATTAATGACGAGAGTGGTGGCCCTTGTGTTGCAATGCTATACAGCAACTAGAAGTTTTCAAGGTTAGTATTTCCTTCTGCAGAGTTCAAAAGAAGGACAAACATTATATGTTCTCATTCATTTGGGGAATATAAATAATAGTGAAAGGGAAAATAAGGGAAGGGAGAAGAAATGTGTGGGAAATATCAGAAAGGGAGACAGAACGTAAAGACTGCTAACTCTGGGAAACGAACTAGGGGTGGTAGAAGGGGAGGAGGGCGGGGGGTGGGAGTGAATGGGTGACGGGCACTGGGTATTATTCTGTATGTTAGTAAATTGAACACCAATAAAAAAAAAAAAAAGGAAAATATTTCTAAAATTAGAATGTAAAAAACCAGTGAAAATAATATTTAATAAAAAGGAAAGGAGAAAAAAAAATAAGTTAAATATTCCTAAACATGACCTCTTTTTATGAAAGGTACCATAGTCATTTTATGCAAGCCGTTTTTAAAATTTTTTTTAAAGATTTTATTATTTGACACAGACAGGGAGAACACAAGCAGGGGAAGCATCAGGCAGGGGGAGAGGGAGAAGCAGGCTGCCTCCTGAGCGGGGAGCCCAATTGGGACTTGATCCCAGGACCCTGAGATCATGATCTGAGCTGAAGGTAGACGCTTAACCAACTGAGCCACCCAGGAACCCCAAGAGCCCCATTTTAATGAAAAGAATGCAAGGATATTTCCCTCTCAACACTTCTTATCCTATTCAAATGGGAATGCTATGACTGAGGGAAATAAGATGGATATTCTTTAGAAGCTCCTTATGATGGATGATGGAAACATTATTTCCCTTACTAACATAACCTGCAAAAGTCATCTATTGGTGTCTGATGTGCTAATAAAAACCAAGCTGTGAAGCACTGAGGGTCACCTTAATTGAGTGCTTTCATTGTTATTTCAGCTAAACCTACCATATTCATGGGAAAGATTTGTGTTGGATGGAGAATTTTGTTCCCAGAGTTTACTTATTTAGCAACAATCTGATAGATATCAAGGGACTGGAGTCCAGATGGGGGTGGGGCTCTACTAAAGCTAAAAACTGTTCATTTAGACAGAGGAGAAGGAATGAAGAAAGGACGGAAGGAAAGTAGGAAATGAAGGAAAGAAGACAACTATTATCTCTGTGCTTTTTATCACAATATCTATATGGATGTGTCCCTTCTTTTTATTGAGCATTTTAGCCTACTTCTCATGTTTTTCCAAATATTTCCAACACTATATTATCATTTCAAATAACCATAGCTCACTACACTCTTTTGTGGTAACCTGGTCTCCTAAATAATATAATAAAAAAGTAACTGGTACTAATTACCCAGGTTTTATTAAAATTAATTCAAGGTAGGGCAATGGGTGGCTCAGCTGGTTAAGTGTTTGCCTTCAGCTCAGATCATGATCTCGGAGTCCAATGATAGAGCCCCACATTGGGTTCTCTGCTTGGCAGGGAGCTTGCTTCTCTCTCTACACCTCTGCCTGCTGTTCTGTCTACTTGTGCTCTGTCAAATAAATAAATTAAATCTTTAAAAAATAAAATAAAATTCATTCAATGCAAATGGAATTTTCTTTACAAGTTCTATATGCCAACTACTTTTCTTTTGTCATATACTGAAATTTGAGAGGTTTTATCTATATACCTAATTCTCTTTAGTATCTCCTTTAATAGGCAATATTTGTCAGTTTCTCCATCATATAATCTTCCTTCTACCTCTGTCAAACATTACTATTCCAGAAAGAATCACTTAAATATAATTGGAAAATTTACTAGCAAAATTATGGTGAAAAACAAGCCTTTTAAAATAGTAATAATTCCTTCAGCCCTATAGAAATATATGCATGCACTGAAAAATCTAGGCATCATAGGAAAGATAAATGAAGTATGTTTCTTGCCTTCAAGAAAAATATGTTTAATATGCATATGTATAAACAATTATAGAACAATAAAGTATTTTTTTCAGTGCTACAATCAATTACAACGAAGTTCAATGGAAGCATAGAGAAAGAAGAGAAGAAAATTAATTGTCTAATGAAATAATGCATACCTTGACATTTACTATTGGCATGAAAATGTAAGCAGAATGGGATAAGGGACTTAAGATAGTGGAAAAATTATATACATAAGATGGGTTGAGGTTAGCTCAATAGTTTAAATACAATTTTTACAATTGGACTATACTAGAGAAAGGCTGTAAGAGTTTCTTAGAAAAACAAATGCTTTGGAATTTTGACTACTATTCTAAGGGATTTGATCTTGGTTATTTTTAAGCAATTGAAAGCCACTAAGGATTTTGAGCAGAGAGTGATTTTTTGCATTACAATACAAAATTTCAGCCATAAAAAATGAGGGAATTCTGCCATTTGCCACAACATAGAGGAAACTTGAGGGCATTTTGCTAAGTGACACAAGTCAGACAAAGACAAATACCATAAGATTGCACTTATATGTGGAATCTAAAACAAAAACAAAAATCTCATTGAAATAGAGATCAGATTTGTGGTTATCTATTTCTATTTTTATCTGAGAGGTAAAAGCAGTGGGTAGGATGGAGGAAAGTGGTCAAAGGTACAAACTTCCAGCTCTAAGATAAATAAGTACTAAGGACATGATGTACAGCATGAAGACTCCAGTTAGCCCTGTTGTATGATATGCAGGAAAATTGTTAATACAGTAGGAGCTCTCATTACAAGGATAATTTTTTTTCTTTCTTCTCCATTGCTTTTTTTGTTGTGTCTATATGAGATGATGTTATCTAAATTTATTACGGTCGTCATGTCACAATATATGTAAGTCAAAACTTTATGTTGTAGACCTGAAACTCATACAGTGAGGTATGTCAATTACATCTCAAAAAAACTAGAGGTGGGGGAGAAGAAAAATTCCATGGGTTTACATGTTTCTCTAAAGAAGATGGGGTAGGACTATATAAATTATCAAAATGTAAAGACTGGTCAAACTATCTTTAAAACATTTATTGCAAAAAAAAAAGCATTTATTGCCAAATATGAATTTCAACACTATTTATATCAAGCATATGTATGAGTTTGATTTTTGCCTGCAAAAATACATTGATTGCTAGGGTAAATTTTATAAATCTGTAGTTAGGCTATAGTAAAGAAAATAAAAATGTCCTGAATGAGTGAATGAGACATCTAAAGAGTAAGATAGGAAAGAGTTGAAACAGGAGAAGTCATTAATAATTTATTTTATTTTTATAATAAGAAACATACATCATTCAGAAAAAGGGAAATAAGGTTTGATTTGTTTTCAGTTTTTTTTTTTGTTTTGCAGAAAAAAAGAGAAGATACCCAACTTATGAAAAAATGTTTATTTTTGTCCTTTATTATCTTTGGTGGTTGCTTAACAATTATGGAAAAAGTAAGTATAAATATAGGTAAAATAAAAAGTGTTTTGAGCTATGAATGGTGGGAGCAGTATCTTATGTTTCCCTGGAACAAAAAGCAATAATTATCAACCAAAAGTTCAGATATAATGTCTCAAAAGGCATGAATAATGAAGAAGCCATTGTCTCGTCTTTTTGTATTTACTGTGCTATTGTATATTAAAAAGATGAAAAGTAAACTACTATGTAATGATTTACTGAGTGCTTATTATGTGACAGAGACACTTAACACATATTACGTTAAACTATAAAATATTTGTAAGAAATCCATGAGTTTCATTCAAAAATTTATTATTTTTTTCTTTCTTTCTTTCTTTTTTTTTTTTTTTTTTGCTAGCATTGCATTGATTGCTTTTAGTAGAGCAATGAGGTTGATAGATGTGGCCCTTATGTCATGGAGTTTACATTTAGTAGGGAAAAGGAGATACTACATAAGTCATTTTAGTAAAATATAAAATGTATCTCAAGGATTTAAGGGGAGCAGAAAGTCCAAATCTAGACTAAGGCCCAAGAATCCTGATGAAGGGCTATTCAAGCTGAGATGTAAAAGATGAATGGGAAAACTTTTGGCCAAGGGGCATAAGAAGAAAGAAGGGGAAGAGGAGTTTAGTAGTAAGGCACAAAGATTAGGAAATAGCATGCCTCAAAGCCTGAAGAAGACAGTGAAATGAGCCCATAGTGTCTGGAGGAAAGATCTCAAAGTAACAAGTGGCTGAGATTGAGGATAAAGAGGCTGGATGGGGAAAAATCTTGGAGATGTGACCTATGCCATGTCAAAGGTTCTGAACATTGACATGGATTTGGACATGATTTTAAAAAGTTGACTCTAGGTGCAGTGTGGAAATGGACTGGAGGAAGATAAGAATATATGATAGGAGATAAATTCAGAGTCTATTGAATAATCTACAAAAATGAGATTATCATAGTGTTTTGGCAATAGAATTAGAGTGAATGAGTATGTGACTCTACAGTAAATATAATTATATTTATTTATTAATTATTAATCTATTAATTTATTAATTGCTATAATAATATAATATATTATTTATTAATTGTTATATTGATTTTTAATTATATTGAACAGATGCAGGAAATAAAAGAAGGAGTAAAACACAGTAGCCAAGTTTTTGGCTTGAAAAACTAGCTGTGTATTGACAACAGATACTGAGATGTGAAAGACTGGGAAAGAAGTAGATGTGGGCTTTAGTAAGAAGATGGGAGGTAATGACAGTATGTATGTATATCATATGTACATCACATTATGTATGTATATCATTTTATGTATATCACATTAGTTGTGACAATGAGTATACATCATAGAGTTTTCACAAGCCAATTACATACAGGAGTCTGGTACTCAAGAAAGAAAATGAGGTAGGAAATAAAAATATATAGTTGTCATAATATAGATGGTTGTTGCAGCAGGTGGGTCAGATAAAATCTACTGAAAGTGTGTAGTCAGAGTAGAGGAAAGAGCTTAAAATATAGTCCTTATTTTGGAATATCTACATTTGAGATATGGGTAGAGGAGAATGAATAGATAGACAGGAAATGTCAGTATTAAAACAAGGAAATAGGTTTTACAGAAATCAAGAGAAGAAAAACTTCCTTTTAGGAAGGAGTGGTTCCTGTTGTCAAATGCTATCAGAAGACTAAACAAATTAAGGGCTAAAATACTCATTTGAACTAGCAACACTAAGGACACAAGGAAGAGCAGTAGAATGTTGAAAGAAGAAAAAAATATTAGAATAGTTTCAAGATCCAGTGACAGATAAGTAAGTGTGGTGAAAATCTGATGGTAAAGAAGAAAAGAGATATGCCAAGTGTAGCAAAGTAAACAAAACACTTTATTTTCCTTTGTTTTTAGATCAATTAGCTGGCTTAGTTGGTTATTTTGTTGATTTTTGGGAAAACTTGTTGGTTTGATTGTTGGAGGAGAAATGACCAAGTCAAATTTCTCTTTTGGTCTTTGACAAGATATTATTGTAAGTGATCCAAAGATAAATGGGAGAATTATCCTTAAATAAGATAATGAACAGCTCTTCAATTGCTTAAAAACAGAAAGGTAGAAAGAAGAAAGGATAGCAATAATTGTTTCTTTTGGTAGTAGGAAGTCAAGTATGTGTAACTTTATTCTCTGTCAGGTAAAAAGTTATTTAAAATCAGTGAGTGCAACACAGAGGGAGTCAATTGTTTGAAAAGTTTGGAGAAGACTTAGAATAAAATTATGGAAAAGAGGTGACTGAAGTAGTTCAGTGGATTGTTGGTCATTTTTAGAAACCTAACTGACATTTCTAGTTACAAATTTATAGCAGTGTCAGGTCTTCTGATTTTTTCAACAGTACTCTGCAGCCTATGACTAGATATGAGAGGAGTCAGACTCCTGGATTCACCAAGGAATAGAGGCTTTTCGTTGTTGTTGTTGCTTTTTTTTTGTTTTGTTTTTTGTTTTTTGTTTTTCTAAACAAGGCTTCAGAATGACGATCAGATAGCACATTCTAGGATATTGGCGAGTTATCAGATGATATGATGAACAAGAAAATCTAGGATGAATAAGGATCAAAATGATAGATCGATGATAGGGAAAATGTAGAGGCAGAGTAGGAACCAACGGTGAAAGGCAAAGAATTGATGGAATGGTGTTATTGAGATAGATGCATGCATAGTTGGAATCAGAAAGTGGACTGGTCATATATATGGTATCAAGTGATGCATTTTTGGGAGAAGACAGCATATGGTCATATCAGTGCTTGACTGAGATGGTGAGGAGAGTATTCACTACAGATTGGGAAGTCAAAGATACTGATGCACTGGGAAATTTCACTGAAGAGATTGAGAACTTAGAAGTGCTCTTCAATCACATAGTAGAAATTCCTAAGGATACAAGTGGATAGTGTGAAGACAGAGGATATTAAGGGTGTGAAATCGCAAAAGAAGGTAGAAAACATGGGAGGGGTGTGGCTCACCCTAGAAAAATAGTGGTTAGGATGTGGTCTAGACAGCAGATCCTGGAAAACTGGATATACTTGAGCTGCTCAGAATTCAATGAGAGTAAAAAGGGAGCTCTCAGGTTGTGGCCAGTGGAGGGATGTTATTATTTTTTCCTATGTTGATAGTGTGTAGGTAGTAGCAAATGTGTTTTCATTGTATCTCATCCCTGAAGCAGAAGACAGGTGAGCAAGTCTCTACGCTGGTCCATGGCAGGTATCAGAGAATAGCAACCATTATGGATCCAAATGGGTGGCAGTTTTACAGTTTAGGGATCTGGGAATTACCAAGTTGATATAATTTAATGAAGGCAACATAGCTACCAAGGATACTCATTTTATCTTTATTATCTACCTGCCACTGCATTTCAGTAAACAGAGGCTGAAGATACAAAGCCCTACCATTTTTCTAAAGTTACTTAGCAAGGCCTCACTTCACAATTAAATGAGCATGTATTGTCTCCCCTACTCTGTTGCACTGTGGAAAATTTATTTATTCTTTAAAATCCAAAATAAATTCATCTCTCCCTTTGACATTTTCTCTGTCCATAAAGAAGTTATTTTTTTCTCTTTCTTGTATTTTATTTTTATTTTTTATTATTTCAAGTTTTTATTTAAATTATAGTTAGTTAACATATAGTCTATATTGGATTTTTCTTGTATTTTAAATAATTTTCTTATATTTCTATTGTACATTTGTATTATATACCTTATAATGACTTTACATCCTAAATGATAATAAAGTCTCCATTATAGGATATAACATTGATTTTTGTGACTGTTTTAGAGAATAATATCTATAGGGAAATGATTTTATCACATGTAAGTTTTCCAAAAATTCAAGAATGACAAGATTTGAAAAATAAAAATGCCCTATAATCTATGCCCATCACAAGATAGTAGGTCTAAGTCTATTTGAATTTATCCTGTGTTAAGTATAATGCCTATTCTCAAGGATTTCAAAACATAAGCCAAATTAATCTTTCTAATGGTCCTTCCACTGAAAGAAATAGAAAACAAACTAAAAAGGCATAGATTTTCAAGACACATCTATACTCCTTTAAAAATCCCTTGGCTATCTGTTATCTATTACTAAACCTTGATTATTTCAAGCTAGGGTTTAAAGACCTCCCAAACTGGGTCCTAAACAGCTTGCTTCCTCTACAAACTTCAGTTTCCAGACCAAGTCTTCAGTTTTACTTTCAAAGCAGCACATCAATCCACATAATAGTTTGGAATCATAAAGTTCTGGTTTAGAGTCTTGCATACACATTCAGTTCTTACACATGTGACCTTGTCAAGGAAACTATATCTTAAGACCAGAGATATTAATAGTATATATTCCACATACTTGTTGTGTGGATTAAAGTATCATATTGTTTTATATTCAACAAATTTTTGAGTTCTGATCAGGTATTAGGTTCTGGGTAGCAATTTCTTTATGAGTCAAACTTCTATAATTTTGTTCACAATATGGCAAAGTAATGTCCTCATTTAAAAAAATATTTATTTGAGAGATAGAGAGATAGCACAAGTGAGTTGGGGGAGGGCAGAGGGAGAGAATACCAAGCAAACTCCCTGCTGAGCGCCGAGCCCAACTCTGGGCTTGATCCCACAACCCAAGAGATTATGATCTGAGCCAAAACCAAGAGTCTCCAAACCAAGAGTTCAACTGACTGAGCCACCCACATGCCTCAAATGAATGTCTTCATCTTATAAGAATCACCTCAAATTTCAGTTCCTCTGTAAAATAAGACCATTATAACCCTTGTCAACTTACCTCTGAATTCCTAGAAGGTATTATCTGTGTCAACAGTTTATATTAAGCATTTGTCTGACATTGCTAAGAATCATTTCACAAGCATCAGTTTCAACTCTTTCATTAAAATATTGATGGGTAGAAGGAATTGATAAAGTTTCCCTTTCCTTGTAATACCATATTCTTAGGAACTAAGTTGGAGATAGTGTTTTTAGTAAAGACTTGTTGATAAATAGAGGAGTTAATTGATTTGGGAAGTTTTCTTAAAAGAAAAAGTGTTACTTTTTTCCCCCAGTATTTCAGAATTTTTTTTTATAAGGCAGTTTGTTTTTATGGACAAGAAACTCATTTGTATAAAATCCATATTACCATTTAGTACATGCATTTCTGCCAGGACTCTTTTTTTCATATCTATTAGTTGAAAATAAAACAGAATTTGGACAAATGAAATAAGAAAGTAAGCAGCTGCTGAAGAGCATAAAGGCACTGACCCCAAATAACACTTCGCCTTCCATTTCTTCTCTTCTCTATTCATGTTACAGTGGAGGTAGTCAAAAGTACACCTAATGTGGTTTTCCTCTAACCTGTTTAAGGTACCTGTCAGTAGCTATTTATAGTCCCAGTAGCATTGGGGATTAGGAAAAAAACCTATGTTTTAATGAACACTTTCCTTAGAAAATACAACAAATGTACTCAGAGTACTCATTGCCTAGCTTTAGCTGTCTCAAATGGCAGCTGGTGCTTTTATTACTGTATAAAATATCTGACTGCTTTTGTAATAAAGAAGCTAAAGATCCCACTGCTCTCTTCCTAGGCAAAGGGAGCAATAAAAGTGCCATTTAGTAAACTCTATCCTTTCTAGTTAATAAAATATGCCATGCAGGAAGTGAGAGAATAAGAGTTGATTTGATCCTCAGAGTCTCCTAAAAAACCAGAAAAACTGTATTGTCTCCCTAATTGTTTGATTGTTCTGTATGCTTTCCAGAATGGAGAATGATTCATCCATAGTTCTCATCTTTAACATGCAACAAAACATATGTGGTCCTTTTGCTATGTACTAGGAGTGAATAGCCACACTGGTTTATGAAGTTGCTCAGGTTATAGGAGGTCTTGAATTGCGAAACATCTGAGTCAGTGGAATGATTATTTAACTCCCTATTTAAATTCTGAAGAATCTGTACCAAAAAATATGGGAGAATACGTTGCATATCGACCTGCCCTGGGCTTGAGAGATATCATGATAAAGCAAAAGAAATCAGTAGTAATTTTAATGAAAGCAGGAATGTGAAACAATTTAATATATCGCAAAATCATATTTGTCCACTAATTGGAATTCATGATAATTTATATAGGGCTTAAAGTGAGGATTCTTTGCACTCTCTTTGAAAAAGGATTTGCTAAGTAAATGAGAAGCATAATCAAAGATTCAGATTTGTCTAACAGACTTAAAGTGAGCTTTCACATATGTCAAAGTGTTAATTTTCACAAAACCAATGCTAATTGCAATTGACGACACAAAAAGGATATGATTTAGAAATCTTTGTTACCTAAGTTGTATGTCAGGGATTGGATATATCTGTTTAGCACCAGGCCAGGCTTGGAACAACATCCCACATCATTTGCGCAACAACAAAGTAGTGACAAGAGCATCCCCTCTGGAGTCAGACTACCTAGGTGCTTATTACAACTACACCCTTATAAGTGAAGTAAGGATGGGCAATTTCCTTAATCAATCCATTTAGAAGATGGAAATAGTAATAGAATCTATCTCACACATTTGAATGGAGATTAAAGAAAATAAGGAATCGATATACATAACTCAGTTCTATAATGCTTGGGAACTGAGGGATACACACACATGCATATGCATACACATAGACACACACAATCTTCCTTGACTTACAATGAAGTTACGAGCCAATAAACCCAGCATAAGTTGAAAAGACCCTAAAGTGAAAACGCATTTAATACATTGAACCTACTGAACATCACAGCTTATCCTAGTCTACTTTTTTTTTTCTTAAGATTTTATTTATTTACTCATGAGAGACACACACAGAGAGAGAGGCAGAGACACAGGCAGAGGGAGAAGCAGGCTCCATGCAGGGAGCCCGATGCGGGACTTGAACCCAGGTCTCCAGGATCAGGCCCTGGACTGAAGGCGGCGCTAAACCTCTGAGCCACCTGGCTGCCCTCCTAGTCAAATATGAATTATTGGGACTTCATCAAGATAAGAAGCTTTTGCACAGCAAAAGAAACAGTCAACAAAACTAAAAGGCAACTTACAGAATTAGAGAAGATATTTACAAATGACCTATCAGATAAAGGGCTAGTATCCAAGATCTATAAAGAACGTATTAAATTCAACAGCAAAGAAACAAGCAATCCAATCATGAAATGGGCAAAATTTAAAAAAAAATAAAAAAATTATAAATAATTATAAAAGGCCAAAAAAGATAAAAATATATACACTGTCTAGAGAATCCAGATTAAAATAATTAAAAGGTTAATAAAATGTTTTCCTGGGATCCCTGGGTGGCGCAGCGGTTTAGCGCCTGCCTTTGGCCCAGGGCTTGATCCTGGAGACCCGGGATCGAGTCCCACGTCGGGCTCCCGGTGCCTGGAGCCTGCTTCTCCCTCTGCCTATGTCTCTGCCTCTCTCTCTTTCTCTCTGTGTGACTATCATAAATAAATAAAAATTAAAAAAATAAGCATAAAAAAATAAAATGTTTTCCTGAATTAGAAAAATTTCAGCCAGTGATAATCCCCATTTTTGTCCAAGATACGGCAGACAAATCCCTCTTAGATGTGCTCATACCAGAGCAATTAGAGAAACTTGTTTGTGAGGCATCTTGTTTATAGGGATCAAAATGTAATAATGAGAGATAGCATACCAACATATCAACTGATATGAAGAGAGACTGCTTGGATCTGAGGTCAGATTATAATACATACTACTTCTGGATGGAAATTCTGCAGTGTCAGAATTTAAATATTCATTTATTTTGATCTGGCATTTCCACTCCTAGAAATTAAAAATGCATCTACCAGTGAGAACAAGATAATGTCTGCTTAGGTTCAATGCAGCATTGTTCATTTTACCAAAAACTGAAGAAAACCTAAAATAGTTTATCTGAAGAAATTCAGTCACATAATCTATGGATATATCCTTGCAATGTAATGTATTTTTAAATATTCTGACATAGATGTATAATATATCCCAGTGTGTGGCAAAAGTCAGCAGAAAAGAGTATGTACAGTCTCTCCCATTTTCAGAAAGAATATATTGGTATATGAATGGAGAAATATGGGAATATATAAATCTAAGAGCAGTTTCTTTTGGTAGGGGTGATTATGTTGGAAATTTAAATTTCTTAATGATTTTATTTATTTTTTAAAGATTTTAAAATTTATTTTAGAGAGAGAAAGCAAGAACAAGCAGGTGAGGGGCAGAGGGAGAGAGAATCTGTTGAGAGCAGAGCCTGATGTGGGGCTCAGTCTCACAGCCTGAGAGCACAGTCTGATGTGGGGCTCAATCTCACAACCTGAGACAGTGCCCTGAGCGGAAATCAAGCATCAGGCACTTAACCGACTGAGCCACCCAGGCACCCCCTCTTACTGATTTTAAATATTTTAATTTTGAATAACATTTTGTATTCTTACAATCAGAAAAAATGGAGATATAAAAATAGAAGCTGATGGACTCATTTAATGTAGCAAGATGCCATTTAGAAAAGTTATGTATCATGTACTACACATTATATTTTTTCTAATACTTTTAATGATGTTGAAAAGAATTGATAATATAGTAGTTATAGCCATCATACAAAGAAAAAGCTTATACAACCAATAAAAGCTTATTACCTGCAATTGGGGCATGAAATTTTCATTTCTATTTAAGATTCATTTTATATGGGTCCTTTAAATGGCCTCCTACAAGCTCATTCCTGCTGTCACCTTGCCTAGCTTGCTTAAACAAACAGAAAATTAATAGCCCATATACTTCAATCAGAACTTTTAACATTAAGTGGGTGCTTTTCTGCAATAGTGATACATATCTTTATTAAGAAAATATTTGTCATTTAATATTATGCTTTATTTGGCATATGGAAAATTCTGTAAAGTAGAAGTAATTTATAAATACATAAATTATTATCTAATGTGCATTTCAAAAACAGAAGATTCATTTTCAGAGTTCTAAGCCTGAGCAATGACAATTTTATTTGCCTTTGATCTACTTTGCTTTGTATTGATATTTCTGGGACCATTATTTTAAAAGCCAGATTCCTAAGATATTTAGGACCTAAGTTATATTAGTGGCCTCACCCAGCTACTGCTCAGTTTATGTACTGAGCATACTGGATCAGTTCAGTACTGATCCAGAAATGTACTGGATACATTTCTCTGGAATGATTACTGGCAAGGTTTGTAGAACTATAACTCGATTTACTAACATCTCTGCTAGACAGAAATGTTATAATAAGCATCGCTTCTTGCTGGCCCTAAATAACTTTAGTTATTTGGTTGTCCAAGGGTTGGGGTGGAGAAGGACAGAAACAGAAACAAAGTTATGTGTACTTATAGATTTCTCTCTCTCTTTTTTTTTTTAATTGAAGTATAGATGACACACAGTATTATATTGGTTTCAGGTGTACAACATAGTAATTCAGCAACTCTATGCTGTGCTCACCACAAGTGTAGCTGCCATCTGTCACCTTACAACATTATTTAATACCATTGACTATATTCTTTATGCTGTGCCTTTCATCCCCATGACTTATTCATTTCATAACTAGAAGACTGCATCACCCGCTTCCCTCCATCCATTTTGTCCCTCTTCCCCTCACCTTCTCTGGCAACCGTCAGTTTGTTCTCTGAATTTATGGGTCTGTTTTACTTGCATAATACAGTGCAGACACAATTCGACCACTACTAGCCCAGAAGTAAAGTTATATTCCTCTATTTTAAGTTATTTATTATTGGAATATCATTTCAATATAAATAATATTAAAGACTATTTAATAATGAATTATTTGAAGATAATGTGGAAGCACATAATCAAAACTTCTATATCTGCTAAGATACTTTTAACTTGAAGTTAGAAAAACAAACACAGACACCAACAAAGAAAACAAAAGTCTCACAAACTTTTTAAAGCAAAATCAGGTACAGGTTCACGGAACTGGAAAACCAGTGGTTAGGGGAGGTTTTGCGGTTGGCTCTGCTTTTCGTGCCCCCTAGTTGTGTCAAATATGCCCTTCCTCGAGTGCACCCTTTGTCCTGTGGCTAATTTCTAAGACAACACAGCTACACCCACACACCTTCAAGTGCTAATGTCCAGAAGGAAAAGAAATTGTATTTCCCCAAGGCTTTCTCTTAAACATGAGGAAATTGGTGTCAGAATCCCGAAATGTCTTGGCATTTCATTTGTCTGACTCCGGTCATAGTCTCATTCCTGAAACAACTCTCATATCCATCAATAAACTTACCTAGATGCCTGAATTATTTACTGGGAAAATAAATAAGGTACTCATGAGTTTTAAGATCCAACAATGTTCAATCCCCCATATTTGTAGAAACACAGTGGTGACGAGGTGGAATAGTTTGGGGGATAATATCCTGATGATCCCTGTAATTGTCGATGAAAAAAATGTAACCCACAGCTTCGATTTAAACACAAGAAGACTTAAATGAAGAATATTTTGCGCGGAGAGAGTAACAAACTGTTTCTGTAAATGTGTGCTATTTCTGGAGAGGTTAAGAGACTGGCTTTGACTTCTATATTAGATTATGGTCCAGTGACCATAATGTCTTTAAGCCACAAGAAAACAAGTTGGCTTAATATTGGCTCCCTGGACATGGAGTGTTTGTTTATTAGGCATAGTGTTGCATTTTAACTGAGAGCAATGATAGGTTAATTTCATTTCCAGTGTCTTGAAAATATCTAAAACGTTCATCTCCCTGCTAGCATTAAAAATCAAGAAGCATTGACTTCCATTTCTGACAACATTTATATTAGCTTTATTTTCACTTTACAGGTTCTCACATGTTTGATAAAACATGACAGATCCTAAGAAAACTGAAAATTGCTTAGAAACAATGTTTAGTCCTCTTTTATTGTGCTATAAACTATTAGTTTGCAAATGTTTTTGTCATTTGATGCAGACAGTTATAGCTCTTAATTTTACATGTGAATATATCAATATATCTTCAAAGGTCTTAAATTAGTAATATACTCTAACATTGAAATTGTTAATATGTAATAGAATTGAATTTTCACAATAATATAAAAAGTCTGCCTATTTGTTTATGGAACATGATAAGAAAGGAAAGTGTCCTTTGGGGAATTATTGATGATGATGATCCTCCTCCTATGGTAGCGTCCGTATGTACAGGATGTGAATGTTTAGAGCCTTGAGTGTTTATGACCTCAGAAAGAAAACAGAAAATAGGGATCAGGAAGATGTTCCATATTCAGTGATTTAACCTGAATTCTTAGGGTCTTCAGTATATCCCTTACAGAGTCACAGAATGGGAAGACAATTTTATTGAAGTCTTTTTTTTTTAATTTTTTTTTAATTTTTATTTATTTACGATAGTCACAGAGAGAGAGAGAGAGGCAGAAACACAGGCAGAGGGAGAAGCAGGCTCCATGTACCGGGAGCCTGACGTGGGATTCGATCCCAGGTCTCCAGGATCGCGCCCTGGGCCAAAGGCAGGCGCTAAACCACTGCGCCACCCAGGGATCCCAATTTTATTGAAGTCTTAAGGACATATAACAAAATGAGATCTAATTTAACAATTATGGCTAATTAGATCTGGCAATATAGAAAATGAGTTATTCTTGGTCAGAATCTTCCTATTTACAGGTAAACTGAATTTGCCCAAAAAACGTCCATGGAACAGACTCAGCAAAAGCCTCACAGTAGGTCTGGTTCCTTGTGACTTCCGGCTCCCATAATTGCTGTTGCTCTGCTGCAGCACCTGCTGAGAGGGAGAATGGTGGCTCACTAGACCTTCACCACTTTGCCCCCTCCTTGCGTCCTTGCTGACCCAGAAGAAATGTAGAGAGTTGTATGGTGTATCAGTGCTTTTTGTTTTTGTTCTCGTTTGTAATCACGAGTGTGTACCATCCTGCAAGGAATAATTAATACAGTGCCTATTGTGTCTCGTATCTATACCATCTTGGTCAACATCCAATTGCCAAACTTTTTCAGTCTTCATATTCTCCAATAGCACGTGATCACTCTTCTCTTTCCCTCCATCCAAACCCTTCTATTTTGTCTACTGAAATTTGTGTTCCAGGACCAACAGATTCTATTACTCTCTCAGCCTCTTTACTAAACATCCCTCACAGATTCTTGCTACCACCATATTTGACAGATCCCTGACAGTATGATTCCCAAGGCTTTCTTTTAAGTACAGATGACCCATTTTTCCTCACTCCTCTATCATATAACCTTGCTACAGCCCTAAATTCTGCAAGTCCAACTCTTGGATGTGACCTCATAGATAATGTGCTTCCCTACCTTGTCTCTTCATTTGCGCTTCAGGATTCCGACGCCAATATCTCTTTTGACCTTCTTGTGAGGTTCAAATGCTCTTAGTTTATAGAATAAAACAGTTTTCCTGAATCTCTGGGGTACTTATTATTTTTTAATATATGTGAACAAATCATAGGTGAATATGGGATCCATATAATGCCCATGGTGGCAGGAGTTCTCAAACAACTCCTTACAGAGATTTCCATCTACTGTGCCAATAGGATTAGAAAGCATATTTACACTTCTAATAAAATTAATGCACTAAATTTCTGCTAAGAAAAAGATGAAATAAAATTCCTTCCTCACAAAAGTGAATAATGTGTATTAATAAGCTTATTATAGTTGATAATTTTTTGAAATAGGAACCAGATGTTCTATCAATTAAGGTTGGAACCATAATTAGAAAATGATGAGACTGACCTGATTTTTTGACTGCCAGCATTGTGCCTTACCAGTTTTACATCTCTGTCTATCAAAATTGTTCTTAGTTTGGGTTATCCCAAGAGAGAACATTAATAGAAAGATTTATTGCAAGCAGTTTATTTAGGATGTGATTTCCAGGAAGCATGATTAGGGTGTAAGACCTTAAGACAGAAGATAAAGGAAAGCCAATCAAGGGTATGTTGGTATATGGGTTACCACATAGCCCATGGGAGATCCTCTGAGGACTGTAGACACATCTCAACAAAAAATATCTGGAATGTTTGTCCATCAGTTTTCATTCCTTGCAAGTTAATAATTGCCTGTGATGTATTCATTCCCTTGAGCATGCAGCGTGAGCCAACCACCACTACCTCCAACTCTCTATAGCCTCAGAACTTGCGGAAGCAGAGAAAACTGGGAAACTACTTGTGTATAAGGGAACTGTCTATAAATAAACTCTAGGTTAAAATGAGAAGGTGTGACTAGAGCATTGATAGTTTCTGTTATTTTAAGCTATGTGATGGTAAGAAAAAAAATTCACAATATCTAATGACTTCTTTTTTTTAAAAAAAATATTTATTTACTCATGAGAGACACAGAGAGAGAGAGAGAGAGAGGCAGAGACATAGGCAGAGGGAGAAGCAGGCGCCGTGCAGGGAGCCTGATGTGGGACTCGATCCCGGTACCCGTAGGATCACACCCTGAGCCAAAGGCAGACACCCAATCGCTGAGCTACTCAGATGTCCCTCTAATAACTTACTTCTAAAACTTCTAAATATATCTAAAACAGATTTGCATGAGACTCTGCTTTGCACAGTTAATAAGAGATCCAGACTAACAGAAGAGCTACCACCTTGTAGCTTCATTTCCTAGAGCTCATGGTCTTCTCGACTACATAGTTTTGACAGAGAAGCTAGAAAATTGGGTAGAAAAGTTTTACCATCTCAGCTGTGAAAGTGGCACACCTCATCCCATCCAAGAACTATCTAGAACTAGTTACATATGCATTTACTTCCAGAAGGTTGGGATTGTTGAGAATCAACGTCATACCCAGTAAACATTACTGTCTATTATATTTCATCATTCTGATCATTAATAGAAATAGCAGTAGTAGCATTACTAGTAATGATAGTAGTTATAATAATACATAGTCATAACTGTAGTCATTGTAATTTTTGATTTTAAGATTTTATTTATTTGAGAGAGAGTAGGAGAGAAAGAGCACACATCAGGGAGGAACAGAAGAGGTGGGAGAAGCAGACTCCCCTGCTGAGCATGGAGCCTGACTCAGTGCTCCATCCCAGGAACAGTAAAGCAGGATCATACCTGAGTCAAAGGCAGCCACTTAACCAGCTGAGCCACCCAGGCATCCCAGTAATTTTGGAAGTTATAGGAAATCTGCACAAAAGGGAATTGAGACACCTGACATCTTTCCAAAAAGATATCATCTCAGTAAATGTGTAAGTGTTTAACATTAAGGAGAAAAAAAGTTATCACCCAAACTACATCCAATCAGGACGCTTTGAGTGTAAAATGGAGGAGAAATCTTATCTCAAAACAATTTAAGCACTACTCCCAGGACTGAAAAATCCAGAGTTAATTAAATAGCAGGATTGTTTGGTGCAGGACTACAAATATGGTCACTTCATCCTAATGTCTGGTTCTGTCATTTGCATGGCATCCTCAAATAAACAGACAGGTTCTTTCCCATGATGGAATCGGTAGTGAGAGGGTATGGGAAGGGTGGGTTCAAATTACAGATGTGGGAGAGGTAAGAAGACACCAAGATCATGTCTTGACCATTAAAATGTCTGGGACCATTCTAAGATAATGCTTGCTTGCAGGGGCTATAAGCTTCTTGCTTTGCCTCTTCCCCTCTTGCTTTGCCTCTTGCCCTCTTGCTCTTTGCATAAATTAACATTTATATTTGTTCATAAATTTAGCACTTGAACTCTCTCTGGGAGTTCTGCACTACTTGCAGAACTATCCAGAGAAGACCTCACCATAAATCATCCTGCAAATTTTAGCAAATAGCTCTTCTTATGCTATCAAGAGGGTAGAGTGGTTAGAATTAGATAGTAATTTAGGGTGCTTATAATAAGTATTATAGTTCACTAATCTGTTTTGCCTTAGGATCTCAGAAAATTGCTCTTTTAAGAAAGCCTGCATACTTTGGGTTCAAATTCAGTTAGAAAAAGTGAGGATTCCTTCCCTCATGCCTCAGAGAAGATCTCATTGATCCTTTTTTTTTTTTTTAATTTTATTCATTTATTCATGAGAGAGAGAGAGAGAGAGAGAGAGAGAGGCAGAGACACAGGCAGAGGGAGAAGCAGGCTCCATGCAGGGAGCCTGACATGGGATTCTATCTTGGGTCTCCAGGATCACAACCTGGGCTGCAGGCAGCACCAAACTGCTGCGCCACCAGGGCTGCCCGGTCTCATTGATCCTAATTGAGTCATGTACCCAGCCCCCATAAAATGCCATGCTTTTTTTACTAACTTCACGTCTGGTCTGGAGGGTAAAGCTCCTACAGAACAAATGATAGGAGATGTAGAGAATGAGTAGTTTTTCCCAGTGGGAAATCTAGTGGCAAAAATAATTAATTAAAAAAATAGATTCCATCTCATAAACTTATACTATGAACTAGGAAGTGAGGGAGGCAATTGAGGTTCTTGTTAGGCTGGAAGTCACAGAACTAAAAGTAAGTGTATCATTTGGCTAGTCCACCAAGTGTTTTCTTGGGCACAAGAAAAAAATAGAAAAAGACAAGAAGGTGAGATGACAATAGGGCTATTTCTCCCCTTTATCTTCAAAGGTTCCCTTGAGGCTTGTTCCACAGCTTTTGCCTTACTGTTGACTTTTGGCAACTTTCATCTTGCTATTAGGAAGTATGCCTCATTGTTTGAAGAAAGAATACACACAATTTTGCACTTTTCCATATCTGTTTGAAAACCTTCCTAACATTTATATTTGGCATTACTAGCATAATTGAATCATTACTTACATCTATCGAGGTCATTTCTTCAGGACATTCTGTATCTAGCTTTCCAGGATCTTCAACAAAAAGGAGCATCACATGATTATTTTAAATAAACTTCAAAGTACAGTTATAGTGATAATTTTGAGTTGTTCATAAATTTAGCTATGTAATTTTTGTCCATTTCAAGTATTGCTCTAAGTCATGATGCCAACCTTCACATCTTCCTCTTAATTATATTTTCTAATAATAATATTCATACATTTTTAATGTTCTCTAGGTTTTAGTCAAGGGCAGTTTTGTTTTTTAAGGCTTCATATATTCAAAAGCTATCAGTGTCACCAAAACTATGCCCACTCAATCTTTAATCCACTCTTCTATGTCAGATAATTTTTTATGATTTTACAGTTGGTTGCTTTTATTTTATCCCACCTTGAAAGATGAATTCAGTCCTGAAATGGTTACATATGTCCTTAGCTAATATTCTTAGTCATGGTGCCTTCAGCTCTCTCATTTCTGGACCTAGGGGTTTTGTGCAATTCCCATGATATTCCTTGGTCAATTTCTAGCCTTTGAGTGTAGTGACTACAAATGATCAGAGAACATGAATGAAGTTTTAACAGATTATTATCTCGTGTAGAACTCTTTCCAGAGCTAATAGAATAAACCTAATTGCATGCCTAGTAACTAGTAACAATCATAAGTAGGCAAATTTCAAACTCTGGTTTTAATCTAATTTATAATTATTTGTGTTTTGGTATCAATTTAAACCTCTTGTTCCTAATTATGTAAAGTTATTAAGATTAATAATTTTTCTTCATAGATGATCTTTGATAAACATGCCTTTTATTTTTCTCTTCTGATGGATGCCATTAAAGGAAGACATTTATAGGGAACCCTTCAGAAGGAGGGAAGATGGGTCTGTTGCAGAGATAGAATCAACAGGAACCCACTGGATTTGGTTTGGGTATATAGCATTAAAATGATGGTAATTAATGATGGTAATTCTAAAAATCTGTTAGTCATTGCATGCTCTTTTCTGAGGAATTTTGAACTGGTCTTTTATACCTACTTTAGTCCTCTCAAATTCCGCCATCCATCACCTACCTTGGATCCAGTGGATGAAGCACTTTTTATATAATTATCTGGTCTCTTCAGTTGTATTAATTATATTATTTAAGCAAAAAAAATTCTGGAAATATTTTTAATGAAATTCAGCATAAAAATTATTATTAAGCAAAAGAATGATGCATTCTGATTGATATCTGAAATATTCTGATTTCATGTCATAATCAGAGATTAGAGTAAAAATATCTAATTAACTTTTGACAGTAATGAGGTATAACCAATCGTTTTCGAAGATATAAAAAGGAAAAGTAAACTTTGTCTCCTTTAGAAATCATTCTGTTGTCCAAAGATTTTTTTTTTTTTTTTTTTTTTTTTTTTAGTTTTGAGTTAAACCTCTTTATCAGATTCACTTAAATTTGCTTGGACAAAATGACAACAATAAAAGAGAAGACATTTAAAACCCTGGATTTAACTCATTTCTAGATAGTTTATATTTATAATCAGATATATTTCTTACGTGATTTCTTCTCATTTTTTTCACCACGCAGTGCGCCTACTTAGATGATACGTCTGCTTTTGGGACAGATTATAGTGAGAGGAATATTTCAGAGTTGAAATGAATCATGTCAGACATTTAGCCATGGAAGTAACCAAAGGAGACAGAAATGCATATTGCCAAGAAGAGGAGAAATGATCACCTTTAAAATGGGATTTGGAAAGAAATTAGGGTTTGATGAGGCAGAGAAATTCCTAAAGGCTGGTGCAGATGACAGAGTCTGAGAAAATCGTTTAATAAAGAAAATTAGTGAAGAAGAAAAGAGATGTTTTCACATATGATACAGACATTTGTCTGAAAGTTAATCAATGTGTTATAAAATAATTATGCCAGCTACAAATTGTATTTTTATTTATTTATTTATTTATTTATTTTTTTTTTACAAATTGTATTTTTAATTTAAAATGGATGGGGTTCTTTACGAAGTACTTTAAGAAATAGTTTTCCTTAAAAATTTAAAACTGCTTTTAAGTCAGGATACTGTGACCATTTAAATGAATCAATTCGTTATTAAAAAGAAGAAAAGGGGATCCCTGGGTGGCGCAGCGGTTTGGCGCCTGCCTTTGGCCCAGGGCACGATCCTGGAGACCCAGGATCGAATCCCACGTCGGGCTCCTGGTGCATGGAGCCTGCTTCTCCCTCTGCCTGTGTCTCTGCCTCTCTCTCTCTCTCTCTGTGACTATCATAAATAAATTAAAAAAATATATTAAAAAAAAGAAGAAATGAGTAAGATGAGATCAACTAACCTCTCACCACAGAATGAAAAAGGTAACATTTACCAACACATGATACACTTGCTGATTCATAATACACCCCCCCGCACATTATAAATACTCTAAGATATACACACACACACCCACATATGTATTTGACAGTATTTTTAAAATTCTTAAACAAGGAACGTGTTCTAACCTGAGATTCTACAACACAGTGAAAATTAATGAAATCTGTACTCTTCTAGGAGATGTTCCCTGTGGAATTACTCTATAGCAATTCTATTACTATAGAAGGAGGATGAATAAACAGAGATTACATAAATTATATCTCTAGTGTTTCATTTGAATTCCTTTTCACTAAGGAATTAGTGAAAGCCTTGGTTTAAATGGCTGTTGAAGTGACCACAACGGTCTGGTATATCTTTCTTCCTTATCATGGCTCTATCTACCATAGGAGTCACGTCTCTGAAATATACGGACTTGCTTTTACAAATCCTGTTAACTTTCTAGCATCAGATATGATATTAGAATTGCAAAGAGAATCCAATCTTATTGGCCGTAATTTTTTTTAAGGATACAGAAGCTTTCTGAAATAATTTGAATCATCATCAGCATGCCTACTAGCCATCATGCTATATCTTTTCCTGTTTCTTTAATCCAGGCAGTTTGATAATTTCTATGAGGGCTGCTCAATTCACACCTGTCTTGAGTATTTCTTGCAGTTGTTGCTCTGAGCTGGCCTTTGCAAGTGTCCACTATTTTAAGGTAGATAAGACATGTTTCCCCTACCTGTAAATATGCCCTTTCCTCTGATAATCTTTGAACTTTAAGGATTTCCACAATCAAAACTTGCTGCAATGGTTGAGTTAAAAACTAAAGTCCATAGGGGAAAAAAAAATCTGACTCTCTAGTGCTCTATCTATGGTGTAGCTATTGCTCATAAGTTCCTTAACTTTATGGCCAAGTTCATCACAACATAAACCATCTAAGACTTTTAGCCTCTGAGGCCCTTTAATTGCAGGAGGTTAAAATAATTTGTATTCATTTTTTGACCTTCAGTCATCAAGAAAAGTTTAAATTATGTTCAGTATTCCCTGGCTAAAAAAGCAAGAAACTAGATGGAACATGTTATTTAAATATCCATTAAAAACAGCCATAAACTTTAAAGTTAGTATTTAAAGGCATAAGTTCAGTTTTCTAGAAAATCCATCTATGTGAAAGAAACTTTATTAAAGGAAACCTTTCATTTTCCAATGATAGAGGATAAATAAACTGCCAGTATAGTTATTTTCACTTCCTTAAACAAAATCATATTTTGTGTCTGTTTGGCTGAAGATAAGAGCACCCCATAGAGAAAGCCTGAGAACATGTAATTAACTCATTGATATTAACTGTTAAGATTTGCATTACAGTCTTTCCATCATATTCATGTAGACTCTATTTTTCATTGCTAACAAGAGTAATAAAAAATATTTCCATGTGTTTATGAAATTTGTTAAATTTGCCATTAGAAGCTATGTGGGATTTAAGAAGATCATAAAGTATAACTGACATAAAGAAACATATTTAGGTTAGATGTAGCAACTTTTAATCAGAACCAACACAACTGAGTAATATATTATTATAAAAACTGTCAGCAGCAATAACAGTGAACAGAAAAATAGAAAAAAAACCCATGAACTTCAATATGTGAAAACTAAGTCATAGAAGGAATTAACATCCATTGTGATTAAATAGACTATAATCAATCATTGAAAAAAATTAAAGAGAAAATCAATTAACAATCTAATTAAAAATCATCTAATGCCCTCAGTTATTCTGTTGAAATAAGATCATCATTTTAGTTCCTTAGAACTTAGACTAATTATTCAATTAAAATTTCAGTGAAACATCGACCTTATAAAACCTCCATTCTAGGCATTTAAATGTAGACTATTAAATATTCTTAATGAACACACAGCCCATCTGGCAAAAGCATTGGCATCCCTTTGATCATTTTAGGATATCTCTCACCTTTTCTGTCTTTAAATTAAATACCACCCCCTTTCCAGGCGGATCAGCTTTTTAATAAAATAAGGTCAAATTGTAACTTTGTGATCTTTTTATTAGCTTCTTTTCAAATGCTAGAGCTTTGGACTCCTGCCATTTTCTTATACTTGAGCTAAGATTTTTTTTCTGCTGTGTCTAGACCTTTTTTAATCATTCTCTTCCATGTGGTCATGAAATTAGGCTCTATAAAACAGAATAATTACATTTTTTAACCAATTGTCACTGTCTCAACTAAGAAGAATCAAGGTATATTTGATTCGGTAATTTAAAATATACTCTAGATCAATGTACTATAATATCTTACCCATACACATGAATCATAGGCAAAAATGATTTAAACTTTCTAATCCAAACCATTACATTAAAAATTTTAACTGAAACACAGTCACATTTCTTGATCACTTATGAACTAGTCCCATGTTTTCAAAATACACATGTGTGTTTGTACATGAGTGTATAGCCGCTCCTATGAACTATTTTAACCTCTCACCCACATGCTTTAAATATAAAGACTATAAGAGTTTCACTATTTGTAAAGAGAAAATCACTCTAAGTGTGTGATTTCTAGGTCTCCATCCACATTAGATCTCTAATGATTGATTTTTTTTAATGATTGATTTGATTTGTTTCTGCATCCACTGTTTTGTTTGTTTTAACTTAAAGGCTTATTTAAAAAAAAAGGAGGGGGGGCTTATTTTTGCCTTACCTCAATTCAGCCCCTTTTCTTTTCAGAATTAATTAATTTATATTTATTTATTTCAGTATAGTTGACACACATTGTTACATTAGTTTCAAGTGTACAACATAGTGATGCAACATCTCTGTATGTTATGCTATGTTCATCTCTTTTCACTTAAAAAATTAGCTGCTCTCTCCAAAAATATTAGTGAGCAATGTAGATTTTCCTGTATAATTCAGAAGGGAAGTAGGGGAGGATTTTCCATCAAACCACCAAGGGCAAACAAATAACCATTCTCAAAATACACCATTTTTACAGACTCTCTTATTCCTATAAGGCACAGGCAGGGATCTTTTCCAGCTCCTCCACCTCTCATTGTCTTGGTTCTCAGGCTCCAGATTTCTTTTAATTTTTTATTTTCACCTCTACACCAGTCTTGGGATATTTTCTATGTTATGCAGAACCATTTCAGCCTTGTCCTGGTTTCAGCCTCTAACCTTACAAATCTATGCCCATCCTTTAAGGGGGGTGGTGCAGAGTGTCTGAATGGTAGGAAAAATGGGAAGGTGGTAAATTATAAAAAATGAACAAAAGTTACATGAATATTAATAGTATACTTTAATTATGCACCAAAAAGGAGAGAGGAAAGAAGGAAGTAGAGAGAAAAGGAGGGAAAGGGGAAGAGAGAGTAAGAACTGAGCTTATTTCTAGTATTTCTATCTTTGCTGGAAATATTAAATGCCACAAATGCTCAAATACATTTGATGTATTCAATCTTATACATATTTTTGAATTATTTATGGTTTCACAATTTTTCACATTTTCTACTTCTACTAAATCCTGCCATTTTCTGATACTTCTCATCAGTTCATTTGTGTTAAGGAGCACAAGATTTTATCTACTAGACAATCTTTTAGTTTCCCTTTCTATCCAAATGATATTCAGATGGGCACCACTTGTAGGAGGAAGTAAAAGAGACAAATACAGCAAAATATCATGAGTATGTTTTCACTAATGGAAAGATATAATTAACTAAATATATTTAAAAAAATTTTGTTGAATTGTTCCTGCATTCCAGCCATTCATTTAAAGGTCCTAATAGAAAAAAAAAAAAAACATATATATATACAAGCAATGCATATATGTGTATATGTATATATATATTTAAATACATATACCAATATATATGTGTGTATGTATATATTTTTTTCTATTAGGACTTTTAAATGAATGTCTGGAATGTAGGAACAATCCAATATATCTTCTATGTATGTATGTATGTATTTATTTTTAAAGATTTTATTTTATTTTATTTACTTTTTTTAAAAGCCATATTTATTTATTTATTTATTTATTTATTTATTTATTTATAATTTTTATTTATTTATGATAGTCACACAGAGAGAGAGAGAGGCAGAGACACAGGCAGAGGGAGAAGCAGGCTCTATGCACCGGGAACCCGACGTGGGATTCGATCCCGGGTCTCCAGGATCGTGCCCTGGGCCAAAGGCAGGCGCCAAATCGCTGCGCCACCCAGGGATCCCAGATTTTATTTTATTTTTTTTATTGGAGTTCAATTTGCCAACATATAGCATAACACTCAGTGCTCAACCCATCAAATGCCCCCCTCAGGGCCCGTCACCCAGTCACCCCCACCCCCCACCCACCTCCCTTTCCACTACCCCTTGTTCGTTTCCCAGAGTTAGGAGTCTCTCATGTTCTGTCTCCCTCTCTGATACTCCCCACTCATTTTCTCTCCTTTCCCCCTTTTTCCCTTTCACTATTTTTTTATATTCCTCAGATGAATGAGACCATATAATGTTTGTCCTTCTTGGATTGACTTATTTCACTCAGCATAATACCCTCCAGTTCCATCCACGTTGAAGCCAATGGTGGGTATTTGTCATTTCTAATGGCTGAGTAATATTCCATTGTATACATAGACCACATCTTCTTTATCCACTCATCTTTCGATGGACACCGAGGCTCCTTCCACAGTTTGGTTATTGTGGACATTGCTGCTAGAAACATCGGGGTGCAGGTGTCCCGGTGTTTCACTGCAACTGTATCTTTGAGGTAAATCCCCAGCAGTGCAATTGCTGGGTAGTAAGGCAGATCTATTTTTACCTCTTTGAGGAACCTCCACACAGTTTTCCAGAGTGGCTGCACCAGTTCACATTCCCACCAACAGTGCAAGAGGGTTCCCCTTTCTCCACATCCTCTCCAACATTTGTTGTTTCCTGTCTTGTTAATTTTCCCCATTCTCACTGGTGTGAGGTGGTATCTCATTGTGGTTTTGATTTGTATTTTCTTGGCCTTTTATAATTTTTAATTAAATAATTGTTTAGCTTGTTACTTTTTTATGTTTGGTTATCTTGGAAATATTTTTTCCAAGCAAATTTTCAGTTACCCTGCTGGTGCCATTTTCCCCCATTGTAATGTTGTTCACTCTAATTTTGATTCATTGGCTTCCGCTATTTATCTTACTTCTCCCTCCACTCTCAAGTTCTTTGGTTGTAAATAAATCATTTTCATTACTGATTTAAATATCCCTGCCTCCTTTTCCTATTATTTTTTGTTGCAATAGCAACAAAACAACAAAAACAATAACAGATCCTTTTTAAATATGCTTGTAGACTACCCAGGTGCATTAGGATGCAGTTCTAACCTAGCAAGTGAATGGATAGCACCACAATGCTCAGGAATAAACAACTGCTTAAATATTTAACTGGAGGGTGAGTTTTGAGTGGACTTGATTTGTCATTTCCGAGCCGGCTCATTTACTTGTTGATTAAGACCACTCACAGCCTTCTGCTTCAGAACCTAGTAATAGTTGAATGGACTCTCCATCAGTCTGGGTGTGGTTTAAAAACCCTGATGTGTTGGTTGCAGAATATCCTAGCCTATTCTGATGATACAGGTAAAATCCAATCATTATACATTTTAATTGACTGAGAAAAATAAAGGAATAATACACTTTTCATTCTCTATTCAGTTAAACAACAGTATAATGGGAAAAAGAAGTTGTTTTTTTTCATCTTGACCATATTCCTTCACTAGCATCCCCAAACCTGACTACCAAAATTTCATGAGTCCTAAATGACACAATTTTCTCATCTACTGTGAAAATATTTTATTTAATGCTATGTTTTAGTCCCTCCCTTACTTTATATATATACCTATATGCATACATAATATGTATATGTAAATATATAGTATTTGTACACAACTTTTATATATATATTATATATATATATAATATATATATAAAGTATTCCCATTCTCTCATCATTTCCCTTTATGCCTTCTTCCATTTTGTGAGAGTCCCTTCACTTTTCTCTTCCATAATGTTAATTATCACCTTCATATGATGATACCCTCATACACATTTCTAGCTGAAATAATCTTTCATATTTTCCAAACCTCTACCTTGAAGTCATGTTTTAGTAACCCTAAATGAATGCTCAATTAACTATTTGGCTAGATAACACAAGGACTGAATGGGTAAGATTAATCTATCATTATGGGGTTATCCCTCTGCTTCTTTGCTGCCCACTGACAACAGAATACGTTTCACCCTGCATGATTCATCAGCACTACACAGTTCCCTTGTACTTAATACCCTCATTCCCTTGTACATAATACACTGTATTTAATACAGTTCCACTGTACTTAATGCCCGACAGTTCTGTTTGGAAGTTCTTCGTGCAGCTAAACTAAAATCTGCCAAAATATTCTAATTTGTCTCTTGATCCACAGGAAGGATTCATCTCCTCCTGATGTGATAAACTTTCAAGTATTGGGAGAAGATCTTGGCTTCTGCACTTCAAGGGACAGAATATGTAGCTCTTCTTCTAGTTCTGATATATGCCTATTCTGGCTTTTGTCATCTCACATGTTTACCCATTTCACGGTTTGGGTCCTGCAGTGTAAAGCTAACTACGCCTCCTTAAGTGACAATTAAATAGTCTATATTGGGGGACAGGGGGTTAGTGGAAACCAAAAAACACTATTATTCCTTTCAGGGGAATTTAGAGGGGATGTATAATAGAATGATTCGGGACAATACGAAATAGCAAAGAAGTGGCTGTAATTAATTTAGCACAAGCTTGGAAAGACAATCCACATCAGACTAAAAATGAAAAGAAATGAGTGAAGGCATAGCACGGTACTGTTAGTCTCCATTATTTTCTACAGACACTCTTGAAAACACAGTCACCGACAGAGTCTACTAGAAAAAATCATTTATATTCACATAAATTAATTTCAACTAGTACACTATGAAACCTCCGGCTATTCTAAGTGATACACTTTCTAGTTTCTAAAACAAAGAATTATTTTCTCAAGACTATGATGTAAACTCCCTTAGAAAACTGCTACTTTTGGCAAAATTTTGTTGGGAAAAAAAAAGGTGTCTCTTAAGAAATAATTTTAGTAGTTTCTGAGACGCACAATCTGCATCACAAACTGAATCAGAATTTTGCACCTCTTTCCAACCACTGTCAATTGTCTCAGCATCAAGTGAGTGTAAGAGATTCTTCCAAAAGGGGCAAGGTAATTACATGCATATTCATTCAAATATACTTACAATGACCTGTTCTGCACTGGTCTCCGAAGAAGTTTTCAGAGTAGGGACTTTAAAAGAGAGTGACTTTCACTTATAGAAGTGGACATTGTATGGATAACATGAAGATAATGAACTGAATAACATCTGTAATGTAGGACTGAATCGATCTTAATCTATGCCTACGCAAAAAAGCTATCCAGGATTGGGAAAAACAATTTAGAATGAATACAAAGTAAAAAAAAAAAATATGGATTGAGTTTTTTTGTTAGCAAGTTGAATTGGAGCCTTTTAGGATTATTTCTAGAACATATGCGTGTAGACTGAAATAGCATCAATTTAATTGGCAGCCAATTCACTGCTTTCCATTAGACAGATATCCAAGTCATGAATTGCAATGAGAATTTATGCAGAGCCAGTAATATCTGATCTAAAAAGCTATAGTAAGAAAAGTATAAATTTTACCCACAAAAGAGAAATAGTTTGTCATAACTATTGATTATTCACACTTCCTTAACTACTAAGAAGGTAGCCTTCTACTAGTTGATCATAATAAGTTCTTATTTTTTTATAGACCGTTTTTTTCCTCTGCCAATTACATAGTTATTGATTGATATAAGATGGTACTAATATTTTCTTAGGTTTTATTACTTAGTGCATCAAATATTTACTAAAAATATGAACTAGTGTAGAAAGTTTTGCTCAAATATGAAATAACAATTTAAAAATATAAGAGATCAAATGCAACTTTTGGTCCAGAAGTAGACTACAAATAACTAGGCACTGATGACCAATTTCTTCAGATACTAAATCTTCACCCATTCTTTAGCCTCCGTCTGGACTTTTAAATAATGATCCACTGATACAACATCTTCTTTTTACAGCAATGCTCTACTTCCTTAATTTGGATAACTCTATAAAGAGTATTGATATCTTTTCAGTTGAGACACTTCTATTTCTCAGATTTTTTTTGACTATCTCGTGTTCTTTCTCTTTGTTTATGACAATTAACATGAAACTAAAAAGATATCTATCACAAAAGAAGAAAGATACTGATAAGTTTTTGATTGGCGCCATATCAAATAGGGGGATCTGGGGATACTTGAAGAAATCATTCGGGAACAAATGTTGGAAAATTGACTTTTGGTTCAATATCTTCTCATTTATACCTCAATTTTATTTGAATCTTCTTTTAAAATATCTAGCTATCCCCATAGTTCTTGCACATTTAGACATTCTTGAATGGCTATGAGTATCCACTGGTTTTCGTTACTTTGTTATGAGACAAATCTTTCTTTCTACTACATAGCTCAATCTTTTTGTGTTTTCTTTAGGAAGTTTATTCATTTCTGTGAATGACTCATGAGTAGCAATATTGCTAAAGTCTCTTAGTTTTACAAGTGCAAATGATAGCGGCCTGTTTTTTTACAGGAGTAATCACATGGTTTGGCAAATAAAGCTGTGCTGGCTCCTTTCCGATCTTTATCTCTTATTTCTTTATATTCTTGTATTGCAAAGGATAAGATAACCAGTGCATGTTGAACAGAAGTTATTTCATTATGCCCCTTTTTGACCTTTACTGTACCATCCACAAGATTTTCAGTAGATACCATTTATGAAGTTTAGCGAATTCTATTTTTTATTATAGCTGACACATAATGTTACGTTAGTTTCAAGTACACAACAGTGACTCAAAATCTCTATATGTTATGTTATGCTCACCACAAGTGTTAAGTACCATCTGTCACCATATAATGCTATTACTGTGCCTTTTACTCCTGTGATATTCTTTCCGTACTGGAAGCCCACACCTCCCACTCCCCACCCATTTTGCCCATCCTTCCACACCTCTTCCCTCTGGTAACCATCAGGTTCTTCTTCGTATTTACAGGTCTGATTCTGATTTTGTTTGTTTATTCAATCTGTTTTGTTTTTTAGGTTGCCATATGAGTGAAATCATATGGTATTTGTCTTTCTCAGTCTGACTTAGCAATTTCTATTCTTCCCTCCTCAAGTTTTGTAATGTTGAATGCTTTATAAAATATATATTGTGTTCTCCTTTTAATTGTTACCTCTATGAACTTGATTTGCAGTGCACATATGATCATTGCACTCCACCCTTTGACCTGGGCTTTTTGTTCTCATGTATATAAATAAGAAAAGTTTTTCATTTTCTTTTGTTTTTACTAGATTTCTAAAAATACAGAATTCTAGGCCAAATTAACACATAGACAATTAGAATGGCTTTTTCTTTTCCTCCATTCTCTGAGAAGCAATCAAGGTGATTACAAAGTGGTAGAATAGATTGATTCAGAATACAGCTCTGAAACCCTCTATTTGAGTTCAAATCCTGGTTCTGTTTTATAGCTATATGACTGGGTAGATTACTTAATTTCTTTGGAGTGCAGTTTCATCATCTGTAAAATTAGGATAATAAAAGTTTCAATCTCAGTGGGTATTGCAATGACTCAAAGAATGTATGTAAAGTACTTAGAAGAGTGCCCAGCACATGGTATGCACTCAATACATTTTAGCTAACTATAAAACAAATGTTAGTCAACATACTGCAAGAAGATTATAAACAAAAGGCAAATCAGTGTGCAGTGAGGGTACAAGGTTTAAATTCTTTGTAGATACATTATTTTAAAAAGTTGTATCACAGTGAAATAAGAAGTGAGAAGTGAGTGTTGAAAAGTTCCCACTAAGGATAAGAATGGGCTATTACCACTACTGGTAGCCTAAAAAGTGGATGCCAGAAACAACTCATTAATGGAGCTCAGGTATGTGAGGAACAAATATATAAATTGATCCATACGTAGGAGGAATGGACAGTCCATGAAGGTATGTATGTGTGTATATATATATATTTTTTTATTTTAAATGGGAAGCATTGATCATAAATGATGCTTATAAAAAACTTTTAGACTGAAAGATGGAAAGTATAGGACAGAGCATGGGTAAGGCAAGGACTCTGAAAAGGTGGCTGGCCATGTGATTTAGAGAAAAAGGACAGTAATGTATTTCTTTTTAAGTAATCTCTACACTTAGCATGTAGCTCAAACTCACAACCCTGAGATCAAGAGTCACATGCTATACCAACTGAGCCAGCCACGTGCCCCTAAGAGAATAACTTAAAAACAGCAAGGTAAGGGAATAAAATGATTAAGGGAAATTAAAGAAGCTTACAGATTTGGTGGCAGAAATTTTATTTACCCCATCCTACTGAGGTCTCTTCTTTTTAAAATTATGAAGTATCAGATAAGATCAATTTTCAAGGGTGGGGGCAGGGATGGAGACCTATGGGTTTGATGAAAATGAAGATACATGGAATAGACTTTTTAAACACCAACTTAATTTATATTTTTTTCTTTCTGTCAAAATTCATTTACCTTTACATGGTTCCACTGGAAGCTTGGAACTTGCAACAACTGTTTATTAAGTATGTTTTGAAAACGGAAGTTCACATTCACTTATGGCACCAGGCATACAGTAGAGACATATAAGATGCCACATTAAAATAACATATCAGGTGTGATTGTTTTAAAGAATTAATCTTATAATGCTCATTAAAGCTGAGCATATGGCTTCAAACTCTTCATTTCTTCTAAGACAACCACTTTTTTACCTTTAAATCTAGAGCTAATGGTTAATGATAAGACAACAGGTTAATTAGATTGATCAGTTGCAGCTCAGCCAGCAAAACAGAATCCATGATAGATACTTTAAACAGGGAATGTAATACACAATTGCTTTATAAGCAGATAAGGGACAGTGAAGGCAACCCAGAGATTAGCAGGAAGCCACTTTCCTTCAGGTGTTGAAAACAAAGGCGGGGGTCAGTATTAACAGAGCCCAGCCATTGGGACTGCCAAGTAAAACGTGGGAACACATCAGATAGGGGTATTGAATCAGACGAGAAGGCACCGGTGCCGATAAAGATGCTGCCTGACACATGGAGAGCCAGGAAGAAATACTCTAGCCTTTGCCTCTTCCTTCTTTCCAATCTCTACCAGTGTCCCCAGACTACCAAAACCAGCCCAAGGTAGCTGGCTGGAGACCCTGGAAAGACTAGTTTCTTGGAATACAGAGGCCAACAGAGAAAAGAGCCAAGAGTGAATCCAACAGCAAATAGGCAAATGGCCAATACAATAGGAAGGTACTGTTACGAAAGAAAAGTAGAATGGATTTTTATTGTTTAGCAGAATTTATACTCCTTCCTAAGTGAAATAATGTTTTAAGTCATAAAAATCAGGGTGGAATCTTTCTTTCTTTTCTTATTCATTGCTTGGTATCTCATCAAATGTCATCAAGAGTACTAATGTATCATTAGCTAAAGTTACTGAAAACTAGTTATAATCACTACATCCTGCTATCAATTTAGTTGCTGTCTATAAAGATTTGATTGTCAAAAGGATAATATAAAGACATAAGCCAAAACAACACAGTTTAATTTATTCATTTAAAAATAATTAGGTGAAAATCTATAATGGATTTGATTTATAATGGATGGATGGATTTAGCATATATATGTATATATATGTATATATATGTATATACGCATATATAAAAGTAAATATTTTTTTAAGATTTTATTTATTCATGAGAGACACAGAGAGAGACAGAGACCTAGGCAGAGGGAGAAGCAGGCTCCATGCAGAGAGCCAGTGCGGAACTCGATCCTGGAGTCAAGGATCACAACCTGAGCCAAAGGCAAATGCTCAACCACTCAGCCACTCAGGCATCTCAGTAGTTACTTTTTAAACCACACATGCACCTTTCTGAAAAACAAATCTTCCAGGGTTTTTATGGAAATTATAGTAGAATCAGTTATTATTCTCTTACACTTTATAATACTGATATGAATTATAAATCATTAAGATATTTATGAAATAGTTCTTTGTTAAGAATATTAGTTGTTATAGAAATTTAATTCTCTTTCAAATTTTTTATTTAAATTAAAAACTAATTAAATGTGATTATATTCTCATCTAGTTCCAAAAGTAGTTTTAAAAGCAAGGTAAATTTAGGGAATTATTTCTACAGATTAATATATTATTTCTATGCTAGTACTTCTAAATCTCCTATGATACTACAATCGCAGATATCTTGAGCGAACAATTATTGACTCATTTACATCTGCTGCATTTTCAGTTTAGAAAATTAATCATTCTTCCTTGTCTGAATGCCTATTAATCCATTATAAACTTTCTTGCTGAATCATAAAATTGTATGCATTTCGTTGTGAAAGTCAGCCAAAAAAAAAAAAAAAAGTAGAGCTATCATTCCTGATGTTAAATAATAACTACAGCTATTGTGTTTGCTATAATAATATCATGGCCAGACATAAATATTTTTAACTATTTTTAATTTGTTTCACATTACATATTACAACTTTTGGCTTATAACTGATGTAAATACTTTCAAAACTATAAACCAGACAAATACAGCAAGATTTTTTTTTAATTCCTCTTTTTTTTGATATTTTTGCAAAACAAGTCATTTGTGAATGTCATATGGCAAGTTAGTCAACTGATATGTAACAAAAGTTTCATCATATTCATTAATTTTATCATAATTGTACATATTCATGTTTTCAGGTATTTAACAAGGAACTTCGTTTATGAAAATTTAAAAGAAGTGTATAATATGTTTATATTTCTACAATTAAATATTTTTGTGGTTCAAGGATTCAGATATAGTCCATTATACGTGTCAAAGACACCAATCTCCCAATTTGCCAGGAGTGACTGATGTTTATAACTTCCTTAAATGAGTCTATGTACTTATTTATAGAACAGGTATCAAAATTTACCAAATTTTCAATGACAGTACCAGTTTTTAATAGTCTATTCATTCTTCCCTAGAAAACATCAAAATGCCCTGGAATTCAATATATGGTATGTTTTGTCAAGTCAGACATGTTGTAAATAAAATAATCTATCAAAGTGCAGTAGTAAGATAAAAGTGACTAATTATGATCACATTTTTAGGGTCATCACTATAAACTTTGAACCCTATAGAAGGTTTGTTATTAAGTCAGCTAATGCAATATGTATTACTGAATGTGGGCACTCTGAGAAATGGAACAGAACATATGCCTCAGAATTATTTCATCTAAAGACAAGAAAGTTAGGTTATTTTAAAATGATTATTTCAGTCATTTCTAGTCTGTAAGGGATTTTGTACTCACTGCAGGCAGTGCTAGTAATACAATTTGTGGAGCCCCATGCATAATGAAAAAGTGGAGAATTGGCCAAGGACAGTTCAAGGTCAAGTAGGTTCCTATGGACAGGTATACTCTCCGCTGTGGATAGGCGACTCCCAAAGGACTGAGTTCCCTGGCTGGTGGGAACATGTTTTACACCTGAATGGGATAGGCAAGATGCCTTGGCAAAATGTGCTACTGAGTTAACAACTCAAGCTGGTATTGGCCACCGCCCCATCCCCAAGATGCCACTGGGCACACATCCAACTCTCTAGGCATCTATGCTAATGCCTACACTGGAGTGTTGGAGGTGAAGTTGCAATGCATATGTATGCCCTCCCAACTTCCCTCCCTCTTCTTTTAGAGAACTTTTCTTCCTTAGGGAGGGCAGCAACAGTTGCTAGGTAGAACAGAAGAAGCAGAAGCCAAGAATCAGTCCAACACAAACAGGAAAGTAGGGTTTGGTGAGACCATGTGAGCTAAGACTCTAAGCAACTCCATCCCCACCTTCTTTGAGACACTCTGCATTATCCCGTGACTTCATTTACAAAATGTAAATTCAAAGACCACATTATTAAGGATTTCAAGGTGGGCAACAAAGGGCATTTCACCCCAAGAGATCTGAGTAGTGGGGTTCTGTGCATTTGCACTGGTCCTAGGCTCACGAAGTTGGCTCTGACCGCAGGACTATTTCTATGGTTCTGAAAAAGCTTCAGACAGGATATGTAGGCACTGGAAGCTTTCTGGAGACAAGGAATGCAGCAGCATGTGCTATAGGAGAACACATCAGCTCTGGAAGTCTCATGTAAATTTATTTACTTATCAGAATTTAGAAAGAAAAACACCTAGAAATATTTGCCCTTCAAAATAAAAGAATTATAAAATAAATACTCACTATGATTCAGAATTTGCACATCAATTACAGAGAAAAACTTATGTTTATTGTACGACTCACCCAAAATTTGGGAAGGAAAGTTTGAAGCCTATCTTAATTATTCCTCAATTTACTGAGGGGTTGATGTGGGGACTGAATACTGGAATGGGCTCTTCCTGAAGAGGCATGAGACCTTTCAAAAGTGTTGTTATTTATTTTTTTAGTATGGTCATTTTTATGACCATTCTGAATTTAAATTACACCTTAATAATTAAAATTTACACCTTAAATAAGACCTTAATAGTTACACCTTAATTACACCTTAGTCAAGATAAAAGTGGAGAAAAAAATCTGAAAATGAAAAATGGTGAGTACATTCAAATACTCTCAACACAATGCTAATACTCTAATGAGAACACACAGTTTCAGAAAATTCAATATGGAAATTAAAAAACAGCATATAAAACAACTAGTGATGAGGAGCAGTTTTTTCTCCTTGAAAGACTGACTATAAGAGTACATTGTTCCTTTGTAATTTATAGGCCTTTTCTCTCAAGTAACTTACCATTATTATTTTATTTTATATACTATAATTTTTTGATAATGATGCAAGTAGTAGATATGGATTCTCTTTTATATAGCCTTTGTACATTTCAACCCAAATACCCCAGAATAACAGTGGTTTAAAAAATTCAGACACATTTTCAATTTTGGATTGCTTTATTTCTTCATTTCCTCTTTTACTTTGTTCTTAATTTTACTTTCACTATGTTAAAGTTTCATGGGTCTTAACTTCTCTTTCATATCACATCTCTATAGGCTGCTTTCTGAAAAAAATTCTTTTTTTTTTTTTATTTATTTATGATAGGCACACACAGAGAGAGAGAGGCAGAGACACAGGCAGAGGGAGAAGCAGGCTCCATGCATCAGGAGCCCGACGTGGGATTCAATCCCGGGTCTCCAGGATCGCGCCTTGGGCCAAAGGCAGGCGCCAAACCGCTGCGCCACCCAGGGATCCCTGAAAAAAATTCTTAATGCTGTCTTTACCTATCTCTCTTATTAAACTGTGCTCTCTATAGTATTTATCTTACCAGTGGGTATTTTTTTCTTTTTTTCCTGTTTACTAATTGAATAATTTTAATTTTTTAAAGTTTCTAGTAATTTTTTGGATTTTTTCTTCCTATACCTGTTTCTGTTTCATAATGCCTGCTTCTTTTTCATTCTTCTTCTTATTTTACCCATTTTCAGAAAATGAACATATGCATTTTTAAAAAGTCATTATTTTTTAAAACCTTTACTTGGAATTAATAAACTAATCATCTACTTGCCTCATTTGTTTTGGAATTTTGTTTTGCAGACTCTGGAAAAGGTGAGTCCCTCTCCTTGTCCTTTTCTATCCTCTTCCTTTGTCCCTCTCTCTATCCCTCCCTATCTAGATGTTCTGTATCCTGCTTCCAATTAACACATTTTTTTTCTCTCAAACCTAAAATTAGCATTCATCCTACAGATTGAGGATTCTATCCAACAATTATTTTAGAAATATGGTTAATCTAGACATTCTCCAGAGGGAGGCTTGGCCATGAACCTGGCCTGGACGCTCTGCTAGTCCCAGTCTTAGGCTGCACCCTCCCAACACTCTTGGGAAGTGCTAAAGCTTCCCCATTTTCCTTGTATAACTGCAACTTCCTCATCCAGGGACACCATCCACCCTGACAGAGAGGGTGGCGACATTTGCAACCTTCCTTCAGTTCAGGAAAACTCTGTCTCAAGCTTTATTTTCTATCAGTAAACCTGATTTCATTCTACAAATTGATAGGGATTGCTTCTAGTTCCTGTGACAGATTCCCAGCTGCCTGAAACTTCCTTTTACTCAGAGTCCAATAGGCCCCCACCATCAACTCTAAATGTTGAGTTGTATTTTTATCCAATTTCTGGTCCTTGGAGATGTCTATCTTGTTTTTGGCTGGGCTGTGTAAATATTTTTTCTTTTATATTTTGTCTATCATTGTGATGAATTTTGAAAGAAGCAGGGGATGACATAATTATCCTTAAAGTATGAATTTATAATACTTCCTATATCAAAGCCTTGATGATTACAAGATAGGAAAACATTGAAGTTGAATTATTTGATATCATGTTAAGGATGTTAATGATGGTTAAAAACAATAACAACACCACTGTTTATGTGGCTGGACATGGTACAATGCCCATTGACACTTGAATCACATACAAGCAAGTAATATTCTTAAAGTATTTCCATTTTATAGTTGAGGAAGCCTGGCAAAGTAAGCATAAATGACCTGCCTGATGTCAAAGAGAAGTGACAGAGCAGAAATATAAAGACTTACTTTCTGACACTGAAATTTTATATCATACCATACCCTCTTCCTATTAATTAAAAATTAAAAGATGCATATATAATTATATTTCAATGAAAAGATTGTTTATTTTGATTTCATATGTATTCCAGAAGTTGTTTTCTGAGCCAAGAAACTGCCCACCATTTTGCAACATGAACAGCTGGGACATATTTTTGGGTTTTATGTCTTTTTTTAAAATGTCTATTTATGCTACAGAAGTCATGATTATTAAAATCAAGTTACAGTTAAAATTATCCTTCATCATCAGAATGGCTCTGGAGACTACAACTTTGTTTCCTCCTCTGTTTTGTATTGGTTTCCTGACTTGAAATAATTTAGATGGCATTGTAATTAAGTTTTTAGAGTTTAACTAAATATCAACTGTGAACCCATCTGTGGCAGAGACTAAGTAAATGCTAATGAAACTTGTGTCCTTTTAGATGTACAGCTGAACGACTATAATAAGCCCCTTGCATGAAGATGTGACTCTGTCTTGTATTTGGAATGTGAGCTAAGCAGATGGGTTACTACTGAGATACTTTAGAGAGGATTGTGCCTTCTCCATACATTCTCTTTACCTGCTTCCTGAATGTTTGATGGTATCTAAGCCACAGACTGAATGAATGAATGGAGCCTAAATCTTTGAGCCAATTCCTGAAGAGGAACCACAAAAGAGACTCATTCAGCCAGAAAAACACTGAACTTACTTAGATGGAAATGAACTTTTAACCACTAAATTTTTTAGGAATGTTGCAGCAGTGAATATTAATAATTAGCATGTATGACTAATTGCATATTCCTAGAGTCTTTTAAATTGGTAAATATGTAATCATTTTTCAATATTTTATATTAGCTATTTAAGTTGAAATGCAAATTTTTCTATGAAAATAACACATTTCCTTGTAGGTTTTCTTATTTTTTACCACAGATTTGGCAGCATAATATAGATTATAAACTCTAATAAATATATTAAAAACACAAAATAGACTATGTAATAATCTATCTTGAAAATAAAGATTTAAAAAATTGTATTAATCCAGGAATATATCATAAGACTTATATTCAATGGCCAAGCTGAGTTTATTCCAGGACATCAAAAGTTGCTTAATACCTGAAAATTTACTAATATGCAACAGATGCATTGAATGTTACTCATGATACAACTGCAACTTTTTTTCCTGTTGGGGCTGAACTGTGTTGTCTTCAAAATTTATGTGTGGAAGCACCTCTGATTGTGGCTGTACTTAGAGACAGGGTCTTTAAAGAGATAGCTAAGTTAAAGTGAGTTTTTAAGGTAGGATCTAATATGATGGGTGTCTTCATAAGAAAAGGAAATGACACACAAAGACACACACAGAGGGAAGAGTATCTGAAGACACAGTGAAAAGACAGCCGCCTACAAGCCAGAGACACCTCACAAGAAATCTTATCCTTGCTGACACCCTGATCTTGAACTTCAAACTTCCAGAGTTATGAAAAAACAAAATTCTGTTGTTTAATAAACCATCCAGTCTGTGGCACCTGCAACTAATACACCCCTCTTCCTTTAATATTTATAAATTCAGGGTAGTAATTCCATAAAAATTGGGCACATAATTAACTTTTCTGTTCATTCTTGGGTAATAAATTGTTCTACAGTTACTTTAAGTCACAACACAAAGTCTGGACTAAATAATAAATCCAACATATTAATTAACCTATTCAATAGTCATCTGAGGTTTAGGCTTCCTCCCTATTCTGAATGCCCACAGTCATAATTGGCAGCTGTCTTAATCAGGGAAAGGAAATGGAATTGGCTTCTGCTCTTTAGCTCACCCATTTCCTTAATTTCTAGCTGTGGTTTTGAGCATTATGGGAAGAGGAGAGAAAAGAGTGGTAAGTCATAAAGTAATTTTGACTTGGTTGGATATATTTCATGCTCTTTGGGTCCAAGAGGTAGTTAAAATCTGTTGTTTGGGACTCCTGGGTGGCTCAGTGGTTGAGCATCTGCCTTCGGCTCAGGGTGTGAACCTGGAGTTCCGGGATCGAGTCCCACATCAGCCTCCCTGCATGGAGCCTGCTTCTCCCTCTGCCTATGTCTCTGCCTCTTCTTTCTGTGTCTCTCATGAATAAATAAATAAATTAATAATAATAATAAAATAAAAAATAAAAATCTATTATTTGTATGCCCCAAATAAATTCTTTCATAAGTCGACTGAAAACTTATTAACTGACTCCAGTCTCCAAAGAACTCAAAATTTTGATAAACCAAATTGTTTAAAAAAAAAACAAAAACTTTAAGCCTCATAATTATAGTCACTAATACTTGTTTTATGTTGTTGGACTTATACCTCAAAATTTACGAGTCACAAATGCATCACTTAAACTAGAGTAAATCATCTTTAAAAGAACATTTTTTACTCAGTGAAATTTTCAACTACTTGTCTTCATTCTTTTCAGGTCTGGCCTGTCCTTCTGCCCATCCAGAATGTCTTTCTTTTGCTGCCCTTTTTTTTTTTGGATGTTCTTTCAAGTTCCAATTCAATGAAAACCTAGCTCTAGCTCAGCCTACTTCCTTAAGTACATTTTCAGGACAAAAAAAAAATTATATATCTTCTAATACACTGCTTATATAATTAATTTAGTAGTTACACTTATAGATGTCTTCTTTTACCTAAAGGTAAAGGCACCAACTTTCACTTCTTTATTAAGTCATTCACTAGTAGGCTCAGAGATGAGTATATAGTAGCCACATAATAATTATTTGGGGACAGAACCATTATAGGATAGCATAATACTTAAGAGGACATGTTCTGGAATTTTATATCTTAGGTGTTAATCCCAGATCCATCATCTACTTGTGATATGACAAAGAAAATTATTTATTGTGTCTCATTGTCTCCAAGAAGACAACAGTAATACCTATAGGCTATTGAGAAGAACAAATTGGATAATGTAAGCACACAACTCGTTATTATCACTGTATATTACAGATGGAATCGATGATTGCTATTGGCATTTCCCACATAGTATTCCATTTCCATAGACTATAAATAAGCTAACCAGTCACTAAGAAAATGTCATTGGTAGTAATGAACTGGTATGATATTATAAAGCCTACAAAAAATACATATAGCAATTCTGCAATAAAAGACTGCTAATGCAACTATTAAAGTATCATTAAAGAAGCATTACTGAGAAAGTCATTATTACAATAATATTTTATAGAATTGTATGATGAATGAGTAATTGTTGAAAAAATAATAATAATAATAATAATAATGATTTTTTATTCTTTCCTTAGGATGTTACAAAATTCAAAAGGTAATTTATCTCAACACACCTAATAAAGAAAATATCCTATTAATCACATTGCCTAAATGTACATGTAACTCATTATTTCTTATAATTGGGTATTGATACATACTTTTAGTCTTATCAGTAAAATTGAAAGACTTGTTTAGAATCTAGCATTTTAATTTTTTTGTCAAAAGGCAAAAATCAAATTCAGAAATAACCAGTACATATCTAATATGGAGCAAATTATTCTTTATATGTATCTTATTTCTAAATAACCTTATAATTACCTTGGAATGTATTTGTCACTTTTGTGTTTATGCTACAGTGAATTAGGGGAAATGTGACAAGGGACCAGTTGTGGTAATGTGGTAATTAAGACTTAAACAGATGTCACCATTAATAAGAGACTCAAATGAAGTGTATGTAATAAATGGTTGCCTTCAGCTGCTATGGCAGGCCTAGTTTCATTGGTAATGGTATCTGGAACTGGTTCAATCCCTAATAATGATCAAACAAAAATAGTTTAAATAAACCTAATGAGAAATTTGTAAACTACCAGTATGTTTTGCAAGTCCAAACTTCATAGGCATTGAAGACTCTTAGGATGCATGACATAATTAAAAGGGATAAAATTGCAAAAACAAAATGTCTAATTTTAAGAATGTCTTTTTAAAATCTGCAACAGAATTTACTTATCAGTGTATTATCACTTCAGGCTAAGACTCTTGGATTCTCATTTAGGTGCAATCAATGAATTAATGTTTATAATGTGTTTAAAGCAAGGCCTGGTACATCACAAAAGCTATATTTATGTTTTTTGTAATATTAATAATGTCTATTATTGTTTATTGAGCATCTAAAATAATTAATGAAAGAAAAAGCATTGACAGTTTTGGCACTGTTTGCTTTTAGGTCCTGTCATGGGTTGAGTTGTGCCATCCTACCACCCACTCAAAAGATACAGTAAAGTTCCAACCCTTGGTACCTGTGAATGTGACCCTATTTGGAAACAGGGTTGCAGATATAATTAGATTAAGGTGAGATCACTCTAGATGATTCAAGTGGACCCTAATCCAATATGACTGGGTCCCTATAAGAAGAAGAAAATGCGGACACAGACACAGGGATTAATGGCCATGTGAGGATGGAGGCAGAAATTAGAAAATATGTTGCCCCAAACCAAGGAACACCTGGGCTCACCAGAAGCTGGAAGTGACAATGGAGGATCTTTATGGATCTGGTCCTGTCAAAATTTGTATTTCAGATTTCTAGCCTCTAGAACTGTGAGAGAATACATTTCTGTTGTTTTAAGCCTTCCAGTCTGTGATACTTTATTATGGCAGCCCTTGTCTCTTCTCCAAAGGAAGACATGTTAGGAAATACAAGGGCTGTATGTCCATAAATAAAACATTGTTGTACATTTTGTGCTCATTTCCAGAATCCTTACTGGATCCATAAGAATCTAATGCATTTTATTTTATTTTTATTTATTTATTTTTAAAAGATTTTTATTTATTTATTTAGTTATTTTTTATTTATTTGAGAGAAAAAGAGAGAGAGAGAAAAAAGACACAGAGGGAGTGTGAGAGGGAGAAGCAAACTCCCCAATCTAACACATTTTAAAGTGCTTTTTAATATCTTTATTTATAAGCATATTCTAAACAATTTTGAATTAGACAAAAGCTGGACTATCTCATTCAAAACTTATAAATGCTGGACTCATCCAATTCACTAGGATCAAAAATGGAAAGCACACATTTTTACCTTGTTTTAGGTAAAACTTTCAACTTGAATATTGATATAAAATACATCAAATATAGAAGATACTATGCCCTTAGCACTCAGGTTTCTAATACATGTGTTATTTAAGTGAACATTTAAGTATATTCAGAGATCCATCACTAGTTGTCCTTTAAATCCCTGTGATGCCATCACTCAAGTACAAAGCATGTATTTCTGATATTGAGAAATTTTCTCAAAATGCTTAGCTGAGTCTCAAATATGAGCATACTGATGGACAAGGTCAATTTTGAATTTATTCTGAGGATCACTCAAACTTAGAATTTCTCTCTAGTTTCTCTAGTTAACAGGATCTTCACATCTGCTGACCAAGTCAAGGGTTGATCTGGTGATTCAGAGTCATCCTGTGGAAACAAGGAATGTGTTGGGTTAAACAAAAATCTTTCCACTTGATTTATATCCAAATTCAGGTTGGATTAGTAATTTTCACCACTTCTTTAAAGGTGGCTGCAAATTATATATAGCCTATGTTTGTCTCCATTTAATTTTATAAGGGTACAGCTTATGTTAAGTAGTATTAATATTTGTAAGATACAAACAGTGCTAGTCTACAGTAGGCCTCATTTTTTAAGGGCAATTCTTGAAAATATAGTGCTAATTTTATATAAATAAAATGTTCCCCAAAAGCATACAAAATCAAGAAAAAAGACACCAAACAAGTATTTCAATGCATAATTACTACAGCTACTGCTCTTCAATAATCATGTACAAGTAAATTAGTAAAAACTTCCCATTCTTTTTATGAAGGACAACTAAAACTAACTAGCATTAATTAGTTAATTAGCTATTTAGCATAGGACATGATTACATTCTATAGACACATGGTGATATAATCTTTGCCATGAACCTTTCGGAATCAAATCCAGTTCATTTACTATTATCCCAGTGCTTGACATAGTGCCCAGGAATGGCAGGCTATGAGATATGCACTCTGGAAATATAATAGAGGGACAATTGCTCTAAATAGAGTTGTACAGAGTCATTCAGTGATTTTTTAACCTGAGACCAGACATGATTTTTTAATCTGAGACCTCAGCTCTGGAAGGGCAACATCATAGCTGAAGGAAGTCTGACCAGAGTTCAGAGTCTAGTGACTGAGAGAGGAGACTGGTAAGATATGAAATCTGGAAAACCAAAGCAGTTCTTGATCACGTCAGGTCTTCTAATCCATGATGAGCACTGTGGACTTCAACTTAAAAACAAAAGATGCTATCATGAGTTGAATAATGTCCCCTCAAATTCATGCCATCCTGGAACTTCAGAATGTGACTTAATTTGAATGTAGGGTCTTTGCAGATTTAATTAAGGTAAAGAACAAGATGAGAGCATACTAGATTAGAGTGGCTACTAAAACTAGTGAGACTATCCTACAAGAGAGAGGAGGGAAAGCACACACACACACACACACACACACACACACAAAGAAACACTAAGAAGAAGGCATTGTGAAGATGGAGGCAGAGACTGGAGTGACGTGCCTATAAACCAAAGAATGCCAGGGATTGTGGCAGTCACCAGACTAGGAGAAAAGCATAGGGTGGTTTTCCCCTTAGAGCCCCTGGATGGAACTGGCCCTACAAAGTCCTCAGTTTTGGATCTGGGGCATCCATAATAATGAGAGAATGAATTACTATTGTTTTAAGTCACCAAGTCTGTGATCATTTGTTGTGGCAGCCCTAGAAAATTAATACCCCTGAAATATTTTGAGCATAGGAGTTCTTTCATTTCAAAACATTAATCTGGGGATGCCTGGGTGGCTCAGTGGTTGAGTGTCTGCCTTTGGCTCAGGTTATGATCCCAGGGTCCTGGGATCGAATCCCACATGAGTGGGATCTAGTCCCACACAGGGCTCCTCAACAGGGAGCCTGCTCCTCCCTCTGCCTATGTCTCTGCCTCTCTCTGTGTGTCTCTCATGAATAAAGAAATCATTTTTTTAAAAAGCAAACATTAATTTGTTTAGAATAAATGGTAATTGTGGAAAGTTGAAGGGGATACAATAAGCAGAAAAAATTGCGATATTACTCTTGCTATAAGTAGTAATAAAAGAATCAGAAGCAGAGTAAGAAAATGGAGCAGTCCTCTCCCCCGGGGAGGTATCTGGAACTATGTGGAGACACTCGTGGTTGTCATGACTAGGGATGCTTCCGGCATATACTGCTTAGGGCTCATGATGCTAATGGCCTACAACTTTTTGAGTATCCTATACAACTAAGAGTTCATGCAACTATACTTCCAACAGCACCTACGATAAGAAAGTGCAAAAAAAAATACCAAAGAATCAAGTATCATATACTTGTTAGAGTACTTAAGGGTCTCATTTTGCTACCAGTGTCATGTTTTTATGTTATACTGAAGTATTATTTTTTTCATAATATGAAATAAATACAATGAAAGTGGGAATAGAGTCTTACAATATTACCAAATAATAGATTAGTGTCTAACAAATAATAAATCAGATATGAAGGGAATAGGATAATAATTAGACAATAACCATTTCAAGTAACTATGACTTTTTTAAAAAATATTTTCTCTAGGAATGACATTTCAAGAGAAAAAAATGTATCTGGAAAAAGAACACAAAGGGGAAAAAAAGAACTACATCAAACTCACAAAGCTGTTTTCTGCATTTTAAGGGCCAATGACTTAAAGACTCAGCTGGGAAAAAAGATGATGTATAAGCTGAAAGATTAAGGATTCTTTGTAATGGAAGGCCTTGATCCATCATTTACTGCAAAGCCCAAACAAGAAACAAGTACACCTGTTGACATTCAACAGACATTCTATATGCCCAAGAGCACACACTTGTTTATAATCTAGTAGCTTTTTATCAAACTGAAAACACATTTTACAATATCGCATCAGTTATCTGAAGCTTTCCAGTGTTTGAAAGAGTAATGAGAAAATACAAGTGGGTGGGTGGTGGTTATTGTTGGAATATACTTAGAGCTTTTGCTACGATTGGTTATTTATTGTATTCTTAGCTTATTTTTCAATTCCTACTGGCACATTACTGCCATAATATCTACTTTCTTAGAGTTATTTGGCGTATTTTAGGTTAAGCTATTGTTTTTAATTTTTTTTTTTTAATTTCAAGAGTAATTTTTCAAGATTGGTTTTTAAGAGGAAGCTTACAGTACTCCTGATCATGAGGAAATACTAGAAACATTCTTATTTGGCTTTGTATGTATAAATGCTACCACTCAGTTTTGCTGTTTAAGCCATTAGTTTCATTAATGAAAGTAAAAGTGATAGTGAATAAATATTTCTCTCCCTTTCTCTGAATTTATTTCTGTATTATTTTCCCTTAATTTATTTTAGAAAAATACAACCTTATTTCCTTTTAAACAGGAAAGATAAGATTTGTTAGATAATCAGCCAACTTTTTCTAGATGCAATTCAAATGGTACTATCCTTTTGACTCTTCTTTTGAGTAATAGGGTCTTTTTAATTGATTCTGGATTCTAAAAGATATTTATCACTTCATATTCAATACTTGGTAGGATGATGCCCTAGTATCCTATTCTATATTTATCTTGGATGCTAATGATAAAAATGCAAGGTAAGCTCCTCCAGTCCATCAGTTCAATTTGATAAACAAATACTTATTGAACAGCTATTATCAAGAGTGCCTGATATAGGTACAACAATTAAAAAAATAAGCGAACAAACACATAAGGAAGAGGCAAGCCCTCTTCTAAGAAGATTACATTCTATGCACAGTGATAAGTGTTACTGGTTGGGCTACCTAGGAAGCAGATTCTCACACTGAGATTTGTGTTCCGGAAGTTTATTAATGAGAAAGAAAAAGAAAAGCAGGATTGTAATGTAGTCACAACAAAACATCACCCGAATTAACGGGAAGTCTGAAGCTATGACAGCCTTTAGAACTGTGCCAATTTTGACTGAACTATAACTTCCCTTCATTGGTCAGTCATTTGACATGAGCTGCTTCTGGGAAGGAGGCACCATCTTGGGCAAGGAAGGTTTTGCATGTCTAAGGGCAACTGCCATAACAGAAACAAGCTGAGGCTGTTTGCTGACACCACCTCTGAACTGAGAATAAAACATACCCTCCCGAAGGAGGATCTGGGTGGTGTCACATTGCCACCACCACCAAGTTTATATAAGTTAGTGTTCTTGAAAGGTAACAGAAATTAGATTTCTGTTGAGAAAAAACAGTAGATTTTCTACTTGCAAATCTACAAGTTGGTCTGCCAGTTTCTCAGTCACTGGCAGAAAACATGAGACTCTGGATCAGAGAGGGATAATTTTGATTGTTTGTGGCAATAACAATAGCCAGTAATATTATATATGCTTGTTACCTGAACTCAAATTCCCACTGGGTGATGAGAAAAGTGCCAGGTGACACCAAAACACGTAGTGAATTATATTACTGAAGGAGAAACCCAAGATTAGGAAACCTGACTCTCATCATGGACATAAGCCTGGCTTGCGTTTGCCTTGGATGGAGACATTTTTATTATATTGGAACAGACATCCAAGAAATAACTACCTTCCTAGGCTATTTGCTGTACACATCTTTGCAAAGATAGTCCAGAATGGAACATTCAGTACCTCTGTTCTCAAGATGCACAGAAGTATAAGAAATCCGTGCAGAATTTCCTCCCAACAGAGAAATACTGTCAAATGCAGAGTTTTAAGTTCTTCTATCAGTAGGATTGTTGAGTCTCATTGGTGCTAAAGTTGGCTCATCAAGATGAAACAGAATCCTATTCAAGTAATGACTTACAATAACTTACACTTAGACTGCCACTACTCCGCAAGACTGAGGTGGTATCTTTAACTTTGTATTTTACATAGCAAAGTAAACATTTTAAAAATGACTTTTACACTATAAAGTTAACTGTGTATATACATAAACAATTTATCCTGTTCACACGTTTTTCTTCAACCTATTTTCCTTTTGGGATAAGCAAAAAAAAATTAATCATTGCATAAGTTTTTCTTTGTACTCTGGACATACGAACAAGAAAGGTTCAGATCTTTTGTATAAACTCAGTATAAATATACAGATTTATAAATCTTTACTCTACAGAAAGAAACAGAGAACATGAAGTCCTATGACCTGGATCTACTCTTTGCTACTGCCCTTACTACATGTGGAATATACTGCATACTTCCATCATGATAACAATGAGAGTTTTAATCTTTTTTATGTCTAAGAAATTTCCCAAATTTAATATGCTATCATTTTGTGAATATTGGCATAGTATTAAAGTGAGACATCCTTGATTATATTTCTCAATTTCGCTTCTCTAATAATTTCTTCATTGAAAACGGAAGGGACCAAAGCCACTAGATTAACACTGCCAATTCAATTATTGACAACTGTAGGTGCTCTTTCTCCCACGATATTTCAACACATGCTCAATTTCTGAGATGCTCTGTTATTTACCTCCTAATGATGTTCAACAAATCCTGCTGTTCTACAACATTGTCATTTTCCATTTTAAAATATAAAAAATTCATTTCTCTGAGTTTTCAATTTTTAGTATGTTTTATTTATTTTCAAACAAGCAGTTGACTTAAATGTATTCATTGAAAAGCTCTTCTAGTTTTCCTTCCCATAGTCCCTCATTTAAAAAAGAATTATAAAAATTGATTCTAATTTTGTTTCCTTGATGTTGTAGGCAGTGTTGTAATGAGTAACCAAATTCAAAAATAGAAGCTACAGTTTAGAAGGTTCTGACTCCTAAAAAAACACACCTACATAAAAATCTGTGCTGTAGGTCTCCTTTACATACAAAATAATCAACTCCCATGTTCTTCAGTTGAACCTATTTTAAGGAGGATGAGAGGAAATATGAGACAAGGCAGAAGATTACCAAATCATTGCACTTTCTTTTTGTTCTTTTAAAGCTTCAACTAGGGCAGCCCTGGTGGCTCAGCGGTTTAACACCACCTTCAGCCCAGGGCATGATCCTGGAGACCTGGCATCTAGTCCCACATCGGGCTCCCTGCATGGAGCCTGCTTCTCCCTCTGCCTGTGTCTCTGTCTGTCTCTTTCTCTCTCTGTGTCTCTCATGAATAAATAAATAAATACATCTTAAAAAAAAAAAACTCCAACTAAGAAAAAGAGATGAAAAAATGAAGGTTTTCAAAAATGACCTTTAGTTTGTCTTTTATGCTCAAAGAGAGGTTTCAGGGAGGAGGCTGTCTTTATTTTCCTTCAGGAAAACAAGTGGCTCATTTCCACTTAAATGTTGGCATTATTACTTGGGGCATCTGTGTTTTTTTTTTTTTTTTTTTTTTTTGTTTGTTTGTTTTTTTTAAGAAAGAGATTTCGACCTCACATGGCTAATCACTCTGTGGGGTGTGTTCATTGTCATAAGTAGATACTGAAAAAAATTTCAGATAAAAAGACAGATACAAATAATAATTCTGGAATAATTCTGGGAAGCTATATCCATTAAAGTGAGTATAAATCTAATGGAACACTAAACAACACAAATTTTAAAAATATTTTTCAGAACTCTATTTTAAAATAGCTACAGAGCAATTTTTGCTAGTTCTAACTGCTTATAAATCTCTAAGACAGTGGTATCGTTTAAATTCTTATAAATGACTCAGGCTTATTATCTTACCTTCATGGATACTATCTAATGATTAATTAACTAAAATGTTTGTATTCATGTATGATGAAAATTTCCCACATTATTATAATGTTGTCCCTAAAAATTCCTACATATCATAATTTAATTTTCTTAGAATTACGGTTTGTGGAAAATGGAACAATGTAAGACCCTAATGGTTGTATTAATATGCCATTGATTATAAGGTTTGATCTTGAAATTCTGTACTCCAAATAAAATCTATTTATCATGTTGAAAAAGAATCTCATATACATTTTAGTGACTGAATATTTTCTAGGCTAAGATATATTTTACAATATTAATTTTTCCAAATTTAATCTACCAGCTGTGGGATGAAAGAAGAGATTATAAACTCCTCTAAAAGAGAAAACAAAGAAACATTAGTATAGAACACTTTTTAGTATTTCATTTGGCATATTTTCCACTTAACTAAAATGTGAAAATAATGAATTTTCTTTCAAAAACTGAATAAAAAGCCATATTTTTAAATAAAAAATACGGACAAAGGACTATAGAAATATATATATTCCATTATATGATATATATGTGTGTGTATATATATATATATAGAGAGAGAGAGGAACCTTCCCAGTGTTTGTACCAGATTGTATTACCACCAACAGTACAAAATGTTTCTCTTTTTCCATATCCTCACTAACACCTTTTTTTCTTATGTTGTTGATTTTAGCTATTCTGACAGGTGTGAGGTGATAGGTCATTGTAGCTTTGATTTGTATTTTCCTGATGATCAGTGATGTTGATCATCTTTTCATGTGTCTGTTGGTCATCTGTATGCTTTCCTTGAAAAATGTCTTTGGGTCTTCTGCCCCATTTTTTAATTGGATTATTCATTTTGGGGGTGTTGAGTTTTACAAGTTCTTAATATATTTTGGATACTAACCTGTTACGTCATTTGCAAATATCTTCTCCCATTCTGTAGGTTTTTTGTTTTATTGATTGCTTCCTTCACTGTGCAAAAGTTTTTTTTTTTTTTTTTTTTTTTTTTACTTTGATGAAGTCCCAATGGCTTATTTTTGCTTCTGTTTCCCATCCCCCAGGAGACAATCTAGAAGGAAGTTGTCATGGCCAATGTCAAAGAGGTTACTGCCTGTGTTCTCCTCTAAGATTTTTTATGGTTTCAGACTCACATTTAAGTCTTTCATTAATTTTTAATTTATTTTTGTGTTAGGTGTAAGAAAGCGGCCCAATTTCATTATTTGCATGTTACTATCCAGTTTATCCAACACCATTTGTTGAAGAGACTATCGCTTTCCCATTGGATATTCTTTCATACTTTGTTGAAGATTACCTGACCATACAGTGGCGCATTCATTTCTGGATTTTTTCTTCTTTCTCTTCTGTTCTGTATTTTGTGCCAGCATTATACTGTCTTGATCACTACAGCTTTATAATATAACTTGAACTCCAGAATTGTGATGCCTCCCACTTCACTTTGCATTTTCAAAGTTGCTTTGGCTATTCACAGTCTTCGTGGTTCTATACACATTTTAGGATAGTTTGTTTTAACTCTGAAAAATGCTGGTGGTATTTTGATGGGGATTGCATTAAATGTGTAGATTGCTCTGTGTAATATAGACAATATAACAACATTTGTTTTTCTTATTCATGAGCATGGAATGATTTTTCATTTCTTTGCATCATCTTCATTTTTTTTCATTAAGTGTTTATAGTTTTCAGGGTACAAATCTTTTCCTTGGTGAGGTTTATACCAAAGTATCGTGGTATTTTTGGTGACATTGTAAATGGGATTGATTTTTTAATTTTTTTCCTGCTGCTTCATTATTGGTATATAGAAATGCAACAGAATTCTGTATGTTGATTTTGTGTCCTGCAACTTTACTGAATTCATTTATCAGTTGTAAAACAGCTTTTTTGTAGGAGTCTTTCAGGTGTTCTGTATAGAGTATCATGTCTGCAAATAGTGAAAGTTTTACTTCTTCCTTACTGATTTGGATGTCATTTATTTATTCATTCATTCACTCATTTACATATTCTTGCTGTCTGATTGCTGTGGCTAGAACTGTGGCTAGTACTGTGGCTAGTACTGTGTTAAGTAACAGTGGACATCCTTGTCTTGTTCCTGACTGTAGAGGATAGACTCTCAGTTTTTCTCCACTGAGGATGATATTAGCTGTGGGCTTTCCATATATGGCCTTAATTATTTTGAGTTATGTTGCCTCTACAGCTAACTTGTTGAGGGTTTTTACTGTGAATGGATGTTCTTATTGTCAAATGTTTTTGCTGCATCTATTGAAATAATCACTTGGTTCTTACCCTTACTTTTATTACTCTGGTGTATCATGTTAATTGCTTTGCAAATATTGAACCACTTTTGAAACCCAGGAATAAATCAAATTTGATAGTGGTGGATACTTGTTTTAAGTACTGTATTTGGTTTACTAGCAATTTGTTGATAATTTTTGCATCTATGTTGATCAGGAATATTAGCCTATAGTACTCTTTTTTTTTAAAGTAGAGTTTTTGTCTGGTTTTGGTACCAGGGTAACATTGGCTTCATAGAATGGATTTAGAAGTTTTCCCTCCTTTCCTACTTTTTGGAATAGTTTGAGAAGAATAGATAGTAAATCTTTATTTATTTATTTTTTTTAATTTTTATTTATTTATGATAGTCACAGAGAGAGAGAGAGAGAGAGGCAGAGACACAGGCAGAGGGAGAAGCAGGCTCCATGCACCGGGAGCCTGACGTGGGATTCGATCCCGGGTCTCCAGGATCGCGCCCTGGGCCAAAGGCAGGCGCTAAACCACTGCGCCACCCAGGGATCCCGATAGTAAATCTTTAAATGGTTGGCAGAATTTGGGTGTGAAGTCATCTGGCTCTGGATTTTGGTTTTGGGGAGTTTTTTGAATACTGATTCAATTTTTTTTTTTTTTTTTGGCTGGTTATTGGTTTGTTCAAGTTTTCTATTTCTTCCTGTTTCAGTTTTGGAAGGTCATATATTTCTAGGAGTTCTTCCATTTCTTCCAGGTTATTCAATTTGTCGGTATGAAGTTTTCATAATATCGTCTTATAATTGTATTTCTGTGGTGTTGGTTATTTCTCCTGTCTCATTTGCAATTGTATGTGCTTGAGTCCTTTCTATTTTCTTTTTGATAAGTCTTAGGCTAAAGGCTTATCAATTTCATGGATTTTTTTTTTAAAGAACTGGATCCTGGCTTCATCGATCTGTTCTATTGTTCTTTAGTTTCCATATCATTATTTTTCTCTCATCTTTATTATTACCTTCCTCCTGCTGGCTTTAGGCTTCATTTGTTATTCTTTCCTCATTACTTTAGGTGTAAGGAAAGGTTATTTATTTGAGATTTTTCTTGCTTCTTGAGACAGGCCTGTGTCACTATATACCTCTCTCTTTTAATTGGTTTTGCTGCAACCCAAAGGATTTGGACCATTGTGTTTATTTTCATTTGTTTCCCTGTATTTTTTTAATTTCTTTTTGATTTCCTAGTTGACTCAATCATTGTCTAGTAGAATGTTGTTAACCTCCATGTAATTGTGGTCTTTCCAATTTTTTTCTTGTGACTGACTAGTAGTTTCACAGAAACTAGACTTCAACCTTTTTTTATTTGTTGAGGCCTGATTTGTGACTTAATATGTGATCTATTCTGGAGAATGTCTCATGTGCACTTGAAAAGAATATGTATTCTGCTGTTTTAAAATAGAATGTTCTAAATATATCTATTATTTCCATCTGGTCCACTGTGGCATTCAAAGCCACTGTTTCCTTGTTTATTTTCTATTTAGATGACCTATCCACTGATTTCTTCACTGGTTATTGGTCTATTCAAGTTTTCTATTTCTTCAAGTGTTAAAGTCCCCTACTATTACTGTGTTATTATCATTCAGTTCCTTTATGCTTGTTATTGTTTTATATATCTGAGCGCTTTCATGTTGAATGTATAAGTATTTACAATTGTTATGTCTTCTTGTTGGATTGTCCCATTTAGGAGATATAATGCCCTTCTTTGTCTCTGTTTATAGTCTTTGTTTTAAATTCTCTTTTTTCCGATATAAGTATTGTTACTGTAGCATTTTTTTTTGACATCCATTTCTGTGGTAAATGTTCCTCCACTCACTCATTTTCAATCTGTGTCTGTCTTTAGGTCTAAAATGAGTCACTTATAGGCAGCATGTAGAAGGGTCTTTTTTTTTTTTAATCCATTCTGACATAGTATGTCTTTTGTTAGAGTATTTGGTCCATTTACCTTCAGAGTGATTATTGACAGATACACATTTGGTACCATTTTATTGCTTGTTTTATCATTATTTTTTTAAAGATTTATTTATTTATTTATTTATTCATGATAGACCTAGAGAGAGAGAGAGAGAGAGAGAGAGAGGCAGAGACACAGGAGGAGGGAGAAGCAGGCCCTATGCTGGGGGCCCGACGTGGGACTCGATCCCGGGACTCCAGGATCAAGCCCCGGGCCAAAGGCAGGTGCTAAACCGCTGAGCCACTCAAGGATCCCCTTGTTTTATCATTATTTCTGGAGATTTTCTCTGATCCTTTCTTGTCTTTGTCACTTTCAATCTCTCCTTTGCACTCAAACGGTCCCCTTCAATATTTATGGTTTAGTGGTCATGAGTTCCTTTGGTTTTTCTCTGCCTGGGAAACTCTTTATCTCTCCTTTTATTCTGAATGATATAGCCTTGCTAGATAGAATATTTTTGGCTGCAGATTTTTCCCATGCAGCACTTTGAAAATATTGTGCCATTCTCTTCTGGTTTGCCAAGTTTCTTTTATTTCCAGCTAGCCTTATGGGTTTTCCCTTGTAATTTAACGACTTCCTTTGTCTTTCTGCTTTTAAGATTTTTTTGTATCACTATATTTTGCAAATTTAGTTCCACTATGTCTTGGTGTTGCCCTGCTTTTGTTGTTTTCTATGGGAGTTCTCTGCCTCCTGGATCTGGATGTCTGTTTCCTTCCCCAGATTAGGGATCATTTTTTGCTATTATTACTTGAAATAAATTCTTTACCCCATTTTCTCTCTCTTCTTCTGCTGGAACTCCTATAATACCAATGTTATGACGTTTGACAAAGTCAAACTGAGTTCCCTAAGTCTGTTCTTGTGTTGTATAATTCTTTCTTTTGTTCAGTTGCATTATTTTCCATTTATTTTTATCTTCTAGATGCTTAATTCACTCCTCTGCTTCTTCTAGACTGCTGTTCATTGCATCTAGTCTGTTTCCAAACTCATTTATTGCCTTTTTCATCTCTGATTCTTTTTTTAACTATTTTATCTGTCATAGGGGTCACTGATGTCTTCTTTTCTCAAGTCTGGTAAGTATCCCTAGGATTGCTGCTTTAAATTCTTCATCAGGCATGTTACTTATGTGTTTTGCTTAGACTTCTGGCCATCTTTATCTTGTTCTTTCATTTGGGATAAATTCCTCCATCTTGGTATTTTGATTAAGTTTCTAACTTGTCTGTGTTAGAAAAGCCACCTATGTCTTCTGCTCCTGAAAGTAATGACTTTATAAAGAAGAGGCCAGGTAGCACTCAGGGTCTGGCATTTCAGGGAGTGTCTCCAATGTGTGCAAAGTACATTCTGTTGTGTCCAGGCTGCTCTATCTTTTAGGCCAGTCTTCTGCAGCTCTCCTTGTCTGCAGTAGGCAGTGTTTGGCCTAAGGTGCTCTGTTCTGTTTGTGAAATGAGATCTGACACCAACTCCAAGAGAACTGAGGCCCTGCAGAACTCTCTGGTCAGGAGGTGTGGTGTGGGCAGGGGTTTGTTCTGGTCTTCTAGGGCAGGGGCTTATCAAGCTGGGACAAAGGCAAGCTTGACTGAGGTCACTCCTGCCAGAGTACCGGAGGGTGGGGCTTGGTGTAAACAAGATAGGCAGGCAGTGTTTGTGCTGTACCACTTCCTGTGGGTGTCTTTATTTATGCTGAGGGGTGGGGGGCAGAAATGGCACTAGCCAGCTCCTTTGCCCCTGGAGAGGCATCTTCAGTGAATGCTGCCTCTCAGGGAAGTGCTGGGAGAAGAATGAATAATCCTCCTGTATGCCCTAGGCATACTTCAGATCACTGTTTCCACACTGTCTACCCCCCAGTTGTTTGCCTGGCTTCTCTCCAGAAGCAAAGCAGTGCCCTCCAGACTTTACCTCAGCCAAGCCCACTGACCTTTAAAACTCCAGGCTTTAAGCCCCACTGGTTACAAGAACTCACAAAATTCAGCACCTCTTGTTTTCCAAACCAATGTCTTTGGGGAAGCATTTCCTTATGCATTCACTTATGTGCTTCTCTCTCTCTTGCCCTTCTCTGTGACCATAGTCCCTTCCCTCAAAAGCACTCTTGATCTGCTTCTTCCCTAAATCACATTTCTGCACTTCCTACATTCTTTGAATGTGGCCTCTTCTCTCCTTTTAGTTGCAGTTACAGTTCTGTCAATCTTCAGGCTGACTTCTGTGGTATATAGGATGATTTGATATTTACTTACTTGTATTCAGGGCAGTAGGTGAGCCTTGGGTCCTCCTACTCTGCTGCCATCTTGAAAATCCCATTTTCTTACTTTTTAAAGGTACTTCTGATATACATTAGGAAACCCAAGACAATAATTCTCATGTATAAAAATTTACTTACAATGTATGTTCTAAAAGGATACCAATCTAAAAGGATACCAATCTGAAAACCAAGCTAATGTTTGGTTTTCAGAAGATATTTTCCATGGATTTAAGACAGATAAAATAGCATCTATATCCGTTTATTCCTTTGTACATCTCCACTGTGGTTTTATCTACACTATCTTTTTTTTTTTAATTCTCACAATCAATTTTGATATTTCACATAAACTAGAAACCTTAGTCAGTTTTAAACTTCATTAACAATTTCAAGGACATCAGTAATCAATAGGGAGAGGTGAAGCTGGGAGAAGCTCAGAGTCTAACATATTTATACAGTTTCATTGTTGCATCATGAGGATGTGATCTGGCCCAGGTTAATATGTAGGGTTTCTATGGGTATGTATGGGTCATATTACGCTTACACAGAAGGTACTTTTGGGAACATAAAACAACATTTTATACTGAGTCTCAATAAACTCTTGCTTTGATTAGCATAAAAACCTAATACAACTAAGTTTATCCTGCTAAAAGCATATGATAGGTAATGATTCTAACTGGAAAATGCCATTGGTTTTTGCCAATTATGTTAGTATGCTTACAAGGATATTTGACTAGGGTACTACTTTCTTTCCCAAGGTTATTTCCCCTACTCTAACGGAGTAAACTGACTGCAGGCCTGCTATTTAACAGTTGACTTTCTATGAGTCAGAAAAGCCACTTCAAGCTCAGCTTGAATAAAAGTTAAGCTTTTATTTATTTTAGAGAAGGAAAAGACAAGGCAGGTAGGCAGCAGACAAGGCAGCATGATCTCATTTATATGTAGAATCTAAAATTGTAAAACTCATAGAAACAGGGAGTATTATGGTGGTTACCAAGGACTAGGGGGAGGGGGAAACTAGAAGATGTTGGTCAAGGCATACAAAGATTCATTTATGTAAGATGAATACCTTCTGGAGATCCAATGTACAATTTGACAACTGTTAACAGTATTATATTGTACACCCAAAATTTCAAAGAGAGTAAATCTTAAGTGTTCTCACCACAAAAAAGGAAAGAAAATGATAACTGTGTGAGAAGATAGTTGATATATTGGTTTAGCTTCCTTGTGCTATTTCATAATGTATGTATATCAGTATATCAAGTTGCATTATCTTAAATATATCCAATTTTGAGTTGTCAACTATAACTGGGGAAAATACAAATTTACAAGTTATAATTACTAATTAATTTTAAGAGAAAAGCAGAGGTATCTTGAAATCAGATGAGCTTTCTGGTTAGACTTGTGGAAATTAGAAAAGTAGCACCTATTTATCTAAGTTTTTACACAAAATGATACTTTCTCTTCATATTTCTGCTTCTTCCTTTCTCACAGTTGTCACCAGTAAGGTTGGCTGTCAATAAATTTTAGTTACTAAAACACAAAACATGGTCTTTATCAAGGACTGAGATGAATCCTATTTCCTTAGGTTTTAAGCTTTTTGATTGGAGTATAGAAGTTTGATTTAATTTTGGCAACTATTTTGACCAAAAATGTCTATGGGAAAACCCACACTGTAAAAGCAATAGTGTATTTCATTGTTCACTCATTTATTAATTCAACTGACATTTATTGAGTTCTTATATGTCTTTGACTACACTAAGCCCTGAGGGTACAGATATTGAAGAGCAGATCTTATCCAGTTGGTAAGGATTTAATCTACTTTGAGAAATCTTGAGGAAACTGTATTTGGCAGTAACCTAAAGGATGAGCGAGAGTTGTGTATATAACAAAGTAGGAGGAAGAACATTCTGGGCAGTGGGACCATCAAGTGCAAAGACCTTGAGCCAAGAGTCAGGAAGATGCCTACTGTGTTTAAAGACCCAACAAAAGCCAGGATGATTAAAGCAGAGTGAGTACTAAAGAGGTATGAGGGAAGCTTAGGAGTAGGTTAATTCTACACCATAGAGGGCCTTCAATTCATGATCATGGTTTTGCATACTCTTCTAACATCATTGTAAAAGTATTAAAAGGTTTTAAATGTGAGTTCTAAATAGAAATAACTGATGGGGTTGTGTGTAAGTCGATTGTAGGCTAGTGGGAAGGATACTGAAATGGTCCATGCAAAAGATTTAACTGTTTTACAAGAAGAGATAGAGAAGAAATTCAAGATTTATTGAGAAAATGTAACTGAGATAGGATTCGATGATTGATTGACTATGGATATGAGAGATGTCAGAGATGAAGTACAGTTAGTTTTTAGTTTCAATGAACAGAAAAACTAATCTAGCTGATTTATGCAGAAAATGAAGTTTAAAATTATGATAAGAAGTTAATAGAATCAGGGAAAATATGGTTAAGGCATTATCCAGCTAGAAAAAGTATCCAAAATCAGAACTGATTTTGTGAATAATGGGCTCTGATGTAAACACAGCAACACAACCACAGCAGATTCTGGAACCATCTGTTGCTCCAATACTTCTATCACTGCCACCTATGTTTATACTTCTTTGCTTACTACTTTTTTTTTAAGATTTTATATTATTTATTTTAGAGAGAAAGAGAGTGAGCACAATGAGTGAGTTTAAATGCTGAACAACACCCAGTGCTGCCTAAAAACAAAAACAGTCTTCCACAAATGCTGTGGTCATCATCAAGACAGAGAGGATATACACTGTATTAAACAATGCTGTAATCAACTATTATGATACAATTTCTGAAAGCTGGAGACAAATGTTAAATCTTTAAGAAAGAAGACAAAAAGGACAGATTACCTTCATTGGTGAAGCAATAACACTAATAGTTGACTTCTCAGAAAAAATGAGGGACAGCAGAAATCAATGCAATGACATTTCATACTAAAAAACAAATGCCAACTAAGCTTCTATATCCACTTAAAAAATCTTCAAAAATACTAAAAGTTATTAAGAGGATGTATAAATGCCAGTAAATTTGATGAAAATTGGGATGAAATAAAAAATTAGCAAAACAAACAAAAGCTCCACCAAACTGAGTAGAGGGCTTAGAAACCTGAAACTTTTACACCTATTAAAATATTTAATCTATTATTACATATTGTCTCTCTCTCACACACACATACACAAACCCTTCATGCCTAAAAGATTTTGTGGTTAATTCCTTCAAATATTGAAGGGGAAAAATAAGCTTAAACAGAATCTTTCAGAGAAGAGGATAAAAAGGAACACGCGATAGCATATTTTAAGAACTCACACCTTAACAAAGACATTAAAAGAGAAAGTATGCACCAATCTCTATCATGAATACAGATGAATAAATTCCATCAAAACAATTACAAATAGAATCTATTTGTATATAAAACAAGAAATACTTAATGACCAATAGGATTTATTATAGGAATGCAAGGCTGATTTAACATTTAAAAAGAAATCAATTTATTCTATCACAGTAACAGAAAAAATATATGATCATATTGTTAGATGTGGAAAAATAATTTGATAAAATCGAACATACATTAAGATGAAAAACTACCATTGTACCACAATTAAGAATAAAAATTAGGAAAAGGAAGGAACTTCCTCTATGTCCTAAACACTATGAAGTAGTAAACGTAAAAATATCTTTTTAAAAAAATCCTTCTGAGAACACTAATGAGATTAGTGTTCAACTTTGTACTGAAAGTTCACACCAGTGGAATAAAGCCAGAGAAAAAAAGACAAAAGGATTAAAACGCAAGGAATAAAACTATCATAATTGTAGACAATGTGATTGTTCATGAGAAATCCAAAAAATTAGAGATATATTAGAATTACTGCGTGGATTTACCAAAGACAAGAGTATAAGTCAATGTACAAAAATTAAAGCAGAACAAATAGAAAATAAAATTGAAATACAGAATCTACATACAAACACACCATCTTCAACAATATATATTACTACAGGTAGTTCTGTGGAATCTGACAATAAAAATTACATAAGACAAATTTATGCTGTTAGAAGGGCAAGGGCTACCCTTTGATCAGAGGTTGTGCCTGGAAGGAAGAGTGAACAACAAAGTACCACTGGGTTTTAGAGATATGTTTTATTATTTAGATGTTCTTCAGATGGTGAATATTCATTATCTGTATGGTTTAAATATGGGCACCTTTCTATATGTTCTTCATATTTCAATAAAAACTTTGAAAAATTATGAGAATTATTTCGACTGTTTTTAAACTTTTAAATAATTATTTATATTCAACAGAAAACATATTTAATGTATAATGAATACAAATAAAACACAATAAATCCATACCTAGTCCCATTTTAAAGAATCAAACATCACCAATAATTTTGAGACCCTGTTTGTCCCTCCACCATCATTCCTTCCAGGACCTCAGACGGCCCAATTCACATGTATTATATGTTATTCATTCACTGGCTTTTATACACTCTTCTACATATATTAAGTACTTACCTGTAATCTATCTCTGTCCATCTCTCTGTCTCTCTCTGGTATTGCTTAATTTTACACATTTTATGGCTTTCTATGTATTATATAATTTGTAGTATTTGTTCAATAAGACTTTCGTGAACTAAAGTTCATTTGTTTTTGTTGGTACATAATTGTTTGTTGTGTGAATATATACCATAAGTCATTACTCATTTTCTTCTACATCGGCATCAGGACCAGTCTTTTTTATACATTAGAACAATGTTTCTGTGAAATTTCTTCTGCACTTTTCCTATTACGTAGTGCAAAAGCTGCTCTAGGGATGTATATCTCAACCTACAGATCACAACTTTCTAGTGGCACATAATTCAGTGAGTCATGAATAGAAATTTTAAATATAATTGAGTGGAATAGGAAATGTCAGAATGCCACTGAGAGTCTACATATTTTTCTAACAACTGTGTTATTTTTTTAATGTGTATGCCACTGCTCACATATTTATGAGTGGATTTTTTTGGTTTATAAGATTTGCACATCACCAATTTTAGTTGTTTTGTGATACTGTTACATCATTTTATATATATACCAGAATCCCCTGACATCATAAGATAAATTTTTCCAAATTTATTGTTGTAAAATGTATTTCTGTTTTTCTTCATCATTTGTTAGTGAGGTTGAGTATTTTCTCAAGGCTACTGTCAATTTGTTTATTTTTCTTAGAAATAACTCCTTGTGCTTTTCATTCCATTGTTTTGTGTTGCTTATTTCTCAACAATTTTTAGAATAATTGTCTTAAGTTTAGTCTCATTGTTAATTCTTTATCAGTTACATTTGTTGAAAACCCGTCCTCAGAGATGTTGGCTTATATTTTACCTTCAAATGTACTTTTTGATGTAATACATAATTCTGATATATGACTGTTCATTTAATATATAATAAATTCTTTCCCAAACCAAGGTAAATTTCTTATGGAGACTGAACATTTCATATTTAGGCCTGTAATTTCCTTAAAAAGACTTTAATATATGCTGTGAGGTGAAGATAAATTTCCGTATGGATAACCAAAAACCTAGGATGGTTTATTAAATGATTCTATCCTTTTTCTCACCTATTTGCAATGCCAACTCTGATAAATGAATTTTCAACACAACAAAGGGTCTGTTTCTTAGTTGATTATTTTGTTCTTTTGATCTGTTTTTCTATTCCTGAGCCAATAGCATGTGGACTGAAAGATTATGGTTTCACAGGAAGTCTTAGTATCTGTCAGGCAAGCCATTCTACTCTTACCATTTTTCCTTTTTCTGTATCTTGGCTCTTCCTGACTCTTTGTTCACACCGACACACAAACAATCCTTTGGAATTCTGGTAAGAATTATGTTGAATTTATAGATCAATTTGGGGGAGCTGACCAAGCTGAGTCTTCATATCCATAAATAAATGTAGCTCTTTTTCTTCCCCCATTGTCTTTCAATAAAGTCTTAGAGTTAACAAGAAAATGGTCATGTACCTCTTTGAATACTTTGGTTCTAGTTATCTTATGTTTTATTTTCATTATAAATAGTAAATTTCTAAAAAGTTATTTTTTTATTTAGTGCTGCGATTGAAATATAGCTACCTTGCTAAATAGTCTTATTGATTCGAGCAATTCATAAAGATAATTTTTTTTCTTTTCAGACAATTACATCATCAATGAATAATGACAGGTTTCCTGTTTTTTATTATTTCATTATTTATTTGACAGAGAGAGACAGAGAGAGCACAAACAGGGGGAGCAGCAGAGGGAGAGGGAGAAGCAGGCTCCCACAAGCAAGGATCCCAGTGAATCTGGGATCATGACCTGGGCAGACACTTAACCCACTGAGCCACCCAAGCACTCAACGTATTTCCTTTCTATTCAAGATTTTTTATTTATTCATTTTTAAAGTTAATTAGATGACTGTGACTCAAAAGTACAAAATTTTGAGGGGTGCCTGGGTGGCACAGTTGGTTAAGCATCTGACTCTGAGTTTTGGCTCAGGTCATTATCTCATTGTCATGAGATCAAGCCTCCGTCCTTGCACTCAGCACAGAGTCAGCTTGGGAATCTCTCTCCCTCTCCCTCTGCCTCTCTCACTTGTGCATTCTCTCTCTTTCTCCCTAAAATAAATAAAAATAAATCTTTTTTAAAAAGTACAAAATTTTCAGAAAAGTGGCTACATATATCACACATCATGAGTATAAAAAGGACAATTTTTTTAAAGGAACAATTTTTGTTTAGACTTTAAGATACTCACTGAGGATTTAATATACTATGATATATCAGATTAAGAAACATTTTTAGTTTGCTAAAAAGTTATTATAATGGGTCTTGAAATTTATAATTGATTTTTTTGTTGTTCACTGAAATGATCATGTGGCTTCACTGATTCAATCTGAATTTATTAATTGATTTTCAATTTTAAACAAATTTAGCATCACCAGAAAACTGAACTTGATTATGAAGTACTATGGTTTTTACGCATTGCTGGATTCAGAAAGATGAACAAATATAATTTTATTTTTAGGGCAGCCCGGGTGGCTCAGCGGTTTAGCACCGCCTTCAGCCCAGGGTGTGATCCTGAAGACCCAGGATCAAGTCCCATGTCAGGCTCCCTGCATGGAGCCTGCTTCTCCCTCTGCCTGTGTCTCTGCCTCTCTCTCTCTCTCTCTCTCTCTCTCTCTCTCTGTGCCTCTCATGAATAAATAAATGAAATCTTTAAAAAAATATATATATATAATTTTATTTTTACATATGATTTTGCAACTAATCATGGTTTGTAATTTTCATTTCACATATTACAGCTATCTTGCATTAGTGTGTGGCCATATTACTAAAATTATAAATAATTTGGAGAATGTTTCTCTTTTTTCCCATTGTCTAGAAGAATTTGACTAAGAAGGGGACATCTGTTGCTTGAATGTTTGGACAAATTTGTAAAACAGTATTTGTGGGAAATTTTATGCATATACTATTTATTTTATGGTTAAAAAATTATATTCTCAGCAAGTCTAAAATAATTAATATGTTATCTTCTTACAATGATTCGACTTTGACCACTTGCCCTTTTGTGTTTAGTATTTCAGAAATTATAATCCTTGATTGATAGTTATTTCTTTTTTAATACATTTTCATCAATTTCTTTGCCCACTATTCTTCTTTATAATTCAGGCCTTTCTCTTCCAATTTCTTTAAGTGACTTTCATAAATTATAATAATGAAGTTCTCTTGTTTCTCTGAGATTTTGCTCTTTTTGGAAATTATCTTGATTTTATACTTCAAAGAATTTTTGAAATATACAAGTCTAAGTTGTTAATAAAGTTATGATGAAGAAAGTATTCCAAAAAAATTCCCCATTCTTAATAATGTGAAATCAGAAATCAGTCCGATTTTTCCTTGCAAATAATCCTTTCTTACTGTTCATTAGATTTTTTCTATTCTGCTCGGTCCACTCTGATGGTAATGGTGAATTTTCATTTTATTTTTCTAACTCGTAATTTATTCTGAATCTGTAGATTCTTGTCTTGCATCACTTATCTCTTATATTATTATATTATACTATATTATCTCACCCTGGACTTCCTTTCTGTATTTTTCCTCCTTACACTGAGATTCCTCCATACCTATTAGCTTCTCTTTCATGTATTTTACTTTTTTCAGGTAATTTCTTTAGGTTTTTATTTCACTTTATGCAATCTCTCCCAACCTGTTTTATATCGGCTAAACTATGAATCATAATATTCATTCATTCTTATACTTTTTGCTGCCACTTTTTTTAAAAGATTTTATTTATTTATTCATGACATACAAGGAGAGAGAGAGAGAGAGAGAGAGGCAAAGACACAGGCAGAGGGAGAAGCAGGCTCCCTGCAGGGAGCCCGACGTGGGACTCAATCCCAGGACTCTAGGATCACACCCTGGGCTGAAGGCAGGTGCTAAACCGCTGAGCCACTCAGGGACGCCCTTGCTGCCACTTTTATATAGTTTTGCTTATTCTTTCTTTTGGCACCCCCTTTTATTCCGCAAGTGTACTGACCTATTTATATTTTAATTTTATCCAAGAATTCCAACATCGGAGATTGTTTGCAGTCTTATCCTAACTTCTGCCCCTCAACCTTGACCTCCTCTCCTGCACTGTGCTTTTTTACTCTCATTCATTTTGTGGTTTTCTTTTCATTGTTAAGCACAAAGAAGCTTATCTGTCAGAAATGTTTGAGGCCTGTATTGTAGTTGCTTTGCTTGAGAGAAGATTTCTTTTAATTTCTCCCTCGACTTTGAAAACCAAAACACTAGGGATGCCTGGGTGGCTCAGCAGTTGGGCATCTGCGTTCAGCTCAGGGCATGATCCTAGAGTTTCTCGATTTAGTCCCATATTGGGCTTCCTGCATGGAGCCGCTTCTCCCTCTGCCTGTGTCTCTGCCTCTCTCTCTCTCTTTCTTTTTTTTTTTTCTCTCTCTCTTTCTATCTGTGTGTGTGTCTCTCATGAATAAATTGAAAAAAAATCTTTAAAAAAAAAGAAAAAATAAAAACCCTAAGTCAAATTACTGCAATATAAATTTCTGAATTGAGTGTTTTGGGACCATTCAATTAAGAGAGAAGGTTAAGAACAGGTACTATTCCTTGTGACTTCTATGTAAAATTTATTGTTTTCTTGATTTCTTTTGAAAGTAAACTAATGATGTAACCCTTTTCGAGTAGGGTTCTTATACCGTGTTTGATAGAGCCTGGCTACTGTGGAGTCCTCTGCTCTCTCCCCAAGGCTACCAGACTGAAAAAATCAAGTTCATCAGAAGTGAGCAGACAACTTGGCTCTACATCTGGTGGTGCTCACTGGTCACTTTTCTGGATACTTGCTCTCAGTTTCTTTTGGTAATCAGTAGATTTCATATAGATATATGGCTGTGTGTGTGTGCATGTTTGTGTATGTAATCTTGCCAATTAAGACAAATACTAACAAATAATTTAGTATTTTTTATTTATTTCAAAATAAATTATTTGCTAGTCTGCCATACTGTTGGCAAAACTACTTTCCCATGTGATTCTGAAATTGAATTTCTTCTCATATACGACATATGCCAAATGCAGAAATCATTTGCCGGAGATCACCTGTTAAAGTAGACAGTATTGAAATACTGTCTATTTCCCAGAAATTGTGTTGATACTTTCTATCACTATGTCAAAAATAATCATAGAAAAACAATCACTTATGGAAGACAAAATACTTAGAATTTTGAAGGTGAGAGAAAGGTATAATATTATTAATTTAAATAGCATAAATTCATAAGAACAAATTATCATTTAATATATTTTATGTTCTATAGATATATGTGTAGCAAAAAAATAGCCATGTAAGCATTATTTTTTTAAGATTTTTATTTATTCATGAAAGACACAGAGAGAGGCAGAGATATATGCAGAGGGAGGAAAAGCAGGCTCCATGCAGGGAGCCTGATGTGGGACTCGATCCTGGGACTCCGGGATCATGCCCTGAGCCAAAGGCAGATGTTCAACCACTGAGCCAGTCAGGTGTCCCCATGTAAATGTTATTAATTAAAAGAGACAGGGTGTATTTATTGTATATCAAAGTAAACACACAGACATAAAACTCATATTCCAAAATCTCATATAATTTAAAGCCCAAGATTGCATAGAAGTTTTACCACTGGAAAATTTACTCCAGCTTTATTTACTCACACAGTGTGAATTTACACCCAGAGCAACAGCCACTGGCATATCTAAATTACCTTATATACTACTTATAGCAGTTAGAATGGAAGTTGTCCCCATCATCTGAGCCAATAAAACCTCAACATCAAATTCTTTCACTCCCATGACAAGTACCCCAAAGTGGTTTTCTTTTCTGACTCTGACAGCTTCAAAGGAAATAAACAGACTCTGTTATTCACTATCATTTTTTCCAGAAATTGCACTTTTAAAAATGGTTCTCTTCCTAAATCCTTCACAAATGAAACAGAAAAAGAAAATGGTATGTGTTCACTGTTGTTGTGTACACATTATGTAACACTACTTTAAACATCCTATGTTTCATTATAATGCAACTGGAGCCTAGACCTTCAGTGAAATGGGCAGAGAAGTTGCCATGTGAAAATATATTAGTATATTTAAGAATAAAAATAAAAACCTTTAAGAGTCAGCGTAAGATGCCTCTAATATGGTTATGCACTTATAGGGGGTGAATGTATAAAATCAGAATTAATCATCTCAACTGAAATTCATAACTAGCGACATCTGTGGGCATTTCTCTAGTGTCCTGCTCTTTGGCTGGATAGGGCATCTACATTTGGACAGGTAGAGAACATGACACAGGCCCTGGCATGTAGTAGCTTCTAGTAAAGGTGAGTTGATTGAGTAATGCAACATCTGTTTGTTCCATCCCTACTCCGCATATTGTAAATTTACTGGACCTGGGCCACTGGATCAGAGGAGGTTTATCCTGAATCCTATATTAATTGTTCCTTTGTCATGCCAGATTTTGGGTCTTTGTAGACAGGACTAAGGGGCTGGACAGTGATTTAAGCAGCCATTTATCTCCTTATCTCCCTAAATCCAGCTTACTCTTTGTATGTTGTTGTTTAGATCATCTATACCTCTTAGCACTCTGACATGAGAACAGGTGGTGGAAACACCCAAGTCCTTCACTGACAGCATGAGAGAGAAAGAAGCGAGGTATTGGATGTGAGAAAGCAGTAGTTGCCTCTGCTCTGACTTACAGATGTTACTGAGCAAGTTAACCCTAGCCATGCTGAATGCAAATGTTTCTTTATTCACAACCCATAATTCATATGTTCTGTTCCAGTCTCAACTCTGTCAGGTGCAAGGAGATGGTTAATTGAGGTCAATAGGAAGCTTTCTTTCAAAAATATTATTAGCCTCATCAAATTAAAAGGAGGAGAATGAGCAGGGCAGTGATGAATAAATGGTAGTAAAGAAAAGGGCACAATTTTGATGCACATGAAAAGAGATAATGGATAAGAATTTAAAGGGAAAAGAAGGGGAGGTATGGTGTATGCGTGTATAAGAAGATATTTAATAATGAGAGCAATTCTGAAGAACAGTGGGAGGACAATAGCCAGTTATTCTCCACCTTTTCCATCATCCAACATCTTAATCCATTATTCACAGAAGAGCTAGGGCAGTTTTAAGAATATAAAATAGATCTTTTCACTCTTGAGGCCTTTCACTTACTCTCCCTATACTTAGTAAAATTCTCTAACCCCTTACAAGTACCTCTTTGCCACTGCCCAAAACACCCCAGGGTCATCCCAGACCAGCCTCTTTTGTATCTCTCAGACATGCCAAGTCCTCTTCTTCCAGCACTCTGCCCTAATTCCTGCTACTGTCATGAAAGCTCTTCTCATTACTCTACACAGCTATCCCATCCTACTCCTGACATGAAGAGACTTTCTGACCATCCATATAGGTCATCTTCTTTTCTGGTTTATTTCTCTTATAACATGTAAAATGGTCTGCAGAGATATTCTCATTTGTCTACCAGGATGCAGTCTGTCCCATCAGAGTATGAGTTCTGTGAGGTGTCCTGAGTGCCTACTGTATAACACATTATTCTTAGTTAAGGACAGAAAGATGAATAAGATATACTAAAATATTTGTATCTCACAATGTGCATGTGCAGGGTTGGAAAGCTCTACCCATAAAGTGATTAAGAGGAAACAAAATACTGAAATTATAATAAAAGCAGCAAATAAATAATATTGTCACAGAGCACTCAACCCCTTTTGTTTGCATTTCTTGTTTTAATTATTTTCCCAAATATTTAACTTATGTTTTATTTCTTAAACTTATCTTTATAAGAACATAACCTATATCTCCTGCAACTCCTGACATTTTGATTTTATAAATAGACATTGTTCAGGTACAGTGAGAATTCTGATTTCTAATGATTAAAGCAAATAGTAGATACTAGGTCAGCCTTGAAATATTCTGAAATTCTATTTGAACTACACTGGTTTGCACTGACATTTCCCAACTTGCTAATTCTATTTTTTAAGCTCCTACACCTATCATAATCTCTGTTTACTATTAGGTTAATTCAACAAAGCAAATTTGTTTGTTTTCTTCTCAATAAAGTCTTTATAAACATAATGAAACATTTATTAATATGCCTTTACTCTCAGCATGATGTCAAATCATTTGTGTTTGCCTCAAAATTTATTCCAAGTACTTTAATGTTCACTATAATAAAAGTGAAGTCCTATAAATAAATGTTTACCTTCAAAAACAAAGTAATGCTTTTAAATATGTAAGCAAACTTTGACCCAGAAACAATATCAGACTCAGTAACAATTAAATGTGGACCACTCTTTGTTTTCAGTATGCTTTTCATCCTGATACTAATAGTATATTAATATATTATGAGCTCTTCCCAAAGATCTAGGAGCAAATATCACTCTCTGTATGTCCTGCTATTATTTTAAGTTCTTTAAGAACAGAGAAAGTCTCAAGAGAGAAGAAAAGTGTATGTCTGTTATATATGCCAATAAAATATTAACATCAGTATCTACGTACTTTATAGAGACTGCATGGAAATGGATACATGGATCAATAGACATTGATTTTCAACTTTGATATTAGTTGCAACTTGGGAGTCGTATCAAATTTTTATATTTCATAATACTCCTTACTGCACTGCTGTTCCTCTTTAGCTTCATCCAGCAACTATTAATCTTCTTCTCTTATACCTCAAAGCCTTTAGAGAAAAAAAAATAATTCTAAACTGATCAGAATATCCCCACAAGTAGCTCTTATTGGACATATGAATGCTTGAGTGCACACCCAAGAGTCATCTTTAATGCAAATTCTTAGCCAATTACATATAATCAGCATCTGTTTCAATGATGCTTTTTGATATAAATTTTAGAATCTAAATATCAACACACTAAGTATCTGGAGAGTTAGTTGTAAAGGGGAGATTTTATGTTCTTTAAATATTCTGTTCAAATAAACACTTAGAGGAGTTCAGCTGGTTACTGAAATTTAACAGTCTGGATGAGAGAACTCATTCCAGCCATCTTCTCAGGAGGCATTTACCCAGGTATTACTTTTGATTCAGTAAATATTGTCTTGTCATTAATATTTTCTAACTCTCTTTGTACTTCTGATTGAAAGAGAACTTTGAACAGGCTGTAGGAAAAAAGAAAAATAAAACATTCAAAAGGACCAGATAGCCAGGTACTTAACTGATATCATTTATCAATTAGTTTCAGCAAATGATAAATTATTTGGCATGAGTGAGATTACAATTTTCTGAATCTCCTTGTATAATGCAAGGCCATAGCCCACCTGAAGGTTAAAATCGATTATAAGTTAGACTTTCGTGGAGAGATGGGTAAAGGATAGTTAGAAAACCATATGATGACAGATTTTCCTTCTCACACCCAAAAGGAAACTTAAACGTAAATCCTATCTGTCTAACAAAGATTAGAAATGTATTTTCTGATTTATATTGAATCAATAAATATATTTAAAAGTAGCTCAAGGTCACATGCTTTGGGCCAAAACAAAGGATTAAAGAACAATAATTTTTTTTTCTCTGAAAATGCATTAAAAATCACCTTGTGCAACACCCTCATTTTAAGTGAAGGATACAGAGACTCATACCAAGTGTGTTAGTCTAGCTCCACTAAGAAAACCTAAAATTAATCTTATTCAAGAATTTTAGATTTTGAGACTCTAACATAAATGTCTTACCTTTCACATTGTTTAGCAAAGAACTCTAAGTATAGCAGGCACTTAATGTTTTTATTGAATAAATTTCTTCTAATTCTAATACTAAAACATTAAAAAGCTAAAATTAACACGTAGAATTACAAATCATGAATATATGTAACTATCCTCCATATTATAAATAAAAGATATACGTCCTTGAAGAGATGCTTTATTTTGTGTTTCAACACAACATATTTTTCAAAATTAAAAACATTTATTTTTACTTGTCATTGGCTGCCAGAATCACTTCCTATAAGTTACATACAGACTCCAGAAAGTATTTTCATTTTGTTAGTGTGAGTCTATTGTTATTCATTTTACATTATGATGTGAGATTATATAATTTCTAGCAGGATTGCATTCAAATATGGAGTTAGAGAAGAAAGTTGATTCATTTAACAAGTCCATATAAAGAAAAGAAAATTGTATCAACTTTGCAATTTAGTGATTATAAAAACAATGTATTATCAAACATATTCTCAAGAACAGACTCTTTTTTTTTTTTCAAGAACAGACTCTTATAACCTCTTAACTTGTCAAAAATAGTCCATTAAAAAAAGTCTACCTGTAGCAAGAAATTTATATATATCATGAAGGTCTATTTATGGATCTGAACTTCAAATAAAACAGAAGCGATTCTCTTCGGCGTCATTTAGGAATGGATACTGTTTCTGAGAAAGCATATAGAACATTAAAGATAGAGAGCAAGAAGACCAGAGGATTCAGACGAAATAAAGAAGAAAATCATTACAAAGGATTTCCAAAAGTTCCTTTTAGAATTACGTTGCTTTAGGGAAAAGAAACTGAGAATTAGTGAATCTAATGTAAGAAGCAAAATGGCATTTCGGTTTGGAAATCTTAGAAGTACATAAACTCATATAAAGTCAGCCCTCTGTCTATATCACAGAATGACTCAAGCAAAAAATAAATGTTTTAAGACCAAAGTAGGGGATCCCCAGGTGGCTCAGCAGTTGAGCGTCGGCCTTCAGCCCAGGGCCTGATCCTGGAGGCCCGGGATCGAGTCCCACATCGAGCTCCCTGCATGGAGCCTGCTTCTCCCTCTGCCTGTGTCTCTGCCTCTCTCTCTCTCTCTCTCTCTCTCTCTCTCTGTGTCTCTCATGAATAAATAAATAAAATCTTTATAAAAAAAAAGACCAAAGTAAAATAAGGATTATCAGGTTAATGACAAAAATGGAAAATTACAAAATATCATGACTTTCCAGCATACAGTATGCTTTTCAAGATTCTGACAGCAAGCTCCCTATTCTGCATATATTGAATGTCCTTCCTCATTTTCTCTGTCTTTACAGTCCTGTAAGTTATTTAAAAATTTCTGCTATAGTGCTGTACGTATATTAAAATTCCTATAATATAAGCTGAGGAATAAAATGACGCTAAAGAGTTCAAATATTCCCTGAACAGCTTGAGAATGAATTAATAACTACAGAAGATTAAAATATAGGCCTTATAGGGACGCCTGAGTGGCTCAGCAGTTGAATGTCTGCCTCCGGCTCAGGGCGTGATCCTGGGATCCAGGATCCAGTCCCACCACATCAGGCTCCTTGCAGGGAGCCTGCTTCTCCTTCTGCCTATGTCTTTGCCTTTCTCTCTCTGTGTCTCTCATGAATAAATAAATTAAACATTTTTTTAAAAAAAATATATAGGCCTTATATATGGGATAATGTGTAATTTTAAATCCACACGAATTTATTTTATCTATTTAGTAGATGTCTGTCTTCCCATCTTCTCCCTTTTCTTCCCTGCTTAAGTGTCACCTTCCTTTTAGATGTTTACTGAATACTGTCTATATAAAAGTGAAAGAATTTTCACAACTTCCTTAAGCACTCACAAAACCGGGGATCCCTGGGTGGCTCAGCGGTTTAGCGCCTGCCTTTGGCCCAGGGTGTGGTCCTGGAGTCCGGGGATCGAGTCCCACGTCGGGCTCCCTGCATGAAGCCTGCTTCTCCCTCTGCAAGTGTCTCTGCCTCTCTCTCTCTCTCTCTCTCTCTCTGTGTGTGTGTCTCTTATGAATAAATAAATAAAGTCTTAAAAAAAAAAAAAAGAACTCACAAAACCATACACATGTCTTTGTGGACTTTTGCTTAGAATGGTCTCAAATGAAAAAAGTTTGAAACAAGAATGGCGATGAATTCTTTCTAGTAAGTGAAGAACCATAAAAGTAGCTGGGGAGGCTATTAAATTGGGCTCTTTTCTCAAAGGTAGGAAAACCTGCCAAGCTACAACCAAAGTAGCCTGGCCAACTGAAGGATCAATGGTATAAAAAATTTCCTCAAAGCTGTCATGAAGACTCAAACTGTGGTGACTACAGTTGGCATTCACCCAAAAAATGAAAACATAAAGGCTGCTTGGCTTTAAAGTTCTCTCCTACTGTCAAAGATACAAAAGGATTTTTTTCTTATGTCTAGCATCTTAGAGAAAATTAAAACTCACGGAGCATAAAAGGGGAAAATGTATCATATTTCAAGGGAAAAATGTCTAGAAAGAATTGGCTTTATTACAAGGTTAATGGTTTTCTAGTATCACATATGCTAAGTTTCTCAGACAGGAATGATCAAATAGTACTTGTGGGGAAACAAAATGCAGCACCTGTTTGGCCAAGAGTTCTACAATGAACTCTTTGAACAAAGAGCAATGCTTCATTCATGATACAAATAGGCTGCTATGCCTGCCAGTTCCACTTAACCACCTATGTATATTCTAGCCAAATCTGTATTTGTTTCTTGGTGTATATATATATATATATATATATATATACATATAATTATATATGTATATATATATAATTAATTATATATATATAATTAATTCTCTTATTACAGTGAAACAAATAAAGATCCCATTTATCTTGAAGTGACTGTAGATTAAGATTCCTAATACTGACTCCAATTTTTTTTAATTTTTAATTTTCTGTTCTCATCAATTATGAGACACTAAAAAGTCCTAGAATCTATACTGTTTTGCCTCTGAAGATTAAATATACAGGCAAACTATCTTCCTAGTATTTTCCTAATTCATATATTTTTATTAGTCATTTACGAACAGCTGCAATATCTAGCATGTGGTAATGTGAGAATCCAGAGATAAGTCAACATAGACATTGCTCTGGACACAACATCATTTCTATCCTGTCTCCATATCCTCCCTCTCTTTGACTATCAGCAATTTTAAGATTTACCTTAAATACTCTTCCTTTTCCTTTGCCTTTCCTGAGGACACAATATTATCTATTTCCTCTGAGTTTTTTCATGGTTAATAGTGAGATATGTTTATCAAACATCCTGTACGTGACAAACTGTGTTTTTTTGTGAAATTTTAAAATCTGTTCTCATAGCAAACATATAAGTTAGATGAAATCAATCCTAATTTATAGAGTACTATTACTACTGTAATAGTGATTTAGAAAAGTAAAATGACTTATCTGAGACCACACAGGGGAAAAAAACAAATCCAGGATACATATGTATGACTGTGCAGCTCTAAAGTTCACAGCTTCTTTCCTGGGTATTTACCTAGAACTTTACTATATGCTCCTCTATTCACTTTTACTAGCAAATATGATATTCACATATCTCTATTGCTTCATGCATGTAAATTTGCATCCGATTTAGATTAGTAGATCTTTTTAAATTTATTTATTTATTTATTTATTTATTTATTTATTTATTTATGAGAGAAAGAGAGAGTACCATCACAGGGAGGGGCAGAGCGAGATAAGTAGATTCTGTATTGAGCATGGAGCCTGACATGGGGCTCAGTCCCAGGACCCTGAGATTATGACCTGAGCTGAAATCAAGAGTTGGATGCCTAACCAACTAAGCTACCCAGGCATCCCTTAGATTTATACATTCTTAGTAGGAGGACCTGTGTCTAATTTTCACTTATCTGTACTCTGCCTAACCTAGCTTAGATATTGATAAACTGTAAGTTTTCCATTAAGTATTTATGTTTCCTTTAATTAAACAGAATTTTCTTTTAAAAAGAAAAAATGTCTAAATGTATGCAAGATGTAATGTAGTCATTTTCCTCTTTTATCTCAATAATTCAGTAGTAAAGTAATTAAACAGGGTTTGCATGATGTTGGGCCTTACAAACAGAGGAACTATATTCTAATGAATTGAGACTGAAAACAGACTATGCTGATGTTTCATAAGATTCATTCAGTAGCATTCTAACAGTTTTCTAAACAGAATAATATTTAGTTAAAATAATCAAAATCACGACGAATTCACACATTTTCACACATTCACACATTCACACATTTTACACACAATAAAGAATAATAAAAGTGGATATGGTACTCTTCTAATATATAAGAATAGCAGCTGAATTTACTTAATGGAACAATTTTATTATTTCAGAAAAGGAAGTTATTGATGGCTCATCTAAAAAAATCAACAATTGATTAACACTTGGCAAAATCATCAGTGTAAGAATCAATAATAGTTAATGCATTATAACACCAGATCACTATTTATTATATGCATTTGATTATGAGTCAATTTTATGAATCAAGCAAGTCAACTAGCCACTCTAAAACTTCTTCTGTTCACTTGGAATTATGCGTTTTGATTGAATTATTAATCCTTTCAGTTTTAAACATCTGATTTCCTGAATGAGGGAGGGCAAAGGAAAAAAAAGTTCATTGTTTACAGCTCAATTACCAGGTTATCAAATTTGGAAGAAGTTACCTGATTTACCATATTTTTACTGTTAATTGCATGAGGCTATGACTAGGAGATTGAGGTCAATGTCAAATTAAGATACCCCTCTCCCATACAATTGTGAAATGAGACTTCTGTAAGAATCATCTATTTACCTTTATAAATAAGTCAACTTTCTTTATGAACATAAAGTTGTGAAATGATTAAAAATGTTATCAACTCACATTTTGGTTGCTAATCTGCAGCTGTCATAGCCATAAAGCCATGGATTTTCAAAGGTATTATGACTTTCATTTCTCCCTTCACTTTCATTATAAGGGATGATAACTCCAGCTTTCCCAGATATGAAATTCGACTGCTCCTTTCACTGTGATTGGCATAAAAATATTTGTGCTCTTCATTTCACTTCCATTTCCCAGTTCTTGAATCTAAGCACTGGTCTTAAGAGAAAGAGTGTGTCTTATCTTCAGCTTAGTCACAAATTCAGTTCTCACCTCTGAAATTAAGTTATAATGCAATGTGCAGGTTGTATTTATTCAACATTGCTTTTAATTCACACCTACACAGAGGATTTCTTCTATGAATTCCAAAGCAATATCCTTATGATATCATACTGGATATAAATCTGAACTGGTGTTTCCTCGATATCTCATGCAAGCAATATTTACCACAATTTCATGGGTAAGGGGATATTACACATTCTAGGCAAGGAAATGTTGAGTGGGTGTCATGGGTGGCACTGAATTACAGTAGAAAAGCTGGATCAAGTGTCAGTGCCCCAAGTAACAAGGCAGAGACCATAGAAATTGTGCATTCAGTAGCTGATGACAAAGGTGTGACTAAGAGAAACCTGAGATATTTCACATTCAATGTTGCTTTGGACTGGAGACTGTGGAGTGAGTAGGCAGGCATGGAAAAGGCCAAGAAAGTGGTAAATTTCTAAAGCATGGACTTTCACTAGTTTCTGAAAGGAAATGTGCAGGCTTCAAAAACTTAAGTGAATAAGCAAAGATAAAAACAACTTTTACTCAACATCACTGATGCATTTCGAAGTTTCCAGGTAAAAAAGTGGCCTTTCTTCTGGAAATAATAACCAGGGTTGTAGACACATAGCAGATAGCAGAACAGTGAGAAAAATACAAGTTTTGAGAAGGAAATATGTCAGTTACCCATGAAAATGCATCTATTTTAAAGATTCAGAGACGTACTGTTGCTTAATAATTACCGAGCCTTTGTATCATTAAAGAAGGATTAACTATTTTCCTATTTTTATTTATCAGGAAATGACTAAAAGATAACATAAAAATTGGGATCCTTCCTACTAGTCATGAGACAGAAGCAAATTTCCATTTATTTTACTAATTTTCATTTGCATATGCATCTCTTCTTTAGTTGACCATTTTTTCCTGCAAAACTTTTTGATCAGAAGTTTGAATACTGTTGTTACCTGAGAGCTGAACCTGCATTTCTAATTTATTTACCTGGTGGTGGCTGAAAAACCTAAGAATGAGACTGAGTAAAAGACCAAGATTTTTTATTTTCTAGGAAACTCTAATTTTTACAATAAAGAATTAGAGATGTAAGGAAATGGATAATTATTGTGTAAACATACACACACAAACCAAATTTTTATAACTGCATGTCCTTTGTGGTCAAAGCTGTATTACTATAAGGAACTAATAGTTTTATGAAATCAACAAGTCTTTTTTTATATCTTTTCAATCATTAATTAAATAAACTTTTGAAGAATAAGAAGCTGTGTCATATAGAATTATTAAATTGGAACGATAGGTGAACAAGAAATTTTTAAGATTTAACTCTAAAATGTTATCAAAAATAGCAACAGTGATTCTTACAAAAACTCAATGTCATTTTATTATACTCATTTTCAACAATGAATTGCTTTCTCTACAGCCAGACTCTTGCCCCAGAAATTAAGCTAAATTTTAATAATCCATCAAATGGTGTTTGAATTAGTGTTTCATAGACCCATTTTCAGTACCCTCTGACGTATGCTGGAGAAGGGGAAATTCTTCCACTCAGCAGTATATTAAGTGGAGTTTTCAATCCAAAGCTAAGAAAATGAGTCTAGAAGTTGTTGGATTGTTTGATATTCTTATCAGGTACTTATATTGTGAAATGAGATCATGCAGGGTCAACTGGAAGATTTCACCCGACACTGCTATACATGTGGTGTTAGCCACGGGGTGCTATCTACTCCATGATGTTACCATGATGGCTTCTATTATTTTTCTCAGCAGTGTTAGAAATAGAAGTTCAATATTTATTTTTTTTATTCATTGTTGGAAAGTACTTTCTTCTCAAGTGCAAAAGTGAAAAAATACAAGATCACTGAAACTGTTTCTACAGATGAATCAATTATGATCTATTTTGATATTTTGGGGGGTTTGTTCCACTATGATAAGTTTCAAAATATTTTCTGTCATTTTTATATAATTATTCTGGGTTCCCAACAAATTCAGGTCATAACAGCCATTTTATGGAAAGGATGGTGTTGTTAACTCACAAGCATAAATGAAAGTTTCACAAAGTGAGTTATTACTATAGCTAAAAATACTTTCTTGAGACTATTTGTATTAAAAACACTCTAAATCTTTTCTTTTGGTATGAAAGGAGATGATCCACACCTTACAAAAATGTTCTTGGCCTCACAAAAGTCAGGTTCATAGAAATTTTGCATTTTTTAATTACAATAACCTGGGAGGAAAAACAGATCAACTGTTGAAGCAGGAAAAAAAAAAAAAAAACCTAAAATTTAGCATCTGGGACACCTCCAATTAAGTCAGTGAACCAATACTTTCTATTTTGAACAGATGTTCCACACCTTTCCAAGCACTGAACAGGTTTTTGTACCCACTTGGTCTATTTATATTGTACTTGGCTTGTCTTCAAACTTCTATTAAATGACAGGTTTTGAATGAAAAAGGACATTTGATTATGCCAACACCATGAGCCATTATTAGTATACACATCAGTTTGTTCATCAAAAAAAAAAGCCCCTTTCTAATTCAAGGAACTGGTATTTGCACCTAGAGAGAAGTAAATTTTGTTTGGTTTTTCTATGCAATTATGCCAGATGATTCACAACTAGAATTCCTACAGATTAGCCATGGCAAATCCTACTTTTTATTACTATCACCCTTTCATTTATTCTTGCCTTTGTTTTCAATATGAAGACCACATTTGGCATGAACATTATCATTTTTTACTCCTAAAAATGTAAAAAAAACCTGAACCTTATTTTTTTATGTACCAAAACAATGAAGTAGCAAAACTGTTATTCAAAAAATTGATCTATACACTGGACAGGACTTTTTAAGCCAATAGACCACACATCGTATGGAGGCACATTTATTCAGGATTCACAATATGTTTCTATCCACAATATTGATGCATAAGATAGAATATTATCAAAATAAAATAAGTGTGTTCCATCTTACAGCTTTGTTATAAACAGTCCGTTGTGTAGCAGTCCTTTGGTTTCCTCTGCTGTATTTCTCTCTATCTTATCAATATATCACCTGGCTGTATTGCAACACAGGGCTAACTCTAGACACCTGGCTCATATGTTTTAATTAGAGAAAATAACAATGAAAATACACTGTTTCAAAGTATCTATCCGTACTTTGTTTGGCCTTACTAGGACTTGACACTACAAGTCAGAGTTTTATTAGAACCCAGAACCTGTCCTCCAGCACTTTTCACATCACTCCTCAAATAACTGAATCCATCCATTACTGGCATCTGCAAACTGAATAAAAGAGACATGGGGCTTCTGTTCCTTGCAGGAAAGAACATGACAGAAAATTCTCTAGAGTATTTGGAGACCAGATGATACTGCTGCATTTAGTTCACCAGAATTTGGGAACACTGGGATACAAGGAACATTCTTAAGGAATAAATGTTAGATGGAGAAAACAAGAGGAAGGTAGGTCAGATTTCAAGATCATAGTTTGCATGGCTGCTACTGAGCAGACTGAAAGAGTAAGTAGATAATAAAATAGGCAAAAAACAAAACACCCATATATTCACATAAACTGGTATGATAGCCTTTTCTGTCCAAGAGCTTCTAAATGAGAAATTTTGTTATCGAAACTCTAAAATCATAGTCTTTTGACTCATAACCCCCATCCTGGTTTCACTCAAAACTCAAAAAAAAAAAATATCATTAGGCTCAATCTTCTGCAAATGCATTCACTGTCCTATTTTCTAAAATAAATTACATGAATAGTTACATGAAGTTTTAGCCATTCTAATGATAAATCACAGACCACAGCAATGCTATAAACTCAATGTCATCCACTTTGTCTCACCAATATGTATTCAAGAAACTGAAGTTATATCATGCCTTGATATGAAATGTTCTAGTCTGTTTGTCCCAATGGGTTTCCACCGTCAATTGTATACAGAAATAAACTGAAGAGACTGCCAAAGTACAGTACAGACTCTTCACAGTCTTGTGAAGACTTGACAATGAAGATCTATCAACTTTTAATCTGGCCAGGACTGTGAATTTTAAAAAGCTTTCTGGTGATTATGAAATTTGAAATTCCCTAGTTTAAAAGAGACTAAAATAATATAATTTGTAAATAATCTCTGTATTTGTATTTCATCTCCAATTACAATAATTGTGAACTATCATAAGCAAGTAAACAAGCTAATATATAGCTCAAATTTTATCATTTTGTAGAATCTTGTGTACAAAATTAACCCCTAATAAACTCAGTATGTAGCATAGTGCCTAACATATTGTATACCTTCCATTAATACTTGTTGAATGAGTTAATAACAATGAATTTGGGGATGCCTGGATGGCTCAGTGATTGAGCGTCTGCCTTCGGGTCAGGGCATGATCCTGGGGTCCAGGATCGAGTAAACATTGGGCTCTCTTTGCAGGGAGCCTGCTTCTCCCTCTGCCTATGTCTCTGCCTCTCTCTCTCATAAATATATAAATAAAATCTTAAAAAAAAACAATGAATTTGATTTTAACTATTTCCTACTTATACACTGGACTAATTTCAATTTTTACCTCTTAAAATAGTAGAAATAGAAAATGAAATAATAAACATTTATTTATATTTATCATATGAAAACTAGTAATTAAAGTGTTTAATTGGGATCCCTTGGTGGCTCAGCAGTTTAGCGCCACCTTCAGCCCAGGGCGTGATCCTGGAGACTCAGGATGGAGTCCCACATCGGGCTCCCTGCATGGAGCCTGCTTCTCCCTCTGCAAGTATCTCTCATGAATAAATAAATACAATCTAAAAAAGTTTAAATTAAATCAAAAAATAAATAAATAAAATCTTAAAAAAATAAAATAAAGTGTTTCATTAAAATATGTTTATTTTGGGGATGAGAAACTACAAGTTGTGGCAGTATATGTCCTTTCTATTAAGTTAAAATTATACTTACTTAAAAACAGGAATACTGTATTTTTATTTATCAAAGGCTGAAATTACTATATTAAAAGAGGGGATCTTTTAAAATCAAACAAATTAATATCTTTAATAATAGAATGGGATGACAGTATAATGGGTGGATGATCTAAGGAGTATTTTCCACTGTACATATCATAAAATTTTCTACCCTTATCACTCATAAACATATCCTTAATGATTTAATACAATATAAACATCACATGGAGAATCTTGCTAAAATGCTAGTTCTAATTCTATGAAGGAGGTTAAGATTCTAAATTTTTAACAAGCTAACAAATGATGTCAACGGTACTGGTCTTCAGGTCACATTTTGAATAGCAAGAAATTAATACATCTGGAAAAAGTATTGAAATGGACACTGGAAATATGGATACAAAGTGCAGATCTCTCGTGATTTAACTATAGGATCTGATTCAGTTTATTCACCTGCTCTGGACATCTGTGTTCTTAGCTATACAATGAAAGTTTGGGGAATGCCACCATGGTTTCTTATAGTTCTCAACTTAGATGTGTATAGCATTCTACTCCATTCTCTAAACATCCTATTATTTACTTTTATTTATTTTTACTCATTTTTAAAGAAACATACATAAAGGAAACAGGCCTATGAAATTGTGCCAAGAACTCTGGAAGGACTTTCTCTCTATAAAGCACTGTGCCCATTCCTTGAAGAGCTATGCAGAGATTCCCGCTGTCTAGACAAGACACCTCAGCCACCAGCTGCTTCCAACCTGGCTTCAAATGGCTTTAGTCTCAGAGAGGTGCTCAGCAGGCCCACTGGCTTTCAGCTTCCCTGTGCAGCTGTTCCAACACTTGATAATGAACAGAATCAATAAGCCCTCCCTCTGGTGTGTGTGTGTGTGTGTGTGTGTGTGTGTGTGTGTGTGTTTACAATATCCAGCTTCTACTACCACCAAACATAATTCACCTGGTAACTGTGGAAAAGAGGCATGGGCCATGTTACATATTGCAATTCCAAAATTATTGTGGTAACTTTGACAAAACAGTAGTAACTAAAACACATAAAAAATAAATACCATAAAAGATACTATAGTAGTGTTTATCCTATTTATATTTTTAGGAAAGCAGATGTAGTTTTCACACACACAAACTTGTCCTGATTATTATTAAAAGTCACCCATACAAAAGCATCTTTAATGGTGTCAAAATACCCTCCACGAGCACAACTATGTTGTGTTTTTCTGCAACAAATTTATTAAGTGGAAAACAAGGTTTTACAATATATTATGAGCAGAGAATTTATAGAAATAATTCTCTCATGAAATGCAACAAGATATTCTGGAACAAATGCATTCGATTTAAAAGAGGGTTTTGGCAGCTATGATTTCTCATTTAATAGCAATAAAGCTGATAATGTTTAGAATGACAATATAATTAGACTTCTCTAAAATGATTCTTTTTGGAAGTAAATTTAACTAACAACATACAACGTGAATTGGATATTTTGATTTTAATTCACTGTATATTTTTTCAGCTTCATCCATAGTGGGTGTCCTTATTCTTAATATTTATTCCTATAATGCACTGAACAGATGGTAGCTACAATATGTTGTACACAGTAGGGAAGGTAACTAGGAATGAATAAAGCATAATTCTCTTCATCATCCCCCTCCTTTCCAATATTTTATAATGTCCAGTTGAGATTCAAATTTGAGGAATCTCAAACAAAATATCAGAATATCTCTGGCAATTGTTTTTTGTCACAAAAGACAATGATAGACATCATCCTTTATGCTAACATTACTCTGTACAATTGAAATTTCAGTCATCAACAGTTGGAAATTTTAAAGTATTTAAAAATCAGCATTACAATATCAGTAAACAGGAAAGTGATTATCATATGGTGTATCCACAACTTCATCAATAAATCCAAAGCGTCAGGAAATCCAGAGTAGGACTGTCAACAAGAACATTATGGAATACATTCCTGCATGAATGTAATCAAGGATGTTCAATAAAACTCTGTTGGGCTAGACCTATATTATTTTCTTTATTTTTATTTATTTATTTATTTATTTTATGATAGTCACAGAGAGAGAGAGAGAGGCAGAGACACAGGCAGAAGGAGAAGCAGGCTCCATGCACCAGGAGCCCGACGTGGGATTCGATCCCGGGTCTCCAGGATCGCGCCCTGGGCCAAAGGCAGGCGCCAAACCGCTGCGCCACCCAGGGATCCCTAGACCTATATTAAGAATGATTGCTGGCAGGATGTCCAGCCACTGGCAAATGGCAAGGTGTAGTTTGAATAACCACCCACAGGCATAATGGAGGAAATTCTTTGTGAATGCAATCCACTAGCAATCCAGGCAAAATGGTGTGCTTAATGATCATGGAAAGAAATAAGAGCTGGCTATGCCACTCTGATGTGTACTTCTTACGAGACTTTCCACTAAAGTCATGTGCAAAAACATAACCAAAAAACTATTGACAAGCACTGAGGAAAAAAAACTTAACCAAATCAAAGGCTGGCATCAGGCAAAGTTTTGCATTTAATTGCATAATTATTGCATATCTCTCCTTTTTTTTGTGCAAAAAGGACCTAATCCATATATATATATACTATATGTCAAAGATATGCATAAAATTACATATAAATGGAAAGAATGAAAACCAGGGAAGTCTGTGCTACAGATTTTTCTACAAAAGACAGGCTAATATTTCAAATCAATTCACATTATAATTTTTCATATCTCATAAAGTGCCTTTATGTACTTACTTCATCAGAGCATGCATCAATCCATAACTGCATAAGGTATCCATTATTTATAGATAAGAAAAATGAGGCTAAAATCATAGACCACAGACAACTTATTGGGAAAAAAATTATCTATAAAAGATTTCTCCTTGTATCTTCTTAAATTGTAGTTGACATACAATGTTATTTTAGTTTCAGTTATACAACATAGTGATTGGACAATTCTATACATATCTCAATGCTTACCACAATAAGTGTAGTTACCATCTATCACTACATTGGTGCAACTATTATGGAAAATGGTAGAGAGGTTCCTCAAAAATTAAAAATAGAAATGCCAATGATCTAGTAAATCCTCCACTTGGTATTTACTCAAAGAAAATGAAAGCAATAATTTAAAAAGATACTTTCCTGTAATAATAAAGCATTTTCACACTCTGTATTTTTGGCTACTTTGTTGTTGACAATTTCATTCAATAAGTAATGTCAGAAAATATAGAGACAAATCTGTGCATAGAAAGCACACAATATTAGTAAGGTAATATGGGTAACCAGAGACAGAGTAAAGAAACCCATTTGAAATACTGCTGATATATATCCTAGTCCTTCCTTTTGTATCCTGATGCATGGTAGCATCACTTTCTTCTTTTGTTGAAGAATACTTGACACACAATGTTACATTATGTGTTTCAGGTGTATAGCACAGTGATTCCACAAGTCTATACCTTACCTTGTGCTCACCACAAGTGTGGCTACCATCTTCCACCACACAAAGCTATTACAATACCAGTGACTATTTTCCCTAGCAGCACCACTTTGTTATACGGATGAAGAGACATGCCTTCATGGAAGAGATGTAGAACGTGACTGGGTTTTTAAAGACTAACAGAATTCAAATAGCTGCAAGGGAAGAATGGCAAAAGCCATACCAATGAAATAAAAGATTTCAATACAGTCAAGAGGTTAAAATGTATAAGATGTGTTTCTGGAAAAGTAAGTAAGACTAAGTTGAATGGTTGAATATAGGGAATAAATGGGTTTGGGGAATTAGTGAGGACAAGGATGTCCAGGCAAGATAGGCCCAATGTGGGAAGGTTTTAAATACTTGCAAGGGAAATGAGATGTCACAGAGAAATGACTGGTCTGGATATTATAGATTATTTAATGCAGCTAATACATGCAGAAATATAAGTAATTATTTCCGGAGTTGAAACCAGTGAATATAGTCAATAAGAGTTACTATGCTCCTTAAGAAAAATTTGGTATCAAATACATAGAGGAAATCTTTTCTTAAAAAGATTTACTTATTTACGACAGAGTGTGTGTGTGCACGCAAGCGTGAGTGGGTGGAGAGGCAAAGAGAGAGGGTGAGAGAATCTCAAGGTGACTCCCCACTGAGCACAGAGCCCCATGTAGTGTTCAATCTCATGACCCTGAGATCTCCATCTGAGCCAAAATTGACACTCAGACACTTAACTGACTGAGCCACCTAAGCATTCCAAATATATAAAGGAAATCTTATTGCACAATGTATTGTCTAACATTTCAAGTATGAAATAAAATGGCAAATATGTATCTCATGAGAGTGAAGTTTTTGTAAGAAAAATAGAAGACTGAATTATAGAATACATTGATGATGTATTTTCTCAAATAAATTTTCATACTATTTCTTTTATAAAAATGTAAAAGAGATCATTAAATGGATATGGAAAAGCTAATTACTACACATAAGCACATAAACATGCATTGAGTTACTCTTAATAGTCTTCTCTTCTTAAAATTTTCCAGCTATTTCCTAATTTTATTTCCCAGATTGAAAACCAGCAATCATTGTTAAGACCACTCTTTCTGTGTTGTGGCCTGCAGGCTTGGGAGCCAGAATGCAGTGATTCCACTGCTTTTAAGAGACTCCACTGTTATTTGTTAAATGATCGAGAGCGCATTTTTAAAACTTTCTGACCTCAATGTTTTTATCTGTTAAGAGGAAGTAATAATAATACTGGTGTGTGTGTATATGTACACATATATATATACATACATACATATAATATACATTATAAAATTTTATTGAATGCATCACAATAAGCAGGGCAGCAGAGGAGAGCCCATCTGCCTACACCAGTGTCTATATTATAGAGTTGTAAGGATTCAATGAGTTGATAAATATATAAATTACTCAGAACACTACTGGGAGAGACTAAATATTTATTAAATATTTATTATTTTTCAGATATTTGAGAGGGAATTTGGTTAAAAATAACAATTTTAAGATACGTAGGAATAGTCACCCTCATTCTTGCAGTTATTCTACTAACATTTATTGAGTTGATGTTCAATCAGACACTGTTCTAGATAGTTAGTGAGGGGTAATTACTCTGAAATTAAGAAAAACATGTAATGAATGAAAAGTGGATGAGGGAAGGTGTCTTAATTTATAGAAGTACCAATGAAATATGAATAAAGACCTACATAGGACAGTGGCAGTTAGGTTGAAACCTGGGTAACATGAGAGACACAACTATGGAAAGATCAGCTAGGGAGAAGGGGTGGCATTCCAAGCAAAAAGGATCACGAATTTTAAAATCCCTAAGGGAGGAATATGATTTTCACATTCCCTTAGCAAGATGGTCAATGTGCCTGAAGCAAAATGAGCTAGAGGTTAAGAGGAAGTGACAAAAAATGAGAACAGAGAGGTGTGAGCTATAAACAGCCTAGTGGGACAGGGAAAAGTTCAGTGCAGTATGTGTAAAGCATGAGGGAAGAGAGGAATCCCATATGGTACCAAAATATTTACTCTAATTATGATATATGCAACACATGCCAATAATTGCAAAATAATACTGAAAAATATAAGAAAAGATATGGTATATTCTGCACACATTCCCAACAGTTCCAAGCTAAATCCACAAATGTTATCCTTAAAGCTTAGCAAGCTGTTTCTTTTAAAATGTAAAGTAAATAGCCAACAACAGCAAAGAAAATCTCAAATGACAGAATAACTTTGAAAGACGCATCTTATCAGATAGAATACCTTGTTTTGAACTGGTAATTCTTTTGAAAAGCAAGGCATTTGCTTAATGGAACAGAATGAAAATACTACATCTGTTTCCTATTCCAGTGGAAAAGTCTGCATTGTTCAATGAACTATGTTGGAAGAGCTGGCTATACCTTATGATCAAAGAAAAATTAAATGGCTCCCTAACATTCAATGGAATAAACAGTGACATATAGGTTAAAGCAAAACTAAACCCATAAAAGGAATATAGAGGAACATTTTAACAATATCAACGAAGGAAATTCTTAAGAGGAAAAAAAAATACATCATAAACAAGTTAAAAGGAAAAGACACAAAAAGGAGAAACTTCAAAATGTATAGCCAACAGAGAGTTTGTATCCAGAAAATAAAAATAAACTGCAAAAATTAAACAAGTAAATAACTTGCAAATCAGGAAGAAAAACTCACACATAACAACTAAAAATATACACAAAGAATATAGGCATAAGATTCCCACAGTAAGAAATCAAAAGGTCAAGAAATATATTACAGGATGTTTGGTCTCATGAGTCATCAGGTAAAAATAAATGGTAATAATAATGAGATGCTATTTCACATTCATAAGATGATAAAACTTTTATAAGTCTGATAATAACAAGCATTGGTGAAGATGTTGGAGACGGGAACTCATTTATATTCATGAAGCTTAGGTAAAGTGTTATGAATTTCTAGCAAAGTTGAAGATGTGCATGTCCTACAATCTAGATATTCTATAACAAGGAATTTAACTCCCAGAATTCTAACACATGTACACAGGAGACATGTACAAAAACATCTTAGAAAATAGTATAAAAATTTTAACTTTTCTGTGGCTAATGACTCTAACAGTGAATGACTAAATAAATGTGAAGTACACAGATGATGGCATTCTGAATCAGAATCTGCATAAAGCAAGATGGAAATTTTACATATTATTTATATAGTATTATATATATAATGTATAAAATACAAATAAAAATATACATATATATAATCTATTCTTATAAATCAAAAAATAAATAAATCATGTGCAAAGGGATCAAAATCAGGCTGGCCTCAGTCTTCTCATTAAACAATGAGAGTGATGATTTCAATGTTCTTTTTTTTTTTTTTTTTTTGATGATTTCAATGTTCTGAGAGGATATTACCTTGAACCTAGAATTCTATACCTGACAAAGTATTAATCAAAAGCTATGGTGGAATATTCAAGGACTCAAAAAATTAACTTCCTTCACATTAAGTTTTTGGAAGTTACCTAATGACTCACATCCAAACAGAAACGTAGATAAAGAAAAAAATGGAATAAAAAGTGAAATAAAATAAAAAATATATATATTTATATACACAATGTTAAGTGAGAAAATCACATTACAAAATGACAAGTACATCATATATTATTTATCATTTTAAACAGAATATTTAAAATTTATGGTTGATTAAATACATATTCAATAAAAATTTATAAAAATTAGCTATGATATGCAGTATTTTTTTGATATGCAACAATTTTAGTATAAAAAGGGGAGCAAGCACGGAAAGAGGGATGAGGGTGTTGAGGTGAGGATAATGTTTTATTTCTTTCAATAAGGGAATGATGTGAAGTAACTAAAGCATAATGTTAACATCTGTTTAATTTTAGTTATGGCCCATGTGAGTCAGTGACGTTATCTTTGAAAAAATTCAGATGCTTCATAATTTAAAAAATTTAAAGTGAATATTAAAACATCTCTAGCTGCATAAACACTGGAAGTGTATTACATAGCTATATCAAAGTACTTTTATACTGCTGTTCATCTAATTATTATGATCACATCTCTATAGGAAATACTCCTTTTAAGTAAAAGTAGTCAAGAGTTTTCCCTTAGTTACCTGTATCAATGCAAAGAAAAGCAAGATGTCTCTTTCACATTAATTTTTAAAACATATGTCTTCTGTGTAGCTCCAAATTAAACAGGTTGCTACCAAAGGGATTTTTCTCAAACCTAATCACAGAAGACAATCCCAAAACAAAGACAACAGTAACTTAAATTGGCAAAGAGAAAATATATTAAAATTTTAAAAACACAGTAGCATTCCCAGTCTAAGGCTGTGTCTGTAATTCATCCTATAGACAGGGCAGAAACCTTGAAGGAAGTCTTAAACACCTTATTTTCTCTGATTTCTAAAATATAATGAATCACCATACTCTCATTTCCTGTCGTCATTCCCTAAAGGTTTTCCACTCTTTGTCTCTCTCCATTTCCACTGCCCTGGTCCTCATTCAGGCCATTACCTCTGACAGGATCACTGAGCTCTCTTCCTAACTGATCCTACTGACTATAGTTTTTACAAACCCATTACTTCTCATATTTTGATCAGAGTCTTCTTCCCTGCTTTCCAGCACAGCATCCCTGGCTCTGCTTCACCTGACCTCTAGCTCTCCTGAGCAACTATTCACCATTCACTTGTATCTCCATGGCATGCTCTTGTTTGCGCATCAGTATTTTTGCTCCAGCTTCTTTTCTCTGCCAAGAATGCCCTTTCTGCCTTTGTTTGGTTCCCAATTTTATTTTCCCTGAACATCATTCATATAACTTTCATTTCTTCCAGGAAAACTTTGAAACCCTTCGGCTGAGCAAAGTGCCCATGGAGCCTTCTAAATTCTAAGATACAATACATACAGGTGGCCCCCGAGACTCCTGCCTCCTGGTGTTCATACCTCTGTGTAATCTTCTCCCCCTGAGTGTGATGCAACTTGTAACCTACTTCTAACCACTGGAATACAGCAAAGGTGATGGAAGGTCACTCCCATAATTATGTTTGATGCATGAGATTCTGTTTTGCTAGCAGATTTACTTTATTTCCATTCTCAGCTTTCAAGAAGTAGGCTATGAAGTTAGGTGACCATGTTGGAATAACCCACTTGAGAAAGTACTCCATGTGTCCTCTAGAAAGCAGCTCAGGGCTCCCAGAAAAACCATCAGTCCTATGACCAAAGGAAATAAATTCTGCTACAGCCAGAGGACTCCTGGAGATTAATCTTGTCCTAAAGGAGTCTCTGATGATATTGCAAACTTAGCCAACACCTGGAATATATAGCCTGGTGGGACCCTGAAGCAAAAAATAATAAAAAAATAAAAAAATAAAAACCCAGATTTCCAACCTAGAGAAACAGTAAAATAACAGAGCTGTATATACAGATGTAGATTTATATACATTTACATATATATTTATAACATACAAATACACACAAACACAAAAGTGAGGAAATTATTTGATTGTCTATAGCTTGAAGTCTAGCAAGCTGTTTGTGACTGGTCAGCCTTGGGTTTCAACTTTGTAACCTTGAAGCATTTACAGGCCTAGGTTTTGGTTTGCTTACATAGATTGCCACAGCATAACAGCCACTTCAGTCTAATGGCCTTAATCAATTTTGCATTACATAGCCATAGATAATATACTATGTTATGAAGAAGTAATTTTGTCTGTCTCTCTGGTTAACAACTCATAGACTGCCAAGTATAGACCCTGACATATAGCAGGCATGTAACTATTGCTCACGGACTTGAAAAGTAGATTTTTTAAAATATATATATATATATATATATATATATATATATATATATTTTATTTATTCATGAAAGACACAGAAAGAGATGCAGAAGAAGCAGTTTCTTTGTGGGAAGCCTGATGTGGCACTGGATCCCAGGACCCCAAGATCACGGACCTGAGATGCTCAACTACTGAGCCACCCAGGGTGTCCCTGAAAAGTATATTTCATGTGAAAGTTCAAATCAAAATCATTACAATAAAACTTCAATCTTTGAATATCCTTTAATTTATTCCAGGAGACTGAAGAGAGGAATATTTTTTCAGCCTTCCAGATCACTGTGTGACCTACTCAATTAAAAAAATATCCCTTCTAGAAAGCCTCTCTATTCTTTCATAGCATTCTACTCGTGTCTTTTTCTGCAATGTGTATATGACTCATGGATTTTTTTCCTATCTACCCCAATATACTTTGATGTTTGCAACTAAATTTTTAGTTTTTCTAGCCCAGTTCTTAATTTAGTAGAGATGTACTCAATTTACTATTAATTTACAATTTTCCAACTTTACAATATGGCAAAAGCAACACACATTCAATAGAAACAGCACTTCACATTTTTTATTTTGATCTTTTCCTAGGCTAGCAATAAGCCATATGATACTCCCTTGGGATGTGGGGCAGTGGCAGGGAGTGCCAGCTCCCAGTCAGCCACAGGATCAAGAGGATAAACCACTGATACACTTATATCATTCTATATTCACACAACCATTCAGTTTTCCTCTTTCAGTACAGTATTCAATAAATTACATGATATACTCAGCACTTTAATATTAAATAGGCACGTTTCTGATAGGCTAGGCTAGGCGATGTTGTTATGTAGGTTGGCTATATTAAACTCATGATATTTTCCAACTTATAGTGGGTTTATTGCCACATAACCCTATAGTAAATTGAGGAAGATCTATATTAAGTACATATCTTAAGCTTAATGATGCTAAAAATAAATAAATGATTGATTGGAAGCTGATTAGATTTCTGGCTTTCTATCCTAAAAGTTGCATTAGTTTCTGGCTTTTTAGGGACACAAAACCACCCTGATTCTCAGGCATGTTCTCAGGGTTGCCGGAAGACTTTGGAGTTCTCAGAGTATATCAATAGACTCCAAAAATGATATTCCCTGAAAGTTCACTAAAAATTGTATTCTAAAATGTCTGGAACTATAAGAATTCTAGTTCTACAGTTTCATTTAATAATAACATACAATTATTCCCAGTCTTCATGTTTCTGCTCCTGACAAAGCCCTTTTTAGGGTTCATGCTGCTTAGCCCCTTTTCCCACTTCTAGTGGAATACTTGTATTATGTTCATTTGAATCTGCATAAGGAAAAAATTAAATATGAATAAAATATCAAATAAACATATTTTATGTGAGGTAAAGTAATATATTTTTTTCTCTTTTTGGAAAATATATTCTTGGAAATCATAAAAGATGAAATAGCTTATTTTCTATAATATACATTATACTAATTAGATTAATTACATTAATTGATTTAATGATATGGTAATTAATTGCTTTTGAGATAGCTTAGCAAAAATACTTTGTATTCCAAAAAAGAAAAATTCTTCATGCATTTCTATGTTGTGACCATAATCCCAAGACCATCCATTTTATATGATAGTTGTAGTAAGATTTTTTTCACAGTACGCAGATTTAGGAAAGAGAAATGATTAGAATCTCTTGATGGTCTTTTTTAAACTGAATCAATGTGAAGGTATCCTGACCCTATTTGATTCTTAACTTTAAGTTGATTAAGGCACACTATAATATGTAATGGCATCCCAGTCAATTTGCTATACACTTGAAATCATTGTCTTGACATCTTTACATTGAAAATTAAATTGATTGGAAATGTTATGAAATTGATGGTAGTGCTATAAAGGCCAAATTTCATCTTGCCCAAAATTAGTATAATTAAAAGTACCAACAAATATACTGATGGAAAAAAACTTCATCTTGAAGAATGCCTCCATAAAATAATTAAAAGTCCATTTTTCAGAAATTTCATATGAAACATAATACTACCATTCATTTGCAAATGTGGTAAGAGAATTTTCATTAACAATGAAGCTAATTTTTTGAAGGTGTAACAGTGAAATTGAAACAAGGCAGTATTATGTAAGGTCATTCAACTATAATTAAAACAAATGTCGTTATAACTTTATTATAGTCCTCATTAAAAAGTTAAACTGCAAAATCCTGGGCCAACAAAAATCAGAACTTGAGTGGAAGGCACTTTCTCCCAACGCTGCCCTACCCATAGGAACACTTTATTTGAGCAACAATGAACGATCATAGAAGAAAAGGGATGACTGCATTTTTTTAGAGAGCATTCTGTCTCAGAAATGCTTTTTCCAAGATAATATATTGAAAATTATAAAAACTTCTCTAACTGCCTTCTATTGACAAGCTGTTTGTTGAAAGCCATGGTGAGCTTGGGCATCTTGTTTGAAGGTGGCAGAGCATCTCTCACATGCTAAATAACAGAATGGAGAGAGCTCCATCATCCTCAGCTGCATACCCCAGACCACAAGGTGAGTAAGTAACAAAATTCATAGAGCATCAGGATGCTGAGTTTTGGGAGTAGTGTGTTACAGCAATGGGCATGACTGTGCATTCCTACTGGCTTCTAATCATGACATTAGTGTGTGCAGGCTACATGACAAAGCTTCTAACTTCCATTACTCATCTGAGAATCAAGGCTTTCTCTACTCCAATAAAGTGACCAGTGCCCTATTCTCATGTCTATCCCTTCCCAGGTCCTACTCCACAGGAGGACACTCTTTCAAAATAGATCCCTACTTTAATATAGAAACACATCTCTAGAGATTCTTGTTAGAGTGGGTTAAATGATGTCCCACCCACCCCCCAAAAGGTATGCCTACATTTTAATCCCCAGGACCTGTGATTATTACTTGACATGGCCAAAAAAGTGAAAATTACCTTCTACATCAAAAGATGTGATTAAGGATCTTTGGAGGAGGAGTTTCTCCTGGATCATCCAGAGGGTCTCTAAATGCAATCACAGGGACGCCTGGGTGGCTCAGCAGTTGAGCGACTGCCTTAGGCTCAATGCTCCCTGGGTCCGGAATCAAGTCCCTCATGGAGCTCCTCATGGAGCTCTTTACGAGGTGTCTGCTTCTCCCTCTGCCTATGTCTCTGCCTCTCTCTGTGTGTCTCTCATGAATAAATAAATAAAATATTTAAAAAATAATAAAATAAATGCAATCACAGATATTCTTTTTTTTTTTTTTTAAGATTTATTTGTTTGAGAGAGAGAGAGGAGAGAGCGAGTGGGGGGAGGGATAGAAGGAGAGAATCTTCAAGCAGACTTTCCAGTGAGTGCGGAACATAATTCTGGCTTCAATCTTAGGACCGCAGGGGATCGTGACTTGAGCCAAAAGCAAGAGTCAGAGATTTAACCTACTGAGTCACCCAGGCTTCTCTAATAATATTCTTAGACAGGAGAGGGGATTTAGAACACAGAGACACACAGAGGAGAATACTCTGTGGCCTCAGAGGTGGAGATCGGAGTCATATGGCCACTTGTCAAGAAATACCCAAAGCTACCAGAAGCTGCAAGAAGCAATGAGTGGATTCATCACTAGAGACTTTCAGAGGGAGTACAGCCAGCTAACACCTTGATTTATCAAGGTGATTTCAGATTTCTGGTGTCTAGAATTGTTAGAAAATAAATTTTGGTTGCTGTAAGCCACCCAATTTGTGGTAAGTTGCTACAGCAGCCACAAGAAACTAACAGTGTTCCCGCCTATGAAGGCTGAATCCCTAGAGACAAGCATCACCCTATCTCTAGCTCTGTGCCACTAAACATTGAAATCTGGACTTTTCACGATCCAAGTCCTATCTCAAGCCAACAGAATGCCTTCAACATAACAGACACTATTATCATACTCTAGTGGTACAAAAATGAGTACCAACTATGCTTTTCCAGAACTCAGAGTCTGAAGAGGAGACAGCAGATACATAAATGATTACAGTAAAATGTCATATGTGACTAAAATTTTTCTACATGACCTGTAGGGTATTTATTCAAATACTCTAAATATTTGATCATTCCATTTGAGACACCCCAGCCATCAATGTTCTTTCCTGAATGTGCCATATACCCCACCCTTAGAGATTTTGCATCTCCATGTAGCTGTGCCACCCCACCTGTCTCCTAAAGCGTTTGCACAATGTCACCTTTTCAGCTAATCTTTCATGGAACACCCAATGAAAACCACATTTGTCCTTCTCTGGCCCTTTGGAAATGTTTATCCCCTTTCCCTGCTTTATTACTATTGTTTTTTTTTTTCATAACACTCATCATCAACTAAAAAAAACTATATATATTTTGTTTAATTTTTTGTTAAAATTTTATAATTTTATAATATATAAAAATAATATGTGGTGTATATAAACATACATACATATAATGACTCATTTATGTGTTATTTCCTGTATTCTCCAAGGCAAGGGCAAGGATCATTTTTCCAGATTTGTCCACTGTTACATCCCTATCACTTACAATCAACTCTGGCACAAAGATATCCTGTAAGTAAGACTTATTTTCTTTCTTTTTTTTTTTTTTTTTTTTTTTTTAGTAGGACTTATTTTCAACCAACACTTTTATTGTGTTTATTTAAAACAAAATCACAGTTAAATGAACTTCAAGTTCTGAGTAGATTCACATTGCCTTATAATAATATCCTATTTCTGAGATAGGGTAAACTAGATAAGCATTGCTTAAGGTGAATGTGAATGAGCTAATTCTTAAATTGTCATTATTTGTGAAACTCTAATATATACAAAAATAACTTATATTAAAGAATGGAAGACACAATATTGCCCAGGTTGCTTAAGGCGGAAAAGTTGCAAATAGCTATGCAGGCAACTTCAAGACAGACTTTTAAAAATGTCAGGGTCAACAGAAAGGCAGCTCAGTGGGTATGGTATTGAAGTGAAATTCAGCCTTTATAGCCTGCAACACTGTAACAAGAGTATTTTACTGAGTGGTGCCACCCTACATTCTTCAGAACTGCAAATCTACTCTCACCAGTAGCCAAAGTAAATAATTACTATAAAGCACTGTCAATGAATGGAAAACAAAACAAAACCTGCTTCAAGGACTGTTTCTTTTACCAACATGCCAAACTTGGTGTTCCTTCATAACTATATGTTAATTGACCTAATTCTATTTTCCTATCTCTTCTCTCTATAAAAATTGTTTATATACCTATAAATTCTTTATGTTCCTCATGCTACGAGATCTTAAAGATTTTTAAACAGTAATTAGTATTTGAATAATGAAATAAGTAATTTTAGGTTTTGGATCAAGTAAATAAAAATCATTATGTATCTTAGGAAGATAAACAATTTTTATTTTTTTAATTATTCTTTTTTAAGATTTTATTTATTTATTCATAGAGATGCAGAGAGAGAGAGAGAGGCAGAGACAGAAGCAGGCACCATGCAGAAAGCCTGATGTTGGGACTCGATCCAGGGTCTCCAGGATCATGCCCTGGGCTGCAGGTGGCGCTAAACCGCTGCCCCACCAGGGCCGCCCAGATAAACAATTTTTAAAAGGTTAAATAAAGTTTTCCTAAGTCTTCTCAAATATCACTTACCTTTTTAACTGTATTGTGAAGCATAATATTTAATTTACTAGCATTTAAAAGAGGTCTATATTAAATAGTAAGTTACATTATCATCAGCAAGTAATAAAAATAAATTTCAGATTAGGAAAAATATATGGTGTGAAGTCATACAATCATGTACAAAGAACTGAGCTCTGTTTAATCTATTTCCATGGTCTTGGTCTGAACAAAACAGGAGAAGTTATGCCCCCCGTCCCAAGACACATCTCCCCTATATTATACTGGGGTGATCCAAGAAAGAGAATTCAGAGGCAAAATCAAATTAATAATTAAATACATAACTAATGTATCAGTCTAAAAGTAGCAATGCACAAAAAATATGGACTTAACAAATATGTCACTATTTTATAAATGCCTTAGCAAACATATTTAACAATAAACATTTTTATTAGCTTTTAGTTTGTGCAAGCTGCATTTTTAAAAGGTGAAATACACTGCTCTCAAGTTTTAGTACCTATGATTTACTTTCTGGAGTTTATTATACAGAATGAATTCTCTTTACACATATACACAAAAGAATTGTTAAAAATTAATAGCAATAAAAAAAAATTAATAGCAATAAGTGGTGTCAATGATGAAGTACTATAGAACAGTAAGATCAAAAAGGTGGCTGTAATTGAATTTAAAGTGCATATTATTGTTATTAGGCATAGTAGCAGTAAGGGAAGGGCAGCATTTTAACCTAACTATTTTTATTTAGGAATAGGATTTCTTATACTAATCATTCAGAGTTAATGGCCCAATCCCATGAGAAAGGACAAGGGAAAGCCAGTGTGGATAAATATGCCACACTTAATTTATCTTCACATAAAACACACACACACACACACATTCATACTGTGAAACTGTATATTAAGTCACTGCTAAATAAGTGATGTAGATCCTAAATATTTCAGCATTAAAATATTTTTAAAAAACTTTAGAGAACTTTAATCCAGCTTTTCTTTGGAAGGAAAATAAATATAACAATCTTGTTTCCCCTTTTTAATCGTTCCCTTGTGTTTATAGAGTTTGGAAGCTTCAGGGAAATTTTTATTTTAAGATAGTAGGAATGGGCCATCAGAGTTTTCCTTTTGGATTTTAGTGAAAGATTCTACTAGGTGGATCAAGTAAAAGCAGCTGAACATACTAGAAAAATAGCTGTCTCAAGTGGCATTTCGAGACTCCTGTTGAAACTGAAAGAACCTACCAATTTAAGAAATTGTAAATTTAAGGAATAATTGGCAATAAAGAATCATTTTATGAATAACTGACAATCAGCTGATGAATTTTATACCTTAAGATTGTTCAGGCTGCAAGTTTCTGCAGATTTTCCCTAGATATGATTAAGAATATGATTTGTCTTTTGACCTGTTTTATTAACCAGGGTGATGATAAACAATATGGCACCAATACCTTTTGCTCTATGCAGTTTAAGTGCATGTATGACTGTGTGCTGACACATACCATACATAGACAGGTGCAAGGATGGACAGATAGAAGAAAAGACAGATTGTGTGTGCACAAAAGTGAGTGTATGTAAATTGATTAATAAGCTTCATATTTTTTATATTAGAAGAAAAAAACATGATAAACAAATAATCAATATGCATTTAGTTTAAAGCTCTGGTATTGATCAAACCACGGTCAATTTTTTTTAGCTCCAGCTAAAATATTGGCTTTGATTACTGGCTCATAATTTATTGATTTCAAGCTGGTGTTAATTTGTGCATGAAAGAAGGACCAAAAGTATACATACAAGTAGAAAAGCCTGACTCCTAACACTTTTCACACTCTGTTACCTTATTATTTCTAATAACTATAAAATATTAGAAAGGTACATGTCAGCCATGACATTTAGGCATGACACAGATTAAAATACACAGTATCTCTAAACTATTGTTTATGACACATTTTTCAATGGACATATATTACAACTGGAGAAGTTAAATGGAAAAATTGGTACATGATGATTTTTATTTGGAAATGTATTCAAGATTACCTGTATTCCACAGTACTATGCTTATAAACCAGTGGATCCATATACTATTCATAGGTGTATGCTATTTTATACTATTCCTATTAAGTGAGTGTTATTTTTATAAGAATTATTTCTTTGCAAAACATTCAGGAAGTTAGGATAAATTTAAATATCAAAAAATTACATTTAAGTCCCCACAACATTTGAGCTTGGAAAGAGGAACACTGACTATATTAGTGTTTGTGTGTGCACATTTGTATTAACTCTTGAGGAATTGTACGTTGATACTAACTTTTTATTTTATTGCCATTTCCTAGAGTTTGGGTATGTACAACATCATCAAATGGCTTTTAACTACTTACCAAGTTTATCATGATTTATTGTTTAGGTTTGTTGCATTCCTGAAATAAGCCCTCTTTGGATATATTATTTTATTCTCTTTATGTATTGCTGAATTCTGCTAATATTCAGGACATTTACACTTACTATGTTGGAGCTACATGTCCAGCACAGTGTTAAACACAGTCCCTTATCCCTTAATGCATTCAGTTTCTAGTTCTTACAGAGAATACAGAAAAGTAAAGGAACCTCCATGGCACTGCGTGAAGGTGGCATCCTCTGTTGACCTCTACCTGAAGTAATCACTGCTCTTGTGTGTGTGTATGTGTGTGTGTGAGTACATTGCTATTCTGATTTTCTATTGGGGACGACTTGCCCCCACGTTCTGTCTATGTAATATAAATGAGGATGAACCCTCTTTCCAGGTGTGCACTTGTAAACCTTCCAACAGTAAGAGCAAATGGTTCACAAAGTGTGGTCACTGGCCTCAACTTCAGCATCACCTGAGGAATTGTTCAAAATGCAGATTATCAGGCCTATTGGAGCTGGTTCTATGTCTTTTAACAAGCCCTCCAGGTGATTCTGGTGCACACTAAAAGTTTGAGTATCCTAAGAAAGAGTGATCACTTCAGAGATAGTGATGTGTCACGAGGGATCACTGAGAGTCAACACTGAAACTTGTGATGAAGCTAGAAGGAAAAAGACATTCTTTATCTTCCTGTGGCTAAGCTGCAAAAGCTGGATGCATCTAAGCCGAGAGCTAAGAGGCTATCTTTATCTTCCTTTATAAAACATTTGCTTCTGACCAAAACCAAACAGGAAATCAGAGCCAAAGGAAGACAAAAAGTCAGATTTTTGATAATACTTTTTAACTATCTGATTTCACTCAATGTCTGAAGAATTACTGTAGGTCTTTTCCATTATGAAGTCTTTTTTTCTTTTCCTTAACCAATATACGTTGGTTAATTTCTTAACCAATTTGAGTTGGATTCCTGTCAACCACAACAAAACACATCATAACATTGCATCCTTTGAAAATACAAGATTTTTTTCATTCTTTAATTTCATTCCATGGGTCCAAAGTTAGGCCCATGAAGTCAGAAATTAGAGAAACAGAGCCATTCTCTGAAAATTGTTACATGAAATCAGCACAGAAAACATTATAGGCAAACTGTTCTTAAAAAGCCCATTAGATCCCAGGCCATGAGAACTTCATTTTGACCTGATAGAAATTTAAACATTACAGGCATGCCTCTTTTTACTGAATTTCATTTTATTGTGCTTCACAAATAGTTAATTTTTACAAATTTAAGGTTTGTGATAAACCTGCATCAAGCAAGTCTACCAGCACCATTTTTTCCAACAGCATGTGCTCACTTTGTGTCTCTGTATCACGTTTTGGTAATTTCACAAAATTTCAAACTTTTTCATTATTATTATTATTATTGTTATAGTGATATGTGATCAGTGATCTTTGATGTTACTAATATATTTATTTTGAGGTGTCACAAACTGTGTTCATATAAGACAATGAGGGCAGCCTGGGTGGCTCAGTGGTTTAGCGCCACCTTCAGCTCAGGGCGTGATCCTGGAGACCCAGGATCAAGTCCCACGTCAGGCTCCCTGCATGGAGCCTACTTCTCCTTCTGCCTATGTCTCTATTATCTGTGTGTGTGTGTGTGTGTGTCTTTAATGAATAGATAAATAAAATCTTATCTGTGTTCTCTGAGACACAACAATATTGAATTAGGCCAATGGTCTCTAAGTGTTCAAATAAAAGGAAAAGTCACAATCTCTCTCTTCAAATCAAAAGCTAGAAATAATAAAGCTTAGAAAGAAAAGCATGTTGAAAGCTAAAACAGGCTGAAAGCTAGGCCTCTTGCACCAAATAGCCAAGTTGTGAATTCAGAAAAAAATAAATAATAAATTTTTAAAAATTATTGAAGAAAATTAAAAGTATTATTCCAGTGAACACACAAATGATAAGAAAGTGTATATAGCCTTATTGCTGAAAGTGTATATAGCCTTATTGCTGATATGGAGAAAGTTTGAGTGGTCTGGAGAGATCAAACCAACATTTCCTTAAGCTAAAGCCTGATCTACAACAAGGCCCTAATTGTTTTCAATTTTATGAGGCCTGGGAGAGGTGAAGAAGCTGAAGAAGAAAAGCAGGCTAACAGACGTTGGTTCATGAGATTTGCGGAAAGAAGCTGTCTCCATAACAAAAGAGTACAAGATGAAGCAGCAAGTTCTGATGTAGAAGCTCAAGGAAGTCTGCAGCAGATCTGGCCCAGATCTTTGATGTAGGTGGCTACACTTAAGTAACGGATTTTCAGTGTAGATGAAACAATCTTCTATTGAAAGAAGATGTACTCTATGACTTTCATAGCTAGAGAAGAGAAGTCAATGCCTGGCTTCAAAACTGTAAAGAACAGGCTGACTCAAAAGTACTCAGTGCAGTTGGGACTTCAAGCTGAAGCCAATGCTCACTAACCATTTCAAAAATCCTAGGAACCTTAAGAATCCTGGGAAATTTACTCTGACCATGGTCTATAAATGGAGCAACAAATCCTGGATGACAGCACATCTCCTTACAACATAGTTTGCTGGATATTTTAAGCCCATTGTTGAGATCTACTGCTCAGAAAAAAAGGTTTCAAAACATGGCTGCTCACTGACAATGCACCTGGTCATCCAAGAGCTCTCATGGAGATACCCGAGCAGATTAATGTTGTTTTCATGCCTGCTAACACAACAACCATTTTGTAGCCCATGGATCAAGAAGTGATTTCAAATTTCAAGTCTTTTTTTTCTTTTCTTTTCTTTTTTTAAGAAATACTTTTGGTATGGCTACTGCTGCCATAGATAATGATTCCTCTGATAGATCTAAGCAAAGTTAATTGAAAACCTTCTAGAAAGGATTCACCATTCCAGACACCATTAAGAATATTTGTGACTCATGGGAAGTGGTCAAAATATCAACATTAATGAGAATTTGTAAGAAGTAGATTCCAACCGTCATGGATGACTTTGAAAGTTCAAGACTTCTACATAGGAAGGATGTAACTGCAGATGAACTGCAAGAGAACCAAAACTGCAAGTGGGTCTGAACTGCTGCAAGTTCTTGATAAAACTTGAACAATGAGAAGTTGCTTCTTACAGATGAACAAAGAAAGTGGTTTCTGGAGATGGAAGCTACTGGTGAAGATGCTGTGAAGATTGCTGAAATGACAACAATGGATTCAGAATATTACATAAACTTAGTTGCTAAAGCTGTGCTAGGGTTTGAGAGGATGGACTCCAATTTTGAGAGAATTCGGCTGTGAGTAAAATGTTACCACACAGCATTGTACGCTACAGAGAAAACGTCTGTGAAAGGAATCAATCAATTTGGCAAACCTCACTGCTGTCTTATTTTAAGAAATTGCCACAACCGTTCAATCATCAGCAGCCATCAACATCAAAGCATTATTCTTCACCAGCAAAAAGACTGACTTGCTGAAAGCTCAGATGATGGCTAGCAGTCTTTAGCAATAAAGAAGTATTTTTAAATTAAGGCACAGAGATGCTTTTTTTAAAAAAGACATAATGCTACTGCACACTTAATACACTACAATATAGTATAAACATAACTTTTATGTGCACTGGGAATTCCTAAAATTCATTTGACAGTGATATTTGCATTTTTGGTGGTTAGAACCTGCAATATCTCTGAAGTTTGCCTGTGTGTGAAGAAATAATTTATTACCAAAAAAAAAAAAAAAGGTTTGCATGCTTTATAACACCACAAGAAAAGGTGCCTTAGAAGCAAACATAACAGGACTTGGGCATGCACTTTTTGAAGAACAAAGTGTCATATGAGCTGTCAGATGGCAGATATGTCTCTATTATGAGTAAGAGTGTAGCTGATTGGCTGGATATAATGTCATTAATATGCTGAAACTAGGTAAGAAATCCCACTTTGCATTGACTGTTTCTGTATATAAGCATATAAGAAGTCTTCTGATTATACTGTGCCTGCCCAAGAGTTAAGTTAATAAACACACTATTTAACCTAGAAAACATTATAGACAATTTCAGGATTAAAAGACTCTGCTAATTTTAAAATGAAGACAACGTGAGTCTGTTCCAGATTGAAAGTTAATTGGGGAGGGGAGGAGACAGAGGGGATGATTAATATTATTTTAGAAAGAAATAATGAAATAAATATTAGCTGTCTCATAATCTCCAAATGTTAACTGTTTATTTGTATTACTAGACCCGCATTAAATATTAACATTCCCCAAGCTGATAAATGGCCCACAGCAAATACGGTACTCATCTAATTTATACAGTTTCATTGATATAAGTGCTCTATTAAAAGGTCTCTTTATGGGGCCTTAATTATATCTGAAAGTTCCATTAAAACCCTTGGCAAATTAGCAGACTGTTTAAGTCAGTAGGGAACTACCTGCAAAATTCACTTCTTTATTTTCAGTTAATTTCTGGAGCTACATCCTTTGGTGGGTGGGAAAAGAATATAGGCATGTTTAGATTAAGGGAGAAACACATATGCCCATTGTTATATTATCTATAGAAATCACAAAAATGTTATTCATACAATCTCTTTTAGAAATTTGCTTCTGAGGAGGCAGCTGTGAAAGACAGATTCAATCTTGAGGATCTAGGCCAGAAATCCAAAGCACAAAAATGTAAAGACCTCCACAGCTCTGGTGAGATTTTCTGGGTAGATATTCCACTATACTAATTTCCTCTCATTTCCCACATTAATTATATCAAGACTGGAATGGAAAACTCTAAATGCTCACTGGGTGGGTGTTGTAGAAAGACTTTCTCCCATTCTTTCACCTATGCTCTGTCCAAGGAATTTTTTTTTTTTTTTTTTTTTTTAAGATCTGAAAGGGCTGGGATATATGGATGGAGTGTTGAAAGTCCCTGGGTCAGTAACAAGGTGCCTTTACACAAGAAAATGAGAAACAGAACTGTTAATCCTGAACAAATTATGATTTCCTATAACTGAAAAGAAAAATAGAACTGGTTGCCCTAAAGTAATATTCAAGCAAAAAGTTTGGAAGTAAAAATACCTTCAAAATACATACACATAGGTGCTGAATAGATTAAATTTCTTACAACTTTGACTTGTGGTTTAAAAAGGGAGTCAGTAGAATAAAACATAGCAAAGATTTAAAAGATAAAAATCAGAGTTCAAGTCAAACTGATGTCTTAAAACACCTATATTCATGATACTTTCACCATTCAAGAAGAATGATTGATTCCAATGCATTTCCAACAGTTTAGATGAAAGAACATATAAGCCTTTGAAGTTACTATTCTGCACAAATAGCATTTGCAAAAATTAAGTTAAAAGTGCTTCCTCCCCGTGTCACAAATAGTGTTTTTATAATAAAAAACATGACAGCTTTATATCTAAAGTAAAGCAAATAAATATACAAATATCTGTAATATACAAATATCTGTAAATTATTTTTATTTCAATATTTTAGTTCCCCAAATTAATTTGCTAATCTATGATTTATAATGCTTATTCAAAAAATAAAATGATATAAAAAGTAAAGTACAAATGGAAAATTCTTTGAAGATTGGTTGGTAATACATCTTTATATGTTTTTTTTTCTCCAGTTTATTTTTTTTAAGTTTATAACTTCTAAAAAGAAGGAAATCTTCATTTCCTTACGTATCTATTTTTTCCTGTGGTTCACTGTTCTATTCACCCGTTGTAATAGATGCATTTGGTTTCTGGAATTAAGAAGTTTACAAATATAAAAATTATGTGAAAACTGACAAGTGCATCCACCTTGAGAAACAGAAGAAACTGGAGCTGTTAGCACCCATTTTCAATAAAATGGATATAAGATGGTTTTTGATCTGTAGAATTTCAATGATGAAAAAAATTAACTTACTACTTTTGTGACATTAAACTAACATAAAATGAAATACTACATGCAAATACCTTTTGTTCTGAAAACACTTTATGCATTTTAACAAATTCTTGTGGCACAAGTGCAGAAATACTAAAATAATATATCTAGGGAAAGAAGTTGTAATGAAAGATGCCACTTGCTATAAACTGTTGATAGCCCTTGGGTTTTAGACAAATGATCTCATTCTCCTCAAATGTTTGCTTACAAACTGAGGTAAAGATAAATGATAAAAAGCATTTTGTTCAGAATCACTGCCCTTGGGATCCCTGGGTGGCGCAGCGGTTTGGCGCCTGCCTTTGGCCCAGGGCGTGATCCTGGAGACCCGGGATCGAATCCCACGTCGGGCTCCCGGTGCATGGAGCCTGCTTCTCCCTCTGCCTGTGTCTCTGCCTCTCTCTCTCTCTCTGTGACTATCATGAATAAATAAATAAAATCTTTAAAAAAAAAAAAAAAAAAAAGAATCACTGCCCTTTCCCCCACCCCCTTTTAGTGTCCTCAGCACCATATAGTTAGAGAAGGGCCAGAACATTCTGAAGTCTCTATCTCTGTGCATAGGTAGATTCAGGGTCAATCATTCTAAGATCTGCATTAGATGGTCACCTAAAGAGGTTTAACTGTAAAGAAATATATATATGTGCATGCATTTTTTCCTGGATAAGCCATGCTTAATTAGAAATTCTAATAACGCCAAGCAAGAATGAAGCTAGCATCTCAATGTTCAACAATCACATTAAATGATGTACCATTAAATACCTCCAATAATGGAGAAGGACATATACACATATAAGTTTTAGTGGAAAACTCATTTCCAAACAATTGAATTATAAAGCATATCTTAAGTTTTTAATTTTTTCATCTTTTAAAATCTGTATCAAAACCTTATGAATATTCTTTGTGCATCAAATAACTTATATAGATAAACATGACCAAATAGATTAATATAGACATACAAATAATTGCTCATTGCACAAAAGTAATAAATATAGAAAAAAAAATCTGAGCATGACCAGACTTCAGATTGACAGATTTAAAATAGAAAATTCTTTTTTTTTTTTTAAAGATTTTATGTATTCATGAGAGATACAGAGAGAGGGAGAGAGAGAGAGAGAGACAGGCACAGGCAGAGGGAGAAGGCCCCATTCCATGCAGGGAGCTTGACTTGGGACTCGATCCTAGGTCTCCAGGACCACACCCTGGGCCGAAGGCGGCACTAAACCAGTGAGCCACTCGGGCTGCCCTAAAACAGAAAATTCTATTAGATCATGTAAAAATACTCTAATGTCTTGGGTGAAAATTTTGGGGTGAATCTCTAAAACCACAATTTGTAGCTTTTATTATAAATTTCACTTTTCTTAAAGTTAGTGTATTAAGTGCTATTTCACTCATGAATATGTAGGTTTCCTTTTCTAGTATCAAATATATTTTTGGTATCTTTCAGTTTATAAATGCTCGTTTTTAAAATTGTCACTGGTTATTTGATACTGGTCATTCTACTTGACAGGTGAAATACAATTCCTTTTTTTATGCCAAGAGGCAGATAATTCACATGGAATTAACAGAAAATCTCAAAGGGAGTTTTCTGTACATCACATGGAATTAACAGAAAATCTCAAAGGGAGTTTTCTGTACATCAGTCCTGATTAGCCTCAGGAAGTGGTGTTTTTACTGTCAATCTCTACTTATGCCACATATGTAGTTTATGGTGTTTTGATGATTTTGCTAGTGTTCGTTTTTTTCTGTTATTTCTTATTGTTTTTCATTTTATATAGTTTAAAATACTTTATAAAAATACCAAGGGAAGGGATCCCCCAGTGGCTCAGTGGTTGAACATCTATCTGCCTTTGGCTCAGGGCATGACCCCGGTCTGGGAATCGAGTCTTGCATCGGGCTCCTCACAGGGAGCCAGCTTTTCCCTCTGCCTATGTCTCTCTCTCTCTCTCTCTCTCTCTCTCTCTCTCTGTGTCTCTCAATAAATAAATAAAATCTTTAAAAAGAAAAAAAGAATACGAAGGGAAGTAAACCAGCATTTAGTACTTTTAATCACTTTAAACACTCTAAGAGCTTTAATTAATCTAATTTTTAAATTTCAGTTGTGGATTGTTCAAAAAATAACAAAAGAAAGCAAAAGAAAAGCTGAGACATTTAATAAGCAATACAATTCCTTAATATTTTGTTGAAAAGAAACTGCTGATGGAGAGGACATGTCACATCATTAGCTTTTTTAATGTGCTAAATCCATACAGTTTCAAACATAGTATGCAGTATTTAATTAGCTAAATCATATAAACTGGAAATGTAGGATTTTCATTACCACTTAAGGCCTCTGAAAAGATACTGCTTCAGTGATAGTATTAGCTAATATGTCTGTGGAAAGTTAAGTTGATCTACTTTATTTTTTATAAGTTTAGAATTTTCTCCCATTCTTTTTATATTGTTATGTTTGTACTATCTTCATTTTTGGGAATCAATATAGAATTATATTACAAATGGTTTGCTATGAACATTTCTAAAGAGTTAAGTCTTGAGAATGAAAATTGTGCAACATGGCCTTTGTTATTAATTATATAACCATTAATTTGCTATAAGTGTCTAATACATCTGTACAACAAGGGGAGCCCGGTTGTGGGTGTCAAAGTTATTAATATATTTTTGCATCATAGCCAACAGTCATATCCCACAAGAAGTATAGACACTTTCACATATCACATACCAAACTCTGAAAATGGTTACATGGCACATTTACAAGACTGTTTTCCTGTGGGCTGTGCTGCCCAAATCAGTCCTTGACTTTTGTGTTTCTTTCCAGTATATTAGCTTGGGATGCTCTAGATAGTTCCACTTTTCTTTCACTTTTCTGTCCATCTGAGTACAGTCTCAGTTCCATTTAAGAAAATATATCTGGTTCCCCAACAGCTACTTTAGTCTACTTCTGAACCTTACCTTTGCCTATTAATGGCTTCTGATTAGAATATACAAGATATAAGAATAGGAATATGTGCCCGAGACATGAATGCAAGTCAAATATCATCTCCTACCTTACTAAAGCAAAGATTTTATAAGCATTCAAATGAAAAGACTGGGAAAAAAAAGGCACACTCGTATTGCAATAAAAATAACAAAAAAAAAAAGAATTTGATAAGTGCTTTTACTTTTAATTCCAGAAGAAACTTCTAATTCAGAACTCCTCTACTTGATAGCAAACATCTGTTTTAGCAACTTAGCAAAAGAAAAAAAGAAAAGAGAAAGTAGATTCTCCATCTAATAAATATTATATAATTTTTTCATAGTTTCATGAAAAAATAGTTGAGTCTGGTACTTTTTTAAGATTCAGCAGAAGGATTCAAAGTAAAATAATATCACCAACAAATAGATTAATCAAAAACCTATTCTTTGGTGACTACTAAGAATTGATTAAATTAAAATGATACATTCTTTTTCTCAATTACCAATAATTTAAAATATCAAAGAATAAAACATTTTGAAATGTATGGATTTTTATATCAATCATCAAAGTAATTTTTACAAATCAGTAGACACCCAAATTAGAATTCTTCAAAAATCAATTTTGGGGGTATGAGGATAACTCACATTATTTCTGAAAAAATATAATTTAAGTAGTATGTCCCAATTACTCATTATTCTATACTACAACAAAGTGGCATATGCACAGACCTTGTTAATACTGAGAAGAGGAGAGTCTTTTTCAGATATCTCACGCCTCCTCTTTCCTTATGGTCTCTTTCTCCCAAGATATTCCTGGATGCCAAAACTAATTTCTGTACTGAAATCAACATATACAAACCACACTCTGTGTTCTGAATTTTTCTCTATTTTTTCATTAAAATTAGAGTATAATTTCTTCAGGATAAAGACTGCAGAGAATCTTAGTTCCTGATGCCCCAGTAAGCCTGGAGGTGGCTTGATATGTTGTTTATGGCTTCTCAGGATCAAGGGCATTTTATCAAACTGGCATCACTCACTAAATGATAGAGTAACTACGATGTTTTAATAGCAGTATTAGGGACTCAAACTGTGCCTGTACTCTCTGAGCATTACTGGAAAATATTGTAAATGATTTGTTAAGGACCATCAATGATAAAAGAACTCAAAGAATAGCTAAGTACAAATTCTGAATGACTAAGATTGTTTACAGCACTGGCATAAAAGTTAATCATTGGATAATTTTATTTTTCTAATATTTTATTTATTTATTCATGAGAGACACAAAGAGGGAGAGAGGCAGAGACAAAGACAGAGGGAAAAGCAGACTCCTCACAGGGAGCCTGATAAAAGACTCGATACGAGGACTCCAGGATCACACAGTAAGCTGAAGGCAGATGCTAAACCACTGAGCCACCCAGGCATCCCAATCGTTGGATTATTTTAGCACAAATGTTGCCCTTTAAGAAACTAATATGGCATATAAATATTAAAAATGGATGCTAACCTGGTGGTTAAAGAAGAAACGATTCATTCTTGTCACCATGATTAGATTATCTAAATGTCACTGCCAAATTGCTGTAATTAATTAAGGGATCAATTAAATATTTGGATTGTCATTAACCATAAAAAACTACAATTATGATCACAACTTATTAATGATTTTTCATTTTTTGCAAGTTCCAGACTTACTAGTTTACTCAAAATATATATGAAACAATGAAGGATTAAAAATTATAAATATATATATATATTTGGTTTTCTGTTTTATTTTAGAATATAGATGCCTGTCATTTATAACCTGAATCTTTACCATTTAATTTTGCAAGGTGCTTAATGCTAAACATGTGTTCATGTATCACTGAATGATTTTGATGACTAAGAAGATATTTCCATACATAATCAAACATAACTCCAAATTTTCAAATCCGGAAATTCACACTGAGAGAATAAACATAAATAAGTTATATCTTACACAGCCACGCTTTTCATTTTGTCTTTTTTTTTTTTAATATCACTATATTTTTTTATTGTAACCTATTTATCTCCTTCAAGCTTATTATGAGAGATTTTCCCTTTGTGGTACAAAACCCACTTGCAAAGCACTCACAAAAATCTACGCAAATAGGTCAAAAGTCACCACAACTCAGAATAATGAAAAGAAGAAGATAAAAAGATAATGCAGAAGAAGGACTACAAAGAGAAATGGTATAACAACAAAAAAAATTATATCTTTTTCTTTTTTTTTCAGTAGCTCCACACTCGGCATGGAGCCCAATGCTGGGCCTGAACTCATGGACTGTAAGATCAAGACCTGAGCTGAAATGGAGTTGGAACCACTCAGGCACCCCAGTTTTTTGTTTTTGCCTCTTTTTTTTTTTTTTTTGGCAAAGGTGGGAAAATAAATGACCTAAAAGCATTAGGCTAATTATTTCTAGGAAAGAAATACATTGTTTTAAAAGGAAAATAACTACTGATTTATACTAATGTTTCCAGAAGGCATCTTTGTATTTATATTTCTTAGTTTTCTATTGATATGTTTAAAGTCATCATAATTATTGTCAACATTCCAAAATTCATAGCCATTACCCCATATTTCAAGATCATAACCAAATAGACAAAACAGTTAAATTCACTGTCTTTGATACTTTGACTATTGCTTTAATCTGCAGCAAACAGTTGTTTGCTTTAATATAAATGCTTACAAGATAATGATTTGGCTTACAATATAATCAAGATTCATTTAAGATTTAACAAAGAAAAATATTTTAATGTAATATATAATGTTAATAAATGCATGCATGTTAAGACCTTTCTAAAGATACTTATTTCTAACTACTTGCTCTTCCACTCTATCCATTTCAAAATGTATAATGCAAACCTTAAGGTCAAATGTTTACAAATATAAAACAATACCAGCAAGCTTTTTGATTATAGGTTTTCTTTTTGTCCTTAGCTACACTGGGACATTGGGGAGTGCAAAATGCCTAACAATAATTTACTATGTTCTATATCATCACGTACAAAAGCTTAGCAAGTTAACTCATTAAGTTTACTTTTAGATTGGATGAAATCATGAAAATAGAAGTAAGGTGATCTTTCACAAATTACATTTCAAAGTGAAAGCTAGCATAAAATTAAAGGATATTTTATCACAAGGCATTATTGCTAATTTGCTGCCTTTTCTAAAACTGGGTCATCTATTATTTTAATAAGATACAATAGTTGCAATGTATGATCTCTACCCCTTGTAAACTTAAAAATATGATTATAGTCATTATGAATTCAAAAAATATTAGACTTTTGGCAAAATTTTGGTCTTACTCTTACTCTCCAAGGGTTTTAACTATTCACGTTTAGTTAAAATATGAGCTTTCATTTGATCAGGTTAGACTTCAGTTCATCTTTGACTTTATGAACAGCTTTAATGACATAATATAGTTCAGTATTCTGAATACTCTCTCTTCCCCACTCTTGGGAAATATATAATTTAGAACACAAACAATAATTCTATGTATCTTGGGGCACCTGGATGGCTCATTTGGTAAAGTGTCTGACTCTTGATTTTAGCTCAGGTCACAGTCTCAGGGTCATGAGATTGAGCCCCATGTTGGGCTCTGCCCTGGGCATGGAGTCTGCTTGTGATTCTCTCTATCTCTCTCTACCCATCCCTTGTCTCTCCCCTTCCTCTCAAAAAAATTATATATATATAGATGATTGGATGACAGAAGCAACTGTTGCAAAACTATCCTATTAACCGTATGTTAGGTGTTCACCCCCACCCTTTTTTCCTAAAATAATCTAACTCATGTTTACATCTAGATTAGCCATACTATCTAGTTATGTTTTTGTTTTTTTTTTTTTGCTGCAATACTACTGAATAATAATCTTATAATGGAGTATATGCACACACTAAAAGTTCCTATCCTGTTGCTACCACTTGGCTCTTATCAATGACCAGCCTGTCTACCTTCACTTGTTAGTGACTTCTTAACTCATTTCCATAAACGGATTGCCAGCTTATTTCTTTTCTTTCTCTCTCTCCACCCATCTGTTCTGATTCTTGTGTCCCTTCCAAGCACCCCCTTGTTGATTCTCCTTGCTTTCAGACCCAACGTCCTTGATGAAGTTACTGTACTTCCTCCCAGTCAACAAATCATCAGTGCTGCTCCTAGTCTCATTCATATAATGAATCTACTCTTGAAGATGATGAAATCCAGCATTCATTATTCTTCATGACTTTAACTGCATTTCCAAATTCATAGACACCTGAATTTCTAATATTCTCTACTTCTTACTATCTATAATATATAATAATCTGTTCTGGGCAGCCCAAGTGACTCAGCAGTTTAGCACCTGCCTTCAGCCCAGGGAATGATCCTGGAGACCCCAGATCAAGTCCCATGTCATGTTCCCTGCATGGAGCCTGCTTCTCCCTCTGCCTGTGTCTCTGCCTCTCTCTCTCTCTCTCTCTCTCTCTCTCTCCCTCCTTCTCTCTTAAATAAATAATTAAATAATTAAAAAAAATAATCTGTTCTACCACATATCTCTAATTTTTTTTTTAATTTGCTGAATTGGAAAAGGCTCTGTTAGCATTTTGCTTATCATTCTCTGTAATTGTTACCTTGTATAATTCATTCCTCCTAAAGCTTCAATTAATTTCTTAGACCATGGAAACTAGATCTCCAGCCAAGAACTCTCTGGCTTGAATTATTTCTTGCTGTCTATATAACACTGCACCCTGAAGTTCCCCTTTTATTCTCAAAATTAAATAAAACTGAACTAGTCTCATTTTGATATATCTCTCTAAACATTCTATAACAACACAATCTTAGAGATCCATCAGAATGAGAAGTTTGTAAGCACGTGTTAGGATTGCTTTTTTAATCTCCAAAATCCAGTTATTCATCTAGATTCTTCTTCTTCTTCTTTTTTTTTTTTTTTTTTTTTCCGAGAGTAATTAGTTTGTTAAAGACTGTAACCTCTGTATAGGATGATACTAATTTTTTTTTTCTTCCCAAACATCTCTTATGTTGTTGTCAAGTCTCTCTTCTTTGCTGGTTAGCAGATATTATGAATAATATCTGAGATGAATTCCAGTTTAGAATATTAAATTCTAATTCAGGGATGCCTGGGTGGCTCAACGGTGGAGCTCTACCTTTGGCTTAGGGCATGATCCCGGGGTCCTGGGATCGAGTCCCACAGCGGGCTCTCTGTATGGAGCCTGCTTCTCCCTCTGCCTGTGTCTCTACCTGTCTCGGAGTGTCTCACATGAATTAATAAATAAAATCTTTACAAAAATTCTAATTCCAAGCGACCCTTTCACCATCACTAGCCAGGTTTGAAGTTCCACAGATCTAAAAAGGTCTTCTGCACTCCTCCCACTCCAGCACTAAAAGAACACAGAAAGGAGGTAAATAGTCCAGGCCTGAGATGTCTTCTGCTCTTCTCTATTTTCAAAGAATAATTGGCCTGATTAAATAAGCTGGGTAGTTGGGGAAGAGGAAGGAAAATATTTCTTTAAATAATTTCCCTCAGTTGCAGTTCTCTATCTACTGGTTTTCATGGCTCTAGATAGCTTCTTGGGGTGCAAATGCCCTCTTGCAGCAGGTATCTGGTTGCTGGTTCTGGAGAAGTACATGTGCATTCTTCAGAGGGCTCTGCTTGTGGTCTTCAATGCATATTGGTTCCCAGATATGGAACATAGTTCAATAATTTTCCTTAGCTCTTGTCCCTCCATTCCTGCAGCCCATAGTTTCTTGTCCACAGGATTTTATTCAATACTTTCCTTTCCAGTCTTCCTAAATATAGTCTGAAGATCAGAGGTTTTAGCAGAACCATCTAGTTCTTCAAATCTTTGTTGTTCTCTTGGCCCAATTTTAAGCCACAATTGCCAATCTTAGCATGATTCAGTACCCTATAACAATAGTGTTGCTGGTTACCTCCATCTTGCCTTCCTTTTCAATCTTCCTGGCCTATTTCAAATATTATGCTCTGAAATTCTGCTGCATTATCTTACCCTCCTTATTATTAGCTTCAATTCTTTGCCACTTCCTCCTCAATCAAGTCTGTACTTCCTAAAACAGTCAGATCTTTTAATCATTAGTTCTTTTCTTGGATCCTATAATTAATGAAATTCTTATAGAATAATCTAACCCTGGAATATTTTTCCCATATTTTGACTTTTTTTAAGTCCAATCGTTTTATTTATTTATGTTTTAAGATTTTATTTATTTATTCATGAGAGACACAGAGACAGAGAGAGAGGCAGAGACACAGGCAGAGGGAGAAGGAGGCTCCATGCAGGGAGCTGGACGTGGGACTCGATCCCGGGTCTCCAGGATCACACCCTGGGCTGAAGGCGGCGCTAAACCGCTGAGCCACCCAGACTGCCCAGAACTCCTACACTTTTTAAAGTTTCTAACCAGATTTCAGTCTCAATTATTTTATTTCACTTATATAAAGATGCACTTATCTTTAATAATTATCTAATTATTTTCACACATAGGTGCCATATTCTTAACCAGATTATGAAATTCTCTAAAAAAGGAATATTATAATACCTTAGAATATTAGAATAGAATATTCTATTTAGAATAAATTAAGCATGAAACTTTGGAAATGATTTTAAATAAGTGAAAGTCTTAGCATGGATTACATATTCATGAAGAAGTTTCTGACCACTGACAACACATCTCAAATTAAGCGCATATGATGAAGCCCATTCTTTTTTATTATAGAATTTTGTTACAATGAATATATGATGAGTATTTAGTTGGAGAATGAAGACACTGATTTTATTAAATAAATTACTATTATGGTGATACTTTATTCCATAACCCTCATTTAGCTTGATAAGGTTACAGAAATACTTGACACTTACAGAAGTCCAAGAATTAAATGATACTTCAGGTCTTCTTAAGTGTTGATAATATAAGAACAGACATTGATTTACCAAATAGTGAAAACTTAAGGAAGTGGGGTGTGAACATAAATAGATTTTGTAATCAAGAATAATAAGAGAAATTGTTGAAGCAATTATATTGAAAATAAATCCATTCAAAACAATTATCTTAATGAAAATGATGCAATAAATAGAACAATTTTTACGATTTTTAGCATAATTGCTCTTTATTTTTATAATGGGTTCCTTTTTGGTGTCTGAATATAAAGAGGTCCAAATATTAGCAGATGTCATTTGAATAATAGAGTTCTAAATTTAAATTCCTAGCATTTAGCTTTTCTTCTTTATTCTGTGTGTATATCATATAAATATGTGATTTAATGAGATGAATACAGACTGATGTGCTAATTTCTAAATGGCAAATTTCAGGAAAAATGTGTCTGAGCTATATTTTCTCAAAATTGAATTTGTAATATAAATTTTGCCATCCATTTTCATATCAGTAATATTAGAGTGTGATCCATCAAATAAAGGATTTCCCTGCTGCTAAGAAAATGGCAAGAGCCCTGACATCTCCACTTTTATTAGTTTTCTAATTTCATTTTCAGACTCATAGGTTATTTGATAGAAAGCTGGGTTTCTGGTTCACTGATATAGGAGAAATTCTGTAAATACACAGAGCCTTAACATAACCAAAAGATTAAAATAGTTTGAACAAGAACAAAAATACTTTTTTTTAATGCCTCTAGTTGTTCAGAGAAGCTAACTTTGGAAGCTTTTACCTAATATTGTTGGGTAACACAAACAGTAAATTTCCACTGCTAATTACATTTGAATCCAGTTTCAGAACATTTGTGATCTGCTGGAAAATATTCCATGTCTTAAATGTTTTAAAAATGTGTTCATCATGTAAACCTACTTAGTTATTACAAATATTTAAGCATCAGTGGCATGAAAAGTATAATTTCCTTTTGCAAAAATATCAGAAATTAAAATAATAAAAAATTCCTAAATATATTTACTACATTTATGCTATTTGACTACTTAAAAAAGTATATTCAAACAATTGTTTGCCTTCTTTTTACCAAGACTGGGCTTCTGCACATGAACAAATTATTCACAATTTGTCAATAAAACTGATGTCAGTTATTAAATATATATATACTTACAAATGTATTAGCACAATTTATATAAATGCACTCTAGTACTATATTGTGCACGTAGATTCTGAAGTAATACATCTATATTATGTCTAAGTACATGTTGCTTATTGGTCAATTATATTTTTAGTTTAATCATATCTTTTTAAAAAATCTTTAAGATTACTAGGTGCAATATAAAAATATATCAACAAAATGAGATCCTATTTTTAAAAATACAAAATAAGATAAACAAAACCCTCTATGTTAAAACTTCTAGTAGCTAGAAATAACATGAATACCATTCTATCCTTTATGAACTCACATCCCCCCACCTCATCATTCCAGTTGCTCTAATAAATCATTTTTGTCACTGAAGGAAAAAAAAATCCTACACACATTTAGTTACTTTCTTTTTTAAGAGCTTTGGTTTTGTGTAATTTTTTTTTTATTTTTCCCCCATAGGTTTATTGTGATATAATTTCCATATAATAACTTATTTTAATAATTTTACATTATCATATAACTAGCAAAATTAATATATTGAACATTTCTAGCTCCTCCAAAAAATTCCCTTCTGTATTTTTAACTCAATTTCCTCTCCCAATTCCTAGCTCTAGGCAATCATGGATTTGATTTTTGTGCCTATAATTTTGTCTCTTCTAGAATTTCATTTCAGTAAAACCACAGCGGTAAATACCTCTTCTGTCTTCTTTGCATAGGGTAATGCATTTGAGATTTCTGCAAGTTGTTTATGTACCAAACTATGTTCTTTTGTATTGATGATTAGTATTCAATAATGTATATAACAAAAATTGATTATCATACGATAGTTGATGGATATTTATGTCTTAAGTTGTTAGTTATTATAAATATGGTGCTATGGACATCTGCATACATCTTTCTCTAGACCTCTATTTTCATTTCTCTTGAGTAAATACCTAGGAATGAGAGCACTGGATCATATGGCAAGTATACATTTAACTGCTAAACTAATTTTCACTGTGGCTGTATCACTTTGTATGCCAGCAGCATTGTATAAAAAGGCCATTTCCTCCACATCCTCACCAGTATTTGGTATGGTAAATCTTTTTACTTTTAGCAATTCCAGTGGATATATCACTGTGATTTAAAATCCCTTTCTCTGATGAATACTGATAATGAGCAGTTTTTCACATGCTTATTTGCTTCTCCACATTTCTTTTGTGAAGCTGTGTTCAAAACATTTTCCTGTTTCTTAATTGGGCTGTTTGTATTCTGTTATTGAGTTGTAAGTCTTGTTTACAAATTTTGGGGAAAAAAAGTCTTTTGTCTTTTGTCAGATTTTGAAAATATTTCTTTCTAGGTTATAACTTGTATTTTCATTTTTTTGAACTGTGACTTTTCAAAGAACAATCCTTTTAATTATTTGTTATGTTGTGTGTGTGTGCATATGTGTGCGTATCTATCTTCTGTTCAGAGAAATCTTGCTTAATATAATATCACAAAGATTTTCCACTATGTCTTTTTCACAAAGTTTTATAATTATAGCTAACTGATTTTCCAATCTATTTCAAGTTAATTTTTGTAAACATATTATAAAGGTGAAGTTCCTTATTTTACCTATGAATATCAATTTTCTATTCCATCTATGGAAAGGACTACTCATCTCATACTGAATTGATTTGGTACTTTTGAAGAGACTTAATTGATCTTATAAAAGTTTTAAATATTATTTTCTCAATTTCTTGATTTCTGCTTTGTCTCTAATATTTTCTCCTTTCATAATTTGTGATTCATTTGATCTTCTGATTTCTTTGGATGTAAAATTGGATCTGTACCTTTTAATTAGAGTCTGTAGTTAATTCATACATAATATAATTTTGATGTGGTTGTATTGGGATCTAATTTTTAAATTTGTTTTATATTTGTCTCTATCTTTGTTTTTTGTTTCTATTTTCTTGCCTATTCTTTTATTTGTATACATTTTAGAATTGAATTTTAATATTTTCATTGGATTTTAATTTATACCTCTCTACTTTAATTTTCCATTAATTATCCAAGACATTACAATATGCATTCCTAATTTTCACAGCCTTCCTAGAATTAACATACTAGCACTACATATAAAATATATAAATCTTGGTACCATATAGGTCAATTCACCCTCATCATCCTTGAGTCTAGGGTTGTTGCATATACTACATGTACTTGTGTTATAAATTCTTGCAAGACAATGGTTATCGTTTCATTTGAAGTAGTCATATGTAATATAAATAAATTAATAAGGAAAACATAAAGAAATTAAGATAGACTTTTACACTTAGCCAGATATTTACCATACTAAGTATTCTTCATTCTTTTCTAAGGACCAAATGTCTCTAGCCATAGCATTATTAATGTTTATTCAGCTTGGGAGTTGTTGAACACTTTACATCTGTAAATATATTTTCTTTCTTCAAATTTTAGAAAATATCAAGCACAATGTCTTCACATACTTTTATGCCTTATCCTGTTGGATATCCAGTCATACTTAGGTTAGATCATTTGATATTATGTAAGAAATACCAGAGGCTCTGCTCATTTACTTTTCAGTATTTTTTTGTTGTTGTTGTTCTTCAGCTTGGATAATTTCTATTTATCTATCTTCAAGCTCACTTAGTCTTTCCTTGTTGTCTCCATTCTGACATTAAATTTATCAGAGATCTTTTTTAAAAAAATCACTTACATATTTTACAATATAGATTCATTTGGTCCTTTTTATCATTACTAATTATTTGCTAATATTCCCATCCTTGCTCTAAGTAAGGAATATTTTCTTTTACATAATTTAATATAATTAGAATGGCTATTTTAAATTCCTTTCTATTAATTCCAACATCAATATCATTTTAGGGATGGTCTCATTTACTTTCCTTTTCTTTTGAGAACATGGTCCACATTCTTGGTTCTGTCCTTTTTTTAAAATTAATTTATTTATTTTAAGCATGCTTGGTGGGGAGGGACAGAGAGAGAGAGAAAGAGATAAGCTCAAGCAGACTCCTCACTGAGCACAGAACCCAACATGGGGCTCTATTTCACAACTCTGCGATCATGACCTGAACCAAAATCAAGGGTTAGATGCTTGGGATGCCTGGGTAGCTCAGCAGTTGAGCATCTGCCTTTGGCTCAGGGTGTGATCCTGGGGTCCTGGGATCAAGTCCCGCATCAGGCTCCCTGCATGGAGCCTGCTTCTCCCTCAGCCTGTGTCTCTGCCTCTCTGTGTGTGTCTCATGAATAAATAAATGAAATCTTAAAAAAAAAAAAAAAAAAAAGTCAGATGCTTAACCAACTGAACCACCCAGGTGCTCCAAATTCCTAGTTCTCTTTAACTCAGGTAAGACTGCACCTTATAATGGGTAGCATGCACAGTAAGTTATAGAGACTGGAAGTTATATTCTTCATGAGTGTTTTGTTTTGTTTCAGTTAGTAACAATCACAAATTCCACCTGGGACAACTCGGGTCCAAATACAGTCTTTAGTGTCAGCTAACCTTTTTTATTCTGGCCACAAATTCAGGATTCAGGGGTCTGTTAAAATATAGGCAGATGAAATTTGGAGATACCTTTTCTAGATATTTCCCTTCCTAGATTCTTCTCTTTTCCCCCAGAAACTACAGCGGCCCTGACTTCGCCTTCTGGTTCCTCAGAGCCGAGCATCTGTGAGTTTCTTCCCCACAGGGATTCATTCTACCTACTCCCAAGCTAGAAAGGATGAAAACAAATGTAACTCTCCTCTTCTGAACATGGGCTCTTCAGAAGAATTAGCCCTATTCCCTTCACTTCCCAGTAGCTGCTCGGAGGGAGTGTGTTCAGATCGTAGAGTTTATCCATAAAGGGCACTGTAAAGTAATCCCTATTCATAGCCATTACTAGAATCCACAAATTCATGACATTCTTTTTTTTTTAATAATGAAAATTAAGTCAAATATGACCATGTTTTCTCCTGCTTTTTTTAAAGATTTTATTTATTTATTCATGAGAGACACAGAGAGAGAGAGAGAGGCAGAGACACAGGCATAGGGAGAAGCAGACTCCCTGCAGGGAGCCTGATGTGGGACTTGATCCCAGGACCGGGGTCATGCCCTGAGCTGACGGCAGACGCTCAACCGCTGAGCCACCCAGGTGTCCTTGACCATGTTTTTTCTAAGAAGTCCACCAGAACTTCAAAGTTCCGGGTCACTTCCTCTTCCACAATAGCAACAACAAAAATTCTCCATTCATACTATTGTGCTCTTTATCTAGTCACATGATCTCTCTTGAATATTTACCCTGCTCTCATGTGTTCTACTATTGGCTGTTAATTTATACAACCTACTTTATTCTTGGAATTTCCATGAAAAAGAAAGTCAGCCTTTTCCAGATTCACTCAAAGTAAGCACAAATCCTTTGGATCTCATCTAGCTCACAGCCTGATAATGTGTCCCTTTGCATTTATTGAATATGGCTTTATTAAATTATTTAATCCAAGGTACATATTTGAGATTATTTTTGGATAATACCAACTCTGTCGGTTGAAGAGCTGAACTTTGGCTTCGGAATATTTAAAAGACGGGGTTGGGTTTGAGAATCTCTACATTTACCTCTGCAGTCTAACTTCACACTATACCATAAATAAGAATATATTATTTTCTTTGCCAATTGAAAGTAGCTTTGTATGATTACTAAAAGGGTTGCTCTTCCATTGCTTTACATAATCTAAAAATTAATTATTAATCATAACATTAGAAACATGCACCAGCTATATCTCACCTCATTAACACATGGGAATGAGCACCTTCTTGACTAAGACCTCTGTCTTGCTCTACACGGGCTGTTTATCAATTTCTCTAGAGTGACAATAAATCAAGTGGGAGCACATGGTAATGTAAATCACAGTCTAATTTAGTTGTCACTGTGTTGTGACACTTGGTTAAAAATGCTTTTTAATTGTGACTATAAATTATACATGAACAATTCTTAGTGACAGTCTTAATACTACATCAGATTATTTCACCCAAGGGGAATAGCAAGCATCATCAACATGAAGCAAGTGTATGTCTGAAACTTTTTAAACAGCAATTTGGGGAAAGATAATGATGATGATGTGTTCTGGTTTAGTTTCAATCCAAAACTCTTTGGATAGAAAGGGAGAGGGAGGGGGAGATCTCCTTGGAAATTTCTAGGCTATAAATTGTGAAACCGTGGATTTCCAACACAGTGTTTTCTATTTTCTCTCGGTTCTCCTATAGTACGGCTATGAAAATATGATGTGAAATGTCTATTTTTCAGTTTGCCAAAATTCAAAAATGAGCTACTTAATCTTGGCAGAGTATATTCATATTAGAGAAAAGAAAGTGGACTTAGAAGAAAAGTGATATTTTTTTTGAGATTGTATTTATTTATTCATGAGAGACACAGAAAGAGAGGCAGAGACATAGGCAGAGGGAGAAGCAGACTCCCTGCAGGGAGTAACCACGGGATCACGCCCTGAGCCAAAGGCAGATGCTCAACCTCTGAGCCACCCAGGTGCGCCAAAAAGTGATATTTCTAAGTGGTTATTTAAACTTACACATTTGGGCAGCCCAGGTGGCTCAGCGGTTTAGCACTTGCCTTCAGCCCAGGGCGTGATCCTGGGGTCCTGGGATCGAGTCCCACATCAGACTCCCTGCACGAAGCTTGCTTCTCCCTCTGCCTGTGTCTCTGCCTCTCTCTCTCTCTCTCTCTCTCTCTCTGTCTCTCTTGAAAAAATAAATAAAATCTTAAAAAAAATAAACTTACACATTCTTACATATTTCGAATCTTTATTTCCTATTTTAAAGTACTGGCTTCAATTAAGTAGCTCCCCACTGACTATGGCATGGTAATATTTTATAGTATCACATAAAGAAAAACAAAATTTATGCAAGAACACTTATATCTGACATGCTATTTTCTGTATCTACGTAAAATGTGAATGACATAATAAAAATTAACCTAACTTTATTCGGATCTCTGTCTTCTGGAAACACAACCACATGAATGTGCTTCACTAATGGTTATACACTTTTTCTGAAAAAAGGACAGGCTTGTGTTTGAATCTAGGCTTCACAGTCATTATGCCTCACTTCCTTCACCTCTAATACTGGAATAAAGCCCATCTCCCACAACTGTTTTGAAGCTCTAATGGGACAGCTTTTTTAAACAGTACACTAGATAGTAGCATAGTCAATAAATTTTAGTGCCCCTTCAACTGAAATTACTGTGCCTTATGGATGTAGATAAATTCCTGAAGCAGTGAGCATGATCTTTATATATTGGGTAGTTCTCAGATTCCCTAAAGTCTTTCACAGAACTTCTAGGCAGAATAACCACAGTCAGAGTCCCCATAACCCCATTCTTCATTAAGACTCTGACATTCAGAAAAAAATAAGGTATAAACAAATGAAGGGATAAAGAAAATAAAAGGAATATTCTCTCAGTTCAAAAACACAGTGTCATCTGTAAAATCACTTGTAAACTTGAGGATGGCTTGATGACTAAGTAAGAGGAGAAATCGTAAGCTAGGATGGATCTTCTGAAAGGAATAGTGCAAGTGAGATGATACCATCAAAATGTGTGAGCAATACACGCTAGTGGACACCTACCGACTGGCTGACCAAGCATTTATCAGCACATTTACTGAGCATCTACCGTGTAAGGAACTCTCTTGGAGATCACAAAACAAACATGAATGATGCTCAGTCTTTGTTTCAGATGAGCTCATGTGAAAGCATGCCTCTAGGGGAGAGCTGTGCATTATATTCAGAGTGCTTCATAATAATAAACACCATGGGTATGCAGGATGATTAACTATCTCTCAACGTTTGCAGCTATATTGACAAATACTAATTACAGTCCTTCTTTGTATTTAGGTTACTATATCTTGCCTATGGCTGTCTAATTTTCCTTTGTAGTAAAACATCCTGCTGGTGATTTGTAAGAATGTTTACAGGATGATGAATTTGCACCAACATATTGGAATTTGCAATCAGAGATTTGCCTAAGGTTTTAAGGTCTAGATCAATCAAATATAGATGCAAAATTATGATATTTTATGATATTATCTCTAACAATAGAATTAAATAAAGGTTTGCTATTATTCATATGTAAAAAATCAATCTCCTCAGAAATACTAAGCTTTTGCATATTGGGAGGCTGTTGGAGGAATGGAAATTAGTTGTGAAATCAGGTGATCCCATAGATTGACTAGTAGTGACAACTCTCTCTGAAGTCATATCCTCATGATTTTGAAAATCTATTTAGGTACACTAATGCATGCTGTAGTATAAGAAAGAAATGGTCAAATTATCAGGATCAGGTTGTCAGAAAGAGCTGAATTCCCCAATGAAGCAGCCCATCACTAAATATCCACTATTGTTGGGGTGGTCAGAAAAAAGGTAAATGGTGTAATGTTTGCCATCTCTACTTTATAACATCTACAAATTTAACCACATATGGATATTCAGCAAAAATTGACAGATACTGTTGTTCATATAATATTCATACTTTTAGAATTAAATGGTAAGATTTTGAGGCAATTTAAATTAGCTAATAAAGTACAGTAAATGAAGTGAAACAGACTGTTTTTGTCTAAGCACTGTCACCTAGATTTTGTTTAATTAGGAGGAAATATCTCAACATTAGTAAACCTCAGTTTCTCTATCTACAAAACCAGGATGGTAATTCCTCTCCTTTATTCATTCATTGTACAAATACTGTCGATAATTGCCATATACTCTAGGTTTCCAGGTATTGAGTAATGAATAGAACAGACACAATCCTTCATGAGATATACAGTCTAACAGTGGTTGTAAGGATTAAAAGTTGTAACTAATGGAAAATGTTTGACAAGTAGAAAAATTTTGTGTTCTTTTGTAATTATTATGTTACTGATATTGTTATTACTATCATTAAGAAGAGGAAAATTATAAGGAAAAAGCATGATAACCTGAGTCATAATGTTTTTGAGAAGAATATTGGTGTTCACGTAAGGGATATTTACTTTTCCTTTCCCATTTCTCTTTCATTTAAGAGTAACTACTGTGTGTTTATCCAAAGAAAACTGACATGCAAATAAATATATCATGGCTTAGAGTAACCTGAAGATGCCATCTTGAGAACCCATCATTATAACCTTCCTATGCTTGGCCCATCTTCCTTCTTCCATATCTAAGGGATACTATCACATATAGTATGGTTGCCAAACTTAGCAAATAAAAATATAAAATGCTCATTTAAGATCCATATAAACAATGAAAAATGTTTAGTATGTCCCAAATATTGCACTGGACATGGTTATACTAAAATGTATTCATTGTTTATCTTAAATTCAAACAGGATATTCTGTATTTTACCTGGCAACCCTAACCTATGGATAATCAAAAGATACCCTCAGATAATTGCACTGACATGTTTATTAAACATTTCTAAGAGTTTCCTAATGTCAAAAGCATTAACTACAGCACAAAATAACCACAGGTGACCCAGTCATACCTCTGAAATGATTGCTGAAGGACTTTGAAATATGCCCCAGCACGACACTACATACAACACTGGAATTTTATTTTTTTAATCACACTAACATAGAAACAATGATTCTTTCAAACCCATTTCCTTTCCTTTCTATTTGTTTCCCCAAGAAACAGAAATACAACCACATGCAGATCATAAAAGTGCTTAATCAAGTCTCCTTTCTTCAAGATTCTTCCAGGCTGAGTAATAGGTGTAAGAACTGAACATGGCAAAGAGACTGAGAACACAGGCTCCCTCCACCCTGAAAGTAACTGCCTTGGGCACCTCTAGCTGTGTTTGCAGTAGTCAGAATGAAATGCTTTTGCATTCCAGGCTTAGAGAAAAACTGCTGTGCTCATTCCACAATGCCTTCAACTCTCCAAAGTAGGAAAAATAAATTAGATCAGAGGTATCATGAATCTTTGACTAAAATGTTCCTGTGATATAGGAGTCGAGGGTCAGAGTGGATTGCTTTATGAGAATGAGGACCTTCAGGAGTGGGTTGCTTTAAATCAGCAAATCATTTTTTGTGACAGTTGACAACAGAGGATAAAATAAATAGGCAACAGGTAAAGTAAGACCTTCAGGAACAGGAGTAGCTGGCTAGAAGGATCTGGAGTAGAGGAACTATCATGTGAATTTTATAGTAATGATGACAACATCTAGTTACTAGCAAAAAGAAAGGATCAGAGGAATTAGACTAGTTAAGCCAGAAAAAAAATAAAATATAAGTCTGTGTGTAATCACTATTAATAAATTATATTAGTAGATATTTGGCACCATTTGTGACTTCAATGCTTAATCTTTCTCTAGAATCAGGTATTACCTAACAGAGTTGTACTATATATTATTTTTGTTTAATATTTAAGTTCTTGTGAGAAAAGATGTTACATTCATAAGTAACAGTAACAAGTAGTCTTAAAAGTATTTGTTAGGGGATCCCTGGGTGGCTCAGTGGTTTAGCACCTGCCTTCGGCCCAGGGGGTGATCCTGGAGTCCCGGGATCAAGTTCCACATCAGGCTCCTTGCATGGAGCCTGCTTCTCCCTCTGCCTGTCTCTACCTCTCTCTGTGTCTCTAATGAATAAACAAATAAGATCTTAAAAAAAAAAAAAAAAGTATTTGTTAGAAGTTAACTACTAAGGCCAAAGAATAATTACAATGTTCATTACATAAAAGGACTTGAAGATCTATGTTTATGTTAATATTGGCATTAGGTAATCATATAGCAATTTCCCCAATGGTTATTTTTCATTCATCAACCCTTATATCTTATATCGTCCTACAAAAGGGTTAGCATAAAACTACTTCTATCACAATGACAGGAAAATGAAAATATGAGAGTGAGTGTCTATTCTCTGAAGCAGTAGGAACTAAAAAAAAATTTATATATATATATATCATACTGTTCACGTCGATAATGTCAAAGTATTTAAATGTTTCAAATATTATTCTTCAGGATTTAAAAAATAAAAGATATAACATTTTTATTTTCTTCCAGGGCAGGCATACTTAAAGGGAAGAGACACAGAACAATTAAGTATATGGTCCACTTGACTTTTCAGGCCCTGAAAATTATGATATGTAGATAGAGGCTAGAAATATATACCCAGGCTATTAATAGTGATAACCTCTAGGCAAGGAAATGGAATTGGAGCTGAATAAGAGCAAGATGAACACGAGGCTTTTAACTTTTGTTTTAGAATAGTTCTGCCTTTCTGTAATTTTTAAAATAGTCACAATCATACATTACTTTTGAAATTAATTTTAGATGAATCAAAGTCTTTCTCCTGGACTTTCCATTGGCATTAACAGTTGGGTGCTATATGCTAGCTGTCAAAATATTGGAAAGCATTTAGTACATTTATTCTTTTACATTGCCAAGTGTGGTAGAGTATTTGTAAAACATACCGTATGTGAGCAACAGAAAACGACTTGACTTTTACATCACACCTGTTCACTGCAAATGCTCTGCTACAAAGTTTCATGATGATAACTTTCTGGTAATCATTATTGGCAACATGAGTGTATTTTTTTTGCACCTTCTTAATATGTCAGCATTGCACCGATACTAGAAGCAGGTGTGTCATTTTTTTTTCTTCATTGTGACTCATTTCTTCTCACCACTTTAGACAACCAATATAGTGACAGCTAAACCTAAATCATTATAATAAGGCAAAATCAGAATAATGTATTCTTCAATATGATGGGCATTCATACATAGTAATTTAGTAATCTAATCTTCCAAAAATACATTTCATTCAATGGGATGATTTTCTGATAGACTCAGTCTAGATTGATTATATATATATATATATAATTATCTGCATGGAAGTCCAGAATCTTCCAGATTCTCTGCTATTCTTTTGAATTTGCATAACTACCATAAATATACAATTTCCTGGAAAATAATGACATAAATCCAAAAATGGAAAATTGATTATTCTACAAACAAGTCAATAAGAAACTTAAATAATGATTGTCACAACTTGTCTGTTAGGTAGCATACCTTTTATTTTTAAATTAACTTCATGATCTCAAATATTTTCCTGACCTCAAATTATTTTACTGCACAGAGAAATTGTCATGAGTTTGATAGTTATAAAAAATTCATACCTTCTACGAGGCAAACCAAAGTCTATATTTTTTCCCCATGTTTCTTAGGTTGCTTTTTAACTGAGGAATCTATTGACATCTATTAAAATTTAACACCTGCTAAATTCTAAAGACCCTATTGAGTTAGGATATCCTCCCCCCCATCCCCTTCCCAGGATCACATGAAGTACCAAGGCTTTGAAGTATGGATCAAGAAGAAATTTCTTTGTTTTATGCCTCAGACTGCACATTTATTTCTTGGCAAAGATCTATATAATAAATCGCGGAATTTGTTTGGTCTAAAGAATAAAGCACTGGCATATTTTAGCTGAAATAAACTGCTGGTCATAAAAGTTAAAAAAATATCTACCAGCATTCTCATAGACATGCATATACTTTTTTGGTAGGTATTCAGTTTGCATTCAGAAGTTTTGTTTGTTTTTGTGACTGATACATGTCATCCATGTTTTCTTCTTTCAGAGAAAAGGCTGGATTTGTATTTCTTCAGGACACTGCAGAAATCCTCTCAGCTTTGTTTGGATTTGCATTGGATTTGACTGATTTGGGTGGAGCTTAATTGTATTAGGCCAACTGGCACTCCCTCTCCATCTGCCCCACCTAAATCCTCATAGACAGACTTATCAATTCTTGATAGCTGAAATATACAGAGATTCCAATAAAGAGCAGAGCTAAGGAATCTCTTTCTTCCTCTGGATTATGTTGTGTGAGGATATGAATATTAAAACTGCTGCAACCATTTTATGACAACAGAGTTCACTTACAAGTATGCATAAAGATGGAGAGAAACCCAATTTTTAAGAAATAAGCCAGTGAATCAAATTTCACTTGAAGCAACAGCTGGACTTGAAAGTTATGTAAGCCAATAATTTCTGCCATACTATTTTTTTCTTCCACTTTTTTTTTTTTTACTTTGAAGTTTTTTGAAAATGGCAAAGATTATTAAAGAAGCATCTTACTATAATAATAAAAACACACAGGAAAAACATTGATAAATTCTCACTGATGTTAAAGTTCAAAGGACATAATCATAATAAATTCACTTCAATAAATTCACTAAACATATTGACAAAAAAAATCTGCAATAGGCACTGATTTGATAAACAAATTTGATTAGTTCAGAAAGTAGGCTAGTTAATGAAAATAAATGTCAACTTTCAATCCTATAGAGAAGTATTTATTAGTAAATCTATTTCCACAAAATGTATGTAATTTGCCAATGTAACAACCAGGGATATAGTCACAACAATCTGTGACTTAGTAAAAAGTAGTTATAATTGTCTTTCTTGTTTGACAATAAATAAAAAACTCTAACTAGAGGAAGAATAAGTTACCTTGGTTAAAAACATTATATGTTATTCTATTTTCAAATGTCCTTTGTTGAAATATAAGAAAAAAATTGGAGTGCCTGGGTGGCTCAATCTGCCTTCGGCTCAAGTCATGATCCCAGGGTCTTGGGATTGAGCCCCACATCAGGCTTCCTGTTCAGTGGGAGCCTGTTTCTCGCTCTCTCTTCTGCTCCTACTCTCTCTATCTCTGCGTATCTCTCTCTCAAATAAATAAATAAAATCTTTAAAAAAATAAATAATAAATTAAAAAATAAATACAAGAAAAAATTACACACAATTCAGAATATACCAGTATTTCTGGAAGACAGCTTTTAGGCAAGTGGTATTTGAAACAATTTTACTAAAGATCTGTTCAAAATAACATTATATTCCAAATTCCATTGACAATTATCCATAGTTCCTGCCCCAGTTATTCATTCCTTCCTTTGTCCCTTCTTGTACAATCATCTTTCCCACTATGTTATTTTTTTTTTAAAGATTTTATTTATTTATTCATGAGAGACACAGAGAGGTAGAGACATAGGCAGAGGGAGAAGCAGGCTCCAAGCAGGGTGCCCAATGTGGGACTCGATCCTGGGATTTGATCCTGGGACTATGGGATGATGCCCTGAGCCGAAAGCAGATGCTCAATCGCTAAGCCACCCAGGCATCACCCCACTATGTTATTATCATACTCTGACTTTCACCCCAGCTTTCCATAAGCACCTCTATAACACATAATCCAGTAACCTTGTACTCTTCAAGGAGTTTTCTCATTTTAACCTAGCCATCTCTGTGCTGCCAAAGTGACCTTTCTAAACCATCTGTCAAATTATACCTGCTTACCATTAAAAATCTGTAATGATTTCCAATGCCTACAGCATCAACCTAAAATCACTGTCCTTCATGAATGTATGCCAACTTGTCCAATTTCATATCTACCAATCCTCATCTTGAATTGTATGTTTCAAGCATGCTGAACTACTCATAGCTCCTTCCACGCACTATGATCATACACCTCTATGCTTTTCCATGTCTGCTTTATTATATCATCCCTACCACCCCATACTCTATCCCCTACATTTCACTGGAGATAGTTTACTTGACAATTTTTTATTCATCTCTCAATCACCAAACTAATGATATTGACACGTTTCTTACAAAACAACCTGACTTTCTTGACAAGCCATTTTAGATGTTCCTTCTTTTGCAGTCGCATTTCATTTTGTGTATACTTAAGTTTTTTCTTGACTGTTTTCTTCCTTCTCTCTCCAATAGATTATGAAGCTCACTGAGGAGAGAGACTCACTTCTTTATCTTTGTACTTGTGGCTTTTCAAACTATGCTTAGAATATAATAGATGCTTACTGACTAATTTCTTACTTCCTCATCTTAGTGAAGCTGGATATTCTTTGAGGAAATGACAGCTCTTAGGACTTTCCTATTATTTATAATGCATAGGGAAGAATCATAGGATGTTTATTCTCCTAGATTTCTTCTAGGACATTCTACATAACTCTATTATTACAGCCTCTATTCTTTTAGCCCCTTGGTATTTTCTAACAATCCTTGTGACTGATTAATGGGTCAGCTGCTTTTTACATCCATTTGTGGACAACTTGGATCTCTGCCTTCTTCACCAAAGTAACTTTTGTTCTAGTCCTTCTATACCTCAAAAGCTCCATAAAGGCAATGTGTCAAGTAGCCTAGCCTTACACGACCCAAACAGTCCCACATTGTAAGTGTAATATATTTCCACAATATAAAGATACAATTATCTATGCATTACCATAAAAAATAGAAAACCTTTTGGATTTATAAAATTAAATAATTTTATATAATTAATACAGCTTTGATAAAATGATACATTTTCCCAAATCCATCTATAATTAGTTTTACATATCATGCATGACTTGGAATTTTTAGAAAGTCTCTTTGAATCTGTCTTTTAAAATTTATTTTGTTCATTATAAATCAAATTGTCAGCTTATTATTTGCTTTCATTTTTAAGTTTCCTATCTTTCACCTTAAAATATCTAAAGAACAAGTGTATGTGGTAATTAAGGAAAATCATATAGACTTTCTATAATTTAACAAATTTATGTAGTTAGAGATAGCTGAAGAAAGGATATCTATGTTCTGTTTAGCTCCGGCAACCAAATATTTTATGTGTCAACATTTCTATATAATTGTCAATCCATAAAAACGAATTCATTTCTACAGAAGTGAACTTGAAACCTATAAATATGTCATAAGCATTCTAGAAATTTACTAAGGACTACTGAGAAACAAATAAAACATTATCAAAATCAGTGATAAAAGTATAAAGGTATCTATAATTTTAATCTGGGCAACAAATAAAACAAGAAAACTCCCTTAAAAATATCCATGAGAAATTTAGCTCAATGAGCATATGAAGCCAAAGAAGTGTCCTAAAAATAAAAATATTTAAATATAAATATCAAGATTAATTCTGCAGACAAAGATAAAGTATTTTCTTATACTCATGTACTGGTTATAAGAAATACATACCAACAAAATGTGATGGGATCTAGTAAAGGGCAAATGATATGATACTAACATAGGAAAACAAGAAAAAAGATAACTAAAAGAGGTAAGGTAAAAAAAAAATAAATAAAAAAAAATAAAAGAGGTAAGGTGCATAACCATGCTGACACAGTGATTAAGACCTACACTGGCATTCCCAATCTTTGCTGAAGAGATCCACATTGGGCCACACAGTCATAGACAGAAGATGTCAAATCTATATTTTATTTTTAAACAAAATAATTAACACATTTTTTGCACGGTAAATTCTTCTATTTATAAATACATGTAGATGACTTTTATCATTAACAGACTTTTTCCTAGCTATCACAGATGTCTGTAAAGTTCTTTGTTGTCTGCAACTGCATATAAAAATTCTCAATTCAAATAATTTGTGTGAATCATTTACACATTGCATAACCTTAACTTCTCTGTTCTTTGTTTTTCTTTGCTCTAAAATGAGAAGAATAATATCTAATCTTGTCTGATACACTAGATTATTTTTGAATATCAAATAAACTAATGAATATAAGAAAATTTTAAGAATGTCTGGAACACAATAACAAATACTAGCCTCCTTTCATTCTTCCTATTAGAGAATTTTGAGTACAGGAAGAGCTCTTTCTACACTTCAGGAAGAATGCTTTGGCTATAGGGTACAAGATGACTTAGTAAAGTAAAAGACAAAGGGAAAAAAAAAATTGGTAATAAAGAAGGTCCCTTTTGGCCTCAGAGAGAAAGTTTGATTAAGTAAGTAGAACTCTGTCAAAGAAACAACTTAAATAAGACCAATTATAACTTCTTAAGAAAGAAAATAAAGAAGGACACCTGGGTAGCTCAGCAGTTGAGTGTCTGCCTTTGGCTCATGGCGTGATCCCAGAGTCCCAGGATCAAGTACCACATTGGGCTCCCTGCATGAAGCCTGCTTCTTCCTCTGCCTAGGTCTCTGCCTCTTTCTGTCTCTCTCTCTCTGTCTCTCATGAATAAATAAATAAAATCTTAAAAAAAAAAAAAGAGGAGTCCCTGGGTGGCTCAGCAGTTTAGTGCTTGCCTTCAGCCCAGGATGTGATCCTGGAGTCCCAGGATCGAGTCCCACATCAGGCTCCCTGCATGGAGCTTGCTTCTTCCTCAGCCTGTGTCTCTGCCTCTCTCTCTGTGTGTGTGTCTTTCATGAATAAATAAACAAAATCTTTAAAAAAAAAAAATAGGGATACCTGGGTGTCTCAGTGGTTGAGTATCTGCCTTCGGCTCAAGGCAGGATTCTGAGGTTCTGGGATCGAGTTCCGCACTGGGCTCCTCACAGGGAGCCTGCTTCTCCCTCTGCCTATGTCTCTACCTCTCTTTGTCTCTCATGAATAAATAAGTAAAATCTTAAAAAAAAAAAAGAAAGAAAGAAAAAGAAAACAGTTTGTGAAGTATGTTTCATAAAAAAAACCTAAAACTAAAACAAAAACCAACAGCAAAAAGCACCTGATCATGAATAAGAATGGATCCACAAATGTTTGGACATTTTTATGAGGAACTGAACATTGATGGCTATTAAGAAAAGCCTGTAAAATATACTAACAATAAAATATCTGAAAAAGAAATAAAAGCAATCGCATTCACAACAGCATCAAAGACACAAATGTTTAGAACTAAATTTAACCAAGTAAGTAAAAGATCTGTACAAAAAATTAAGTCTGATAAAATAAAGACAAAGATAAAAATAATAATATTGTTAAAATATCCACATTACTCAAAGCAATCTATAGATTCAATGCAATCCCTATCAAAATCCCAATGGAATTTTTCACAGAAATAAAACAAACCTAAAATTTGCAAGAAACCACAAAATACCCCCAAAACCAAAGCATCTTGAGAAATAATGCTACTGCATCACAGTTTCTGATTTCAATATGTACTATAAAGCTATAGTAATAAAAACAGTATGGTACTGCCATACAAATAGACCAAGGACCAATGGAACAGAATCAAGACCCCAGAAATAAATCCTCAAGTATATAGTCAAGTAGTATTTGACAAGGGAGCCAAGAATACTCAATGGGAAAAATGACAGTTTCTTAAATAAATGGCGGTGGGGAAACTGGATAGCCACATACAGAACTTCCAGCCCTATCTTACACCACTAATCACAATGGATTGAGATTAAACATAATGTCTGAAACCATATATCGCCCAGGGCAAAACATGGGGGACAAAAGCTCCTTGCTACTGGTCTTGGCAACAACTTTTGGACGGGACACCAAAAGAGCAAGCACCTTAAATATCAGTAAGTGGAACTACATTAAACTAAAGAGCTTCTGCACAGTAAAGGAAACAACCAACAAAATGAAAGGCAACCTACAGAATGAGAAAATATTTGCAAACCACCCATCTGATAAGGGGTTAATATTCAAATATTTAAAGAATTCATGCAATTCAGTAATTTAAAAAAAAATCTGATTAAAAATGGGCAGAGGAACTGAATACACAGTTTTCCAAGAAAAATACAAAATGGTCAACGTGAGAAAAGGTGCTCCACCTCACTAATTATCAGGAAAATGCAAATCAAAGCCACAATGAGTTATCAGCTCACACCTGCTCAAATGGCTGTCATTATAAAAACAAGAGATAAGAAGTGTTGGCAAGGATATAATTCACTGTTGATGGGACTGTAAACTGGTTTGGCCACTATTAAAGATAGTATGGAGATTCTTCAAAAAATTGAAAATAGAACCACCATATGATCCAACTATCTCATTTCTGGGTATATATGCACAGGACATGAAATCAGGACCTCGAAAAGATAGCTGCACTCCATGTTTATTGTAGCATTGTTCACAATAGCCAAAATATGGAAATAACCTAAGTGTCCTGGTGAACAGATGTATAAAGACAATGTGGTATCTATATAAAATGGAATATCATTCACACGTGAAATTGAAGAAAATCCTGCCATTTGCAACAACATGGATGGCCTTGAGGACATTATGTTAAGTGTGATAAGTCAGACAAAGAAATACTTACGATATCACATATATGTGCAACCAAAAAAAGTCAGACTTCTATAAATAGAGCAGAATGGTATTTACTTGGGGCTGAGGGTGGGGGAGTTTGGAAGGTGTTGGTCAAAGGGTACAAACTTGCAGCTTTAAGATGAATCAGTTCTGGAGACCTAATAATGCACAGTATAGCGACGATTACAGTCAATAATACTGTGCTACATATTTCAAAGTTGCTAAGAAACTAGGTCTTAGATGTTCTCATCACAAAAAAGAAATGATAATTATGGGACATGATGGAGGTGTTAATGCTACAGTAGTAATCATATTGCAATATATAAATATCAAATTGACACTTTATATACTCTAAACTTATCATTGTATGTCCATTATCTCTCAGTTAAAAAAAAAGAAAAGAAAAGCACATATACAATGACAGTTAACTATTAAGTCCTCAAACAAGTTTATTATTCTTTATTTCAAAAAAAAAAAAAAAAAACAAACTTAGGTCAACCATACTCAACTATCCTATGGGGCACACAAAACACAAATAAAATGAAGCTGGCTGGCAAGTGGGGAAACAGGGAATAGTGGGCACTTCAAAAAGCTGAAATAAGGCATAGTCACTCACAGGCATTAGAATTTATTTTAAAAGTACTTATTAAAGTACAAGACAGCTTACACAAAATATATCTATGGTTAAACCCAAACTGTGTGACTGACAATCAGCATTCTAGGACTGATTCCAAAACCAACACTTTTGCACACTGGTAAATTAAATTACCAATTGACTCATAAGATTAATATCATGGCCCATTCCTTCATTTGTTAGTCCCGGTTTCATTATGAGTGAGTATGAGGCCACACTAATTATGTTGTAAATTATAATCAAAATGAGAGGACATGAGGAAGTGGCAAAGAGAGAGATCACTGTTGTCAAAATTCCATTTTCATAGAACTTAAGTATATGGAAATAACATTAAATTTCTTTATGGAGACTCAGCAAAAGCACCCAAAGAGTTAGATATTTAATGTATTTCCAATAAAGGAGTCAAAGAAAAGTCAAAGAAAAAAAAGAAGAAACGAAAAACAACAGATGGTATCAAGAGAGCATGAGGGTAAAACAAAGGAGATTAAGAGAAGTAATTCTCATAGGTCAGATTCACAGTGTTAGGGATTTGTTATCCAGAGAAAGAAAGCAATTACAGAAAGCATTTGCATTTATTATTTGGTGCTCTACATATGGATCTAGTGAATGTGATTATACACAATACTAAACAAACACATTTTTTTGGCCTTCATTTATGTTCCTTTGCAGCTACTCACTTCTAGGATGAAACCATGAAGCTTTTTATCTCAGACAAGGAGAAACTGTAACAGAGACCACTGAGAAGTGTGGCAGGTGAAGCTACCTTTCTTTCTTTTCCTTTTTCCTTTTTTTTTTTTAAGATTTTATTTATTTATTCATTTATGTATTTGAGAGAGAGCGTGCATGTGCACATGTGCAAGGAGTAGAGGCAGAGGGACAGGGAAAGAGTCTCAAGAAGACTCAGTGCTGAGCACAGAGCCCATCCCAAGTCTTCATCTCACCAACGTGAGCCAAAATCAAGAGACGGGCACTTAACCAACTGAGCCACCCAGGCATCCCAAATTTTCTTGACCTCTTTAGCAAGGAAGAACCCAGGAAGGAGAGACATGGTTTATTGAGGAAAATATTTTCTAAATTCCTTAAACATCCATTTAATATATGTACAGCTCAACTCTCTAGCTCACTGAGCATTTTCCACAGGGTTTGTGCCTTCTTCCTACATAGGTGGATAGCTCTCATTTGATGAATGCCCACGCAGAAGAAGAAGGATGTGAAGGAAATGGAGACAGAATTTTATTCTCCATCAAGGAATTCGGGGGAGAAGGAGTCAGACACAAGAAGATCCATGAGTGCAGATCTTACCTAAACTCACAATGTGTGGTTTGTGTGTGTGTGTAGACTTGTCATACTTCTAGTCTACATTTAAGAGCAATTCCTCTGTTCAATTTTCATTGTTAATTCCTCCACCTGATTTTGAAGACTTGTTCTTGTCTGGTACTACCATGCCTTCCTTTTGCTGCTGTTTTTACTCCCATAACAAAGACATGTTCACTCTTGTATCTTTGACTCCATTCATCTTTCTAGATGGCCCCTTTTTATTATTGCCACCTATCCTAATTCAACTGTCTTTAATGCACAACTCAGCTCAGTATTTGCAACAATTTTGCTCTGATCAATACAATCACCATTGTATTGATAGCATTTAGAGTGTAAACTACAAAGATATCTAAGAACTTACTGCCTCGTGCTATTTAAGTAGCCTCCTAAATCAATTGTAAACTACTCAATTATAGAAGTTATAGCTTATCCTTTTGTATTTGTTCATCTGACTACCCCACAGAAAAGCATTCAATCTGTGAAATTTATGGATATAACTGGATATAACTTGACTTCCTTATTAGAAAAGAACCTTTTTAAAAATATATATTTTATTTATTCATTCATGAGAGACACAGAGAGCTAGAGAGGCAAAGAAACAGGCATAGGGAGAAGCAGGCTCCATGCAGAGAGCCTGATGCAGGACTCGATACCAGGACTCCAGGATCACGCCCCGAGCCAAAGGCAGGTGCTAAACCGCTGAGCCACCCAGGGATCCCCAAGAACTTTTTTGAATATGAAAATGATGACTAGGGGCGCCTGGGTGGCTCAGCAGTTGAGTATCCTCCTTTGGCTTGGGTATGATCCTGGGGTCCCAGGATCAAGTCCCACATCGGGCTCCCTGTATGGAGCCTGCTTCTCCTTCTGCCTATGTCTCTGCCTCTCCCTCTGTGTCTCGCATGAATAAATCAATAAAATCTTTAAAAAAAGAAGAAAAGAAAGAAGAAGAAAGAAAGAAAGAAAGAAAGAAAGAAAGAAAGAAAGAAGAAAGAAAGAAGAAAGAAAGAAAGAGAAAGAAAGAAAGAAAGAAAGAAAGAAAGAAAGAAAGAAAGAAGAAAGAAAGAAAGAAGAAAGAAAGAAAGAAAGAAAGAAAGAAAGAAAGAAAGAAAGAAAGAAGAAAGAAAGAAAGAAAGAAGAAAGAAAGAAAGAAAGAAAGAAAGAAAGAAAGAAAGAAAGAAAGAAAGAAGAAAGAAAGAAAAAAGAAAGAAAAGGAGGACTAGGTACCCACCATCAATATCCACAATTCTATATTCCTTTCTCCAGAACATTTTTAGATTATTTAAACACAAAATTTCTTATTTTAAATTGTCCGTATGAAAACTCCAGAGTAAGAAACACAATTTTCCTTCTGTTTATAATTATTGTCTAGATAAGATGTTTAGAGATTGTATTAATGAGATTAATGTATCAACTTCTATCTCTATGGGCTCATTCCTCTGCAGACAGCACTGCTCCTCGATGTTACAGATAGTAGGCCTGTTGGCGTGCAAGCTTGGAAGCATCAGTCCAGAGGGAAGCTGTAAAGGAGTAGAGATTGCTCCCAATTGTTAACAATAAACATCTGAAAGTTCCTAACGTGCTCAGTGTTAGTTGTTTTATGCACAGGCTGAACTATCTGGGCTTGTTCATGTTGTTTAATTGAGACAGGAAAAAATTAAGAAAAGCCTTAATTTTCAGTTTAGTACAAAGCATAGTAGACAGTCTGGTCCATATGGGCTTAAAAAGTTTATTGTAATAATACTGTTAATTTTGACAAAGGCACTTTGAACTACTGTCAGCTTTCTTTTTTTCAAGTAACAAATATGACTATTATTTTTTCCTTAGGCGGGAAAAGCTCTCTCTACTTTTTAGTAGTTATTTCTTATGCTAATCCTGCATTTCTCTTTATTTGGGTTCTGTAAATAACCTGTTCTGTAGGAACTGACCTTTTATTTCTGCTTTGTCCTTTCCAATTCTACTTTCATCTGAGTCTCTTCCCATTCTGCATTTTGTCATCGTTTTTGTCTTGTTATTTTGTGCCTATTTCAGCATAATTCTAAATTCGAACAGACAACAGTTCTCACTGTCCCCGTTAATTGGCTCACCTACACTTTAGATGACCTAGTCTCAGGTCTCTTGTGTTAATTAACACCCCTTCCTCCCAAACACTTCTTAAAATGGAACGATATAGTGGGGAGCAGAATAAGGAATTACTAACATCTGACTCATAAAGTGTGAAGGCACTTATGGGAAAATCCTTCTCATGCTTCCTCCACCTAATATATGATTGTTTCAGGAAACAACAACAAAGACTATGATTTAGGTTACATTACTTTGGTCCTCACAGATTTACTTACAGGAGGCATCTGGTTATTTATACAAAGTAACCTTGATTTGGTATAGTAATAAACAAGGTAAGGCAGCAGTAGGCTTAACAGTAGAGGTTCACAGTTAGAAACACAAAGTCCAAAGACCTAAGGTAATTAGGGGAGATGTCAATGAGAAAAGCCCTCAGATCTCAACTAAATGAAGAATCCAAGCCTTTATTTTTTACATAAGTTTTGCCCTAGATGTATGGTATCCACAATTTAATGGTGGCTTTGGAAGCTGTTACTGATTCCTCTCTACAATAGCAAGTTCTTAACAAATGGCCCACTGTATGGATATAGCTTAATAACTGCTAATTATTTATATAGGATAAAAAGTAAGGACACCTTAATATTTCTTCAGGATAAAATAGCATTTGCCATAAACAAAATACTTGACAAATGATTTGTCTGAAAATAATATGCTCTTCCATGTTAAGTTGAGGTTTTCAGGTAAGATTTGTTATCCTCTCTTGGAGGTGCCAAAAGCTTATGTGCTTAGTCCATTATGCATTGTTATTGACTGAAGGAGATGAAACTTTTTAAGATTCCTGAAAACCCCTGAGCTTGAAACCAATCTTTAAGACAGAAAACTTGCCTATATTGTCCTACCAACTTATGGGTCTGTGGTAACAGGAAGCACAATTTGTTAAATTGTGGATATTAGGTGCTTATTTACTTACTGAATAAACTGATGAATTATCTAATTGTGTTCAACTGAGCTATATAATAACTAGTTATTATTCCATCTCTAATTTTTAGTTTAATGGACATATTCTATAATTATGTTGAAAACTGCATAAGCTAATTTGAATTGTTATGCCATCAATATTTTTTTTCTTAAAGGTAGCTATAAAGGACATATAAACAACCTGTAGAAAGAGCACAATTTTGAGAATCAGAATGTGATCTTATATCCCACTCCTACTCCTTAAAAGCTCTGCAATCTTGGGCAAATAAATTATTATTTTTATTTCAGTTTTTTTTCATAAGAAGATTAAGGTAATACATGCATACCTATCTCAAAACCATTCTGAGAACTAAATGAGATAATATACATACAAGTTCTTGGCTTAACGCATGCACACAATAATTTCAGTAAGTATTAGATTTGTTAATCACTCCCTGTCCTGCAATTCTCTTCATGAGCCATTAACCATTTCTTTATGTATTTGAGTCAACATTATTACAAAAGCAAGCAGAGGCATAAACCACAGAACATTTTGTTTTTTATATCGATAAAAGCATCTTGCAATACAAAAGACTATTATAATATGTATGTGAATATGAGAGTTTTAAAAATATTTTCAGCATCCTAAAGGTAAGACTACTTAAGTTAAGACAAAGGTCTTATGCACAAAGAACTCCAAATTCTGAAATTTAAGATAAGAGAGAAAATGCAATGGAATATCTAAAGAGGGTAGAAATTGAAGTTTGCCCTTGAAGGCCTGTAATATATACTAAATTCTATAATATATATAATTAAACTATAACAAAACTGTTAAAAGTAGGTAAACACAGCAAAGCCTCATTGTATCTTCTTTCACTTGGAAAGTGCCCTGGTTTGGATGATAAGTTATATGGTTACTTTCTCAGGTATAACTATAACCTAGAAGCAAAAACACACTTGGTTGCTATTGTATATTTAGTCTATGTTACACTTGTTAGTCCTATTCCAAACAGAGTCAACAGTTATAAATAGTTCTATGGCATGTTACTCTTTCACATGTAAAATAGTTTATAAACAGACTAATGCTTAATGTGATTCATAACATATGAATACAAAAAGATAAAGGCAACAAATTTGAGCATCTCATTTTGCAACTGAAATAGTTTAGTCTCATTTTGCTTGTCTATCTTGTCTTACAATATCTAATTTGCAGGAGTTTTACTATTGCACTTCCAACATCAAAAAGTTGTGTGCAAAATTACCTTGGTTTTTAACCATTATTTTGTTCTCATTTAAAATTAGTTTTGCCTGATTCATTATCCTTTGCTAATTTACAAGAAAATAAGAAAGAGGTCAAGCATTCCTGTTTGTAAAAAAGTATCACCATTAATAACATAGTACTTAAAAGGCATCCAAACTTGGTTGAGATTTACTGGGTTATTATGATTATTTCACTTGAATGATACATTATATAATTTCAAGAGTCTGTGCCTCTACTCTATGAAAGAAGGTAAAAAAGGAAAAGCAGTTAAAGAAAACATGTTTTAACTGCTACAGTTCTGAGACTAGAGAGAGCAGCAGGGCAAGGGCTGCCTGTCACACTCTGGACTTCACTTAACATCACATGATTGTTGACATGTGGTATAAAATAAAATACTTTGGGGTACCTGAGTGGCTCAGTCAGTTAACATCTGACTCTTGATTTTGGCTCAGGTCATGATCTCCAGGTCCTGAACTAGAGCACAGAGGCTGCTTAAATTCTTTCTCTTTCTGTCCCTCTGTCCCCTCACCCCCCAGGTAGCATGCACTCTCTCACTCTCTCTAAAAATTGTTTTAAAAAAATAAAATATGTTGTACTATCTCGAGTCAATAATCTGCAGTAGCCCATTTGTTCCAACAGACAGGGCTGCCTCTCTGTTTAGAAGGAAGACAGAAACAACTAATTTTACTTTTACGTTGATTTTCAAAGAAAGATATAACTTGTAGTCACCCTTAGAGTAATTTGCTGAGACTCTTGGGTCCACAAGATCCCTGGCAAAAATGGTGAAGGAAACTGGAATAAATGAAAAGTAACCTCTCTGAACACTGGCATTGAATTTTTGAAAGTAGAGAAATAAGGATAGCTCCCCTTCGAGATGCCAACTACATTCTAAGCAAATAAAGAGTCACAGCCTAAGAGGATAATTGGGTGGGGGGGGTGGGGAGCTCAGTAGGATTAAGTAAACCAGGGGCAGCAGAGCAGGCAGGAAAAAACACTCAGAGGACTAATGTGAAATGGAAGAGACTGGGGGCTATTTTGAATGATCATTCCAAATTTGCTTGAAACTTGGAATCAAATCAAATTATAATCATCACATAAGCTCTTAGTTGCCTCCAAAGGCCATAGAGCCTGAGGAAATTTGTGATTCACAAAAGTAATCCTCAGCTTGCTGAACAAAAATTTGTTTATCGATACCAGATGTTAACAAGGACAGTTCTTATTTACAGCTCAGAAAATGCATGCTGGTTTTCATTAAATTTAACAATCTTAACTAAAATTCCTACCTGAGTGGACTCTGTGAGGCTGATTATCTTTTCAGTAATAAATGGCTTTGCCCATGGATTCAAGTTAGGCTTCCACTGGCCAAATGACTTTCTTGGGATTTAATTGCTTGTTTCTGCATTTTACTAACTTCATTTGTTGATGCATTACTTCAACTATTAAGACTAATAAACATTCTATCAGTATAAAAAGTCTGTGATAATGCCAAGTGAATCATTAAAGTAATTATCAAATTAATTCAGACTAATGTAGATGTACCTTTTATTTCAATTTACAGCATTTGTTTAGATTATCTTAATAGGTTTATTTAACTCTATATTTTATTTTGCCTCCAGAAATAACCGATGTTATCTTACAATCCACTAAGAATTTATACAAAATTAGTTTGGAGGGGACGCCTGGGTGGCACTGTGGTTGAGCATCTGCCTTTGGCTCAGGTCTTGATCCTGGGGTCCTGGGATCAAGTCCCCAATTGGGTTCCCCATGGGGAGCCTGCCTCTCTCTCTGCCTCTCTCTCTCTCTCTCTCTCTCTCCCTGTGTGTGTGTGTGTCTCATGAATGAATGAATGAATAATCTTAAAAATAATCTTAAAAACTGGTTTGCAGACATTTTTCTGCAACATCAAACTGAGATAATCAAAATATCAAAATCTGTTCTGGAGCACAGAATTCATCAACAAACCTCAGTGCCATGTCTACTTTAAAATGGCTAATAAGAAGCCCATTCTTACTCAGCAAATCAAAAATGAAATCTAGAACCAACTTTCCCCATTTATGCATCATCTGTACTTATCTTTAAATAATAAAATAAGGATTATGTGTTCCTTATTAAAAATACTGAAACATAACTTTAAATTTCTACTTTTGATTTGTCTCAATAATTAAGCTCTTTTGGATAACTCATATTGCCTAGATATGCACCACAGTTTCTGACTCCCGAATATTTATATATATCATGTGTGCATGTAGTATAAAATACTATAATAAAATAAGATAAAAAATATGTTACACATGTACATACATATCCTTTGCTAACCAATACTGGTAAAGATATGGTGTAGTCTCAAATATCAACAAACTTATTAATTTACAGAATCAGTAAGCCATTGGATGCAATGTAAATTATACATGAGTTGAACCCCTCTTTTGATTTTCTATGGAAAATTGGATGATTATAAAAGGAGTAGGGAATTTATTAATCACAAATGTATAGTTTTTATAGGCACTAAAAATTGGCACAAAAAGAAAGGGCTTTTCAGGATTGTGTTGATGGGGCAACATAAGATCATTTAATCACATCCTGGACTCCTACTAAACTATGCAGGATTCTAAGTGATGGTTATAAAGGACTATGTTCTACTGTTCTTCCTCCAATTTTTTTTTCCCATCTAAAGCAAATCATGCTGGATTAAAATCTGGAAACACAATTTTATCCATATACGATGGTTAATTTTGTATGTCAACTTGACTGGGCCACAAGGTAACCAGATATTGGGTTAAACATTATTTCTGGGTATGTCTGCGATTGCGTTTTTAGATGAGATTAGCGCTTGATATGTCAACTGAATACTAGCAGTTTTCCCTTGCCAGTGTGAGTGAGCACCATCCAATTTGTTGATAGCTTTATTACTAACATAAGACAATACATTTATATGTAAATATAGCTACCTGATTTAGACCACAGTTTAGCTATGGCCTCAAGCATGATCCAAAGTAACATTTTCTCAGGTATAGCATAAATATCTCATTTGGAAAGAAATGCTAATATTTCTACTATACAGTATAAAGTAACATTGAATCTGCTCTAAGCATAAAAACAAAGATATATATATTTATATATAAACATATTTAAAATATATTAAAATATATTTATTTTTAAAATATATTTATTTTTAAAATATATTTATTTTTAAAATATATTTTAGGGCAGCCCGGATGGCTCAACGGTTTAGGGCCACCTTCAGTACAGGTTGTGATCCTTTAGACCTGGGATTGAGTCCCACATTGGGATCCCTGCATGGAGCTTGCTTCTGTCTCTGCCTCTCTCTCTCTCTCTCTCTCTCTCTCTGTGTCTCATGACAAATAAAATCTTTTAAATAAATAAATAAAATATATATTAAATATATTTAAATTTTTTTCAACAGAAATATATGTAAACATACTTAAGACAACATCTGGCTTGAAACTAAATCTATTTTGCTAGCAAGTAATTTTAAAGTTCACATTTAGAGTTTAAGGACATCACTTCACTGCGAAGGATGGAACATCAAATTATTTATAACACACTTAGTTTTCATGACCGCACTTATTTTTCTCTACCATACTTTCAGATCAGTAAGACAACAGGTATCCTATCTCTCTAGATGGCTCAAACTCATTATGTTGTTTTTCAATTTTAGAGACAAGATGTATTACAATATGTGACAAAACTAATAATCATTAAATATATTTTTTATCAATCTCAACTAGAGTTCTAGAATTCTATTTTTTTTCTTAGTCTAAATACAACTTTATTTATATGTCATTATTGTGTTGGTAGACCTCACAGGACTACTGCTTTTAAAAAAAAAAAAAGATTATTTATTTATTTATTTATTTATTTATTTATTTATTTATTTATTTATTAGAGACAGAGAGAGAGAGACAGGCAGAGGGAGAAGCAGACTCCATGCTGGGAGCCTGACATGGGACTCCATCCCGGGTCTCCAGGATCACACCCTGGGCTGAAGGCGGCGCTAAACCGCTAAGCCACCGGGGCTGCCAGACTACTGCTTTCTTAAATTTCCTGTAAATTTTTATCTAACTAACTTGATATTATTTAGTAATTCTGAACAAGAATTCAGGCAAAATGACTACTGCCATGCTTAGGCAATAATGAAGGGTGAAGGCAATGTAAGATCTTTCTTTGGGGAAGAAATGTCCAAAAGAAGCACTGAGGATCGATTACAAATTTAACTTATCCATAACTTTGTTCCTGCAGTTTACTTCTATGTATTTTTAATGTAATTGTCCACTATTTTCTAATTATACATTTATATAATAAAGTTTGAATAAATTGGTTTTGTTTAAAATTATGTAACAACCCTTCATGTTGTTCATGTTAAATTACTAGGGAAAAAATGGTTATATTAATTTGGTAGGCTGCTAATAAAGTATCACAAATATTGGAGTTTAAACAACAGAAATATATTGTCTCACAGTTCTGGGGCTAAAAGCCTGGGATCAAAGGTTGGAAGTGCCATGCTTTCTCTGATGGCACGAGAGGATCTGTTCCAGGCTTCTTTTCTAGCTTTTAATAGCTCCCTGGCTTGTGGCAGCCTAACTCCAGTCTCCACATGGTGTACTCCCTGGGCATATGTCTGTGTCCAAATTTCTCCCTTATATAAGGACACCAGTCATATTTGATTAAGGACCCACCCTATTCCAGTAAGACCTCTTCTTAACTAATTACATCTATAATGATACTATTGTCAAATAAGCTCACATTCTAGGGTAGTGGAGGTTAGGACTTCAAACTATGAAGTCTTGGAAGATACAATTCAATTCATGACAATAGGCAAGAAAACTACACTTAGAGAAATTATTTTTGATATTTGTACCAATGGTTAAGATTTATTTTTAACTGTGAGTAGTAAAATACTCTAATATATATTGCATATATTACAGATAATGTTATCATCATATATATATATGTATTAGGTAATACATATATTTACATAATACATGCACATAATAGTAGCTTAAACTAAACAGAAGCCTAGTTTTCTCCTTTGTAAATATATGCAGTCTATGATCAGAGACGTGTACATTTGATCCACCACAGTCAATATCTGAAAGAGGGCTCTTTGTGTCCTGGCCATCATATCTACATTCCAGCCAACAGGAAACAGAAACATAAGGATTATTATCTCCTTAAGGACACTTACTGGGAATAATTCTTTGTTTTTAAGATCATATTTATTTATTCATGAGAGACACAGAGAGAGAGAGGCAGAGACAAAGGCAGAGGAAGAAGCGGGCTCCCTGTGGGTAGCCAGATGCCAAACTCAATCCCAGGACCCCCAGGATCATGACTTGAGCCAAAGGCAGATCCTCAACCACTGAGCCACCCAGTGTCCTTGGAAATAATTCATGAAATTTCTAGGCATATACCAGTGACGTGAAATTAGTCATATGACCGTGTTCATGTAAAAGGGACTGAAAAATATAATCTCTTTTGTCAGTTAGTTATGTAGCTAACTACAAAAAGTTCATATGCCAGTGAAGAAGGAGAGAATAGATACTGTTTGACAGATCTCAGTCCACGTCATTCTATAATAAAATAATAAATACAAATATTGCTTTATTCAACAAATATTTATTAAATAGTTTCCCTTACCAGGAATAATACAGGAGCTAGGGAAGAAATATGGATGAGACTTATGTCCATGAACTCAAAGACAGTGAGACAAATCATGCAAATATGGAAATTTGCAATGCAATAAAAAAATTAGGATCTAGTAAATATGTGAGTAAAGTGTCCAGAATAAAAGCAGAAAAATCAGCAAAGTTGGTAATATTTAAGCTAGTGCTAGAAGGATAAGCAAGAATATGCCAACTAAGAGGAAAACGGAGATAGAAAAGCAAGCACAGAGGTACAACTGACCCAAGGGATATTCTTATGAAGTGAACTTAATTTTCATATTTTTAAGAACTGGCTATTCATTCTGTTTAATTCCTCAACTTCCTCAAAAATTACTCTAAAAATTTATTTTTTTTTACTTTCTAGTTGAATTAAGTCTGTCCTTGCTCCCCATTCCCTTCCTCCCTCCCTCCCTCCCTTTTTTTCTTCCTTCTTTTCACATGTTGATTACCTAATAGAGGTACAAATTGAGGCAAGCATTGAATATTCCATTTAGAACTACAAAAACATAGCCCACAGATTAGTCTAGAGGAAAAATAAATTATTATTATTTTTTAAGATTTTATTTATTTATTCATGAGAGACACACAGAGGGAGACAGAGAGAGAGACAGAGACACAGGTAGAAGAAGAAGCAGGCTCCATGCAGGGAGGTCAACTGCTGAGCCACCTGGGCTGCCCGAGAAAAATAAATTAAATGGAGATATATTTCAGCTATAGGAAACTGAGGTAATTTTCCTCAGCATTTCCCACACCTTGTGATACTTTCTCATTTACATGAAGTTGCTAAATTAGAAGAAGTAGAATGCTTTCCATCTAGAGAAGTCGAGAACAGAATTTTGAGTTACTAAAGAGTAGGCTTGATTTAAAGAATCCTGTGTACCAAGATAACTTTTAAAGGTGTGCAAAATATTTGATTAATAGTAGCAAAGCTGCTTAATTTTCAAATGAAATATAATTTTCTGATGAGAGGAAGGAGAATGGTGAGTTTGGTGTTGGTCATTCAAGTACAAGCTTACATTTATTTTTCACCCCAAAGCCCCTTGTTTCAGAGAATATGATTAGGGACCAGAAGGAGAAACGACTTTGCTCTCATCCCCAGGATGAGAGGATAAGAAAGTATCTCTTCTGTGCAAAAGTGAGCGATAGTCATAGGGCAATAAATAAATGAAAACAAAATTCACAAAAGGGAATGCAGAGGATTCAGCACACCTCAGTTTAACAAAAACTGAAGAGAAGGAAGGATTGAAGGCATCCTAATAGAGCCCGGTTAGACGAGGTCTTCCTCAGTCCTCTACAATCCTGGTCGCAATGTAAAGCTCCCGGGTTTTATATGTTTACTTTTTAAACTTTTAAGAATTAGTGGAATCTCTTCAATTATAAACATTTAAAACTGGAACACGTTCAAAATCAAAAGGCAATGACAATTTTTAAATAGTAACATTTTAAGCTTATGTAAAATAATGACACTTTAAACTTAATGGGTATGTTCAAATATATTGACTTTTTCCAGCTTTATTGAGATATAATTGACATGTAACATTGCATAAGTTTTAGGTGTACAATAGTTGACTCGATGCACATATATTGCGAAATGATCACCACTGTCCCATTAGCTAACATTTCCATCATGTACCATAAATTATAACTTTGTGGTGAGAACTTAAGATTTACTCCCTTAGTAACTTCCAAGTACATAATACAGTATTTTTAACCATAATCACCATTTTGTATCTCAGGTTCCCAGAACTTATTCATCTTTAAACTGTAAGTTTTTACCCTCTGACCAATATCTCTCCTATTCACCCATCTTTCAGCCCTAGTAACCACCATTCTATTCTTTTTATAGGAGTCAAGATTTTTTTAGATTCCACATATAAGTGTCATCATATAGTAGACTCTTGTACAAGATAGGTTTGAAGTATGTGGGTCTACTTACATGCAGCTTTTTTTGACATAGGACAGGACTATAGATGTGTTTTTTCTCCCTTATGATTACCTTAATAACAGTTTGTCAAATTTATTTTAAGAATACAGTAGATAGGGCAGCCTGGGTGGCTCAGCGGTTCAGTGCCTGTCTTCAGCTCAGGGCGTGATCCTGGAATTCCAGGATCAAGTGCCACATCGGGATACCTGCATGGAGCCTGCTTCTCCCTCTGCCTGTGTCTCTGTGTGTCTCTCATGAGTAAATGAATAAATCTTTTAAGAAAAAAAAAGAATACAGTATATAATACACATGCCATACAAGCGATGTGTTGTTTATGTTATTAGGAAGGCAGAACTCTGGTCAACAGTAGCCCCAGTTAAATCTGGGGAGAGTCAAAAGTAATATATGGATGTTCAGCTGTATCGGGGCTCAGCATCCCTAACTTTCACACTGTTGAAGGGTCAACTGTATTTGACTTTCTGTTTGAAATAAAGTTAAACTGTATTTAACTTGATGTTATCTCACTTAGCAGTAGGCCCTCAAGATCCACTCATGTTATCACAAATGGCAGAATTTTCTTCTTTCTTATGGCTGAATAATATTCCACTGTGTGTATATATTATTTTTATACCATGCCTTCTTTATGCATTCATCTACAGATGGACACTTAGGCTATTTCTATAACTTTGTTATTATGAGTAATGCTACATAAACATGGAGTGCAGATACTCTTTGAGACCCTAACTTCCTTTCCTTTAGCTATATGCCCAGAAATAGGATGCTGGATCATATAATAGTTATATTTTTAATTTTCTGAGGAAACTCCACACTGTTTTCTGTAGTGGATACACCAGTATACATTCTCACCAACAGTGCACAAAGGTTCCCATTTTTCCACCTCGCCAATACTTGTTAACTTTTTTAATGACAGCCATTCTAAAAGGTATGTGGTAATATCTCACTGGCTTTGATTTGCATTTCCCTGAGGATTAGTGGTGTTGAGGACCTTTTCATATACCACTTGGCCACTTAGGTGTCGGTGTCTTCTTTGAAATGTCTATTGAGTTCCTCTGCCTATTTTTTAACTGTTTGCTTTTTGCTTTTGAGTTATATAAATATTTTATATACTCTAGATATTAACCCTTTACAGATAAATGGTTTGCAAATATTTTCTCCCGTTCATTTCTTGATCATTTCTTTTCCTTTTCAGAAATTTCAATTTGATATAGTCTGCCTTGTTTATTTTTTATTGTATTGCAGGTCATATTTTAAAAAATCACTGCTATGATCCAAGTCAAGGAAACATTTTTCTTGTTTCCTTCTAGGAGTTTTATGGTTTCAGGTCTTACATTTAAGTCTTCAATCCATTTCAAATTCATTTTTGCAAGTGGTGTAAAAGAGGGGTCCGATTTTTTCTTCTGCATGTGATAATACAGTTTTCCCAACACCACTTATTGAAGAGACTATCCTTTCCCCCCATTAAGTATCAGGCTCCCTTGTCAAATACTAGTTGACTGTGTATGTGAATATTTATTTCTGAGCTTTCAATTCTGTTCCATTGGTCTATGGATCTATTTTTATGCCAGTAGCATACTGTTTTTATTATTATAGTTTTGTAGCATAGATTAAAAACAGGAAGTGTGATGACTCCAGTTTTGCTCCTATTTTGGATTTTTTGTGGTTCCCTGCCAATTGTAGGATTTTCCTCACCTATTTCTGTGAGAAATGCCTCAGAATTGTTATAAAAATCTGTTTGAATCCATAGATTGCTTTGAGTACTGTGTACATTTTAACAATATTAATTCTGCCAATCCATGAACATTTGTTTGTGTCTTCACTTTCTTTCGTCAAAGCTTGTAGCATTCATTGTACAGATTTCTCACTTCCTTACTTAAACACATTCCTAAGTATTTTATTATTTTTATGCCACTCTGAAACAGATTTTCTTTATGTCTTTTTATCATATTTCACTGTGAACTTATGGAAATGCAACTGACTTATGTGTTGATTTTATATCCTACAACCACTAAATTCACTGATCAGTTCTAACAGTTCTTTGGTAGAGTCTACAATTTTCTTTCTAGAAGATCATATCATCTATGAACAGAGGCAATTTTCTTTCTTCTTTTCTGAGTTGGATGCCTTTTCCATCTTTTTCTTGCCTAATTATTCTGTCAAGGACTTCCAGAAGTGTGGTGAGAGTGAGTACCCTTGTCTTGTTCCTGATCTTAGAGGAAAAGCCTTCAGCCTTGCACTACTGAGTAGGATGGTGGCTAGGGCTTGTCACATATGCCTATTGTGTTAAGGTATGTTTCTTTTATACCAAATTTGTTGAGTGTTTTCATCATGAAAGGATGCTATATATTTTGTCATATGCTTCTTTTTCATCTACTGAAATAATTAAACAATTTTTATCTTTCATTATATTAATATAGTGTATCACATTTCTTGATTTGCATATATTGAACCATCCTTATTTTCCAGGGATAAATTCCACTTGCTCATCATGCATGAATCTTTTTACTGTACTGTCGAGTTTGGTTTGCTAATGTTTGTTGAGAATTTTTGCATCTATATTCATCAAAGATACTGGTCTGTAGCCTTCTTTTCTTGTCATTTCCTTGTCTGGCCTTAGTATTGATAATGCTGATCTTAAAAAACGAATTTGGAAGTGTTCCTTCCTCTTGCAATTTATTGAAAGTTTCAGAAAGATTGATTTCAATTCTTGTTTAAATGTTTGGTAGAAGGCAGCCCAGGTGGATCAGCAGTTTAGCGCCACCTTCAGCCCAGGGTGTGATCCTGGAGACCCAGGATCAAGTCCCACGTCAGGCTTCCTGCATGGAGCCTGTTTCTCCCTCTGCCTGTGTGTCTGCCTCTCTCTCTCTCTGTGTCTCTCATGAATGAATAAATAAATAAAATCTTTTAAAAATAAATAAATAAGTGTTTGGTAGAACTCATTAGCAAAATCATTTAATCCTGAACATGTCTTTATTGCGAGGTTTCTGATTATTCAATCTCCTTACTTGTTACCAGTCTGTTCAAACTTTCTATTTCTTCATGATTCTGTCTTGAACTACATGTTTCTAGCAATTTATCCTTTTCTTCCAGGTTATCCTTCTTGTTGGCATATATGGATGTTCATAGTAATCTCTTATGATCCTATTTCTGGGGTATCAGTTGTAATCGACCCTCTTTCATTTCTGATTTTATTTTTGAAACTTCTTTTATCTTAGTATAGCTAAAAGTGGCAATTTTTGTTATTTTTCAAAAACCAGTTCATAGTTACCTTGATTTTTTTTTTATCCATTTTTCTGGTCTCTCATTTTTTTCCTCTTTTGTTATTTCTTTCCTTCTGCTAATGTTGCACTAAGTTTGTTCTTTTTCTAGTTCTTTGAAACCTAAAGTTGGGTTATCAATTTGAGATCTTTCTATTTTCTTTACATAACCATTTCTCACCATAATCTTTTCTCTTAGAGATGCTTTGCATCATCCTACAGATTGTGATATGTCATGTTTCCATTTTTGTTTCAAAATATTTTTTATTTCCTTTTTGATTTCTTCTGTGACCCACTGGTTGTTCAGTAGTATCTTAAGTTCTGATATAACTGTAAAATTTCCAGTTTCTCTGCTGTTACTTATTTCTAGTTGTGTACCACTGTGGTCACAAACTACACCCGGTATTATTTCAGTTTTCTTAAATTTGCTAAGACTATTTTTAACTTATCATATGATCTGTTCTAAGGGCTGTTCTGCATGCACTTGAGAAGAAATGTATTCTACTGCTGTTGGATGAAATGCTCTGTAAATATTGGTTAGTTCTACTTGGTCTAACATATGATTTGAGTCCATGGCTTTCTTGCTGATTTTCTGTCTGGATGATTCATTCACTGTTGAAAGTGGGATACTGAAGTTCACTATTATTATTATATTGTTGTTTATCACTCCCTCCTGATCTGATAAAGTTTGTTTATATGTTTAGGTAATCTGATGTTAGGTGCATGTATATTTATAATTGTTAATCTTTTTTATTAATTGACCCCCCATTATCATGATATAATGGCCTTATCTCCAGTTCCCATTTTTTATTTAAAACCTATTTTGTGTGATATAAGCAGAGTTACCTTGGCTCTCTTTTGGTTTCTACTTGCAAGAAATCTCTTTCCATCTCTTCACTTTGAGCCTATGTGTGTACATAAAGTTAAAGTGAGTCTTCTAGGCAGCATATAGTTGGGTCTTTTTTTTTTTTTTTTTTTTTTTTTTTTTTAAACGAGCCAGCCAGCCAGCCAGCCACTCTATGTCTTCTGGTTGGGTAACTCAATCCATTCATATTTAAAATAAGTATTAATAATGCTTACCAATGCCATTTTTATTTCTTTTCTGGCTGTTTTATAGGTCACTTGTACCTTTATTCTATTCTTGCTGCCCTCCTTTGTGAACTGATAGATTTCTGTAGTGGTATGTGTTGGTTTCCTCCTTATCTTTGTGAATTTACTTATTACTTTTTTTTTTAAAGATTTTGTTTATTCATTCATGAGAGGCACAGAGAGAGAGAGAAAGATAGAGACACAGGCAGAGGGAGAAGCAGGCTCTAGGCAGGGAGCCTGATGTGGAACTCGATCCCGGGTCTCCAGGACCATAGCCTGGGACAAAGGTGGCCTAAACCACTGAGCCGCTTGGGCTGCCCAACTTACTACGTTTTTGTACGTGGTTACCATGATGCTCAGATAAAATATCTCACAGATATAACAGTCTATTTCATTCTGATAACTTTGGTCATACACAAAAACTCTACCATTTTACTCCCCATATGTTTTGATGACACAATTTTTATATTGTGTATCCATTCACAAATTGCTGTAGCTATTTTTAATATATTTATCCTTTAACATTTATACTAGTTCGGTAAAGAATCGCCATATTAGAGTATTAGAGCATTCTGAATATGATTATAAACTTAACTATACCTGTTGTGTGTGTCTGTGTATATATATATATATATATATATATATATATATATATATATACTTTTTTAAAAGATTTTATTTATTTATTCATGAGAGACACAGAGAGAGGCAGACACACAAGCAGAGGGAGAAGCAGGCTTCATGCAGGGAGCCTGATGTGGGACTCGATCCCGGGACTCCAGGATCACGTCCTGGACCGAAGGCACGTGCTAAACCACTGAGCCACTAAGGGATCCCCTGCTATATATTTTCATGTTACCAATTAGCATCTTTTCATTTCTGCTTAAAGAATTTCTTTCAGCATTTCTTGTAAGAAAGGACTAGTGGCAATAAACTCCCTTGGCTTTTGTTTGGGAAAGTCTTTATTTCACCTTCTTTTCTTTTCTTTTCTTTTCTTTTCTTTTCTTTAATTTGAGACACAGAGAGAGATAGAGTGTGCGTACATGTGCATGTGCAGGTGGAAGGGCAGAGAAGGAGGGAAAGGAAGAGGGAAAGAATCCCAAGCAGAGTGTGGAGTCCTGTGGAGCCCTGTAGGGGTTTGATCTCACAACCCTGAGATCATGACCTGAGCCTAAACCAACAGTCAGAAGCTGAATCAACTGAGCCACCCAGGTGCCTCTCATCTTCATTTCTAAAGGACAACTTTGCTGGGCGAAGTATTGTTGGCTCACAGCTTCTTTATTTTAGTCAAATATATTATCCCACTCTCTCAGCCCATGAGATCTTTGCTGAGAAATCCATTGATAGCCTCATGGAAGGATCCCTATAGGAAAGCTGTTTTTGTTTTGCTTTGTTTCGTTTGCTTTCACTACTTTTAAAATTCTATTTTCCTCTTTGATTTTTAGACAGTTTCTGTCTTTGATTTTAGACAGTCTTATTACGTATCTTAAGGAAGATGTTTGGGAGGAAATTTGGGGGTGACCTATTAGTTTCATAAACATATACTAAAATCTCTCCCCAGATTTGGGAAGTTCTCAGCCATTATTTCTTTAAACAAACTTCTATTTCTGGGACTTCAACATTGTTTCTCTTAATGATGTACCATAAATCCCATAGATTTTCTTCATTCCTTTTCTTTTTTTTTCATTCTTTTTTTGTTTTTTGTTTTTCTTCTTGCTCATTTGAATAACCTTAATTGATCTGTCTTAAAGCTTACTGACTCTTCTGTTTGGTTAAGTCTGACTGAAGCACTGTATTTAATATTTCAGTTCAGTCACTTAATTCTTCAGTTCCAAAATTTGTTTTTCTTTTTTTTTTTCATCTCTTGGAGACTTCTTCTGATATCATTAAATTGTTTATGTGTGTTCTCTTATAGCTCTCTGAACAACTTTAGAATAATTATCTTGAATTCTTTCCCAGGCAATTCCTTAATCTCTATTTTGGGGGTGGGTCCAGTTCCTGGAGGTTTACTGTACTTTGGTGAATAAAACTCACCAGGTTTTAGACACAAGTTTAGGACCCCCAGATTGACAGAGATTTTTTCTGCCATTCCCAAGTGTTGAGAACATATTGGTTCATGATAAAAATATGTTATTTTTCTTCCAAAGCTGCCATACCCAATTGGAATTTTCATATGCTTAGCATACAGAATAACAAGTGAATTACCATGCGCTATGTGCTGTGATCTGGGAAGTACTGAGAACACACAGAAGGACATTTAATTCAAATTTGTAGAAACAGGAATAAACACTTTGAAATGAGAAATTTTTGAGATTAAAGCCTAAAGTTAAATAAGGAGATTAAAAAGGTACAGGGTAGGCAAAGTGAAAACCCTCAATTATAGACTGAGGAAATGACAGAATTTCACTATTAATAAGACAAAAGTCTGAGAGTTATTAGATGTTCGAAAGGCAAATGGAGCCAGTATCATAATACATGACTTTGTTAATTCTACTAATAAACACTAAATGCTAATTTTCTGCTAAGTCATAGTAAAGACCGTGGATAATGTACAAAGATTTGTGTTGGATCCACATACAATTTTAAGCAGAGAAGTGACATGATGCGATTTGCTATTTGTTTTTAAACATCACCATGACTACTATGTGGGGAAAAGATCAATAAAAAACAGTAATAGCAAGCTGTGCATAGATGCAAGAGAAAGATAACAGTGGTCTGACTTACACTTGGGGCAGTGGATATGGGAACAGTAGAGATTTTAAGTTATTTTGTAAGCAGAATGGAAAATGTGAGTGGAAAGAGGATGTGGAAAGTGAGAAAGTATAGAATCACTGAACACTTCCGGGTTCCTGACTGGAATTTGAGAGAGGAGTGGTTCTGTCTCCTGAGAAAAGAACGATTGTTCTGATTTTTATTTTGCAGATTATTCTGGCATTTTAAAATATATTTATTATAGAAGATGAACTTGAGAGCTTTTAGTCAGTTGGATTAAAAACATTTAATTTTAGGGCATGAATTTAGACCAATAGTCAGAATCAACATTTGACATTTATGAGATCTTCCCATCCAGGGAAATATTGTATCTCTAAATGGTATGCTTTATTTCGTTTATAGTTTCTTTGATTTCTCTCTACAGTTTTATGGTTTTCATGATCTAGGTCCTATTCATTTTTCAAAGTTTATTATATCTTATATATTAAAAAAGCATTTTACTAAGAGTATTTTCTTAAATGTTATAACTAGTACTTCTTAGTTTATAAAAAATTAATGATGTTATTTTATTTATTTTGTAAATGACTACAAATGTAACATTAAAAAATAATTTTAGTTGAATATTTCTGGCTTTTCTATCTAGCAGATGACCATCTGAAAGGGAAAAACTTTCTTCTGAGGTCGTTGTACACTCTGATTTTGTGTTTCAAACTGTATTGTTTATCTCTGTCAAACAAATGTTAAATAATAGTGGTTATACCTAGGTTGTAAATATCCTTTCTTCTCATTCCAATGATCTGATCATATGTTTGGAATAATACTGACTCTTGAATCATAAAAGGTGTCATCCCTAAAAAGTAGTCTTCTGTTTCAAATTAAAAAAAAAAAATTCATTGGTTAATTGGTTTGAATTTTATTAACTACTGTATGGGATCTATTAAACAGATCATGTGATAAAACATGTTATCCAATTACATGGTTCTAAATACCACAATATTATCTGATACTCTTTTAAATTAAGGGCTGCATTGTATTAACTGATATTTAGTTTATGATGCTTGATTATCCTTTTATAAAAAGTACTACTTCTTTGTTGAGGGTGTTAGTTTGGTGAGAGGACAGCCTTCATTATATTAACATCAGAATTATGTTGGCTCTTCATAATAAATTAGTATTGAAACTGTCAAATTATTTAGCGGTTTATTTTTTACATGTAAGTTTATTTTTTATATTTCAGTTTGAACATCATGAAAATGCTTGATTTCAGCAAGAGAGTTCTAAGACTAACTTTTCAGTTTAATTCTGTGTATTGAATTTTGGTCTTCTTAAAAACATGGACATACTGCTTTTATTTTCATTTGGCATCTAATGTTTAAGAGACAAAGTCAGACACAATCCAGATTTGTGTTTTGAAAATTGGATCTTCCCATCTCTGTTTTGGTGCATATAAAAAAATTCATTTTTCTTTGAAATGCAATGCACTCTCTAAAATGTCCAAATGTCTTGATAGCTGATAAAATCAAAAGATGTAGATTGTTTTTAGCCTTAAAAACTGTTACTCCCCACCTACTTTAATATTCTTCCTGTTACAGTAATTCTGGTTTTCTTTTCAGAAAAGTAAATTATATAGATGGATGTAATCAGCATTTTGTAAACTTGAAATCTATCATTTTCTCCCTGATCAATTAAAAGTTTTTATTATTTTTCTTTACCATCTAGGACATTCTTTTAAGCCTGTCTCACAAATTCCTACCACTTTTTCCATATTGCTTCCCATATCATCTATTTCTGCTCACCTTTCTGCTAGTATGTGTTTGTATGTCTGCCTTTTATTTATTTCACAATTCATTTCTTGATTCACAGAAACTGGATTCTTGAAATTTATCAAGAGGATAGGCCAGCAGTCATCTAACATTCACTTTTATTTCTAAAATTAAATCATTTTCACAATGATGTATTATTTCCCATTCTATGTTTATTATTATTGCTGTTGTTGTAATTGCTGTTGTTATTACTGGCTTTCATTTTCTTAATTTTTAAAGCGTTTTATTTTACTTAATTCTCTTTGAATGGTTAGAATCTTGTTTAGATAAATTTAGTATATTTCAAAAAAAAAAAAAGATAAATTTAGTATATTTTATATAAGTCCAGTTAGTGGATTTTTTAATCTCTTGTATCTTCACTGGGATTTTGATAAAACAGGAGGAAGCAACACAAATGCCTTTAGGACCCTGCAGGTAATTTAAACTATGAGGTGGATTGGGTGGAAAATATTAATTAAAAATCCTGTTTTAAAAATAAAACTGAAAAAAAATTATATTAAATTAGATTAAAAATAAAAATAAAGCTGAAATCTAGACCTATTAGGAATAATATATACCAAATATATTATACTCAATGCATCCTAAGTGAACTAGGTTTACTATAATTTGAAGTTTTGTATGGTGTGACTACAAAGAGTTGGTGGTAATATATAGCTTTCGGTATTATTTTGTTACATTATAGCCTACCTTATTTAATATATATATGTAATGTGAAACAAAATTATGACTGATAGCATCCTTTAATATCTAATTTCTGTCAATTCCTGAATATATAATCTCTATACCTCATATTTGAACATATTTACCATATATGGATAACCTGGCATTTCCTTAATTTCTTTTCCTCAAAAATAATCATGAATATATGGATTAGAAGGACTCTCACAGTTTGATGACATTTGAAACCTAAGTTTGTGATTTAAACATAGGAATTATTCAGTCAATAATTATTTCCTTTAGAGATATGATAAAAGTAATAATTATGAAGAATACTTAAATAATTGTAAATTTGAACAAATAATTATCAACAAAACTTAACACATGGAAGACACTTAGGTGCTTTATCCTAGAAATAAAATACTCATTTTCACAAGTGCATCATTATTTAATGTATGCACTTTGTCCTACTAAGAATTTTCACTTTGGAGGACTTGATGTGTAAATTTAATAATTTCTTTAAACTAATGATGAATATTATGCTCACTGTTAAATTTAATAATCTATTAAAGCTTTTACAGAAACTTTAGAACTAATGTAACATGTTACTTTGCTCCTGAATTGCAGAAGATGAAACAGATTACCGAGAATGTAATGAAAGCAGGAAAAAAAGTTTGAAGGCAAAAACAGAGGCAGAATACCTCAGTTATTTGAAAAAAAGCAGGGAGGTAATTACCAAGAATACATGAACGGAAGTTAACTTCTTTCAGAAATTCTAGATCCTTCCATATTTATAAAAATACCACCTATCTAGTCTTTATATAAAATAATAGAAAACCATATAGGTAGCTTAAAGTTGAACACACAGGTCTTCAATAAATTGCCAAAAGGCAATTGACAATGATCATAATAAGCTATGTTTATTGATTAGTTGTTCTGCAGCTGGCCTAAGTAAAGAAGAATTCTCCATATTTATCACCACTGTTCATTCTAGTGCCTTACAACAATTTCAGGGATGATATTTCATTTGATTTTTCAAATGATTGGTATTTCACTGAACTTCAAGCCTCCCCTGAACTCAACCTATGATCCAATGATAGGAAGTTTTAAGAGAACCAGATGCCTAGCTTTCCTAGTTACAAAATTCTTTCAAATGACATATTATGCCATATTTCTATTGCGAAATATATTTTTCTGGTCTTTACAATATGGATTTTTTGACAACATCACTTCACTTAGAATCAAGATTTTAATTCATCCAGTCATAGTGAATCTAAGAAAAACTCAGATAATTTCTGGATTTATAGAACCAAATGACATTCATATGTTTAAGACCTTTTAAGTTACCATACTTGTTTAATTGACTCAATTCATACCATTGATGAAATAAGTCAACAATGGTTAAGAACAAAAGATTCAGTATTATTTACCAAAATCAAGATGTTTAAAATTTCATTATTATATAGAGTGTGACATTCTTTACAAAATGCTATTGTTCTTTTAACAAAGCAAGATTTCAATATATTAAGTCATTTACATTGAGAAATTCTTGGTCTAGTGTACTAATCTTATTTCTTCTTAAGTAAAATGTTAATTTCTGCTTATTTATATCCTCAAATGTAATAATTAAAATATATTTTCCTAATTCTCAAAAAATATGTTTTAGACATCCTGAATTTAAATAAATTAAAATGCATTTGGGATATTTCAGACTTTGAATGTATTTATTAATAAGCAATTAATCAGATGCTCACTTCACACTGAAATTTTGTTTTTCTAAACATCAAGTCCCATCCAAAATCAATAGCATGCTAATGCTTTTCCCTATAAAGTGAAAAATTAAACCCAAAGAAAAATCACCTTCATTTGTATTCTCTTCTTCAATAATTCCACATATGGATATGCTAATAATGGAATATGACATTTAAAAAATTACCTCTCAAATAAAATTCTAATTTGTCTCTGTAGACCTCTGACTGTTAAATAAATCACCATTGTATAACATCAGTGAATCGCAATGGACAAATCTAGTCTGAAATACTGGGTCTGCCCAGTATTACTTACTTTTTGAGTTATTATTAACATTTTCTTTACCTACTGTTTACCTAGTATTTCTCAAATCTACAGTGGGGAATATACCACCTACCACATAATGACATTTGAAAGAATGTATGAAATAATTAAAACCAAACATCTAAGAAAGTTGATCATACTAAACACTCATAAGTAGTCAGGAGCCATTACTGGTGGCTGGTGCTAGTGGTTAAATAATAGCATCAGACATATAATTTAACTTATTTTATAATACATACTGCAAAAAATACCATCAGAAATATTGTCAATGCTTTTAAATATTTACTAAACATAACCAAATAATATACTCCCCTTTAAAGCTATCATAATTAGTTTGGAAAGCAGATTCACACAGAAATACTTATAGAACATATGAAGTTCTTTGGACAAAATAACAGGATTTAGGTTTGGTGAGAGTGGTCCTGAGTAGCTTCACAAGGGGAAATAGTGCTTTACCTGGGTCTTGAGAACTAAGTAAGTTTTCACCAATAGAAGAGAAATGAAAAGGTATTCCAAGGTAAGAGAAGGGTATGCTTAAATGCATCAAGTTTGAGAAATGGAAGCCACACTGGGTTGCTGTGAACACAGTAAATATCAGGAAAGTGAACGGACACTCAATTGAAAAGGGCTGTAAATGTCAATTAAATTATTTTATTTGACTTCTAATTTTAGCACTAGCAGAATAACTCTTTCTAGACTGGACCTCCCATGGTAAATGACTACAAAACTGGACAATTTATATGGGTGTGACTTTGTAAAAACTGAACAAGAAGCAATGCCACACTGCGGGAAGAAAACTGAAGAGATGAATCTCACCTCTAACCTGGCTTCCTATTGAGGGTATTCTCCAGAAAATGAGATGGTTATCTGCACTCAGTATTACAAAACTGAAGAAGCTTAGACTGGAGTCTGCATCTGAACAAAGGAGTGAAATTTATGGGGCAGGATACTGGAGGAGAACAAGGTGGCCTAGTCTTCATGAAGGTTCCATGAAATGAGAAAAGAACTGGATATGTGCAGAGCAACACTGTGTGACTCCTACCAGAGAATTCTGGAAGTAAGCTGAAAGCTCAATGGTGAAGGTACAAGAGGTTGCTCCAATGAAAGACAATGGAGTGTTGGCTCAGCAGATGGGTGATACCTCAGATGCTCACTTCGATGTCAGAAAAGCCCACAGTTTATGAGAAAAGACTATATTCTGAATAAAGGGCCGCTTCCCAGGACAAGGAGCAAAGCCAAAATAGATCTACCCTAATGAAGAATAAGGCCTAATGAAGAATAAGAATAAGATAAGAATCAAAGGAAAAACACGATCTCCTCATAATTTACCAGACTGGCAGAAAAAAATCAACATTCTGTTAAGGAAATAATATAATTAATACTTGCTACAATGTCATTCCCAATGACCAGTGAAGAGAAACGGAATACATGAATCCAAAATATAACACTTTGGCATTCAGATTATTGTAAGCTTCAGGCATGAAAGACCCATGAAAGACCCAAGAAAAACCTTTACCTCTCCTTTAACTGTCTAAAAGAATTTAGACAGAGAGCTTGGCTCAGAATAAAGCTATCTGACCAGAGATAACTTTTATCTGAATGGCCTTCACGCATGTCAGGGCAAACATCTAATTACCAAACATCTGCTCTTCTTATTGTCCTGTGAACTACCCTTATCTACTTGAAGCCCCGGGCTCCTATCTTATTCCTTCCTGTAGAATGGCATATAAACTTCAATTATCCGACTTGTTTTTGGGTCTCAGTGTCTCTAGAGATGCCCTGCACAAACATAATTAAATTTGTTTTTCTCCTGTTGTCTGTCCTGTGTTAATTTGGTCATTGGACAGTCTAAGAATTTAGAAGGGTAGAGCAAAACTTTTTCCTCCCAACACCAACATATATTTTAAGAAATATTACGTACATAAAGAATCAGCTTCTGTAAGGGGGCTAAGGAATTTTAAAACAGAGCCTTTTTGTGGTAGTCATTTTCTATTTGGTATATTGATTATTCCAAACTGAGCAAGTATAGAGGAATGATGACTAATGCCAGGTGGCATGGGTGCTTAAACCAAACAGTGGCAACATATATTGCATTCGTTGACTGTAGTTCTTATTCCTTTATAAGATATTTATCTTGTAGACTATTAAAGCCTAATTTTCACCCAGAATATATAATGGATGGAGCAGTAGAAATTGCAAGGTCATAAAATCAAATACGACTTCGTTTAAATACCAGCTGTAATATTTATTAGCCATGTCATATGAAGAAATTAAATTAGCTGATTATCATCTGCCTCATCAGTAAATGGGTCTAATATTGTTTTTGTTGAGAAAAAAATATATGGTAACGTTTGGATAGGGACTGACACATTCTATGTGCCTAATAGTTGGTGAATTTTTGTGACTGCAGATAATTGAATCAAAAATGTTTTCAAACCAGCAGGAAAGGGTTAACTCAGGAGGCCTGAGTTGCTTTAATCCTCCACATCCCAAAGAAAGGCCTGTCTTCAGGGCTGACCCCTGACTAACTTTTTGGATACAATCTCTGAGACCTTGGGATATTATGCCTAATAAGAGTGGTTTTGAATGCCTGAAGCCATGCTGTACCAATCTGACCAGAAAACTTTATCCTAACAATTTGATTTATGGTGGATGAATGCCTATTTCAGTCAGTGTGTGTCAGTAGGGATAGGGAAGAAGGAGTTGCAGAATCGGGGCCAGAGTCTGAATAGCTGAAGTTAATCATGTAGTCACTAAATGCTCAGATGACTGACCCTAAACATAAACTGGGCACAAAGACTTGGTAAGTGTTGACTCAGGTAAGTGATGAAACTTCACACGTGTTGTCATACACCATTGTTGGGAACATTAAGTGAGTTCTTGTGAATTCCACTAGGAGGGGAACCTTGGGAGCTTGGATCTGGTTTCTCCTAGACTGCACCCCATGTGTCTTTTTTCTTTGCCAACTATAATCTGTATCCTTTTTTGTAATAAACTGTTACCATGAGTATAACAGCTTTATCTGAATCCCAGGAATGATCTAGTGGATCTTCAAGACCAAGTGGAGTCTTAAAGAATCCAAAACACATGTTTCTATACCTTCTAGAAGGGACCAAAATGAACACTGCTCAAGGTAGTCCATTCTAGCCATGGATGACTATAGTTCTTAGAAATTTGAAAATTCCAACATGTATTACTGGGGGTATATAGCATTTTATAAAAATTTTTAACGTTCCATTTTCATTTAGATTAAAATGCAAATAATAATATAAAGATATTATAGACTACTTATATATCCACTATATAATCAAGTAGTGTGGTAAAGTATCAGTCCTTTTGTTGGCAATTATGATACCATCTGTTAAAGCTACTAGTACTCTTGTAATACTAGAGAATGGTAAGAATGAAGCATGTAAAGATATAACTGTGTTAAAGACTATCAGATAGGGATCCCTGGGTGGCGCAGCGGTTTAGCGCCTGCCTTTGGCCCAGGGCGCGATCCTGGAGACCCAGGATCGAATCCCACGTCGGGCTCCCGGTGCATGGAGCCTGCTTCTCCCTCTGCCTATGTCTCTGCCTCTCTCTCTCTCTCTCTCTCTCTCTCTCTCTCTCTCTCTCTGTGACTATCATAAATAAATAAAAAATTTTTAAAAATTTTAAAAAAAGAAAAAAAGAAAAAAGACTATCAGATATTGGGATTTACTCTGAAAATGAAAGTTCATGAGTAGAACTGAATAATGAAGGGACATATTAGTATTTACATGAAAAAAATTAAACTAACAGATGGTATATTTCATATTATAAGTAAAGATGTCATTTGTGCAAAATCTAGTTTTAACATTTTTAATTTTAATAATATTGATATGTTACTCAATATTAATTTATATATTCCTTTGATTTAATAGTTTCATAAAAAGTATAAAGAGTTTATGAGTTTTATAGTTATATACATGTAACAAAAACATGATATTATAAGTTTCAGTCAATATTTAGAAACTGCAAGAATTTCTTTTATGCTCCTAAGGAGAGGTGCATATTTCTGAGTTTCAAGACACTGAAATGGGAAATACATTTGTGCTTGAGAACTTTTTTTAAGATTTTATTTATTTATTTGAGAGAGTGTGTGTGCAAGCATGAATGGGGGGAGGGGCAGAGGGAGAGGTCAAAGCAGACTCCTACATAGGGAGCCCAAGGCCCAGCTGGATCTCAGGACCCTGAGATCATGACCTGAGCCAAAGGCAGATGTTTAACAAACTGAGCCACCCAAGCACCCCTGTGTTTGAGAATTGTAAAGGAAATATAACTAAAATGTTTAATTTGTAAGTAAATATGTGGATAAATTTTTAGGCATCAAATTATGTTCATAATTCTTTTTTAAGATTTTTTTTAACTTTTAGTTTTTTATTTTGTTTCAGACTGCTGGACGAGGCAACTACATTCTAGCACATCTTCTTAATAATCACTAAACAAATGAAAGACAACTTACTTATATATAAAAAGGCAAGGGAAAAAGGTCATGATTGTCTAACAGGGAATTTGAATCCCCAAATAAATTATCTTACAAAAATATCAAATTTGCTTTTCCACATCTCTACTGTTAAAAATGAAGGGAAAAAATTTCACATTAAAAAAAAAAAATCTGAAAAAAAAAAAATCTGCAGGCTGGTATAGCAAGTTAAGATAATCATTTTTACATACTAAATAAGTCCTTCAAATAAATATTTTAAACAAATTTAAGTTTTAAAAAAAATAGGTCAAGTATTTACCCTCTATTTGTTTGGTCCACCAGAAGACCATTTATAAAACTGACATTAAACTGGACTGTATGTAGCTCATACCCTATGAGTAGTAACATACATATCACTGAGGCTGGGTATGCACAAGTGCATATTACATATATGTGAATGGCTATTGCTGTACATACTACTTTCATAAGTAGTTCCACCCTGTAAAAATCCTCTAGCCTATCATGAATCAAACTGCAAGGAAAGGAAAAAGAAAATACTTTGCCTATTGTAGACACCTGCTCAGTAATTTTTAAAAACACAAAAATTATCATGCTTTTGGGCCTTAAAGATTACTGAACATGAGATAAAATTCAATACTGCTGACAAATACTTGAATATGGACAGCATATTCACCACTCAGGTGGAGAGCACACAAGTGAATGTATATTATAGAACTCTGGTGTCTCGCTGGTCTCTTCCTACTGTTTGATCCTAGAGTTTTACATGGCCTTGGATCCTTAGAAGATATAAATCTAATCAGATAACGTTAAGTTTTTCTGTTCTAACAATCAACTTTCCAAGAAGTACACAGTGGAAGGATATAGGGCTTTCTGTATCTCCTCATACTTTAAAAGCCAATTTCATTTTTTATCGTGATGCTGATATTTCAATCAACACTATGCTACAAGGAAGGCTGACTATACTACAGTGTTGTCCATAATAGTCAAATCTCTTATTGCTAAAATATTCCAAAATAAATCCAGTAAACCATTTCCACTTCCAATGACTTAACTACGAGATGAATCTAACAGTTTTTTTTTAAACCAATTACAATTAAACTGAGCTGGGGACAGCTACGTTTAAAACTCTGTAAAACCATAGCCAATCACTCAAAAATCTAGAATACCAACACTTTCCATCCAGGATAGAAAAAAGAGCATCCAAAATAAAGAGAACCACAGGACTGCTCAAGCAACCAATCAAAAACCACTTCTCTGTTATTTGAGCTAATAGTTACCCTAAGCTTGAAGTTTCCTCCTTCGTTATTATTGGTGGATCCTAGAGTCACACTTCTATGTCAAATGTGACAATGGACCCAGAAGTAACTGCTGGCAACTGATTAGTCATTTCTTTTCAATTTACAAAAACTGCACCATTTGTACTAATGCACACTGCTTGATCACGCTACAGAGAATCATATCCATTCTGTTTTTCTGCACACACTCCTATACTGTCTCTTCTGTCTGGCTGTCCCACAGTCTCAACTCTGAATGTCAATGTCTTCCCACAGAAATAAGTTGGAGCACTGGAGTAGAGCACACCCAAGGACTCAGAATCATTCCGGAGGGCTATATTTCTTTGACTACTCAAGCTGTACCCCTCAAAACCAGCTGTCCACTCATGAGGCACCAATGTGGAGTGACCCATCTGGGGGACACTCCAAGGACTCCACTCCTGTCAGCCATCTCCTCGGGCACAAACTCTGAACTGATAATGTTGGGGTCTATGTGCAACACAATGAACTCAGTTTCAGAGCCTACATATACATCTTCAAAATGATTTGAAGTGCATTTGCAGAACTGGAGCCTGTAATCCTGGGCTGTAAAGTCGTCATCCACCTTACACCATCGAACAATGATGCCTCCAGGTTTCTCTATTAGTTCTTCTATCTGTACTGGTGGGCGAGATGCTACCGTTCCATCCTTGAAAATGTGGTCTTTCACTATGTTCAGAATTGCGTCATCCAACTGAGCAGACAAACAAGGCACATCAACCAGTAAAGGCACTTCTGGTAAGCTGTCCAACTGAATGTGTGAGGCCTTTTTGGTAGAGTTCCATAGTTTTTCATTCTGTTCTCCTATGCCACCAAGAATGGCAATCTCCCCTTCTTGGACTAAGTCCTCTGCAGTATTAACTTCCATGCTCTATGAGCTTCTGGCAGTCATCTAGAGGTTTAATGGTTTCCTGTTCAATGGTATCCACCTCTTGTGGTTACCTTCGCTCATCCAGAAGCTTCCCAAGAGATCCCTTTAAATCATTAAAATGCTGTTTGAGGACATCTCTTGTCTGTGATGCACTCTCTTTGATCTGCCTCCATGCCTCCTGCAGCCCCTGCAGCCTCTGGCCCAGCTCCCACCGGTAGCTCTGTGCCGCCTCCATACTCTCCTGGGCCTCCGGCAGCAGCAGCTCGGGCTCCAGTTCCATCGCCCCCTCATCTGGCCGCGCAGCCGGCAGCTGTGGGCACAGCTTCCCCACTGTCCCAGGCACTGGCCTTTTTTAAGATTTTACTTATTTATTTGAGAGACAGCAGGAGTGGGGGTCGGGCAGAGGGAAAGGGAGAAGGACAAACTCCCTGCTGAGTGTGGATCTCTACACCAGGCCAATAGGGGACCCTGACCCCAGGACCCTGAGATCATGATCTGAGCCGAAGTCAGATGGTTAACGGACTGAGCCACCCAGATGCCCCTGTAAAACTTATTTTAAGTTGCTAAGAGTATTTCAGCAACATCTTTTTAATACTATAGGTCTCAAATCCTTTCATCTGATAAACGTGGATATTAACATATACTTCATAGGATTGCTGTTAGGATTAGTTAGATAATTTATGTAATAAGAATGATCCAAAAAAATCATCCTGGTGCTTGGAATATTATAGGCACAAAAGTCAGTAACTTTTGTTCCCTGATTGCCTCTTCTTTGTGAGAGACCCTAGGATTTCTTGGAATTTTCTACCTCAAAGCTAACTTCAACTATCGATAGAAAAGAATATTCAAGTCTCCTTTAATAGTGGTTCTTAAACTTAATATTATGTAGTAACATATTATTGATAACCCAATAATACATTTTGTTACTTCACTGAAGATAACTGTCTATGCTTCAAAATGGACATAAAATTGCTCTGATTCATATATTTATATAGGTTTTTGCAATGCAGAATTTGAGAGAAATATACAATAATATATGTATTACTTTCTCATGCCTAAAATTGAACACTGAAAACAAAACATAAACAAATAAAAAACTCAGGTATCTAGCAGTTGAAAGAAAACATGGAAATGTCATGAAAAGACTTCATTACTCAGTTTTCTCTCTTCACATAATTGATGTAAGTGCTTATATTTTTCACAGATTGTATTGAGCAGGCTAAGACATTATCCTGAGCTCTGAACCAGATGGAGCATAGGCATAGTTCATTAATTTCTGATGATTTAGTATAAACGGGGTTCCCCAAGTCTACATAACCTTCCAAAAAATATACATTATTAGTTTCCCCTTCATCTCAAATTAAATGTGACAACTACAAAGTAGCTCATTTGCAACTTACTGTAACTTTAGATTACCAAATAAACAGACTTATCATCAATTTCCAAAATGAGAGTCTCACCAAATTTTGCCATTCTACTTTTATACAGTACCTTACAAAAAAAGATGATTTTCTCTTTATTCCTATAGTGACATCATTAGTCATTTAATTTTTCTCTTATTTTGCTAATATTTATTTATTTTGTTCCAGGACTCACAAGTGGATTAGCCCAACACTAGCTTTCTTGATATTAAACCTTAACATCACTAAAATGATTCTCTGCCTATTGCTGAATCTTATCAGCACACTCCTTATGGCTTTCTTGGGATACAGGGTCAAATTATCTGTGTTAGGACCATCACCAAACATCCCAAACATCTGCTCTTATCCCTGCATTCTTATGAACAGCTTTCCACTATTTTGCTCTTTAAAAATCCCTTCTAATCATTTATTCTACAGCAAACATTTTTCTAGGTAATATCCCACACTGCAATATGTCTCAATATTCTTTCTTAATAAAATACTGAGCAATCAAGGAAAAGACTAGAATTGAAAAAAGATAATTATTAGTGGTTATTATGAAATTAGGGTTTGGTAAAGATATCCTCTGCTGAAAACAGTCAAGTACATAGCTTTTTCACTTTCAAATACACATGACTATGTGTACACAAACATGTTTTTATATACTAACGTTCAATCAGGAGTTTTATAATCTGCAATATGCCTTTACTTTTGTATTTTCATGCATGCATTTATTATTTAACATTAAGGGTCTATATGTGTATGTACACACAGTATCCCCACTAAAAAGTAAACTCCATGAGTATAAGTTTTTTTTATCTATTCTAATCGCTGCTGTAGCCCTAGAATATATGATTTGCACTCAATAAATATGTCTTTAAAAAAAGAATCGCAATAGTGAATGAGATGAACAGCAACAGACTTTAAAATCTATTATAATGCTACAATAATCATGACAATGTGTACTAACAAAAGAATAGAGAAATCCATTAATGGTACAGAACAGAAATTGCAGGCATACACTGACACAAGTACAGTCACCTGATCTTTGACAAAGGAGCAAAGGCAATCCAAACTCTTTTCCACAAATGGTATTCAAACAAATGCACATCCACATGCAAAAAAAAAAAAAATCTTGAATACATTTATACCGTTCACAAACTTTAACCATTAACTCAAAATGGATTACAGACCTAAATATAAAATGCAAAAACAATAAAACTCCTATAAAATGACATAAGAGAAAATCTAGGTGACTCTGGGTTTGCTGTTGGTGATTACTTTTTTTGATACAACACCAAAAGCATGAACCATGAAAAAAAATACTGTAAATTGGATGTCATTAAAATTAAAAAATTCTGCCCAAAGAAAAACCAAGAAATAAAAAGAGGGACACTTGGGTGGCTCAGCAGTTAAGCGTCTGCCTTCCTGCTCAGGGCATGATCCTGGGGTTCTGGGATCGAGTCCCACATAGGGCTCCATGCATGGAGCCTGCTTCTCTCTCTGCCTATGTCTCTGCCTCTCTATCTCTGTGTCTCTTATGAATAAATAAAATCTTTTTAAAAAAGAAATTAAAAAGACATGCCACAGACTAGAAGAAAATATTTGCAAAACATATCTATTAAGAGGCTAGTATCTAAAATATTTAAAGAACTTTTAAAACTCAAAAATAAGAAATCAACTCAATTAAAAAAAATTGGTAAATGATCTGAACAGACACCTCACCAAAAAATATTTACAGATGGCAAATTCATTTGAAAAGATGTTCAACATCATAAGTCATTAAAGAACTGTAAATTGAAATAAGATACCACTATACTCCCATTAGAATGGCTGAACCCAAAACACTAACAATCACAAATGCTGTCAAAGATGTGGAGCATCAGGAGTTCTCATTCATTGATCATGGGAATGCAAAATGGTAGACACTCTGGAAGACAGTTTGGAAATCTCCTACAAAACTAAACATACTCTTACTGTACAATCCAGCAATCACACTCCTTGGCATTTATCCAAATACGTTAAAAATCCATGTCCACACAAAAACCTGCACATGGATGTTTATAGCAGCTTTATTCATAATTACTAAAACTTGGAATCAATCAAGGTGCTTTCAGCAAATGAAAGGTTACAAAACAGAGGCAGATCCATACATTGAAGTACTATTCAGCAACAAAAAGAAATGAGATACTAAGTTACAAAAACTCATGGAGGAACCATAAATGGTTATTGCTAAGTGAAAGAAGCCAATTTGAAAAGGTACATATATACTGTATATTTCCAACTATAGGACATTCTGAAAAAGGCAAACTATAGAGACAGCAAAGAGATCAGTGGTTGCCTAATAAGTTTAGAGTGGAGAACTGAAGGAATGAACAGATGGAATACAAAGGTTTTTGGGGGCAATGAAATTATTCTGTCCCATATTGTCCCAATAGATATGTTATTATACATTTACAAAACCCACTGAATGCACAACAAAAGAGTGAGCCTTTCTGTAAGGTATGGGCTTTAGTTAATAATAATGTATCAATAATGGCTCATGAATGATAACAAATGCTCAAGAATCCAAGATGCTAATAATAGGAGAAATTTGGGAAGAGGTGGAGATATGGGAACTCGCGACTTTCCACTAAATTTTTCTGTAACTTAAAGCATGCTAAATTTTTAGATGGAAAAAATGTATTGTAGATCTTCTGAAATTGCTTTACTGGTTCAGTTTCTGAATACAGAAGAGAACAGAAAAAGAGGTCGGATAGGAAAACTCATACCCAGTTCAAAGACGACTACCTCTGTGAGGCTTTCTCTAATCCTTCCTTTGTAATATCATGTTCCAGTCATTCATTCAATACTTAATGGCATACATGTGGTATGCCTCCAGGGGGGGTACTCTAAAGGGAGTAATATAGGGAGAAAAGGGAGAAAAGAAGGAGAACCTGACTCTGAGGCACAGACTGAGGGGAAGGGAAGCAGTACTCCCAAGAAAAGGAGTGAGGAGAGCAGGGCTGGGGAAGGCGCAAAGCAAGGATTGGTGTCAGCTGGAGTGGAGCTTAGGCCTAGTTCCACAGAAATTTGGATGTCTCATCCAAATATCCCTCACTTTCTACAGCAACAACTTCCTATCTGATAGCAATGTACAGACAAAGACAACAGCGAGGGTCCAAAGCACATGTTAGATCCCTATAATGAAACCAATTTTGTGAGAGTCGATGCATAAGAGCTGTCAATTAAAATTGATATGGTCATTCCTCATGTTCAAAACAGAACTTCAGGGAAGCCCCAGTGACTCAGCGGTTTAGCGCCACCTTCAGCCCAGGGCCTGATCCTGGAGACCGTGGATCGAGTCCCGCGTCGGGCTCCCTGCATGGAGCCTGCTTCTCCCTCTGCCTGTGTTTCTGCCTCTCTCTCTGTCTCTGAGTCCCTCATGAATAAATAAAATTCTATTAAAAAAAAAACATAACTTCACATTTAAACTTGGATTCTAGTACCCCCTTAAGGCAACTGGAACATCCATGATTTGGAGGGCATAAGGACTAGATTGGCCAAAAGTGGTCTTCCTGAGAATGCAGCAGGTAACACCCACTCATGGAGAGGGGGTGGGTGCCACAGAGAAGACTCGGGGATCCAGGTAGAGTATGACAGTGTCCACAGCACTGGCTGGGCACTACAGGCAACACAGTTACTGAAATGAATTAAGACTCCATCTCTACCCTCAAGGAGCTCACCAGAGAGGACAGGTTTTGCACTGCGGAGGTTTTCATTCATAGCTTTCTTTTCCATCTCATAGAACGTTCCCTTCAAGGCAGGAACTATCTTAGCCTTTCTGAATTTCTGTTGCTTCATGTATGGATTCCGTATATGAGGAAAAATGAAAAAGAAAGAAAAGAGGCATCAAGGGTGGCCACTAAAGAAAGAGAAAAAATGTGGCCCAAATATAAGGTAAGGAAAACGGGAAGGGAAGACAGAAAGAAAGGGAAGAGAAAGAAATGAAGAGATAAGAAGAGAAAAAAAAAGAATAAGAAATAAAGAATGAGCAGAAAGTAAAAGGGAGAAAAGATGCAAAGGTTGGAAAAGGACTACAGAGAAGGAGGAGAAGAAAAGGTGAGAAGGCAGGCAAAGGGAAGACAGCAGTGCAGAGAACTGCAGGGAGTATGCAAGAAGAGCCCAGGGCAGCAACTACACCAGCAGGGAAATGCCCACTCCTGTTTTAAACAAAATCATTTCTGCATTGTAATCAATGTGGTAGTTCTGCTATTCTAGCTACTTAAAGGAACTAATATATTTTTGAGAATAAAGGTATCAAAAAGAAAAAAATGTATCTTAAACTCTTATTAGAGTCCTAGATTTCTCACGGAAGTTACCTGAAAGTGTAAGGTTTTATTTTTTTCCCTTAGTGTGACTCTGGAATTCACAAAACTATTAGATAAATAATGATATGTTCCAGAAAATCATTTATTTCTCTATCCATAGTAATGGCCAGATGATGTGGATATTAATATAATTTTAACATATAATTGATAGTTAGCAATAATTCCCCAAATCACTATGTGGCTTTTCTTCATTTGTGGAATATAATATATAGAACTGAATTTATTATTTTCTTTATGCAATGCCTCTTGTTGAAAGTTTGGACATTAAGTGCATGGAAAAAACTGATGTTCAGATTAAACCCATGATAAATGCTCTGAACCTTGCAAATGGCATTTCATACCTTCATGGGCATCCCATAGTTTTCCTATTTTCCTCATTTGAATATTTAGTTTTCAAGTTTCTTTGAGCGCTACCCACCGTCACACACTTTCTTCCTGTATCAACAGCTTTAGAATAGCTACCACTTACATGCAAAAGAGACTTTGAATAAAAGCCAAGTACCCATAAAAAAAAGAACAGATCATGGTGATGAAGTGGACAAGTGGCAGTTGTGCCCAGAGTGGACAACTGAAAGAGAAGCAGGTATTTGTCATCACTGAAATCTAACTTGGAACTTGAATGTTGACTCTCTATGTATTTAGTTCCAATAATTTCAATACCTTTTAGATATTTTCTGATATATTACTAGTCAATATTTTGAAATGTTCTTTACTTTGTGTCTGGTCACTGGAACATAATATCATACTCTGATTTTGTTTTTTCAGCACTAATGTACTTTGAAAAACAAAATGAAAACTGTTGAATGAAATCCTTTGCTTTTTTTCCCCTAATACATTTTCAGGTGAATCCAAAGGAAATACAGTAAAAAGTTAATATTCTAAATATTTAATTTCACTGGATATTTTCAACTCTTTAGAAATAATCTAAGTAGTAAAAGAGTAGCCTTGATCAATTTTACCAGAAAAATCACATTGCAATGGTCCTTCTGATACTTTAAAAAGTTGAATAAAAATCGGAGTCAGCTTTGCTTTATTATGACATTAGTTCACATACATTATTAATTAAGAGCAGGTGAATCTACAGGACCAGAATACATAGTAAATTTTTTTCTCTGTTAATTCTGATGAAATCAGTCCAAAGAAAAGAACAGGACAACAATTTCTAAAAGAAAGAAATAATTCAGTTCACTCACTAAATTTACGAGCTATCTGAAAATGTTATTACTCTCTTCATCCTGCAGTCTAAGTTAAAAGAGATTGGTTGGCTCTGAAAATAAAAATATTATATAACTCTCTCTCAGGCATTGTCAAGAGCAATATGGAGAGACTGATGAGGGTTTTTTCCTACAGTTTTAATGAACGTTCTTCTTTCTTGATTCAGTCTAGTATCATTTATTTTTAAAGCAATTGGTCATATCTTTCTGCTAGGCTGATAGTCTTCTGACTGATTCTGCCAAAATATAAAACAATAAGAAATGACAACAATTTCAAGCTGGAAGCAAGTGATGAGCTAAGTTTGTAGTCAGCTAAAAACATGAGATAGAATAGTGTAGTGTGAACTTAGTTCTATAATTTAAAGTAACTTATTACTATGAGGATCAAAGAGAAATAATGAATAAATAAAAACACTCTTTTACATTCAAGTTTGTTCCCATCTTTTACTTCAATTATCAGGCAAACCTTGTGAATTATACACAGCTAGAAATGCCTTGAGCCTTTATTAAAAGGCTAATACTGCTCACAAACATAGAATGTGAAACTAAAGCTCTGTGGCAGAAGTATTCACCTGTACTGCATTGTTTGAGAATAATATCCTCTATCAAGGTGGCTAAGAAACTGAGAAGTAACCCATGAATAGCTCCTAGAATAGTTTCTGGCACATTGGAGTACTGATAAATGTAATTATTATTTTTATTCTCTCAATATAAATTTACCTACCTAGAATTAAATTTATATATGTAAAATTATGTTTTGGTGACATTTCATGATATTTACAATTTTCTAAAGAATTGCTTATAAGATTTCCTTTGCTTCTATTTTAAATATATATGGCTTAAAGCAGTTTAAATATGAAATTGGAATGCCATGCAAATGGCAACATTTACCCTCTTTGTGAAAGAACAAGGAATCATTCCCTTGTATCTCCGCTCTCAGGCTCCATGTAAATAACACTCAGTACTCCATATTATTAACTATTGCTTCTTTTCTCAGACACTTTATATGTAGCAAATGTTTCCACATCTTTTGGGTATTATTATTATTTTATCATTCTATAATTTGATCTTACTTATAAAATAAAAGTTAAATCACTTTAACTTTATATCACAAACAAAAGTGTCATTGCATGCCAAAACAAAGTTTTGTTAGTAAATGTATTTAATTATGCTGTACTGAACATCTAAATTTCCTCACATATTTAACGTACACTGCATCATGATTTATTAAAGCCAAATGACATTCTAGTGGGCATTTCTTACTTTTTTATGTTATTTTATGTGAGTGTCACATCAATTGCCTCCCCAAAAATATCACTGGAGTAACAAGAAAATATTTAAACATACGGGGGAGTTTTTTATTTTCACAAACTGTTCTTAGAGATCTGAGACTAGAGTACTGAAATGCTAAATTCACAAAGAAAAATAGGTATTCTTGAAGTACAAAGCTATCTTCAATGATTCTTGATGGGTACTTTCAAGCTAATTTTTTAAAACAAATGATAGATTTGTCCTAAAATCTTAAAAACCATACTCGTTCTTCTATAACTTTGCGTATGGTTGGAGGTATAAAACTTCCTAAGAAAAGCTAGCTTACAAAAAAGTACCTATCCCTGCTAGAAAAAGTAATACACTTTGAAGTAACTCCCATTGTGAAAAATGATATATAAGTAGAGCCATTTTTAAAATAGAGCTGGAGCAGCCATTTCAGAGGAACTGCCTTGTACATCCTGTTTTCTAAACCTCTGAACAGGGCCAAACTGCCAACATTTTAAAAGTCAGCAAGAAAGAGAAAGACTGATGAAAGTGAACTTTTGTCTAGTGACCATTACCCCTGACCAATCAATGAAGTACAAATCTAGGCATCCTTGTTAGCACCAATGAACTCTTCTTAAAAACAGCTTGGGGCACCTGGGTGGTTCAGTCAGTAAAACATCTGACTCTTGATTTTGGCTCAGGTCATATCAGGGTGGTGGGACTGAGCCCCATGTCAGGCTTCATGCTAGGTGGGGAAGTCAGCTGGAGATTCTCTCTCCTTCTGCTCTACCCCTTTGGGTTCATGTGCACTAACTCTCTCTCTCTCTCTCTCTCTCATAAATAAATCTTTTAAAAAAAAAACAAACAAGCTTACCTAATCTTTTTTCTTCCCCATAAAAAAGTTTACCTCCTAATATATTTGGGGTTCTATCTATCTGTGTACCCCAAACTGCAAGTATTTCATCCCAAATAAACATATTGCTTCTTGAAATAGTATCTTATCTGTAGGTTGATACCATCAATTTCTTAACCAAAAAGATTTGAAATTATATTTTAACATCCTTATTTTAGATCAGCACAAGAATCATCTGTTGAATTTCTCTGTGTCATAAACTATGTCAGGAGCCAGGAAATTGAAAAGCACAGCACTAATTTAAACAAGTTTGCAGTCAGCTAATACATGATGTAATGTTTATATAATATATGCAATGATGAACACTCAGTGGAGGCACTGAGAATTAAGAAAGATATCCTAGAGAGGATGAGGCCTTAGCTGGGCCCCTGAAAATTAAGTAGAAACTAACCAAATAAAGAACAAACAAAGGAGGCACTTAAGAAAGATTATTTCTTTCCTAAGATATTTGTACTCTGAAGGGTACAATTTTTATAAATTACACAAAAGGTTCATTATTATCCCAATATAAGATCAGTAATTATTAGACTGGTTCTGTTTGTTTATTTATTTATTTATTTATTTATTTAAAGATTTAGAGCAAGAAAGACAGAGAGAGCACAAGCAGGAGGGGCAGAGGAAGAGGAACAGAAAAATAAAGACTCTGCACTGAGCATAGAGCCTGACTCGGCTCGATCTCACGACCTTCAGATCATGATGCTAAGTCAAAACCAAGAGTTGGATGCTTAACTGACCTTGCCATCCAGGTGCTCCAATGACTGTGCTTCAATAACAAAAGAGTTATATTTAATTATCCAAATAAACAAATCAACACATACTAACAGAAACTAAGAAAAGCAAGATGCACCATTTTCATCAGTTGAGGAAATTATGGTCTATAAATTTGTTATGTTAGCAATACTGAACTATTTCTGTTGATATAATTGATGTTGGTATACATTTATCATACTGATTACATTCTTAAATCCTAAAACAACTCATATAGACAGCTTCTATTTTCATGCTAAAAAATAGTAAACACGGTTCAGGGGTGTTAAAAGACTTGCCTCAGGCACCCCACTAACATGTTAGAATTGTGTTCAAATGCTGGCAATGGACTGAAAGCAGGAGCTTCTTTCACTCCTGCCCCCTACCGGATGTCTCCATTCCTCTGGTCATCATTTAGGAGAGCTGGAACATGAAGACAGAGCATCACCTTGCTCCACTATAGCTGTGAATGTGTGCTTTAGGTGATTCATATCTTTTCTTCCCTTTCCACACATCTGAAAATGACTATGAAGCCCTGCAAGTATTGATTATGGGGTTACAAATAAATTTCGGTGAATAGGTGAATTCTCAAATATGAAATCAGCAAATAATGAGGACTACAGTATCAATGGTCAATTTATTCTGAAATAATGGAGAATATCAGGAAAGAGTCAAAGAATTAGTAACAAATAATAAAAAGAAGACTTCAGAACACCACTTCTATCCTAAAACAAACAGGAAAAGACTTTTGGGGAGATGGTGTAGTAGGAGGACCTAAGCTCACCTCACTCCACAAAAACAACTAGGTAACACTCATATCAGTGTAAATAACCTAGAAAATGACCCGAACACTGGCAGAACAAATGCCACAACATAATGTAGGGAAGAGGCCACATTGAAGAGGGTAGGAAGGACAAAGACGCTGTGGGGAGCTAAAAGAACAGGTGAGACTTTTCATGGGAGGGAGGGACATATGGGTGTGGAGAAGAGGGAGAAACAGACCCTTACCCCAGGGTGCCTATGCAGGGATCAGTCTCCATAACATTTGGCTTTGAAAACCAGACAGGCTGAATTTGATGAATTCTTACAACCAAGGAGACTTAAAGCCTGAACATTAATAATCACTAGGCGTGGTTTGGAAAGAGCCTGGAGGACAATAGGAAATAGAGTATCAGCTCTCCTTAAGGAGACAAGAAAAAGAGCTCATGGAGATAAAGCATAGAACCAGCAGTTTAAAAAAATTCCTAGGGGAAAAAAAAATTCCTAGGGCATAAGGGAGGGAGTGTTATTTACTAATCTTAGAGCAAGTTCTGGAGACACATGGTTCCCTCAGGGACTTCTCCAAGAACAAAGGAGATGCCACTTATCTACTCTTCACAACTTACACACAGCTACCTGTGGGAACTAGCACAGCTCCAAAATTCACTACTTAATTTACTTACACCAGGCCCTGCCCCTCCAGCTGGGCCTGCCTCAGTCCTGGCACTGTAGGACCCTCCCCTAGAAAATCAGTTCAAACTTTGCTAACATTGTGTCACCCCACTGTGTACTTTGCAAAGGACCTTGGTTTGGTGTCAGTGGCTAGTCACCTCCCACAAAGGACTCATACACCTTGTTAGCACATAGTTTTAATAATGCAGATCAGCTGGGGGGCACAGTCTCAGCAGCAGGAGCAGCAGCAGCAGCAGCACATCTTCTGTAGAAGAAGACCAGGGACGCCTGCGTGGCTCAGCGGTTGAGCATCTGCCTTCGGCTCAGGGCGTGATCCCAGCATTCTGGGATCAAGTCCCACATCGGGCTCCTTGCGGGGGTTCTGCTTCTCCCTTTGCCTACGTCTTTGCCTCTCTCTCTGTGTCTTTCATGAATGAGTAAATAAAACCTTTAAAAAAAAAAAAAAAAGAAGACCAACACACACCTTAAAACTGCACACCTCACCTGCTAATTTCAGGAGCAAAAACATAACTAACTATCCTAAAAGACAGAAGCAGAGAGTTAGACAAAATAAGGACATAGAGGATATGACCCAAATGAAAGAACAGGACAATTTATTTTTTAAGATATTATTTATTTATTTATTTACTTACTTATTTATTTATGTGACACAGAGAATGAGCACACGAGCAGGGGGGTTGGGAAAGGGAGAAGATTCTCCACTGAGCAGGGAACCTGATGCAGGGCTCAATTTTAGGGCCCTGGGATAGTGACCTGAGCTAAAGGCAGACATTTAACCGAGCTACAAAGGCACCCTGTTAAATAATTTAAAGTAATGATCATAAAGACACTCTCATTGGACTTGAGAAAAATGGAGAACATCAGTGAGATCCTTAACAAGATAAACAAGAACAAATCAGAGATGAGCAATACAATAATTGAAATTAAAAGTATACAAGATGTATTAAATAGAACATTACAGAAAGCAGAAAAATGAATCAGTGACCTGGAGGTCGGAGTAATGTAAAGCAGTCAAGCTGAGCAGGTGAGAGAAACATATATGCAAATTGAGAATAGTCTTAGGGAATTCAGTGATTCCATCAGGCAAAATAACATTTTCATCATAGGGATACCAGAAGCAGAAGAGAGAAAAAGGGACAAAAAACTCATTTGAAAAAACAGCTGAAAATATCCTGAATCTGAAGAAGGAAACAAAGTAAGATACAGGAAGCATAGAGATCTCCCAACAAAACCACCCAAGGAGGTCCTCACCAAGAAACATAGTAATTAAAATGGCAAAAGCAGTAATAAAGAATTTTAAAAGCAGCAAGAGAAAAAAAGACAGTTATATACAAGGGAAACCCCATAATGCCATGAGTGGATTTTCAGCAAAAACTTGCCATTGAACAGAAGAGAGTGTCATGCTATATTCAAAGTGCTGAATGGGAAAAATCTGCAGCCAAGCTTTATCCAGCAAGGCTATCATTCAGAATAGAAGGCAAGATGAAGACTTTCCCACACAAACAAAAGTTAAAGGAGTTGATGACCACAAAATCAGACCTACAAAAGTGTTAAAGGGGATTCTGAGTGGAAAGGGAAGATCATAAGTCAGAGTAAGAAAAGTAGGAATCACAAAAGTAGCAAAATTAAATTTATCTAAGAAAATAAGTTAAAAGACTCACAATATAAAGGGATGCAAAGTATAACACCATATATCTAAATTATGGGGAGGAAAGAAGTAAAGAATGGTTTTAAATTTGAACAACCATCCACTTAACATAGACTGCTATGTGCAGACAATGTTATATACAAACCTAATGGTAACAACAATTCAAATACCAGTAGTACCTATGAAAAAATAAAGAGAAATTAATCCAAGTATATCATTAAAGAAAGCCAACAAACTGTGAAAAAGAGAAGATCAGAGAAAAACTACAAAAACAAACACAGGACAAGTAATAAAATGGCAATATATACTTATCAATAATTACTTTGACTGTAAATGGACTAAATATTCCAATCAAAAGACAGAGGGTGATAGAATGGATTTAAAAAGACAAAAAAAAAAAAAAAAGAAAAGAAAAGAAACACCCATTTATATGCTGCCTACAAGAGACTTATTTCAGACCCAATGATGCCTGCAGATTGTAAGTGAAGGAACAGAGGAACATTTATGATGCAAATGGATGTCAAAAGAAAGTTGGGTAGCAATACTTAGATAAAAATAGACTTTAAAAATAAAGACTGTATCAAAAGACAAATTATTGTATAATAATCAAGGGGACAATCCAACAAGATATAACACTTGTAAATATTTATGTACCAATAAAGGAGCTCCCAAATACATAAAACAGTTAATGGCAAACACAAAGCCACTAACTGACAGCAATACAATGGTAGTAAGGGATTTTAAAACCCTACTTAAATCAATCAATCAGAAAATAAATAAGGAAACAATGGCTTTAATGACACATGGGACCAGAAAGATTTAACAGATATATTCAGAACATTCCATCCTAAAAAAACAGAATACAGATTCTTTTCAAATGCACATCAAACATTCTCCAGAATAGATCACATATTAGGTCACAAAAAAAGTCTCAACAAATTCAAAAATATCAGTCACATCACACATCTCTTCTAACCATAACACTATGAAACCAGAAGGCAACTACAAGAAAAAACCTGGAAAGAGCACAAACACATGAAGGTTAAACAACAATCTATTAAAGAATGAATGAGTCAATCACAAAATCAAAAAAAATAAAAAATACTTGGAGGCAAATGAAAATGGAAACACAATGATCCAAAATCTCTGGGATGCACCAAAAGTGGTTCTAAGAGGGAAGTTTACAGCAATAGAGGCCCACCTTAAGAAGCAAAACAAATTTCAAATGAGCAACTTAACCTTACCCCTAAAGAAGCTAGAAAAGAACAAATAAAAATTCAAAATCCAAAAAAAAAAAAAAAAAAAATTCAAAATCCAAATCCAAAAGGAAGAAAATAATAAAGATTAGAGAAAAGAAAAAAAGCACTTTTCTTTGAACAGTTCAAAAGAAGTGATAAACCTCTAGCCAAAGTCACATTGAGAGAGAACTAAAAAAAAAAAAAAAAAAAAAAAAAAAATCAGAAATGAAAGATGAGAAATAACTGACACCAAAGAAATATAAGAATTCTAAGAGAATATTATGAAAAATTATATGACACCAAATTGGACAACTTAGAAGAAACAGATAAATTCCAAAAAACAGGGATCCCTGGGTGGCGCAGTGGTTTGGCGCCTGCCTTTGGCCCAGGGCGCGATCCTGGAGACCGGGGATCGAATCCCACGTCAGGCTCCCGGTGCATGGAGCCTGCTTCTCCCTCTGCCTATGTCTCTGCCTCTCTCTCTCTGTGACTATCATAAATAAATAAAAAAAATTTTAAAAAAATTTAAAAAAAAATTCCAAAAAACATATAACCTACCAAAACTGAAGTAGGACGGAACAGAAAATTTGAACAGACGAATTACCGGTAGTAAAATCAAATCATTAATCAAAAAAAATCCTCAGCAGACAAAAGTCCATGACCAGACGATTTCACAGAGGGAATTCTACCAAACATTTAAAGAAGAATTAATACCTATTCTCCTCAAATAATTCCAAAAATTAAAAGGAATGAAAACTTCCAAATTCATTCTATGAGGCCAGCATTACCCTGATATTAATATCAGATAAAGACACTACAAAAAAGGAGAACTACAGGTCAATATCTTTAATGAACATAGGTGCAAAAACCTCAACAAAATACTAGCAAACAGAATCCAACAGTGCATTAAAAAAAAAAAAAATTAAAAGTAATTAACAGGAGTGCCTGGGTGGCTCAGTTGATTGGGAATCCACCTTTGGCTCAGGTCATAATCTCAGAGTCCCAAGATTGAGCCCCACATTGGGCTTCCTGCTCAATGATAAGCCTGCTTCTCCCTACCCTCTCCCTCGGCCCCTCCCCTGACTTGTGCACTCTCTCTCTCTAATAATAAATAAAATCTTTTTTTTTTTTTTAATTAGAAATCATTCACCATGATTTGTGGAATTTATTCCTTAGCTGCAAGGGTTGTTCAATATTCACAAGTCAATCAACAAGATACATCACATCCATAAGACAAAGGATACAAACCATGAGATCATTTCAATGCAGAAAAAGCATTTGACAAAGGACAACATCCATTCATGATAAAACCCTCAGCAAAGTAGGTTCAGAGGGAATAAAACTCAACATAATAAAGGCCATATGTGAAAAATCCACAGCAAACAGCATACTCAATGAGGAAAAACTGAGCACTTTTTCCCCTGAGATCAGGAATAAGACAAGATTGTCTACTCTCACTATTTTTATTTAACATAGTAAAGAAGTCCTAGCCCCAGCAATCAGACAAGAAAAAGAAATAAAAGGCATCTAAATTGATAAGGAAGAAATAAAGTTTTCACTATATGCAGATGCATGATACTATATATAAAAAAAACTCTAAGGACTCCACCAAAAAACTACTAGAACTGATAAATGAATTCAGTAAGGTTGCAGGGCACAAAATCAATGTGCAGATATGTGTTACATTTCTATACACTAATAATAAAGCAACAGAAAGAGAAATGAATAAACCAATCCCAGTTATAACTGCATCAAAAGTAATAAAAAATCTAGGAATAAACTTAAAGAGGTGAAAGGCCTGTACTCTGAAGACTATAAAACACTGATGAAAGAGATTGATGATGACACAAAGAAAGGGAGAGACATTCCATGCTCATGGATTACAAGAACAAAATTGTTAGAATGCCCATACTACCAAAGCAATCTTTAGCAGATTTAATGTAACTGCTATCAAAATACCAACAGCATTTTTCACAGAACTAGAAAATAGCCTAAAATTTGTATGGAATTACAGAAGAACCCAAATAGTCAAAACAATGTTGAAAATAAAAAGGCAAAGTATCATAGTTCCAGATGTCACGTTATTTTACAACGTTGGAGTAATCAAAACAGTATGGTACTGGCACAAAAACAGACAAATAGATGAATGGAACAGAATAGAAAGCTGAAAAAGAAACCCATGATTATCAATTAATCTGACAAAGCAGGAAAGAATATGCAATGGAAAAAAAACAATCTTGTCAACAAATAGTGTTGGGACAACACTGGAGAGCTAAATGCAAAAGAATGAAACTGGACCACTTTCTTATATCATACACAAATATAAACTCAAAATGGATTAAAAGACCTAAATGTAAAACCTCAAACCATAAAAAATCCTAGAAGAGAGCACAGGCAGTAACTTCTCTGACATCAGCCATTGCAACATTTTTCTAGATGTTTCCTAAGTCAAGGGAAACCAAAGCAAAAATAAACTATTGCGACTACATCAAAATAAAAAGCTTTTTCAAAGTAAAGGAAATAACCAACAGAAGTAAAAGACAACTTCTGAATGGGAGAAGATACTTGCAAGTATCATATCTGGTAGAATGTTAGTATCCAAAATATATATAGACCTTATACAATTCAACACCAAAAAAACAAATAATTCAATTTAAATAAATGCGCAGAAGACATGGACATTTCTCCAAGGAAGACAACCAGATGGCCAACAGAAGCATGAAAAGATGCTCAAATCACTCATCATCAGAAAAATGAAAATCAACTCTTGTCAGAATGCCTAAACTCAAAAACACAAGAAACAGCAAGTGTTGAGGACAATGTGGAAAAAAACAGAACCCTTATGTTGCTGGTGAGAATGCGAACTGGTGCAGTCACTGTGGAGGGTCCTCAAAAAATTAAAAACAGAACTACCATATGATCCAGTAATTAATCACACTACTGGGTATTTACCCAAAGAAGAGAAAAACACTATTTCAAAGGCCATAGGTGCATTCCCAAGTTTATTGCAGCATTATTTACAATAGTTCAATTATGGAAGCAGCCCAAGTATCCATTGATAGATAAATGGAAAAAAAGTCGTGGTATATATACACGATGGAATATTAATCACCCAAAATCCTGCCATTAGCAACAACATGGATGGAACAACATGAATGGAGAGTATAATGCTAAGTGAAATGAGTCTATCAGGGAAAGACACATACTGTATGATTTCACTCACATGTAGAATGTAAGAAACAAAACAAATAAACAAAGGGGAAATATATAAGAGACAAACCGAAAAGCATGCTTTTAACTATAGAGAACAAACTGATGGTCACCAGAGAGAAGGTTAGTGGGGGGATGGGTGCATTAGGTAAAGAGGATTAAGAGTACACTTATCCAGGAGCACTGAGTAATAGAAGGAATTTTTAAATCATTGTGTTGTACACCTAAAACTAACATAACACTGTATGTTAACTGCACTGGAATTAAAATAAAAATAAAATTAAAAATAAAATAAAATAAAATAAAATAAAATAGAAAAGTATTATGATGGGTATCAATCAGCACATTGAAAAAAAAAGGAAAACTAAAAGTGCACTGAAACCTTAATCTACAAACAATGACTGTATGCTCTTGTAGAAATATTTGGTAAAATAATATTATTACTGTTGGGTAGCTATGATGATAATTATTCACAATTCATTGGGGATGAATTACACAATGGGATACTTTGCTTATATTAATGAGGTTATTAAGAGCTGTTGTCACAAATAAAGCTCAAATGCTAGTTGTTTAGTGGATACAAGTGTTTTTTTTTTTTTTTCCTCAATAGTGTAATACTTCAAAGCAGGTGTTTTGCTTGATTGGTGTATTTCTTTTTTATAATAATTCAGAGAGCTGGATTCCTCTCATCTTGTGGCATCACCATCCCTTAGATATTCTGGTCATCTCCATCCCATTGGCTGAAGGGAAAAAGGGATTTTAGAAAGCGTATTTACTTCCTAAATAGGTTGGCTGGGAATTATATAATAACTTATGTTCATGTTCCATTAATAAGAACCAGCTTCATGACCACATACAAATTCAAAAGAGTTGGAAAATGAAATCCCAATGAGGGCAGCCACTTGCCAGCACCAGGATGGTAATATGGAAAAGGAAGCATCTATTTTTCATAGAGCATTGACATTACCATTGATATGAAAATACTATCTAATGTAAGTCCTTGGTTAAATATCCTTAAAAGCATTTTAATTTTTTTTTTACTTCTAACCCAGAATCCATACACTGTCATCATATTCCTAAAAATCACCTTTAATTTTCTCTCAAAACCAAAAGACTAGCAAGCATTTGTCTTCCAGATGCAAATGACCCAAGCAAACAGGGTAATTTTGGATGGAAAAATAAAACCAATTAAGAAGCATCAGCTTCCCACATAATTGGAAGTTTATCAAATTACCTCCATTTCATTTAGCAGCTATTGCTAGGCAAGTGGGTTCATTAATACATGAACCAGTTAGTGACTGAATAAGTATGTTGGTAAGTAATTTCAACATTTGGATACTGAAAGTCATCAAGTGTTATTCTTAGAATGGAGAACAGATTAATGTCTATAGCTTGGAGACAAGCAAACCTGTAGATATGCTGGTTACACTATTTCATGCTGATTGTTGTAATGGAGCCAGAAAAGCAGTATACTGTGGAGATCTCAATCAGCTGAAAACAAGTAACTCCAAAGAGAATCCTCATCACAGCAACCATTTCTGACTAAATTGCTTGTTACTTTACAAAGCAACCCTATTGGTGCCATTTATTTGTATGTTACCTATTGCCCTGAGTACAATTCTCAATGTTATTTCAGTTCTTGGGGGATCACTCTTCTTAAACAGTAATCAGTACTTCCTCCAATCCGATCACACAATGTCACAACCCCACAACCAGCACCCACAAGGGCAAAGTGCTCTGGATATCTACTGCTCTACTTCTATGATTCGTTAGGTCAATGAAGTGCCTCAAGACATTAGCCTAATTAATGTAAAACTCCTCCAAACCTTGTATCTGGAAACAACATACAACAGAAACTAACAGCTTAATAGGAAAATGAAATTCAAAATACTGCAGAGTTCTATCATCTATTCAGAAACTTGGCAGGCATCAAAACATCCAAGGCTTCCCAAGAAGATAATATAGGTGCCCGTGTTGGTAAACACAAGAGCAACAATGAGGGATTTTGCTTATTTAGGGGAAAACATACACCTCAGACATAAATGGTGAAATGGTAACAAAGTTAACTAAGAGGAAGATGAGGATAAAGTGAACATTTTCTTAAAAACAGTGGTAACCCTGACCTTCATCCTAAGTCAAGGAATGACCCCAATCATTGTAACTGGCAAATCAGCTAGAAAAGAGTGATATTCTGGCTCCAAAATTTAGAGGTTACATTAACAAATATTAATGAACATAAAGCTATCCCATCTGTTGAACACCTGTAATTCCACTGTCTCACTGCACAATAACATGCATGCTATTATAAAGGCATTTGTACAAATACAAAGCTTGCTTTAATTATATATATTTTGAAGTTAGCATTTTTTCAATATTAACTTCTAGAAGAAATTTAGGGAAAGACATTTTCTTTTCCACTTTTCTCAGATGTACAAATTCTACACCAATATTGAATAACCACTATTGTTTTAATCACAAATAGAAAATCACTAATAGAAATCACTATAGCTATCACTAATAGAAAATTCTACTGTTGGTTTTCAAGAGTTAAAGAATTCTGGTTATTACTAGGCATCTTTCTTTATAATATTCATATTCTGTGAATTTCTAAAAATACGTAGATTTTTGTTTGCTTGTTTTACTCAATACATTTTTGCACTCAAGATCTTCATCCTCTCTCAACAAAATATATTGCATACCCATGCAAATCATGGGCAGGACCTAGTCTCCCTGGATAGCTCAATGTCATAAGAAATACAAATCTACTCATGTGAGGAGTTTATAAACACAAAATTCCAAAATCTGGGTGAACTATGAAAAAACTGTAAAAGTCTCTTCTAGGGATGTAGCAACTTGTATTATTAATAAAATTTCATAGAAATATTTATTTTCTAGGGATGCCTGGGTGGCTGAGCAGTTCTAAAATGAGTCAAGAATTTTGCATATTATCTTAACTGTTATGCATTATATATGATAAATTAATTTTTCACAAAATATAGGATATTTTAATATGCTTACAAATTTACTAATTAGTTATATCATGAGTTCCACTATCTTTTAAAAATATCTAGTTTCATACACTATTTTTTAAGTTCTATCAAATTCCTCAGTACTGGAAATTTATAAAGAAAATTAAAAATAACAGTATGCTGATCAAATCGTTTAAATCTTTCTTCAATCAAGATTGTATCTTGATCTATAAGGGCCAGAAATCAGTCCAAAAATTAGTTGCTATATTATTTGCCTGTGAGCCTTTGTTATAGTCATGTTAATATTTTTATTTTATTGTTCCATTCCACTTATACTCTATCGAAGTATCACTTTTGTATATGTTTTGCATTAAGTTGCTTTCTCTATAGGTATCATTTTTAAAACTTTTTAATCCTTTTTTAGGTAAGTTTGAGATTTTATGTAAATGTTTGCTAGCACTAATGATAGTAAGCCACAATTCTATAAAATATCTTGGGCTAAGAGAAATTCAAAGTTAATTTATTGTCTACCAAAAGAATCATTGTTCATTTGTTTATAGCTTTTAGCTACTATTTCCAATATGTGTCTAAGAGTGGTTATTACATCAAATTTAATATGTATTTCATCAAGACATTCCATTTTGGGGCACATCAAAAAATGCTCTATGTAAGGTTTAAATTGTTTCAAATAATGTCATTGCCATAGACACATTTGAGGCCATATCTCCTAGTAATAAATTCAAACTGTGCATTACACCTGGCACATAGAACATATCTGGATTGGCCTAAAAATCTGGCTTATCCATTCTTTTCTTCACCAACACATTAGTGTCATTTCATAAAGTTGTCCTTTCCAGTCTTTTAAACTAATGCATGAAACTGAAAGTTGTTCTTTTTATAATTAATGTAAGTCAATACTACATCTATATAACAATGGAAACATTCATTAATTTCAACCTCTTTGCTTTTTCTGACTGGTATTTCACCATTAATTGTTCAACATTAGTTTCATCACCGACACAAAGTGAAGTGGGTATTTACTTTGATAATTTCATTTGCACTCTTTTTTCCCACTTTATCTACCACAAATTAATAACCTCATGTTTGATTCTTCATTCTGTTTCATTGTTTTCTTAACTTTCTACATGTCCAGACTTCTATATGTTCAACCGAACAAGGAGATCTAGAGGAGGGAAGATTTTTCTTTATAACTGATATATGGTAGAGAAGCCAGCCAGCAAAGAAGCTGCTTTCAAAGACACAACAGAGGAGGAATCTTATAGGAGTTTGGTTGTCAAAGCCACTGTGAGGAGACAGAGGTTCCTGAAAGAGAATCACAAAGTTTCAAGGTTTCTGGCAGGAAAGTTTTCACTCAAACAAGATATGAGTTGCTGTGATCATGAACAAAAGGGCCTTCCTTATTATTTTCTTGAGAAAAGTTCTAATAATTCTTTCTTAGTAACTTAGTTTTAAGTCAAGATCATGTAGACTTTTCTAACTGGAACAAATGGGGCCAAGGGAAAATACTATGATAAAAAGATTCAAGATAGTTCCGAAAAATAAGATTGCTTTTAGGACATGAATTTCAATATGATAAGAAATAATAGAAGAGACTTGGTTGAAAAATTATACTTTGTCACGCAAAAATGTATTGTATTTATGAGAAGATTCATTTATAAAAAAAATCATAGAAAATATTTGATGAGTTAGTCTTTTCTCTCATTTAAGTGCTCTTCTGCCCTAAAAGCAACCACGGTCTTCTAAATAGTGTCTACAGCAGAAGGCACCAACTATATAATATCCCTGTCTTCAGAGCATGGCCGTTAGGTGGAAAGACGTGTGGCCAGAGATGTGGGGAAGCTTTTCTCTCAGGCCTGAAGTGAGAATCATAGACTGGATGTGTAGCTCTATGGTTCCAACTGGTGGGTTCCAAGCAGTGAAAGTGTCCGTGGTTCTTTTAATATATTTATTTGTGTGTGTGTGTGTGATTGTGAGACACACAGGCTTTAATTATGGAGCCTAGAGCATGATCCTGGTTATACTTCTTTTCAAACATACCATTAACGGTCAAGATAAAGTAACTCAATCATAGTAAAAAATAGAATTAGATACTGCCTGTAATAAGGTCAAGGTTGTAAAGCTATTTCCCTCTTAATGAAATTTGTTTGTAACTCTCACAGAATATACTTTGAACCAGCTAGCCAGTAACTCTGTGTGCCATGTGGTTATTAAACAAGAGAGTAAAGGCTTACTGTCATCAAAATAAATATCCCTGGTTGGCACTACTTCAGTAATTTACCTAGCCTAAGGTCATTCTAAAGCAGTTTAAATGCATCATTAATCCACAATCCTCTAAAACACTAAAATACTTAAATAAATTACAATGGAGTAGGATGAGCCTGAAGAGAGGAAAAAACTGTCAAGACATGATACTTTTAAATGATGCAAAAAAAGTCTCTAAGACTCATGAATAAATTATTGCTAAAATGAAAGGCATGATGAAGAGCCTGAAGGATATGATACACCCAGTTTTATTTTGTCCAGAAGGATTAAGTAAATGAATCTTGGATTTTCACCTTTTTACTTCTCCGTTTTCATTCACTTAGTTTTAACCTTGACAACTTAAATTTTCACATTCATTTTAATCATATCTTTTTTCTTATTCTAATCCTTTTTATTCCCTTGATTGCTGTCTTTTTATTACTGGCAATCTGTAGTATACATCAATCATACCTGTGTGTGTGCATATGTGTGTTTTATTAGTGGAGTACATAAGTGGGGCTACCGTGATTAAAGCTGACATATCTATAAAAAATTAAGAAAGAGGCAGCAAATTAGAAACACAAATTTATGAGATATAGATCACCAAGGATTTTATTTTTCCTTAAATCAACAGATACCCCAAAAATATCCTATAATGTCTTGCTTCCAGATGAACATCTGACCAATTAGTAAGGCAGATTAAAAAAATCAGAAATTGTGGAATCAAATGCAAATTTATGAACAAGCTTAGTTGTTCATTAAGGCATGGATTCCAAGGAAGCAGATTTTAAAAGGACTAGAAACATGCAGTACTAAAAGCTCTTCTCCTTATTCCCTATTATGATAATGTCATGACTGTCAGCCTTGTTCCTTTGTTACATGTGCCTCTCCACATCCCCAAATTTGCAAGCCTATTTTGTTTTATCCAAACTACTACATGAAAAAAAATCTGAACTTTTGTTTCTTATGTTCAAGGTTATCATTTTTACGGCAGCTCATGGCTGGGCTGCTATAGGCCAGAATACTCAGTAGAGAGCAGGGACATCTGTGTTGGAAGGGAAACAAGGCTTAGGTGGATCTTGGAGCTTTGATGCAGCTCCACCCCAGCCGAGCAGTGCGTCAGACACAGGGAAGAGGAGAGTTGAATGGTGGTTGCCAGAGGCTGGGGGAAGAAGGGTGGAGAGTGCTCTAGATAAGTATAAAATTTCAGTTATGCAAGATGATTAAGTTCTAGGCATCTGCTGTATAATACTGTGCTTATAGGTAACAATGCTGAATTGTTTAAAATTAAAAATTTAAGAGGTCAAATCTCATGTGAAGTGTTCTTATAACAACAACAACAAAACAAGTGAGCTTGTGCTTTCTTTACTCCTGTGACCTAGAGCATATTCCTTACTGTTGACCACCAAATTCTGAGGTCCCCAGTAAAGAACTAGGGATCAAGGATATGCATCCATTCTACGCATATTTCATGTTCATGATTTATATTGACAATCTTCCAACCCGGAGCTCCACTTCATTGCCTAGCCTAATTTCTTTATACCTTTAAAGTCAAAAAATATGAACCAAAACATCCCACACCTACAACTGGTGTTAAAAACTCATGTTTTAGGGGTACATGGGTGGCTGAATCAGTTGAGCAGCTGCCTTTGCCTAAGGTCATGGTCCCAAAGTCCTGGGATAAAACCCAGCATTGGGCTCCCTGGTCCGTGGGAAGCCTACTTCTCCCTCTCTCTCTGACTGCCATTTCCTCTGCTTATGTTCTCATTCCTCTCTCTCTCTCTCTCTCTCTCTCTGTCAAATAAAATCCTTAAGAAAAAAAACACTCATGTTTTAAACAGAAATTCATAAGCAAAATATTCATGTAATTTTGTCACAAGTAATAAACAATAGAATTTGTTTAACTCAACAGCCATTTGTTCAGTATCTATGATGTGCATGGCACTGGCAGAATGAAAAGGAAAAATGACAATAATATATTTGTTGTCAACTGCCTTTGTAGCTTACTTAGCAAGCTAAGTGTGGGTAAGTACACACACACACACACACATACATATTTGAAGTAAAGACAAGAACGATAAATTTGAAACTTCTTAGCCCACCCACAGTAAAAACAAAGAAACATATAAAAGACTAGAAGCCTATGGTGAACAGAAAATTCTTAATAAAAAAGCCATACCAATGAGCCAAGTGTTTATCTTGAAGCTTCAACAAGAAAAAATGTTTTCCTAATCTCTGAGAATAATTTCTCAAGGATGATTTGATGGGAGAATTGGGTAAACATTTCTAAATGGGGAATGCAGTACATAATTAATAGTATTCTCACAGGTATTTTTTCCCTTACATTATTCTAAAACAATCTTAAACTTCAAAACAGCTGTAAATACTTCACAAATATCCATTTTCCCCCTGAACCATTTGATAAGTTTGTGACATGATATTCTATCACCTTGAATATTGACATCCTCCTACAAAATCACTCTACAACCATCAAAATCAGGACACTGACACTGATTCATTATCATAATTTAAACCTCAGATGCCACCAAATTTCACTGTCTCTCAAAATATCCTTTATAGTAAAAGGACATAGTTTCAGAACCACACATTGCATTTAGTTCTTGTGTTTCTTTCCCTTCTTTCAGTCTGGATTAGGTCTTAGACTTTCCTGAAGATTGTAGGCCAGTTATTTGATATGTTACTTTGGGTTTCTCTGCTGTTTCATATGATTCAACTCAGGTTTTGACTCTTTGGGAGAAACATCATGGAAGTAATACTGTGTTCTTTTCACAGCATCTTATCCACTGCTTACAATTTCAATTTGCTAGTGTCCATTTTAATCACTTACTGTGATGTCTATTTTCTCCACTGTAATATTGTTCATTTTTCCTCTTTGTAATTATGACATATTTACATGTGCAGCTACATCTGTATTCATTTTATATTTGTATTACAATGTATGAGTTCACATTGATACCTCCAATTCCACCCTGACATCTCAGGATTCACTCTAGTTTTTTTTTTTTTTTTTCCTTTCCACGTGAATTCCTTTAACTTAGCTTCCCTTTTCCTTGATATATTCACTTTTTTGATCTATCCACCTGTATTCAAAAAAGTCTTCCATCACCAAACTTCTGCCTTACTCAACACTCTCATGCAAATGCCTCCCTCACTTTGCCAAGGTCCTGACACATCAAACCGGGTAGTCCCACACAGAGATGTCCTCCTCATTTGCTTGAGCTCTGACATCCTGCTCAATTAGGCAGACATTTACTCCATCTGCTTGGGTTGCAACATCCCTGACTGGGAAGGCACATCTCTCATGCTACTGGGGATCTAACACCTTATGCCTGGCCAGCACCTCCTCTTGTAGGTATAGGCATCCTTCTCATTTGGTAGGGCTCTAACAATCCACTTTGCACAGTGTTGCTTTCCTCCACTTCTGTGTGGATGCATATCACACTTGGCCCTGCCAATGTCTTTGGGCCTAAACTGGGAAGGGAAAGAAGAAAGGAAGGGAGTGCTTAAGATTTTAAAATGCTATTCAAGACTAGATTATAGTAGGCTATGATACCATGGGGAAGCAATAAATATGCATGTTTTTTCTCATACAAATGTCCTAACATTGCCTTATGTATATAGTATTGGCTCCACAGATTAAGGAGAAATGGTATAAATCTATGACTTCTAGCAAACTAGACTGAAAGCCGTTTTGGAATTAATACGATTTGCAAGTGTCTTTTGGGAACAAAGCCCAGCATATATTTAGAGACTGCTTCTATATGACATGCAGAGTTGTCTTATAGCTTTAGGGCAATAACTTGAAAGTTATAACTTTCAATCTTGAGTGCAACTCAGAATTACCTTGGGAACTAAAAAAAAAGCCATTGATAGTATCCTATTCCTAGATACTCTAAATTGACTGATCTGAGGGTCTGAACATTGCTATTCTTTAAAAGGTTCCCTAGATGATTCTGATGCACTCACAGGATTGAAAGACAATGCTATACAGTAGAATAATATCTATAATTTGTATTTTATAAATATTACCATAGCAAAATTATCCTGTATAAGACTCACATATCATCACAGCTTATCTGGTGACTAGCAATTGAATGCCAGGTTCCTTACTTTATTTTGTAGGCATGAGATTCATGCTTTAAAAGTATATTTAAAAAATCCAAGGAGGCCAGAAAAGGAGCAGAAAAGTGGTAAGGACTACGAGGCAAACCTGTAAGTAGATAACAAAGGTCCAGGATAACATGGACCTAATAAGCGAACATTTAGAACAAAATGAAAGGATAATGAGTTAATAATCTGAAAACTATCAAAAATGTCTTTAGCTAATTCCTTCAAAATTAGAAAGCTTTTATAGTCTAGTCAAGTGATTATGGTACAATTATTCCAGGTTTTCATTTCAACTCAACTTCTCCATGGAATATTAATATCTTTCATATGGAATTTTTATTTACTAAAATGTTGGAGTAGTTACTATTATGACAGAATAACAAATCTAACAAATCTTGTCTGCAGTCTGGCAAATGCATAATTTTGACACCATTATTTATATTGAAGGTAAAATTTACCTGAATCGCAAATTTTTACGTTCTGTCTCCCTTTCTGATATTTCCCACACATTTCTTCTCCCTTCCCTTATATTCCCTTTCACTATTATTTATATTCCCCAAATGAATGAGAACATATAATGTTTGTCCTTCTCCGACTGACTTACTTCACTCAGCATAATACCCTCCAGTTCCATCCACGTTGAAGCAAATGGTGGGTATTTGTCATTTCTAATAGCTGAGTAATATTCCATTGTATACATAAACCACATCTTCTTTATCCATTCATCTTTCGATGGACACCGAGGCTCCTTCCACAGTTTGGCTATCGTGGCCATTGCTGCTAGAAACATCGGGGTGCAGGTGTCCCGGCGTTTCATTGCATTTGTATCTTTGGGGTAAATCCCCAACAGTGCAATTGCTGGGTCGTAGGGCAGGTCTATTTTTAACTGTTTGAGGAACCTCCACACAGTTTTCCAGAGTGGCTGCACCAGTTCACATTCCCACCAACAGTGTATGAGGGTTCCCTTTTCTCCGCATCCTCTCCAACATTTGTTGTTTCCTGCCTTGTTAATTTTCCCCATTCTCACTGGTGTGAGGTGGTATCTCATTGTGGTTTTGATTTGTATTTCCCTGATGGCAAGTGATGCAGAGCATTTTCTCATATGCATGTTGGCCATGTCTATGTCTTCCTCTGTGAGATTTCTGTTCATGTCTTTTGCCCATTTCATGATTGGATTGTTTGTTTCTTTGGTGTTGAGTTTAATAAGTTCTTTATAGATCTTGGAAACTAGCCCTTTATCTGATAGGTCATTTGCAAATATCTTCTCCCATTCTGTAGGTTGTCTTTGAGTTTTGTTGACTGTATCCTTTGCTGTGCAAAACCTTCTTATCTTGATGAAGTCCCAATAGTTCATTTTTGCTTTTGTTTCTTTTGCCTTCGTGGATGTATCTTGCAAGAAGTTACTATGGCCGAGTTCAAAAAGGGTGTTGCCTGTGTTCTTCTCTAGGCTTTTGATGGAATCTTGTCTCACATTTAGATCTTTCATCCATTTTGAGTTTATCTTTGTGTATGGTGAAAGAGAGTGGTCTAGTTTCATTCTTCTGCATGTGGATGTCCAATTTTCCCAGCACCATTTATTGAAGAGACTGTCTTTCTTCCAATGGATAGTCTTTCCTCCTTTATTGAATATTAGTTGCCCATAAAGTTCAGGGTCCACTTCTGGATTCTCTATTCTGTTCCACTGATCTATGTGTCTGTTTTTGTGCCAGTACCACACTGTCTTGATGACCACAGCTTTGTAGTACAACCTGAAATCTGGCATTGTGATGCCCCCAGATATGGTTTTCTCTTTTAAAATTCCCCTGGCTATTCGGGGTCTTTTCTGATTCCACACAAATCTTAAAATAATTTGTTCTAACTCTCTGAAGAAACTCCATGGTATTTTGATAGGGATTGCATTAAACGTGTATATTGCCCTGGGTAATATTGACATTTTCACAATATTAATTCTGCCAATCCATGAGCATGGAATATTTTTCCATCTCTTTGTGTCTTCCTCAATTTCTTTCAGTGAATCGCAAATTTTTATTTAAAGTCTAACAGCATAATTTGTAAGGGAATCATTAATATATAATATTTATAAAATATGACACAGGTAACTATTAAAAGAAGTATAAGAAGTCTTTCAAATCTCATAGCTCTATAATGTTAAATTATATTTTATATGAAAATAAAGTATGTTTCTTCATTTATTCTTAATACTTACAGAATTTTATAATATGAAAGTCTTGCCCATTATCTCTTTTTTGACAACAAGATATAATTAATGTTAAAAATATGAATTCTAATTTCCAACTAGATAAATGAAAACACAAAAGCATCAAATGCAGTCATTCTTAATAAATGAGTAGTATGTCCTGGCTATATTATCTATACTAGCATTTCATGAGAAATACAAATGAAAGGAATAAGTTCTTTCTACTTGGATTAGCAATTTAATTCAACCATCAATTTAGCCTAACCAATGGCAGAAATAGCAACACAATTCAGTAAATGCTTACTAAGATTTCAGAAAATAAGCAGTGTTTCTATATTAGTATTATAATAAATAATTTCAAGAGTATATCTATGCAGCTCAACCAGTGCAGAGAGGGAAAATAAAATCTTAAATGAATATTTAACATTTTAAATATGAAGATCAATTATATTAGATTTCAACTTAAGCAGCTATAAGAAAGTAGTAAATTAAATTCTAAAAAGAAAATATAATAAATCTCACAAATTAATGAAATAGAAAAACATCACAGTGGAATGACAAAATTAAAGTCATAGTTGTTTCCTTGAAAGAATATAAAACTTATCTCCTCCATAGCAATCATGATAAAGAGAAAGACACAAATTGTCACAATAACAAAAATGAAAAGATATTATTACTAGTAAAAGCATAAAAATATATTAAGAATAAAGAGTGACAATCTTATACTAATAGATTTGAAGGTGTAAATTAAGCAGTGAAATAAATTGCAAAGTTTCACTTATCAAAATGAACTCAAAAAGAAATAGAAAATCAAAATAGTTCTATGAATAGTGAATAAATTAATTTCATTATATAAAATATTATTAAAAATTAAACAATAGGGGAACCTGTGTGGCTTAGTTGGCTAAGCATCCGACTCTTAATCTTAGCTCAAGTCTTGCTTGATCTCAAGGTGGTAAATGTAAGCCCCATTTTGAGCTCCATGCTGGGCATGGAGCCTATTTACAAAAAAAAAAAAAAAAAAAAAAAAATTCAAACAAAATAACGTACTTGATCTTCACATGGCTCAATCAGACAATTCATTCAAACATATAAGGAAAAAAATAAGTTATACAAACATATAGAATAGAAAAAGTATAAACACTGCCTAATTTAATTAATGAAACTAGGGTAATCTTGAGATTGCCAACATCAACACCTGAGAATTGCATTACAAAAATAGAAGATTATATTCCAGTAACTTGGGAATATTCTTCCAAAAATGCTAAAGAAAATATTAGTAAATCGAAACTACACAATATTAGGTTAATTCCAGGAATGCATGATTAGTATAACATCTAAAAATCAGTCTAATTTATCACAAGAACAAGAAAAAAATGAAAATAACCACAACTTCCCCAAAGATATACAGAAGACATTTCACAGAATTCAACATTTACTTATGGAAAATGATCCACCAAGTTAGTAACAACAGAAATTTTATTTTTAATTGACTAATACAAAAATGAAACCCCATATCTTAAAATGAGAAATTATATCAGGATGTGTACCGTACTATTATTCTATTACAATTCAAAATTAAAAAATTGCAGTGGAGTCCTAGTCATTAAATACGTTAAACATATTATCTGTAGGTATATTTATATGTAGGTATATTTATATGTAGGTATATTTATATACATTCATTTTAAATAGCATTTTCTTTTTAAAATAGCATCAAATATGTTTATTTATACATGAATTTTAAAAAGCATCAAAAGCCTCAAATAACTAAAACTGTATATAATAAAACATATACAAAAACTCTGTTCATAAATTAGCAAAATTTTATGGGGAAGAATGAAATAAGACCTACATTAATAAATGTAGGTTTTTATACTTATAATCAACTTAAATATTATTCATAATTATACTTAATTTTATAGGTTTATTCATATTTATATATTAAAATTAATATTGCAAAATTTATATATACTTTTAATCTAAATCCCTACCATTCTTTTTTCTCTTCCTTTTTTATTTTTGTTTAATATAGGCAAGTTGATTCTTAATACTACAAGAATTCAAATGATGAGAAAATTCAGTTAATTATAAAAACAATAATGAAAGACACATACAGATATTAAAGCTTATTTACTATTCCTGTAATTAAAACGGTGTGACATTGCACAAGGAATTAAAAAGACAATTGAAATAAAAATAGATCCATATATATTTACTCATCTGATTTATAGCTTAGATGTCATCATTCAATATGCTGGAGGAAAAAGATGTTCTTTTCAGTATAAAGTTCCTGGATCAATTGCATATGTATATCTAATAAAAAAGGATCTTGTTCCTGTCTCACACCACACACAAAAATCAATTCCAGAAGGCTCATAGTTATCTAAGTCTAAGTAACGAAACAATAAAGCTTCTAAAGATCACATACAACATTCTGAGGCACCCAGGTGGCTCAGTCAGTTGTCTGACTCTTGATTTCAACTCCGGTCATGATCTCAGAATCCTGGGATTAAGCCCTGCATCAGGCTCCATACTCAGCACAAAGTTGGCTTGCTCCATTCCCTCTTCCCTTCACTCAAATCAATCTCTCTCTTTCTCAAACTCTCTCTCTCTCTCTCAAATAAATAAATAAATAAATAAATAAATAAATAAATCTTTAAAAATATATTTGAAAAATGATAACACAGAACATACATTCAATGACTTAGGTAGACAGAGATTTTTTTTTTTTAAGATTTATTTATTCATTTGAGAAAGAGAGAAAGAGAGTACACACAGAGGGAGGATGAGCAGAAGGGGAGAGAAAGTCAAGGAGAAGGAGATTCCACATGAAATGGGGAGCCCAACTTGGGGGTTGATCCCACGACTCTGAGATCACAACCTGAGCCAAAACCATGAGTTGGATGCTTAACTGCACCACCAAATTGCCCCAACAAAGATTTCTTAAAACACAAAAAAAATACTAACCATAAATGATTGCTAAGTTGAACTTCAGTAATAACATAATTACTTTTACAACAAGATGACATTTACAATGGTAACAAAAATAAATTTAAGAGGACATATTTAGCTTAAATTAAGTTGTGTGAAATCTTTAAGGTAATATTATAAATCATTTTTCAAAGAAACAAAAATTCTAAACAAATAAAGGCATATGCCATATTAAAGAGACATATTTGTTAATGCATAAGTATTTTATCATCTTGAATATAAATTACCCATAACTTGGAGGCAGGTTGGGAAGATGGTGGCACAGGAGGAGGATATTAGGCTTACCTGGTCCTTCAAACACAACAAGATAACTATTAAATCATCCTAAATACCCCAGAAATCAACCTGAAGATTGACAGAACAAGTTCCACAACTAAAGGCAGACAAGAGGCCATATCAAAGAAGGTAGGAAGTGCAAAGACATAGTTTGAGAGAGAAACAGACTGTGGCTGCTGGAGCAGGAAAGGAGTCACGGTTCTGGAGAAAGGCAAGAGATAGACTCGCAGACAGGTAAGCCCACATGGGGAAGATTACTTCCCACAGCAACTGTGGCTTGGAAAAAGCTAGAGAGCCCAAATTTTGTGAGTTTTTGCAACCAGTGGAGTTTAAAGCCTGTAGTTTTAAGATCAGAGAGTTTGGCTCAGGAAGAGCCTGGAAAGCACTGGGGCTATTCTTGCAAAGGAGACAAATAGCCCAAGGACATAATGTGTTAACAGTGATTTAAAGATTGTTTGGGGCACATGGAGGAAAAATTATTTGCTGATCTTGGAGCATGTCCCAAAGGGCCAGCATTCATGGTTCCCTCTAGGAACAAAGGAACTGACAGGTGCCATTTACATTCCCTACCTCTCAGCATAAACACAGGGCCACCTGCAGGAACCAACATGGCACCAACACTCCCTACCTACCTTGCTTATACCAACAATCACCCCCGCCCCCATGCTCTGGTGGAACCATCCTTCCCAATCAAGCTTGCCTTAGTCACAGCATAGCAGGCACCCTATCCCAAAAAACCAGCCCATACCCCTGCCAATGCTGCATCTCCCCACCCAGGAGACTTGCAGGGCCTCAATTCTGGTGGTGGTGGCAAGAGATCTCGTTTCATGAGCAAACCATGGCACATCTAGTTAAAACTCACCACACTTAGGCCAGGAACAAAATGCTGCCCAAAACAGGCCAAGACAGCCCCTACAGATGAATGGCCTGAAGGATAAAGCAACCAGGATACAATAGCAGAGCATGCACAGCACACACTGAAAACATTTCTTGAAGCATCAGGCCCTGCAGAACAAAGGGACTACACTGCAAGGCACTATAGGACCTTTTCTTCACAAAGTCACTGCCTCAAGAACAGGAGATACAGATGGCTTTTCTAACAAAGAGAAACAGGCACAAAGAATTAGGAAAAAAAAAAAAAAGTCAAGACAGAGGAATTTGTACTAAATGAAAGAACAGGACAAGGACAAGGCGAGAGATCCAAGCAAAACAGATATAAAGTAGCATTCCTCTCGGATAATGTAAAGTAATGATCATAAAGACACAAGACTTGAGAAAAGTGTGGAAGACATGAGTGAGACCCTTAACAAAGAGATAAGGATTAATATAGCAGAGATAAAAGTTCAATAAAGGAAATGAGAAGCACACTTGATAGAATGAACAGCAGGATGAGAGCAGAAGAATGAATTAGTGACCTAGAAGACAGAGCAATGAAGAGTAATAAAGCTGAACAAAGATAGAAAAAAGAATTATGTAATATGAGAATAGACTTAGGGAACTTAGTATCTTCATCACACACAATAACATTCATATTTTAGGGAAACCAGGAGAAGAAATCAAAGAGGGGGCAGAAAATTTATTTGAAAAAATAGTAGTTGAATACTTCCCTAATCTGGGGAAGGAAACAAATATCTAGATCCAGGAAGCCAGAGAAACCCCTCCAAGACATCAACAAAAGTAGACGTATCCCAAGACGTATTGTAATTAAAATTTGCAAAATTCAGTGATGAAAAAAATTGTAAAAGCAGCAAGAAATCTTTTTTCAAAGATTTGAAAAGTTAATACAAGGGAAAGCTAATAAGAATATGGAAGAATTTTTCAGCAGAAACTTTGCAAGCCACAAGAAAGTGGCATGATATATTCAAAGTGTTGAATGGGAAAAATCTGCAGCCAAGCATACTCTCTCCAGCAAGGCTACCTTTCAGAGTAAAAGGACACCTAAAAAGTTTCAGACAAACAAAAACTAAAGGAGTTCATGACTACTAAAACAGCCCTGCAAGAAATATTAAAGGGGACTCACTGAGTGGAAAGAACAAAAGTGACAGTATGAAAGTAAGAATCACAAAATCAGTAAAAATATGAGTATTTCTAAAAAAAAAAGAGTATTTCTCTAAAAGATAAGTCAAAGAACTCAAAATAAAATGACATAAAATATGCAACATATACGTAAAACATGGGTAAGAGATGAGTAAAGAATGGGTTCAAACTTAAATGACCATAAATTTAATATCAACTGCTATATGCAGAAGAGGTTATATACAAACCTGATGGTAACTACAAATCACAAGCCACTAATTGATACACAAAGAATAAAGACAAAGAAATCTAAATATATCATTATAGAAAACCATCAAATAATGAAGGATAGAAAGACAAGAAAGGATCTGAGAAAATCTTCAGAAACAACTGCAAAATAAGTAAGAAAATGGCAATAAATACATACTTATCAATAATTACGCTAAAAGTAAATGGGATAAACACTATAATCACAAGACACAGGGTGACCAACTGGGAAAAAAAAAAAAAACAAGGCCTATCCAAATGCTGCCTATAAGAGACTCATTTTAGACCTAAAGACACCTGCAGATCAAAAGTGTTGGGATGGAGAAACATTTATCAAGTCAATGGATGTCAAAAGAACGCTAGGGTAGCAATACATATATCAGATAAAATAGATTTCAAAACAAAGACTGTAACAAGAGACAAAGAAGGACACTATATAATAATAAAGGGGGGACAATCCAGCAAGAAGATAAGCCGTTTTATATATTTATGCACCTAACATGAGAGTACCCAAATACATAAAACAGTTAATAACAATCATAAAGGAAAATCAATAGTTATACAATGATAGTGGGGGACTTTAACATCCTATTCACACCAATGACCTATCAGGCAATCAGAAAATCAAAAAGAAAAAAAAATGGCTTTGAAGGACACATTGGGCCAAATGGATTTAACAAATATATTTAGATCATTCTGTCCTGGGATGTCTGGGTAGCTCAGCAGTTGAGTGTCTGCCTTCAGCTCAGGGCATGATACCGGAGTCCCAGGATCAAGCCCCACATCAGGCTCCTTGCATGGAGCCTGCTTCTCCTTCTGCCTGTGTTTCTGCCCACCACCTTCCCCCACCCCGTCTCTCATGAATAAATAAATAAAATATTTAAAAAGAAAAAAAATTATTATATCTTAAAATTGCAGAATATACATTCTTTTCAAGTGCACATGGAACATTCTCCAGAATAGATCACAAATTAAACACAAAACAAGCCTCAACAAACTTAAAAAGACTGAAGTCATACCATGCATCTTTTCTGACAACAATGCTATGAAATCAGAAAGCAATCAAAAGATAAAATCTGGAAAGAGCACAAAAACATAGATATTAAATAACATGCTACTAAATAATGAATGGGTCAACCAAGAAATCAGAAGAAATCCAAAAGCAAATGGAAACAAATGAAAATGAAAACACAATGGCCAAAATCTTTAACACGTAGCAGAAGTGGATCTAAGAGGAAAGTTTATAGCAATATAGGCCTATCTCAAGAAGCAAGAAAAATCTAAAATAAACAACCTAAATTTATACATAAAGGAGCTAAAAAAAAAAAACAAACAAAACAAAAAACCAGCAGAAAGAAGGAAATAATAAAGATTAAAGCACAAATGATGTAAACTAAAAAAACAACAACAAAACACAGAACAGATCGATGAAACAAGGAGCTGCTTCACTGAAAAGATAAATATAATTCATAAACCTCTAGCCAGACTCATCAAAAAAAAAGAGAGAACTCAAATAAACAAAATTACAAATAAAAGGGTAGAAATAACACCACAGAAACACAAACAATTTTAAGGGACTATTATGAAAAACTATATGCCAAGAAATTGGACAACCCAGAAGAAATGGATAAATTCTAAAAATTCAAGCCTACCAAAACTAAGGCAGGAAGAAATAGAAAATTTGAATAGACCGATAACCAGCAATGAAGTTGAATCACTAGTCAAAAAAACTCCCTAAAGACAGAAGTCCATAACCAGACAACTTCATAGCAAATTCTACCAAACATTTGAAGACTAGTTAGTACCTATTCTTTTCAAACTATACCAAAAAATAGGAGAGGAAAGAAAACTCCCAAATTCATTCTATGAGGCCATCATTATCCTGATACTAATACAGATAAAGATACCACACACACACAAAAAAAGAGAACTGCAGGTCAATATATTTGATAAACATAGATGCAAAAATCCTCAACAAGATACTCGCAAACCTAATCCAAAAATACATTTAAAAAATTCACCATGATCAAGTGGGAGTTATTCCTAGGATGCAAGGGTGCTTCATTATACACAAATTAAACATCATGATACATCATATCAACAAAGAGAAATGATACTATATGATCTTTTCAACACATGCAGAAAAAGCATTTGACAAAGGACATCTATTCATTGTATGAACCCTCAACAAAGTAGATTTAGAGAGAGCATACTTCAAAATAATAAAGGCCATATATGTAAAACCCACAGCAATTATCATAATGGGGAAAAACTGAGAACTCTCCCCCTAAGGTAAGGAAGAAGACAAGGAGGTTCACTCTCACTTTTATAACATAGTACTGGAAGTCTTAGCTATAGTAGGCAATGAAGAGAAATCTAAATTGGCGAGGAAGAAGTAAAATTTTATTATTTGCAGATGACATTACTATATATAGAAAATCCTAAAGACTCCATCAAAAAATGACTAGAACTGATAAATGAATTGTACAGGATACAAAATCAATGAATCAATGTACAGAAGTCTATTGCATTTCTATACACTATCAATGAAGCATCAGAAACAGAAATTAAGAAAACAATCTCATTTACAATTGCACCAAAAGTAATAAAATACCTAGGAATAAGCTTAACCAAGGTGAAAGAGCTACACTGTGGATACTATAAAATATTGATGAAAAAACTGAAGAGGACACAGAGAAACTGAAAGACATTCCATGCTCATAGATTGGAAGAACAAATATTGTAAAAATGTCCATACTACCCAAAGCTATCTTTAGCAGATTTAATGCAATCCCTATCAAGATACCAACAGCATTTTTCACAGAGCTAGAACAAACAATCCTATAATCTGTATGGAACCACAAAAGACCCCGAAAGGCCAAAGCAATCTTGAAAAAGAAAAGCAAAGTAGGAGGTATCACAATTCTAGACTACAAGTTACATTACAAAGCTATAGTGTTGGGCAGCCCTGGTGGCTCAGTGGTTTAGCGCCACCTTCAGCCCAGGGCCTGATCCTGGAGACCCAGGATTGAGTTCCACGTCAGGGTCCCTGCATGGAGCCTGCTTCTCCCTCTGCTTGTGTCTCTGCCTCTCTCTCAATCTCTCTCTCTCTCTCTCTCTCTCTCGAATAAATAAATAAAAAAAGTTATAGTATTCAAGACAGCATGGTATTGACACAAAAACATACACACAGATCAACAGAACAGAACAGAAAGCTCAGAACTGAACCCACAACCATGTGGTCAATTAATCAACAAAGCAGGAAAGAAGAACCAAGGGAAAAAGACAATCTCTTCAGCAAATGGTCCTGGGAAAACTGGGTAGCTACATGCAAAAGAATGAATGTGGACCACTTTTTATATCATACACAAAAATAAACTCAAAATGGATGAAGGACCTAATGTGAGATCTGAAACTAAAAATCCTAGAACAGAGCACAGGCAGTAATTTTTCCAACATTAGCGATAGCAACATTTTTCCAGCTATGTCTCCTGAGGCAAAGGTAATGAAAGCAAAAATAAACTATTAGGACTACATCAAAATAAAAAGCTTCTGTACAGCGAAGAAGACAATCAACAAAACTAAAAGACAACCTACTAAGTGTGGGAACATATTTGCAAATGACATAAATGATAAAGGATTAGTACCCAAATATATGAAAAAATTTATACAACTCAACACGAAAAACACCCCTCCAAAACAGAAAAAAAAAAACTAAATAAGCTAATTAAAATAGGTAGAAGACATGAACAGTTTTCCAAAAAAGGCATGCAGATGACCAACAGACCTAAGAAAAGATCGACATCACTCATCATCAGGGAAATGCAAATCAAAACCCCAAGGAGATATCACTTGACACCTGTCAGAACAGTTAAAATTGAAAAAGGCAAGAAATAAGTGGTGATGAGGATGTGGAGAAAAAAGGAACCCTGATGCACTGTCGGTGGGAACGCAAACTGGTGCAGCCATTTTGTAAAACAATATGGAAATTCTTAAAATATTAAAAAAGATAATTACCATATGATCCAGTAACTACACTACTGGGTATTTACCCCAAAACTACAAAAAACTAATTCAAGGATATATGCACTTCTACATTTACTGCAACATTATTTACAATATTCAAATCATGGAGCAGCCCAAGAATCCACTGATAGATGAATGGATAAAGAAGATGTGGTGTATATATATATATATATATATATATATATATATATATATACACACACACACAATACACTAATAGCCATAAAAAAAAAGAATTAAAATCTTTCCATTTCCAATGGCATGGATGGAGGGCTAGAGACTATTATGCTAATCAAAAAAATACAGTCAGAAAAAGACAAATGCCATATGATTTCACTCATACGTGGAATGTAAGAAACAAAACAAAAGATCAAGGGGAAAAAAGAGAGAGAGAAACCAGACACTCTTGCTGTAGAGAACAAACACAAGGTTTGTTGTGTTGCAGAGGGGAGGTGCATGGGGGGAATAGTGAAATAGGTGAAGGGAATTAAGAATAGACTTATTTTGATGAGCAGTGAGTACTGAATAGAATTGGTGAATTATCACATTGTATACCTAAGATCAACATAACATTGTATGTTAATTATACCAGATAAAAAATAAAATAAAAAAATAAAATAAAATAAAATAAAATAAAATAAAATAAAATAAAATAAAATAAAATAAGAATTCTTATTGTGAAATAAATCTAATATCAACAAAGCTGATGAGTGGGATATAAAATTCTTCCTTAGCACTGTATGTAAACAAATTTTACATAACATTAAAAAATGACAATATGATTAAAAAAAGAGAGAGACTGCAACCAAAAGTACGCAGAAGGCACTTTAGAAAAGAAAGTGACAAAATCTCAGAACACCTAAGATTTTAGCTTTGTGTTTAGGTAGTTTATGGCAGAATAGAATTATTGTTCTTCTAAGTCTATTTTGTTCTTAATATTAGCAGTTTCATCAAATCCTGGCTAAATGCAATACGTATTTGACAAATTAATTAAAATGGGAATAAGATATGTGAAAGCTCCAAGAATTCATTCATGTGTAACATTTATTATTAGCATGAATATTTTTAATAAATGGCACATAAATTTTTAAAAATTAGTCACCACTCCATAGTAATTCATTCTGTATCACATACTGTGATAAACAATTTATACTGTACTTCACATTCACACAAAAAGGAAAACTGTTTTTAGTATTATATCGTAGATTTCATATGCTGTTTTTGTGCACTTACCTCTTCTTAATAGTGCTCAGTATGCCACTAATCAGGCCATGTAGAAAAAGCTTTAAGAGAGAATCATCAAAATCAGATTTGGACTACTTCATAGCATTTTATATTGGTTAAAGTGAGCATCTAGGGCAACCTGAAAAATTGAAAAGTAAACCCCAAATCCATATCTTTGGGGATGTGTATTGCAATGAGGATAAAGTGACCTTAAACATTTTCCTTTAACGGTGGTAGGACTCAGAAAGCTTACCTCGTGTTTATGTTTGTCTAGAAGTACCCATGTCAGCCTCAAATAGTCACTATCAGCTAGTGCAGACACCCACTTACCTTATGTTTTAACTTTATCAATCTTTCTTCGGGGCCCATGGTAAAAAAGAAAAAAAAAAGTCATTCTTACTCACTATTCCTAACTGATGTTTTTTAAAGGTCATAGCTCAAATTTTCATATTTACTCAAATCTAATAAACTATGGAAGAAAATGATATTTGCTAAAATGAGAAATGAAAATATTATTAAATACTTTCTCACAAAAAAAATACTTTCTCACAAAGTACTCACATGTCGATCAATACTGACAATGACAAAATTGATATATATATACATACATAATATATATGAAAATACATATATGTATCTGCATACATAATCAGTGTCACACAGGAAAAGAAAGAAAACACTATAAAATATATGTCCCAGGTAAGTAATAAAAATCAGACAAAAAAACAATAAGAAATTAAGTAAAATGGTACATAAAATAAGCATAAATTAAAAGCAATGTCCTACCCAACTTAAAGATGGCAAAACATACTAAACAGAACGAGAAGGACTGACAAACATACACAAACTACTATTTTATATTTAAAAAGGGCAAATACCCATAGCTAATATTTGATTGCTGTACTTGTATTATATTTTTTAAATGTATTAAAGAAATGTTTACCCAAACCTATATATTCCATCAGTAAAATGAAAGTGAAAACCTTTTCCATCTAAAAAAATTACAAAAAATAGTTTTTGTATTTATCTACATGAAAGATACTGATGAATCATTCAGAGACAATATATTACCACGAGATCACTGACAAAGACTGAATGTGTCTTAAATAAATAGAAATATGTAACTGCAGATACAGAAACAATGTAAAATCAAGTCAAGTGTAAATCAGAAAAGACTTCTTTAGTGTTCATGTCAAACAAGTTGCTTATAATCAGATGCACATATTTTCTCAAAATGTTTAACCAAACATCCACAGGCATGTTTTTGTTATGTGATGGTGCCTAGAAAGTTATGTTTTAGCATCTAAATATTATGACACAAGCTAATGTATAATAGCATGTATTATTTTTGCCCAACTATAAGAACGTTTTAAATGGCATTTGATACTAGATGCCACTGGACTGATAACATTAAGGAAAAAGACCTGATTTAAAAAACAACAACAACAAAAAAAAGCCTCCCTCTAATATTTTTGAACATCTTTTTTTTTTTTTTTTAAGTAGGCTCCATGCTCCATGCCCAGTCAGAGCCCAGTGCAGAGCCTGAACTCAATGGCCCTGAGGTGAAGACCTGAGCTGAGATCAAGAGTCAGATGCTCAATCCACTCCATCACCCAGCCCTCCTCTGCACATCTTTTAAAAGCTTAATACATCTTGGTAACCCTTCTTACACTGAAAATCATTTTAACACACTTATTGAGATGAACACAAAAGCAACTGAAGGGAAAAAAAGGTCAAAGTTAGGTGACCAGTAGATAGAAACATCAGAATGAGAAGTTCAAAAATCCAAAGCTGACCATCATACTAGTACAAAGAAAAGGAAATATAATTAATGTGCTTGAAGTAATTTAGCATCATGAAGAGCTTTGTGCGACCATCTCATCAAACACAATGCTATGTAATTATCAGAACAGTAAGAGATTTCCCCCAAGACACTGAATTAAATATGCCTCTACCAAATAAACCCTGTCATATCTTTTCTAGCTCTTAGAATTTTTTTCCTAATCTCTTTCAAAGTTTTACCCTTGAATATTCTCCCTTCCTCTCCTTGCTTCCACATCCCCACTAGACAACTGCTAATTAAAATGAACACAGGTAAATCAAGGTAGACTTTTTCAAAAGAAGTTGGGGCTGTTAAAATGAAGACCTATGCTAGACAATCAAGTTAATAGAAGTCTTAAGATCTGAAGCGTTCAAATTAAAATAAACCCCTTGAAATATGTCAATCTGTATTTCCAAAATGACTTTTTTAAATGAAGTGGGCTGCTTAGTGCTCCCTTGTAGATTGTAATAATTAACTCAACTACAAGCTTTTTTATAAATCAGTAAAATTTTAAAATAAGTCTTGCCTAAATTGCCACAGTAGTTAATGTAGATACATCATGTGCCTAAACACTTTATAAGTGTAAGTTATACTACAGATGTTGCTATAATTAGAGAAAGCATACATTCTGTGATTGTATGCAGTTCTTTATCTTACCGGCTTGTTTGAAGGTGACCCTTCTTTTCATTAAAGTTACTGGAGCCATACATGGCTTCTATAGCACCTCGGATGTCTACAAGTTTGATGAAATCTCATTGTGATTTTCAGTATCAGGATCAGTCAAGTCTTGACATAACAGCAAATTTAGTCAGAGAGAGACAGAACGAACACATGCAAATAGAACCTAATTCATGAGAATGACAACAGTTTAACTTTTTTATATTCACAGTGGTTTGATAATACCTATTTGGCATTTATGCATACATAATGGGTTGCACAAACTCTTATTTTCGTATAAATATAGTTCAGCTAACATAAGTTCAATATTCAGAAAACGATTCATATCTATCATTCCTCATTCTTTCAACAAATATTTATTCAATGCCTAACTTGTGGTCAGGCAATGCTGGGCACTGGAATTAAAACGTGGAAAAGACAATTTCTAACTGTATTAGCTTCCCGGGGCTGCTTTAACAAATCACCACAAATTAGGTGGCTTTGAATAACAAAAATTTACTCTCCCACAGTTCTGGAGGCCAGAAATTCCAAATCAAGGTGATGGCAGGGCTGCCTCACCTCTGGAGGCTCCATCCTCTTTTGCCTCTTCCAACTGCTTGGGTTATTCTGCATCACTCCAATCTCTGCCTCTATCTTCATACTGCATCTCCCTCCCCTGTCTGTGTCTTCTTCCCTTCTGTACATCAAATACCCCTCACATTGTGTGTCTTTTATAAGGATGCTTGTCATTGGATTTAGGGCCTAGGAGGATAATTCAGGTAACATTCACAAATTCAAGGGATTAGTACCTCGACAAATTTATTTTTTTCTTTTTTTTTGCCAAGGGGGCAGGGTAAAGCCATCAATCAACTTCTACTAAGTTTAAGGAAGTTACTGATTAATGGTGAATAAACTACCTAAACTGGTAGTTAATACACAGACTGTTAAATTTCATTAAAAGGGCAGAAAAAGAAAGTTTTTCATAGAAACAGGTAAGATACCAAAGCCAAGCATGAGCAATCAGGGGAAATTTCCCAGAAAGAGTTTGGAAGTAAAGTAGAAATTATTCAGGTAAGACTGAAGATAAAATACATGCAAATTCCTGGAGGAGAAAGAACATGATATTCTAAGGAACCTAAAAGAAGTTCAAAGCGGTTGGAGCCTGCAGAGTCTTGGCAGTAAAGTAGTGGGCAGTTGGGTTTATCAAGGAGCATTTAATACAGTAAAGCCATATTAAAGACTTTGAACTTTAATCTGAAGATGTGGGAAGCTACCTCATGAGTAGAATGACAAATGGCCATGGCCTTCAGTTACATACTTTGGATAAACAACTCGGCTCTGTGATTGTAGACTGGAGGAGAAGGCTGGAGGTAGGACTATCAAGTTGAGGCTCTTTTCCAGAAATCCAGTGAAGTGTTTTTGCTGGTCCCAACCATGGCAGTGGCAAGGAGCATCAAGAGACATGAATGAATGCAAAAGAGATGTTTTAGGAAGAATTTTTAATGTGTATCAATGGACTGAATTTCAGAAGTAAACATAATGAAGGTACTGATCATAATGAACACTGAGATAGATGATGGTATGCTTAATTTAGGTAAGACACACAAAGAGAGAACCGCTGCAGGGAGTGTAAGGAAAAGTAGATTTCATTGCAGACACCTAAGGTTTAAAATATGTTTCTAGATTTTAGATGGGTGGGTGGATCACATGTCCAGAGGGATAGCTGAATTAGATATAATGATTCGGGAGTCATCAACTTATATTTGACAACTGAAATTATGAGCAGCTGGGTGAACTGCCCCTTCTCTCATGGTCCTCTCCCGAGAATGTAGACAAGAAGAATTGCAGAGATGCCAAAGAAAATATCATTTTAAGGAAAAGAACAGAAGTAGGTGTCTATAAAGACAATGGTAAATATATTTGTGCATGCATGGTGGTTGGGATAGGCCATGGGGATAGAAGAATTAAAATAAGGGTTTGCAGAGCAAAGCCTAAAGTACCAGTAAAGAGTCAGTGCACGTTTCCCTATTTGACCTTCTTGCTTATTTCCCAAAGCTGCCTTTCCAGTCTCTTCTCTCTTTAAGTCTCCTACTCTGCCCCTCTTTTTAGATAAAGAAGACTGTTTTAGGTAAGAGAGTTGAGTTAAATTATATCAAGTAGTATGACTAATGAAAAGTGCTTTGGGAACTACCTACCAAGAGATTCACAGTGACAGCTGAAAGGACCTAATGCAGATTAGAGGAGCTGGAATCAGCCTGCCATGCACAGAAGCAGAAAGTCAGGAAGTAGATGCATCAGGTTTGGTTGTTAAGAGGAGAGAGACAGGACAGTACCAAAGGGGTGTGTGACACAGAATGACACCGTCTTTGCTTTGCTCTAGCTCCTTGCACTCCTCCAATAGTGGGAAAAATCAGAGCAAGTTTAAATATTGATGTGAAGGATGGATCAGAGAGAAAGAGACTTAAAATAAGTAAAATGAAAATAACACACACACACACACACACACACACACACACAACAGATCAATGTGAAATTCCTAAAAAAAGTTATGGTCGATAGTCTGGAGAGAAAGTCCCTAATATGTCCTAAAATTAGGGACATCTTTCCACAGTCACAGGAGGCAAATAGAGAACTGAGAAATAAAGGTGGGCACTTTTCTGATTTTATGGCATGAGGTCTTGGTTCTCCCAATATGAAAATACTGCGCTGTCAGTGAAGAATGAGGCCAGGCTATCCAGTGAGCATAGGAAGACAGGTGGTAGCAAGGAAGATTTGAGAAGACAAGAGGAATTTGGAGAAAACAGCTTTAGAAAATGGGAGGAAAGGGATCCCTGGGTGGCGCAGTGGTTTAGCGCCTGCCTTTGGCCCAGGGCGCGATCCTGGAGACCCGGGATCGAATCCCACGTCAGGCTCCCGGTGCATGGAGCCTGCTTCTCCCTCTGCCTGTGTCTCTGCCTCTCTCTCTCTCTCTCTCTCTCTCGCTCTCTGATGACTATCATAAATAAATAAAAATTTTAAAAAAATTTAAAAAAAAAAGAAAATGGGAGGAAATGCTGAGTGGGAAAGCAGAGAGAGATTCTTTACTAGTAGTTTGGGCTTCTTTGTGCCAGTTTTTATTTTTAACTTACACAAGATCGTGTCCCTTGAGGTGACACACTAAGCAATATTTACCTTCTGATGGCAGAGTCTGAAATAAGGTGTCAGCTCCCAGTATAACAAACAAAACAATGGCAACATAGATCAACAGCAGAAGCCTTGGGCTAAAAGAGTATTTCTCACATCATACATATTTCAATAATTGAAAACCCAGTTAGGTTCAACATAACCTTTTTCTTTTAATATAATGCAAAAGACTCAAGTTTTTAGAGTTTGAAGTCTTTTGTCCATTCATAGGACTAATAATTGATCAATTCCCATTTGAAATGTTTCTTTAAGGAAAATTTTAAAGGAAAAGGAGAGGACAGTCAGCTCTGAGCAGAAAAAAGGAGGAGGGGGGCAAAGTGATAAAGTAGTTTGTATTTCTACTCTTTCTTGAATAGTATCCCCTTGGCCTCTCTGGTACTTATCTTTCCCTCCATATTTCATATATTAGAACTCAAGATCTTTGCCTTGGAATGTGGGGATTATACAGAAAATGTAATTTACTTCAGTTTGTAAAAGAAAAAAATGAAAGTTTCTGTAGAAATTAAGAGGCGGAAACAATCCCACTATATAGTTATTGTTAATCTGATACCCTACTGTTAGGCTCCATAAAAAAATGATACGATTTACATTTTCATCTTCCCTCACCGCTTAGTCTTCTACAGCTTTCCATTCCTGTTTTCCCAACCAGTTTTCTCCAAAGTACTAGGAGTAAGAGAGTATTTCTTTTGTCAAGCTCACTTTCCCAGTCCCAAACAGTATCATTCAGAACCAAGCCAGAGCAATAATGTTAAAATTCAAGTTATATAAAATAAGAAAATATTCGACCCTGAAGACATTTTTAGATAATCTTTTTTAGAAGTTCAGACTTAATGACATAATTTAAAAGATAGTTTTTATCCCTTGAGGGCAAAATACACATTGAGAAATCAACATCCTGCAGAGAGAAGAGCACACAAAATATGAGGGGAAAGGTCACCATAACAGCATTGGTGCTGACTGCAGATGCTGGGAAGAACTAGATTCTCTGATGAAATCCAGTTTGCTCTGACATGTGTAGGGCTATGTGAGTCCTTGGTTTAAGTTACAAAAACTTCTTAACTAAGTGCTATATTATTTCCATATGAGCTACTAAAAGTCAAAAAAAAAAAGAAAGGAAGAAAGAGAAAGAAGTCAAAGATGTTTCTTTGGACAATTTTTTTAAGATTGTATTTATTTATTCATGACAGCACAGTGAGAGAGAGGCAGAGACACAGGCAGAGGGAGAAGCAGGCTCCATGCAGGAAGCCCGATGTGGGACTGCACATTTTTTTAAAGCTTTTTAAGAATGAAAATTCTGAGGGTACCTAGGTGGCTCCGTCAGTAGTGTCCAACTCTTGTTGGTTTCAGCTCAGATCATGATCTCAGGGTCCTGAGATGGGAGACCCACACTGGATCTACACTCAGCAGGTTGTCTGATTGGATTCTTTCCCTCTGCCCCTTTCCGCTTCACTCGTGTGCATTCTCTCTCTCTCTCTCTCAAAGAAATAAATCTTAAAAAAAAAAATGCCAATTCTTTAGAAACCCTCATGATGGGGTTTATGGAAGAAATGGTATAGAAACATACTTTTCCTTTATCATCCGATCTCAATTCTCTAGAATTCTAACAGATAATAATAGCTAACACTTTAAAATTGCTTGCTATGTGCAATCCACTCCCTCAAACATTTTATGAACATTAACCTATTTAACTCACACATCAATTCAACCAAGTAGGCACTGTTTTTTGTACCCATCTTAGAAATAGCAAATCTAAGACACAGAATATAGATAAGCAACTCGTCTAAAGTGACACAGGTAGGGTTGGAACTGAAACCAGACAGCCTGGTTCTAGTATCCAAGCCCTTAACCACTGTGCGTATTTCCTTTCACAGCTAAGTTAATATACAACCCCACAGTCAGGATATTCAATGTAGTTACATTATACGCTAAATTATAGATAGTCCAAAACTTCAATATTGGTAGAATAATCACTGGAAGATCTTAACAAATTTTGAAAAAAAAGTCTCACTTTTTTTTTTACCATGGATATGCTGTGACTAAGAACAGCTTAACATGGTGTCTGGTACATGGTAAGAAACTATACATAAATGCTACTTTAACTTTTATTGTTAATATATTGTATTTTATTATTTTATTTTTTATCATAATGATTTTATTAATTTTATTATTCACATATTATCTTGGAATTCTTGGCAACTTAATATTACTATCTCCTTTTCCTTTAAATTAATATGCTTTCACTTCCCTCATTCTACTACCTATACATAACCAATTGCTTTTTTCCTTTGCTCTGCATATCCATTCATTATCTGCATTTATTTTGACAGGTACGTTGCTGTCTTATTGACCCGGTGGCTGCCACAGTTTCTTGACATTCCCATTCAGTATTATAGTCTTCAATCTTCATTACAGGACTATATATACTATGATAAACATCTAATTACCTATCTATCTAGATATTATAGATAACCATATTATATTGTTTCACACTTTGCAGAACATTTCACAAATGTTCAATTATCTCTCCAAATTAGTAAGATAACTGCATAGGAAAAATCTCAAACCTCTCTGCTGAACTATAACAGAAACATGCTCTATATTTACCTTTCAGGTCCTAACAACCTTTTCTGCTTCTTTCTGCCTTTTTTTTTTTTTTTTTTTCCATCTATCTTCATTTTCCTTAGGGACTGGCCTTATGCATCAGCCCTCTTTGGCTTCTCTGGTCTCCTACCAAACAAGACCTCACATTCAGCTGTTTATATCAATGCCAGGCCCACAAATACTTATTATCAATCTTGTAAGATATTTCAGTTGTATTGTTTAGTCTTACCATTTAACCACTTACAATTCTGTGTATACCTCTATCACTGCATGTAACTTCAATCAAGAGAGTATCAGGGACACATTATCAAACCCATTCACTTTTTCAAAGTTCTCACTTGCCTTAAACTACACAGCTATTAACACTGTTCGTTATTTTTTTCTTTTTATGAATCCAGAGTGCACAAACTCAAGTTTTTCGTCTTTGTGCCTTACTTAACTCTGAACTGAGTTATTCAAAAGAACCTATCTCAATGAATTGTTGGACAATTAAATCAGTATATTTGCACAAAACACTTAAGGCCACATAAATCTTACACAATAACTGACGTTTTCTCTACCTCTTCTAAACTGTAAATGATTAGAACATGTATTTCTTGTGAAACAATTTAATCCATCCCCGTATTATGGGTGTGTGCATGCCTTTTCCTAATGAGCAGATTGTAAGTTAATTGAAAACAGATTTATCCCTTAATCACTTACTTGCCGCAGGGTGTAGCATAGTATCGTTGGTACGTATAGCCAATAAACATCTCTATTATCATTAATAAACAAATTAATAGTGATTTTTTTATTATAAATTTACTGAGTTTGCCCAATATTAAGCGTATTCACTACCTTTAATGAATACCCTAAAAACTGAAAAAAAGGCAGCGATGCTATTTGTTTAGTTTCCCTTACTTGACTTACTATGCACCAGGGCAATTTCCATATATTAATCCAGTGAGTTCTCTCTGCTACCCTTTATAAGATAATATCTGTGTTAACACACGAAGACCTGAGGTTCTAAGACATTAAGTGACTTGCACAAGAGGACATGTTCTGGGAAGTGGTGAGCCCAAATTTGGAACTTGAAGTATCTGTCCTAACCCTTAGCCTAATCCCAACCCTGTCTAATTCTGATAAGATGTGGCTCAACATTTCCCCCTAAAAGAATGGAGCTCTAATGGGTCCAGAGATCATACCGCTTTCTCCCTCTTCCAAAGGTCCATGATACACATAGAAAATTCTACCATTTAGTGCTTGTTTTTGTTTCATGAATATCAATTTAACCTCACCAATTCACTATTTAGAAAATTAAGAATGGGCACATGCAATATGCTTTTTCCGTACCTCCTAACTCCACTGAAGGAAATAATAACTCTTTATAAAGTAGATTCATGATTTTGATAGTTTCTATTCTGCTTTTTAACTTTTTCTTCAGATTAATCCAGTCTCTCTCATAGCCAAGATTTAAACAGCAAAAGTAGTTCTCAGGTTCTTGTTTGTAATTAATGTAGAGAAAAAATGCCTATATGTGAGGCATGGGCATTATTATTATTATTTTTTTTATGGGCATTATTTATTATGGGAAATGAAAGTGGTCACTACAAAGAAGTATTACTTTTAAAAAAATCTCTTCTATTAAAAGCTTCGATTTTTAAAATAACTTTGAATGCAATATACCAAAAAAATTCATTTTTTGCAATAAATGATTATATGAAAAATAAAATTAAAAACCTGTCCTTAAGCATTGGACCAAAAAATTGCAAAGAAAAAACCCTTTCATTTTCTAGACCCTATTCGTTTATTGAACAGTCCCTTCTTTCCGGATTTAACACATCAATGACAGTCCTCTACCATATTCATTCTTTTGCTGTGCTTTCTTGACACAACTTTGCAAAGAGAAACCATCTGCAAATATTTATTAAACAAACACTAATTTCCTTGCTAATGGCAATGATTGCTTATAAATGCTTATACCATAAAAACAATCTATATTCATTAATCCTTATTATATGCTGTTCAAGATACTAAGCATTTAGTCCTCACTATAACACTACAAGAAAAGTATTGTCTTCCTCATTTGACTTAAGAGAAAACAGATTTAGTAAAGATCAATGACGTGCTAAATGTCACAAAGTGCTAAGTGCTGGAACCAGAATTTGAACCCTGAGAATTTGGTTCCAGATCCTACATCCTTACATACTAAAAGAGAACAAGATAGAATGGAAATTCTGATATTCCTCCTAAAATTAAGTTCAACTAGATTCTTTTGCTGAGGAGACATGCCAAAAATAAGGAAAAAGAAAAGCTCAACTCACTCAAACTTGGGTGGCAGCCCTGACAATGTGGTCATTTTTATTATGATAAAACAGTTCAAAATGATTTATAATAAAATTCCCTGTCTCGGGCTTTCTAGACTTCAAGTACTGAAAATAACATTCCATGAGTAATTGGGCAATAAATTTTAAATTAGCCTTCTCAGTCCGAATTGAGACACCACCCCACTCGTTGCAATAGAGAGCTGATAGCCACCACCATCGTCTATGGCAACCACAACTGCATTGATTCTATTACCAGATAACAAACGAAACACCCTATTTATAATCTGTGCAAGTCTAACAAGCTAAATCCTTGCTATGAGTCTCACACTTGCTAAATTGATGTAAGTACTTCTAGAAACAGATGCATTTCTTTATCTCTCCGTACTTTCCTAGAATTACACTAGTAATATTTAAATGACGCTTCAAACTCGACTAACAGCCTCTTGTGGATTCAAAGCAATGGAAAAAGCATAAAGTTACAATAGTAAAAAAAAAAAAAATACACAAAATGAAACAGTTGGGTAGATTTATTTTTTCTTTATAAGTGAGACCACGCATGGGGATGTATGTGTATGTGTGCTGCTAAATGAATATGTGAAATGAATACTTTGAGAATACAGCTAATCCGGTCCATACTTTTCCCCATTATACTAGAAGTAGAAAAGTTGCAGAAAACATTCATGTGACTTTCCTTTATTCTAAATTTACTTTTTATTTTTTCACCCTCTTTCTGGCCACCTAGTTGAAGTTTGGTAGTAACAGATACCAGCATATTGGAGAGGAACAGTGGTGGTAATCGTGTTCTTGAACATTTGTGGATGCTGTCTCTTCTTTTCAACCTTTTCAACCTTTAAATAAATCCATATGTGTGAATACACATATGTTCATGCCTGTCTAAATATATATTGTCAGTAGCACAAACAGTTTTTATTTGTTCTTTCTTGTTGCGCATTCAAGAATTACAACTGCATTTTGAGAGAATTTAGGAATTGTTAGCTTTATGGTGTGACAGATGGTGGTCATATGGAGAGCAAGTATCTAGTTTATGAGTGTGTCTTTACTTTTACTATCATCCTGAGAACCTTCTATTTCGTGGCATATTTTTACCTTTAATTCTATAATGGTACCTTGTCAACACATGAAAATATGAAGGAAAGAGAAGAACAATGTAGTCATGTAAGATGGTTTTAAGAATCAGAAGTCTCCAGTGCTCACCTCTTCATCATAAGCAAGCCAAGCAAATGAAAAATGAGTGACTGCTTAGACAAAGCACAACCACATCTGATTCTATATCCCATTTACAATGCCTAACATCTTTTCCTCATCTTAATTTGTATCCCTTCCTTTAAGGTTATTCTTGATGTACCTCAGCTGACTTTTCATCTGTATAAAAGTGTTACAAGGTGAGACACAGTTGCAAACTTCCTAAAGGTTGTCATGGCTATTCCTGACAAAACTTTAAAAAACAAAACAAAGCAAACTCCTCAATTCTCTTCTCTAAACCACTTAGAACACCCAAACTTTCTTACCCTTTTCCCCACATATTCCAGTCTTGACTTGGTTTCTCTTACAGAAAACAAACAAAAAAACCTTATAGGAGTCTAATTGATTCAGCACAGCTTATCGAATACAGCAATGAACGGGAGAAAAACCTATCTAATTTTTTACCAGATTGCGAACAGAAGACTGTGTTTCACATAGTCTCCCAGGAGGCAAGGTGATGAACTAATCATGTTGCGATCTACGAGGTCACAGCAAATAATTAAGACACTTGTTACAGTGGTCTGTGTGGTGCGATCCTGTAGCGACTCAGAATGGATTTTCCATAAATTCAAGAAAAGGTCCTTTAAAATCCTAATTTAAAACCTACATTTTAGCTAATTAAGAACAGTATGGCTCAAACTAATACATCATTTCACACTTAGTGTATTGATAATCCTGAGAACAGGAAGAGAGAAGAGAAAACCTTAATTTTTTTTCTCCTGTCCTTAGCTCTTTTAAGGTGTTTGCTGGAAAAGAAACACAGACACACTCTACTGCTTTAGTGATCAGCATGACAAAGGAAAGCATAAGGCAGTTTGCATACACTCAGTACCAATTATCTGACATTTTCACATCATAAAGCAGGTTTAAAATGCCATGGGGGAAAAAATGTTCTTCACCAAAAGAAAGAATCCCCTCGATGTGTGGTGCTGATTAACTTTAGAAGAGTTGATAAAAGATGACGAGGAATCTTTCAGGAGAGATTTTGTTTTTAAATGAAGGCAAAATCCCACATCTGTCACGCACAGCTTACATGTGGATCTGACTAAAAACAAAACGTTACCACACCATACTTTCCATACCCAAGATGTGATCAGGACTTTACATACCTTATGTGGCAAGCATGATTTGCCCAATTTCACCAATAAAAATTCAAAGTACAAAGAAGAAGGTTCTACAATTTAAAAGTGACCTGAGTATTTAGTTTAGTTTAGTTTTGTTCTTTTTTTAACGTGGTAGAAAAATCGAAGGCAAGCTTAAGTTTCTAAAATCATTCTGAATAATTCTGAAAATGTCTGATTTAAAATTCTGCAATTTTGACTATAGTTCTTTCATTTCAAAAATAATTCGCAAAGTTATTGCAAGATCTTTGTCATACCCTGAATATTCTTGCATTATTTCTGTAAGTCATATTATTTGCAACTTAGTTGCCAAACTGCAGCTACTTTTTTTTTTTTTTTTTTTTTTTACTAATCTTCTTAATGTATTTAGGGAAAGAAAGTGGTTTAGGGGTAGTTTTTATTTACCTATTCCTGTATGAACAATTAGTTAGAAAGGTATAATAATAAAGGTATAAGAATGAAGTAGTTTTGCTCTAAAATATTGTTTTGTCTAATTATCCTAATACACTGCTTAATTAAGATCTAAATATATAATTTTAATTTAAATGCAGCTGAAAGTAAAGAAAAATAGCAATTCAAATTTTAAGAGAAAAATGAGAAGTATTATACAATAATCATATAGTAATCATTCTCAGCTAAATGCCACCTTCATTATCAATAAATTATTTTGTAATATACATATATATTTCTAAACAAAATAAAGGAGATAATTATATCATCTCAATAAGAGCAAACAAGTGACAAAATTAACTCAACTTAAAATAACATATGAACATTATGACTGATAACTTAATAACATATAAACCAAAACTATAAAATATCTTCAAATTTTTCTAAAACATTAAAAGTCTCAAAAGCTTAAAAATTATTTCAGTAACTGGGATTCCAACTTTGCAGAGCCCAAACAATAAAATACACATCTTAATTATTGTATTATTAAATTTTTTCAATCTTATTTGGTCTTTTCTCTCATGTGAGAGAAAAGAAAAAAAAAACTTTTAAATGAATAATCTGGGAATTTTTATTTCATTTTTTTTTCTTTTCTGCATCATAGATGGAGCAAATATTCAAGTATTATGGGAACTATCAGAAATATTATTCTTAATGTTAAATGACAATAAGTGCAAGTTACTCGTAATCGTATAAAAATGAGGATAAAAATGTGAAGATACTAAACAGTATGAAAATTAATACATAGTTTCTGTCAGTGTTTTCTGTTTACCTTCACTTTGTTTCAGATTGTATAATAAATACTATATATACTGAATAGTAGGTAGACAACTATTAGTGATGAACTCTGGCAAAATAAAAATAGGAGAATTTATTTTTTTTTTATTTTTTATTTTCAGATTAGGAGAATTTAAAGAGTATTAGCCATTCTATGATTTTGAGTCTCTATAAATTAAAGTACTTCCCTACAGCCCACTGTAATAATTGAACTATTTAATACAGTAAAGGTTTTCAATTCCTGTGACCCCACTATCACATCACATTTAGCACCACAAATGCTGTTTTACACAAAACTGCTGTAAAAATAGACTGCTTATATGGGCACGTGACGTGTTTTGAATAGCTTCAGTACTTACTGCTGTCAATGCCTCAATCAGCACATTATCCCTACCCTCACGATTTTACAACTTAGTGATAAATATAGCAAAAGATGGCTTTTGAAGAACATTTTAGCAATTAACCATGAAATAGTCTTTTTAGAACAAATTGCTAAATTTAAATAGCACATTATCCAATAGTCAAATTACATGCTTCAATTGGAAACCTGTGTGTCTAGCTGACTTACTAACATGGATTTATATATACGTTAGCAAACTATTATATCACAATATTAAGCATGTTTAATCCATCACTGCAAGTCACTTTTTATCTGGTCAAGTGTGTATATACACATACACATACATATATACATACACGTATATCATATATACATATACGTGTATGCATATACGCATATGTATATATACGTATTTAACTCTTATTTATCCAATGATCTAATTATCTTCCCAATTATATTTAACAGTGGGATAAAACCAGTAAAAGCGTATCTTTTCCTGTTTTACAATGAATTCTATCTTTCAGTGAGTGACAATAAATTCCTGCCTTTTTAAATTTTATTTTGTTCTATAAGAAAGTATTAGTTTTAAAACTATTAATTAGGTTAAAAACTACTAAAGTGTGTGACTGACATTCATTTTATTGCATATAACTGCTGGTCTTTACTCTTGGTTTCAAAACTGTTACACAGATTTATTAAACTGGAAAGTCACAAAATACCCATCAGTTATTTATTCCAGTGTATGAAAGTTTGAAAAATAGCTCCTTCTCTTGCCACCCCATGCCTTCTATAATTGTTAATTTATTACCTACCATTAAGAATCATCGGTGATATAGAAGGACCAGAAACAAGGAAACTCTTTTGGAGATTACAATAAGTCAGAGAGTTGATTTGCCATATTTCATTTTTTAATGGCATTGGACAGACAAATTTCTCATTAAGAGATAAAATCAGTAAGAGCCAGTGTGAAAGTTGTAAAGATCTCATTAATAAGAATAACTAGTGTTTTATGTTACCTATACAGCAAATACTTCTGATAGTTGTTAATTCAATTTTGCTTTTCTTATTTTAACTATTTTGAAGTAGAACTTTTACATAATATTGTATTTACTAATATTAATAAAATCTTTCATATGAGGGGTTGGAGAAATAAGTGATCTAAATAGGAAAAAAAGTTTCACATTCAAAGTGCACATCTTCCTTTTTTTTCACTGGAATGACAATACAGAATATACTTCAAATCAAAGTTATCTCCGTATTAGAAAGGATGATAAGAGTTCAGCAACTAAATAAAAACATGTCAACATTTTCCCTCAAAATTCCAATCCACCAAAAATCCATAAACAACTAGTTATCTTTAAGGTTTAGAGACTGGTAATCATTACTTGTCAAAATGAAAAAGTAGATTACCTCCGGATATTTCACAACTAACTACCACTGTGTAAAGAGAAGATCAAACTTTGTTAAGTAGAAGAACAAATATTTAATTGCCGTTAATACATATTGCTGTTGTCCACCAATGGACTTTTATTTAAACCCTTTCTATCTGTGGAAGGTACACGGTGTACATGGGTGATGACCCTTGAAATTAACAATATTAATATTCTGAGGTGTCCCACAGGACTAGTTAAAAAAAGTGTTACATCAATATCACAAAGAAGGTTGCATTCTATTGTTAAAAGCTGAATTACAGAAGCTATCTTATTTATTAATAAACAAGAAATTCAACGATATTACTTTTCAACACTTGGTGAAAGATTTTTTTCTTCATTGTTACTCCTTAAGTTATTTTGATCTATGTTAAATCATGAGCTATGTACATACTAACAGATTACATGTACGTAGAAACAAAACATACCACACCACCCAGGGTTTCAGATATGAAGAAAAGCTTTTAGCAACAAACTGTTATCACCAGATTGTGAAACTGAACAGGCATCCTTAATAACTCTGCCTGTATACCCCCAGCACATCACCTTAGCAACAGGAGAGGAAAAACCGTGACTTTAAGTCTCCATAGAGTAAGAAAGCTGTTGCTAAGCAAACATTACAACCAAAAATATAGAAAACTGTAGCTTGTTTTTTGAGAACTACTTCACAAGTTTAATAATTTAATTGGCCCAGTGCACTTTAACCTGGATACCCAAACCGGATGAGAAGTGAAAGCAAGTCCACTTCCACATCCCACAAATTAGCAGTTACCTTGCATCCACCTCAAGTCAAAAACCAGCTAAGGACCAACCGAGAGAGACTGTCTTCTCTCTTGCTCTTGACCTCTCTTATCCTCCTTATCTAGTTGATTTTACACTTTACCCATGTCATTGGTTAAGATCTAAAACAACGACTTGCTTACGCCCCAAAGTCTCCAGTCTCCGAATGTGTGCCCCGCAAATACTTGGGAGAAAACCCAAGGCCACCCACCCTGCGCTCGCTTGCTGTGCCCCAGCCAGCTGCACGCCTTACCAATCCTCTGGTGAGCGTTCTCCGGATGGCACTTACCTGCTGCTCCCCGGGTTCCGTAGATTTCACCAGGTGCTTATCCTTGTACAGAGACCACAGACCAATATTGGGCAGGAAAATTAAAGCCACCATGAATAAGAAAGTCATCTGCAGAAATCTCTTCTGTTTCCTCTTCATTGCAAGTGATAACAGAGAAGAAAAGTTAAAGGAGATGGCTCCCTGCCTGCTTCTTGTGTTTAATGCCAAAGTCCTTTCCTCTCCCCTGCGAAGCACCAGAAACTGAGGAGAAGCTAAAAACTTTTGTTGCGTGCTCAGCACCAATCTGCACGATTCAGAGGGAGTTGGGCATCTGCAGAACAAACGCACAGTTACTTTCCCCCCCCAGAAAACTATGACGAAGGCATTATCTATTGGCTTAGAAGTAAATGACTTGACTGAGGAAATCATTAAGCCTCTCTGAAAATACAGCAATGGAGTAAATATGCTCATTTCTCACATAATCCTAAGTTAACGAAAGTCTACAGCATGCTAGATAGGCAAGAACACAGGAGTTGTGGGGCGCGCCCCCCTTGGTGGGGGAGGGCCGGGCTGGGGAGAGGAGACGGGAGCGGGTCAGTGGGGGCGGAGGACTGCGTGGAGGAAGCGGTCAGCCCCGGCAGGTGTCAGGAAGAAGAGCGTCTGCTTTGGACATTGGGACGTCACCTTCCTCGTCCTCCCCGAACGTCTCCTCCGGAGCTCCCCGCGGGATAACCCACCTGAACTCGGGGCCAACTCCCCGGGAAGCCAGCGTGCCGGCGGGCTCCGCACGGATGCGGGTCGCCGGCCCCGGGGCGCAAGTCCTGTGCGGATGGAGGTTGGCAAACTCCTGGGTGCCCGCGCGCGGTCCTCACTCCGCTCGGCGGGCAGCGGCTCCCGAGCGCGGAACCTGCTGGAAGGGAGGCTACAGATGTCAGCGGAGCCCAGCCAGGAACTGGAGGCGCCCTCGGAACGTGCTGCTCCGCGCAGTCAGCGCTGTGCCATCAATCTCTTCGCCTTCGCCGTGACGCTCTCACGCGCCGCTCTTCATGTTACCATTCTTTTCCGGCAGCGGAGCGAACCCCCAGGAACATCGCGAGCGCCCACAGGGCGGTGGGGTCCGCCTCCCCTCCCGCGGAGGGGCTGGAGCGGGGCGAAGGCGCGTGTGCGCCGGGCTGGGCGGTGCGCGAGGGCGCGCGGGGGTGCGCGGAGGGCGAGCGGCGGGCGCTGCTCCCTCCCTCCCGGCCGCCCGCTCCCCGCTCCCCGCTCCCCGCTCCCCGCTCGCCGCCGCCCGCCTTCCGCCGAGACGCTGCTGGGGCCGACCACGTGCGGGAGCCCGAGCCCGAGCCCGAGCCCGGGAGCCGAGGGGCGCGGAGGGGAGGGGAGGGGCGGGGAGGGGCGGGCCGCCGCGAGGGGCGGGCAGTTCCCCCGGGCCCAGACCCTGGGGAAGGTGGAAGACGAGGGCGAAGACGCTGCGGGACGGGGACTCGCACCTGCCGGCCTCTGTCTCCGCCGGCGCTTTTCGGAGCATCCTTTCGGGGGCAGAGATAGCAGCGCCCCCACTCATCTCACGCAGAAGGCGCCAGGCCAGAGACTCCGGAGGAAAAGTCGCCGGGCTCGCGGGCTGACCCCGGTCCTTCTCCGGTGCGGGCGGAGCGCAGCGCGGGGGCGCCCCGAGGCTGGGCCGCTGCCGCCCAGAGGGGCTCCCCGGGCACCTGTCCCGCCGCTCGGGCCAGGTACGTGCGGGGGGTGGAGGAGGACGACGCCGAGGCGAGGCAGCAGCTCTGGAGCGACTCCGCGGAGACCCGGGGCGCGTCCAGGGCGTGCAGGCACCCGGGGCCCCGCGATGTGGCGGCGGCGGCTCCTCCCCCGCCCGGCTCGCCCGCGCCCCGCGCGCTTTATTGCTGCAAGGGCTGCCTGGCCCCCGACCTCGCACACTCCTCCCGTGGTCCCCGGAAAATGTGAGGACTCGAGGTCGGTCTCAGGCAGCAGGGACTCCTGCGTCTCCCCAACATGCAGATGCACCGCGCCCCCGGGCGCACACGCGCGGACCGGGGGGTCCTCTCCAAGACACCTGCGTGCCTGGCGGCGTGCGCTGGGTACTCTTGGACCCTGAGAGCTCAGGGCTCCTGAAGGAACAGGGACTTGGTGAGGCGACAGGCGTGCCTGCACTGCCCCCTGCATCAGCCCTGTCTAGAGCCAAAAAGAAGCGCCATGGCCATCCCTTTGTTACAGGCTAGATGTGATGCCCACATACTTGGGATAGAGGAGACTGTGGGCCCCAGAACGGTATTTTGGTCTTTTCTCTCTTCTTTCCTTCCTCTCTTCATCTGCTCACTCGCTCCCTGTTCGTCCCCCGCCCCCCGCCCGCCTCCCTCTGCCTCCCACTTCTACTCTCTCTATCCGTGGCTCACTTGAGAAAGACACAGATGTGAGTGTGAAGAGTTATGCCTTCAACTCCTCACGTTATAATTTTAAAATGTATTTGAACAATAAATATTGGCTCTATGACTGCATGAATAAAGCTTTGTGCCGCAATATTTGTCTTTGTGAATCACTTGCATTTCAAAAGAGTATATAAACAGGTTTCGTAAGTGTTTTTAAATATGTCCTTTATGTGTAGACCAGTTACCCTTCAATTTTACACAAATGCAAGAATCCAGAGAGCAAGGGACTTAATTCCTCACCCCCCCTTACACACACGTGCTCATACACACACACACACACACACACACACACTGCCTTTTCCATTTTGCATTATTTAAAAACCTTTTTCTCTCTTAGCAAGTGCAGTTCTGAAACATAGAAATATGAATTTGGAGAAGCAACATAGGGAGAGATTTTGCTGGGAGGCTTGGTCCTCGAGGAAAGATTTTGGAGATTTATTTAAGTATATTGGACATTTTCTGCCTTACAGTTAAGTTATTAACAATTAAAAATAAAAGCACCCAAAAGAATACTTGGAATTAGAAAAATAAAAGTCCTTCACATTTTGAATAACGTTGGTTTCTTTATACCCAAAACAAAACAAAACAAAAAAGCTCTGTATCACAAATAGACATATTGTCATATTGTCAATCTGTTTACTAAATCCAGGATTCTGACTTGAATTGTGCTTCATTGTTGTTACACTAGTAAATGGCCTTGTGAACAGTACCCATTCCCAGGGCATTATTAGTGTCAGTGAATGGGTATAATCACTGTTACGTCCCACATCAAGTACATGCAGAATACGAGGCAGAAACTAGAGGAAGAAAATTAGTATGTTCATCCCTTTTACTGTGTAGCTTTAATCACTTTTGCTTTTTCCTTTATTTATTTATTTATTTATTTATTTATTTATTTATTTGAATCATATCATGATTTTCACTCAATCTGGTCTTCTTTTATAATTCCATGTATAAATTTCCGATAGATGACAATGATTCTAACTAAAATTGATATTTTAGGTTCAATTTACAAACAAACACTTGTCAGATAATCCAGATTAAATAGATATATTATTTTTATGTCGTTATTAATATTGGTTTCATCAAAATCTTATGTCTTTAAAATTTGTCTTCTATTCAAAGCCCCCTTTTTACTTCTGTTTGCTTCTCCATTTTGTTATGATTCCCCTGGGAATGTCAGGTAATCAGAGTCCCATGTGCCTAGCAATGTGTTAATAGCTACAGGGACACCTGGGAAGCAAACAGCAATATCTGTTACCATGAATAATTTATAGTCTAGTTGAAAATGTAATATAAAGGCAATTAGAATAAATTGGAAAGGGGCAGAAGGAAATTGCTTAGTTATAGCTCTACTCCAAAATGTGATGACTTAAAACAACTATTTCACTCTCTCAGTTCTTTTCATTTGAATGGGCTCAGCTAGGCAGTTGTGTTTTGAGTGATGAAGGCTGGGTCCTAGGACTTAGGTCTTGCTGGGCCAGGATGGCTCCCTCACACAGGTAGCAGTTGGCACGGTCAGCTGGAAGATCATCCGGGCCAATCATTTGGAGCCTCTCAATTCTCTACATGACCCTTCCACATAGTCTGAGCTTCTCACAGTATGGTGGCCAGGATCCAAAAGGGAACAACATCCCAAGAATCTGTACTCCAAGAGGGAGAAAACAAAAACTGCCAAGTCCTCTTAAAGGCCCAGAATTAGAACCACCTCACTTTTGCAGTGGTCACAGAACCAGCCCAGATTCTCCAGAGCAGGTGGTGGTGAAATTATGGGGATCAAACTGACCTCTCAGTGAGAGATTTGATCTTTAACTCACGATAGATATTCAAAGGCATAGAGGTAGGAATTCCTAAGGAAGGCCTAACCAGATTAGACACTGGATGATGAGATGTAATGGGCAAAAGTTTTCATAGGTTGGATTGAATCAAAGTATTCATTTCTACAAAGATAGTGAATTAACTTTTAGTTAAAAAATAGGGTTGTTATGGGGTGCCTGGGTGATTCAGTCAGTTAAACATCTGACTCTTAAAAAAAAAAATCTGACTCTTGATTTTGGCTCAGGTCATGATCTCAGGGTCATGAGATTGCCATGCATAGAGGGCTCCACACTCAGAGGAGAGCCTGCTGCTCAACAAAACTGGAAAAATAAGTTTATTCTTTTATTTTAAAAACTGATGACATGACTGGAATTTAATTTGAAATCATTCACCTTGGATCCTAATATGGTGGTGTTCATTTTCACTGAGATGAGTTTTTTCCAAGGTTTTATCAGAAGGCAGAGACACTAGAGCATGAAGTTAATGTGTCTAGAAATGGAGGCATATTCCAATCTTCTCCAGTGATGATGTCTGGAATATGAAAACTCTTGAAAGTTTTCAATCTGAATACACTACTACAATATTTTGGTATTAGCATACCTTTAGCTAAGTTATCTCAGTTTTTGAAGAAAAAATGATTTTGTAGTGAAAAACAGGAATGTATTAAATAGCAATTTTAGTAATGGTACAGTTAAATTATACAATTCATTTTTGTGGAATTAAAACATACTTTAAGGAATCTCCTTAATTCTTTTTTGCTGGAATGTCAAATGCTTTCTACTACACCGTAGAAAGAAGTAAGAACCAACTTAAATATCAAAACATGGTAATACCCAGTCTCTATCATTGCTGAAATTCTTCACCAAAAAGCCCTGAGTCAATTTCTATATATATGCAAGTGCTGTTGGGCAGAGGTTGCAAAGATGAACATTCTTGCAGAATTTTTAGCACCACAAGGGATTTAAAGGTGTTTGCAGTTAAATGTGGTGCAAATTAAAAAGTGACAAATGCTAAAAGAAAAAGGTTGTTTCTTTTTTGGCCTAAATACTTTCTAACTAGACTTTATGGTGTTTAAACTCTTAGTAGTTAATTTTACCTCTGAATATGTGTTTTTCTTTCCCTTTAACAATAGACCATACCTTGATTTGAATCTTTCCCTATATATTTAGCTATCAAACATTTATTTAGGATTTACTATATGCTAGACATTTATATAAGCATTTCTTAGGCATAAGTCATTTAATTTTGTAAACAATCTTCTTATGTAGGTTCTATTACTACCTCCATTTAATAGCCTGGAAAACTATGGCAAGGAAATGATAAGCATCTTGTTCAAATAAGTGCTAGTAAGTGCTAGGGCAGGAATTTTAACCAGATTCCACAATCTTGATCACTGCATTGTATTACCTAAAAATTTTTCTGACAAATATGTTAATTCATTTTCTTTCTTCTTTCTTCTTTCTTTCTTTCTTTCTTTCTTTCTTTCTTTCTTTCTTTCTTTCTTTCTTTCTTTCTCTCTCTCTCTCTCTCTCTCTCCATCTCTCTCTTTCTCTTATTTCATTTTTACTTTTGGGAGAAGATTAAAGGAACTAAGCAAAAGAACCGAATTTAGAAGAGATGATAGTACAGGTTTATAACCTTGAAGCTTCTTTGTTCTTTTTCTCTTTTTTTCTTCTCTATTTTTTTTTTTTTTTTTTTGGTTGGGAGTGTTAAAAAGAAGGTTATACTGAAGATAAAGTTACATAATAAACTATCCTTTGATATTTTACACAATATATAAATATAACTATATTCTTAGTTTGCATGATTTTAATTTTATATAATTACATATGAGATTTCTAGCTTAGATTTGACCTTTATCATATACAGTATTTGCACCTTCCACCTTTTACAAAGAGTGTTTAACATACATTATGCCTTTAAAATGTTTGTGCTAAACAAAGTTCATCTGTTTATTTCAGTGAAAAGTCTAAATATTATTTGAATGATGAAATCAGGTGGCTTTAAATAAATTTAATATTAATTTTGAAGAAAAGGTTCTTCATAATAATGCAGTACAAAATTCAAAAATGGAAATTTTAAAAAGTTATAATTAATATAAGCGAAGCCAATAAAACATGCTTAAGAAGTCACTAAATAGTATATGGCATGTTATAATTTTTTTTTTTGAGAAAGACTAAAGAATGTCAGACACACATTATGTATTGAATATTAAAATTTTTCTGACGATACTTATGGACATGAAAAAATAACCTTAAAAATATAAACTTCGTTTGGGGTCTGCCGCAGAAACAAGATGAGAAGGGGACGTCATCGTTCGGAAAGCGTCGCAATAAGATGCACACGTTGTGCCGCCGCTGTGGCTCTAAGGCCTACCACCTTCAGAAGTCCACCTGCGGCAAGTGTCGCTACCCTGCCAAGTGGAAGAGAAAGTATAACTGGGGTGCCAAGGCTAAAAGACGGAATACCACTGGGACCGGCCGAATGAGGCACCTAAAAATTGTATACCACAGATGTAGGCATGGATTCCGTGGAGGCACGACACCTAAGCCCAAGAGGGCAGCTGTTGCAGCATCCAGTTCATCTTAAGGATTTCAACAATTAGTCAAAATAAACGTTCTGGTTTTAAAAAGTAAATATATATATATAAACTTCTTATTACAACTTGAGATATACTGATAACAATTCACAGACATTTATTGAATACACAATCCAGGTACTGGAGATGCAATGGTGAACATCACGGACAAAACTCTGCCTTCAGACTTTTAACAGGAACAAGTCAAGTGTAGATTACAAGTTAGAACAAGTGGTGGTTAAAAATTAAGACATGGAGAAAAATAAGGAAGTAAAGAGGAGTAGAGCAATCCAGGAGGAGAAGTGGTATAATTTCAAATAAAGCATAAGAGAAAGTCCTCACTGAGTAAGTAATCATTGAAACAAGTATCTAAAGGAAGCAGGGAAGTGAACTTGGATTCCAAGGAGATGGAATTCCAAGTAGGGGAAGCAGCAAATGGAGGGTTCTTTGGTGGGTTTGTCCGGGATGTGAGTGAACAGCAAAGAAAGTGCTTTGGAAACAAAGAGCAGGAAGGAAGGAGATGGTGATGTTGAGGAATGAGGTGGGGAGTCAGATCAGATATTATAATCTATGTAGACAAAGATTTAAATCTATAGGAGAAAGTTGGCTTTTAGTCTGAGTGGGATGGGAAGCCACTGAGAGGATGTGAGTAGAGATTAACACAATCTGACATATTTTTTTTCTGATTTACTTTTTAACAAGATCATCCTGGCTGCTGAGTTGAAAATAGATTATAGGATAGACAGGAAAGAAGTTGTGTTAATCCAAAGGAAATGGTGTCCCTATCAGGGTGATAGCAGTGGAAATGAAGAAAAGACTTGAAAAATTCTCACTATAAAACTACACTGAATAGTTGTAGGAACCAATATGGGGTGTGAGAGAAAGAGAGAGCCCAAGATACTCCAAGTTTTGTTCTATACTCCTGTAAGGCTGGAATTATCTTTTACTGAGATAGGAAGACATTAGGAGAAACAGGCTTGAGAGAGATCAGGTGTTTGATTGGACTTACTGAAATGGCATAGCTAATTATAGAAATGTTGAATAAGTGTTTGGATATAAGATTTTGGAATTGATAGGGATAGAGAACTATGGAATTAAAGTTGAGGATATAACTCTGGAAGTCCTTAGAGCACTTAAAGCCATAAAGGTTATAAGATTATCAAGAGACTGAGTGCAAATAGATAATAGAACAATAAAAGTACTCCAACAATTAAAGCTTGGGGAGATGAAGAGAAACAAGCAAAAGACCTTGAGAGGTAGTAGTTGGTGAGGTTTGTGGAAAACCACAAGAGTCAAATGAAGAGACAGTCTCAAAGAGAAGGAAGTGATCAGATCTATCAAAGTTGATAAGTCAAATAAGATGAAGTTGAAAAAAAATCATCACTGGATTTAGTAATTGTAAAATTTCCTTATCCCATTAGGAACTAGGCAGATAGCATCAAGTGCAGCCAAAAAATAACAGTCTAGATAAAAGAAAGGATGATCTCTACAGAAAATCTGATAATAAAGTTTTAATTAGCATACTTATGTTAAGCATTTAATGACCAAAGCAAGGAATGTATTTAATTTTGTGTGATACAAGTGCATTTATCTCTGAAAGCAATTATCAAAAGAAAATGAAAAGATTCTAAACATCACTAGTTTATGGAAATTTAAGTTATTTTCTTCCTTACCGTGAAACTAAGACACAATGATTTTAAACCCATTGCACATAAGCCTGTAGCTTTTAATGACAACATCAAAAAAAGAGTAAAGGTCATGGGTTAGCCATCTTGTCTTCTCACCCTGTCTGATCAACTTGAAGGTTGAGAGTTAGGTACTCATTAATGTGCTCAGCAAATTATATCAAGAAATTACTCTTCCAGAGACTGTTTTGGACCAATTTCCATCATCCAAACAAATTCAAGTCTTGGAAGATTTCAGGTCTCATGCATGCATTTCTGTCTCCCCCCCACCCCCCCTCCATCCTCTGGAAGTCCTTGAGGATCTAATTTAACCAGATACTCAATCTCTCTCTGTCTGTCTGTCTCTCCCTTTCTGTCTCTCTGTCTCTCTCTTGCTCACACACACACACACACAATTTCCATCAGCATGACTATGCAGCAAAAAATATCTCCTAATGCCCTTAAATGCATTTTATTAATAAAAGACAACTATTATTGCACATGGACAGATATATTAAAGTATTGAAAGAAAGTAAAGTATTAAAGTATTAAAGTATAAAGAAGAAAGAAAGAAAGAAGAAAAGAAAGAAAGAAAGAAAGAAAGAAAGAAAGAAAGAAGAAGAAAGAAAGAAGAAAGAAAGAAAGAAGAAAGAAAGAAAGAAAGAAAGAAAGAAAGAAAGAAAGAAAGGAGAAAGAAAGAAAGAAGAAAGAAAGAAAGAAAGAAAGAAAGAAAGAAAGAAAGAAAGAGAAAGAAAGAAAGAAAGAAGAAAGAAAGAAAGAAAGAAAGAAAAGAAAGAAAGAAAGAAAGAAAGAAAGAAAGAAAGAAAGAAAGAAAGAAAGAAAGAAAGAAAGAAAGAAAAAGAAAGAAAGGCACTGGGTTGCCCGGGTGTCTCAGCAGTTTAGCGCAGCCTGGAGACCCGGGATCAAGTCCCATGTCAGGCTCCCTGCATGGAGCCTGCTTCTCCCTCTGCCTGCATCTCTGCCTCTCTCTCTCTCTCTGTGTATCTCATGAATAAATAAATAAAATCTTAAAAGAAAGAAAGGCACTAACTGGGGACAAATGCAAATGAGTACGTAGTGCATCTTAACACCTTTATATCTTTTATGAAGTTCATGATGGTATATGACTATCAAATTCTACCAGTAGCTACTTTTCACTTTTTTCCTATTCCTTATGTCATTCTGTCTGAACATTTCAGTTCTGATTCTATCAATTATCTATCATCTATCTATCTCAGAAAAAGAAAGAGAACCCTCAAAGTAAAAGTGGGCTCATGTTAATCATGTCTAATGTGCTTACAAATTGCATCAACAATTCTAATACCCTAGATTATTTGTAACTTACACTGGTTGGAATCTGCGGTTTTGCCTCCAGATAAGTAAATATAATCTTTTGAGATCCCCTTTTGAGAAGCCCTAAGAGATAGCTTAGAGGTAGTAAAAAGAGCAAAGAGGATGAGGAAAGTCTGTGTTCAAACCCCACTTTCATTACTCACCATCTCAAATGACCTGGAAAGACATTTAACGATACTGAGCATCTTCTTACAAAACTGGAATTGGAAAATTATACCTATTTCAAGAGTTACTGTGATGACCAAAACTGACAATGTTCTATGAGATGTTAGAGTTCCTCTAATATAAAGTTTAATTTATATAGGCAGAATAGAATCAAAATAAGCATGCAGATAATGAGACCTTTTAAATTCCTTATCATGATGTTTCTCTTTCATATAAATTGCAGTGGGAATTATATTTAATCCAATAGTCAGTCTATCCCTCAAGACAGAAGAAAAGGATCCTTTCAAATCAAATCTGTTGGCAACATTTACTTTGAGCTACACGCCACAGTAACTTGATCAATACAAAAAACTTTCTAGTGCACTAAGTATATATACTACTAAGTAGTTAATAATTAAAGTTTCAGAAAAAATAATAAATTAATATTACTACTAATAATGTAGGCTTAGTTCTGCAATCAATAATCCTGTTTGGTGGGGCACCTGAGTGGCTCAGTGGTTGAGCATCTGCCTCTGGCTCAGGTCGTGATCCTGAGGTCCTGGAATCGAGTTTGCATCAGGGCTCCCTCAGGGGACCCTGCTTCTCTCTTTGCCTCTGTCTCTGCCTCTCTCTGTGTGTCTCTTATGAATAAATAAATAAAATATTTTTTAAAAAATCCTGCTTGGTAAGTGCTTCTTTATGTGTCAGGCACATTGTTCAGCATATTTTACATTTTTTATCTAATTCAGTTTTTACAAAACTTATGTATCATCTCTACTTTAGTTAGAATTCTCCCCATTTTAAACACAAGGTAACCAAAGAACAGAAAGAAAGGGAATTTACAAAAAGTTGGTTAGCTGGGAGGTGGGTGGGGGGTGGGAATGACTGGGTGACGGGCACTGAGGGGGGCACTTGATGGGATGAGCACTGGGTGTTATGCTATATGTTAGCAAATTGAACTCCAATTAAAAAATATGTAAACAAATAAAAATTAAAAAATTGAAGTGAAAAAAAAAAAGTTGGTTAGCTAACACATGACAGATCTGGAACTGAATAGACATCTGTTTGATTTTAACATCTGAGCTCACCCTATTAAAACAAAAGCATAAGTATTTTCCTGACATTTGATTGATTTCAACCTTTTGTAAAATAATTTTATTAAATTTAAACTCCTAGGTCATATCTTTTTAAAAATAATATATTCTTTTTATAATATGATGAGGTATGCTTGCAAATGTTTTCCCATTTCTTAATGAAAATTTCAAAAGTAGTATCAGTAGAAAAACTTTGTACATTATATTAAACAGGACTTATCAATGTACCAAATATATTTATCTTACTGCTAATGTAGGTTTTTAAGAACTAGTTTTTTGTCTGGGACTTATTGGGAAATACTTTCAAGAATTCAAAGACTGGATTTGTCTATTGCTCTTTTCACTATCAATTTCATTAAATAGCTTTTCACTGGTATCTAAACTTTAAGAAAATTATATAAAATATCAATCCTTTTATCTCATGTCAAGAAATTGAAATATATATTTAAATATTAATTTGTATGTATGCCTGACTGCCAATATGTCTACATATGAACATCGAAACAGTTAAAAAAGTCTTATTGGTGCTTGAAAATATGATACATTTCCCAAATGTGGAATACTTTTCTACCATAGTCATCCAAGGAAAAAAAAGCCAATAAAATATCTCATCCCTAACATTCTGTAAGTGCTCAATACATAGTATTGGAATGAATAAACATATACATGAATGGATATCTGAACATTTTCAACCTGTAGAGAATATATTAGAATTCAATAATCTCAGTGTTGGAAGTATTCTTGAAAGTCACTTACCCTAAATATTACTCTGCAACTTGCACCACAACTACATGGTCAAAGAGGTTGTCAAACCTTTATTAAAAGACTTGTAATATCGGGGAATGATTTACCTCCCAACTACTCATCTCAGCTACAAAATTGTTCCTTGTATTGAAATAAAATTTATTTCCTTGTATATCGATCCTGGTTGTACACCTTGTGTCCACCAGTATCAGTTCCATCCCTTTCTCAGCTGACAACATTTTCCATATTTGATGAGATTCCTTTTAGTAAAAATCATACACACTGTCCACATAATTTATGTGATAACATGTTCAGTATCTTTTAATGTCATTTGAGAGGAAATTAATTATCTTATTTTCATTAATATATCACAGGAATTTTTCTAAGGTAGACAAATATGCCCTCAGGTACATAATATGTGCCCATTAATCTGGTGAATTCACTGTTCCATCCTCATCAAGAAAAATGAGGCAGAAGTTCACATTCACAAAAGAAGCAGACTAGTATGCATTTATGCTCTTTCAGGGCTGTATTGTCTCCCATATTCTGTGATAATATAGTCCAAAGCAAAGTGCCCCATCTAGATTCCCTCAGTACATTCTACTGGTCCACTTGACTATAGCTGTACCAGTAACTTCATGCTAATTGACATGAGTGAGCAAGTGATTAGCTTTTTGAAGACATTATAAAACATATGTGCTTTCAGAAGGTGGGAGAAAAAAAAAAAACTTATGGAAGTTCAAGAGTCCAGCATATTAGCAATATTTGTAGGGATTCGATTTTCTGGGAATGTCAGGGTCAAGAGCTAATTATTGTATCTCACATCCTCAGAGTAAGGAATGGATTATTAGATCTCAATCTTTTAGTCTAAAAAGGAAGCACACTGTCTTGTAGGTCTTACTGGATTCTACAGATAGTATATCTCACTTAAGAATATTGGTCCAACTATTACTGATTGACAAGAAGGTTGCTGGTTTTGAGTGGGAACCAGAAAAGGAACAGGTTCTGCAGCAGGTCTGGCCAGTGTACAAGCAGCTTTAACATTCAGGCCACATAATCTGGTGTATGCTATAGTATAGGGAGTATCCCTAGTGGGAAAAATGATGACTGTATATATGACAAGCCCTGATAGGAGAATCACAACATAGCCCCTAGACTTCTAGATCACAGCCATGCAATCTGAAGCAGAAAATCATATTCCTCTTGAAAAAAATTTTGGTGACTAGTTGGTCTTGGTAGAGACAATGCTTGAGCGCAAGACAGTAAGTGGCCATATTGCCAGAGCTTCCTAAGGTAAGCTGGAGTTTGTCCAGTCTATCAAATCATAGGGGTAGATGACTTCAGCAGCAATCCTTCATAGCATGTAAGTTCTACATCTGAGATTGGACACACATAAATCCAGGGCCAAGGACACAAGTAAACTCCATGAACAAATGATCAAGACATCCATGCCTTCCACCACTGTTGCAATAGCACCTTTTATTACATCATACCTAGGCCACAGCTATCTGATGGATAAGGAAAAGTTCAAGATTGGTTTTTAAATGATTCATTTTGTTATGGATGTAGAAGCTAAAATTGGGCTACTAATCCACAACCCAGGGGCAATTCTAAAATTCAGCAATGAGGAGAAATACTCTCAATAAATAGAAGCATGCAGGAAAACTGGTCATCTACTTTATGTAGGAAGAAGAGTAGTCTGAAATAAGAAGATATATATATATATGTGTGTGTGTGTGTGTGTGTGTGTACACAAACTCAACATCAGTGGAAAACATCTTGGCTGATAGGGACCCAGACAGAAAAATATTAGAACATGGGGACAAGGTGCTCTAGAGAAGAGACATGAATGGACAGATAACAGTGGGAACAAATTGTGAATATATTTGTGTAGCATATCAACACCCAAAAGAAAGCATCCATTATAGAAGTGGCACAAGTATATAAAAGACCTGACAGCCAATGTCACCCAGAGGCTCTCTTGCGTTATCCCAGAACTGACATAATATGCTTATTAATGGAGTAGCTATGATGGGAAGTATGGAGTCTATGCATGACTGTAAATGCCTGAGTTTCCTTCCAATGATCCCGAGTTTCCTACTGTCACTACCAAATGTCTTAGCTACCAGCAACAAGGACTTAGAAATAAGTTAGTTACACTGGATTCCATCTACCCCGGGAGGAATAGCAGTTCATTTTGACTATAATCGATGCATGTATGGATTTGCCTTTCTTGCCCTAACACCTCAACCAGCACTACTATCAGAGGGCTTACAGAGTAGCCACACTAGATAGTTGGTCAATCAACATATTATCCTATATAATATCCTGTAGGTCACAGAGATTCACTTTAAACAGGAGAGTGGCATGGGATCCCTGGGTGGCGCAGCGGTTTGGCGCCTGCCTTTGGCCCAGGGCGCGATCCTGGAGACCCGGGATCGAGTCCCACGTCGGGCTCCCGGTGCATGGAGCCTGCTTCTCCCTCTGCCTGTGTCTCTGCGCCTCTCTCTCTCTCTCTGTGACTATCATAAATAAATAAAAATTTAAAAAAAAAAAAATAAAAATAAAAAATAAACAGGAGAGTGGCAAAGGCCACATGACCATGGGACCCACAGAGGCTGATATCTAGCTATCTAGAAGCTACTGGCCCAGGAGAGCATTAGAACAACTTTTAGAGAGAAATTTGACAGATACCATCTTGGAGATAATATACCCACTGTGAATGTTGGATACAAATTAAAATAGAGTGCATGAGTCTAGAAAACAAGTGGGAAAAGCAAGAGTGACTCATTTGAGGAACTTGTGATTCTTTATCCCTGCATTTCCAGTCTCTGCACTCTAGAAGTCCTGGTTCTCAGATGGAAACATTTCCTCCAGAACATGCATGAAATTCCATTAAACTTTAAGCTCTTACTGCTATCCAACAATATTGTACTTCTTAGGCTAAGAAACCAGAAGTCGAAGAAAGTGTTAACTATCTTTTAAGTAATTGATCCTGATTATCAGAAGCAGGGAAAATATTTTTCATACCCTGATAATTCTTTTTTTTTAAAGATTTTATTGATTCATTCGTGAGATACACAGAGAGAGGCAGAGACATAGGCAGAGACAGAAGCAGGCTCTCTTTGGGGAGCCCAAGGCAGGACTAGATTCCAGAACCTCGGGATCAAGCCCTGAGCTGAAGGCAGATGGTCAACCGCTGAGCCAGTCAGGCATCTCCCTAATAATTCTTTATACTCCTGACCAATCATGACAAAGAATGGACAAGGGCACAAATCACAGCCTGAAAAGTACACTGTGACCAGGGATCCAGGCCTCTTAAGGACACAGTCCATGTAACTCCCCAAACTAGCAACTTAGATGAGCAGGGGTGTTAGCCAAGGGTGAGGGAAGTCCCACAGAGGTAGTAAAGGAGGGAGCTGACAAGTGCCAAGTTGCGGCCTTAACACTATCAGCAGCACATTGGGGTCCCACTAACTTTCCTCCTCTATTTTTTTTAAAGATTTTATTTATTCACGTGAGAGAGAGAAAGAAAGAGAGAGAGAGACAGAGACAGAGAGACAGAGACACAGGCAGAAGGAGAAGCAGACTCCATGCAGGGAGCCTGACGTGGAACTCGATCCGGGGATTCCAGTATCATGCCGAAGGCAGGTGCTAAACCTCTGAGCCACCCAGGGATCCCCTAACTTTCTTCTTCTAAGTTTCTCCTGGAAGAAGTACCAACCAGAATGACGGGCAAGTTGTTTGCAGATGGATGAACTCACTGTTTGCAGCAATAGGTAGACTGCAGTAGATGCCTTGGTGTGCCTCCCAGATCCCACTTTGAACTGAGACTTTCATTTCCCCGGCTGTCAGGAATGTCACGGCTGGAGGCATATAGCCAAGTCCTTCTCTGGGAACTGCCCTTGGCCAAAGAAGGCTGTCTTCTTTAAGGCTATGCTCCATCAAGTACAATGCCACCACCCTGGGAGGTAACCTACAACCAGTGGTTAAATGTTGAAAGAATACAAAGGTGTGACTCCTTTGCCTCAATGAGAACAACTCAGAAGAATACTAACAGTTCTAGAACTGCTCACTGGATCCTTGAAATCTCTGTTGCAACTTTATCAGATCCTAACTTTGCCTTCTGCCCAATCTTCCTTCCCCTATACCTTACTAATGTAGTTTCCTGTAACATTCCTTGTTAGATCTCCTGTTTGCAAGATGCATTGTCTAGATCTGCTTTTAATTATGATATATTCTCAACTCAGAATGTGTGGAATCATTTGCTCTGGATTCATCTGTTATATTCTACAGTAGCTACGGTATTTTCTTCAGATTACAAGCATATATTAAGTGATATTATAAAACCACTTTGAAGATATTTTCTAAAAATGACTTAAGGACTTTTTATGGTCCCTGTTTAATTAAGGTTGATAACATACTTTATAGAAAAGATTACTTGGGGAGGAATAAAAACAATATATTCAACAACTATAATGACTGCTTTTAATGCCAAAACATTGAAATAAAATCTCCTTAATATTAAGTCTATAGTATAAAACCTCATATATTACCATTAAATCAGTAGTTGAATGATTGGCCTTTTCCCCAATATTCATTTGGATTATCTGGCAGAAGGTGAGCCAGGAAAGGACAGTTTTAATGATTAAAATAAAATCATACAGTTCAGATTCACAGTATGCGTAACATCAAATAAAAACAACAATATTCTCTTATTTTAGGTTTCCTTTTAACTTGACTTTTTGCTAGGTAAGCTCTCTACCTTGTCAGGATAATGGCCCACTCTCTGTCACTCACCTATCATGTTACAGGATGGACTTAAGAAAACTGACAGTTTCCATGAATAACAATCACACATCCAAAGATGTTTCCAGAAAAAGGCATTTTATAGATGTAAAAGGGACAAGAGCTTTTTACCTTTCCCCTTGCCTTTCTCACATGCAAAGTGCAGTATAGATGAGATTATGTTCACCTTCACATACCTTCCTCACTGTAACAGAGGATATCAAATCAGACCAGAGAACCATGAGTTCTTGTGTGAATAATTTTTGGAACAGATTTTAGATTTTACTATTTCTTCAAAAACAAAAATTCCAAACATTTGCTAACAAAAAGACGTACTTGTATACGGCAATAATTTATTATTTTAATTATTATTATTTATTGACTACATCTTCAGCCTCAGTTTTCCTCGTATAGCTACACATTAATTTCAAAATACTCTGTATAAAGGTAAAGGCCTATTTATAAATCATACTCTACTCCTAAAGGTCTCTAAAGATCAATCAAGATCCTTATATATACTGTGGGAGATTAATAAATAATCTTTTTATCTAAATAGCTAAGGATGTCTATTTCAACTAAAATATTCTTTTATTCACTTTTGTTACAATTCGTGAGCTTATTATGGGTGAGCCCATCTTTTAGGCAATGTGAATACAGCAGTAAACAGAACAATGTTCTCTGTCATTATAGATCGTACAGTCTAGCATAGAGAGGAGAAAATAATTTAAATGATATATAGTAATCTACATAATATAATAGAAAGTTACTAGTACAGTAAAGGAAAAAATGTGCAAGGAATGAGAAGATGAGCATTGGGTCACTGCATTCAGAAATAGAGTGGATGGTCAAGACCTCATTGAGAAGATGATAACTAGGTAGACTTGAAGGAGAAGTGATAACCAGGAATATGTAGGGAAAAGCACCTCAAGCAAAGGAAATAGCAAGTGCAATTGTCTTGAGTAAAATTGTACCTATATTATCTAGGAATGATATTATAATCACTCTTCCATTAGAGGAATTATCTTTCCTTCTTTCATAAATAAATACCTCATTTTTAGTTACTTCATTATTTTCTGCTAAATAGTACTGTGGCAAGATATAGAATAATTGACAATTGTTTACACCGTGGCAAAAGCAATTTCTCTCTACAGATACTTCTTTTTACATTTATATATACATCTATACATCGGTATCTATACATCTGTGTATGTGAATATGTGCTCTTATATGTTCCACATGGTGGGAAATATTGTGTGAACAAATTTTTCTTTATTTTCTTCTCAAAGTAATGAATAAGGGGCTTCTGTAGGTATCATAAAGACATAGTAATGATGATAATAATAGCACACATTTTTTTGAAAGCTTGCTATGTGTCAGGCATACCTCTAAGTGATTTACGCATAGTTATATACTTAGGTTTTACAATGACCTTATTATACTCATTTTGATAATTAGGAAAAAGTCACAGGAAGGTTAAGCAACTACATAATACAGGAAGTTACAAAGTGATCTACCTGAGAATATAGTGAATGTTATATCCATTTGCTTGAGTAATGCATATTATTCTTTCAAATCATAAACTATGTTGTCTAAATAGATACATATATGTTCCATTTGAGAATAGTGAGAGGATAGATTCTACTCTGTTGAAACTATTCTTAAATCTACTCTGTATTTGCTACAAGTGTCCATGTCTACTCCCATTGCAGACATCACTGATCAGTCACTGCCCTCTTGCCAGGTAATTTTGGAAACTAGTCTCACAATTAGTTTCCACAGGGCACTCCAGGACTATGGACTGGAGCTGGCAGTTCTGGAAGCTCTCTGCTATCCTGCACGGAGGCAACATTGAGCCATTTAAGCTTCTGAGAAGGAATTGACACATAAAATGATACATTTTGGAGAAATCTTTTGCAGGTATATGGAGTATGGATTGCCTTGTAAAAATAAAAAATAAGAATACAATCAGGAAGCAATTGAATAATTCAGTTTTAAGATGATGAGACCCTGGGGTAAAATGCTAGTGGTGGGAATGAGACAGAAGGAATGGAGAATGGACATGAAAAGGAGGAGTCAAGATTTGGTTAACAACTGGGTATATGGAGGGAGAGGAGTTGAGTAATCATGTCTCTGCCTCATTCTTAGCTTTGGTCCCACAGTATACAAGTTACACACTGCAATTCAATCAATTTCATCTTTAGAGAGAAAGACCTTAGCAGTGTAGGCAGAAAATGGATTAAACAAACAAACGAACAAAAATCATTCCTGACTAAAATCACTACTTGGAATCAGAACTTAAATTCCTACTGTCAAAGTAGGGAGTTCTTTTGCGTTTTATTTTTAGAGTATGGCTTGATGGACAAGTAGTTTTCAGAGGGAGTGATATAGTACCAGGACCAGAATTTCATAAAGCATGTATTAAAAAAAAAAAAAAAAAAAGTAAAAGTGAACAAGCAAGTCTTCAGATATCTCTCTTTTCCTGGCTAAATAAATACATACAACCTAAAATTAGAAAGAAAAGTTTTTTTAAATTTCTTTCAGTAGTATTATACTCTCAATTAATAAGTTTATTAACAGAATTATATGGAAGTTTTATAGTCAACCATTAACACACTTTGGCTATCATTTGTCCAGCACATACTAAATAAGATTTTAGGTGTTTATTAAGGAAAAAAAAACACACACTAGGTCATATTTACCAATTTTTTATAGTTTCAGAAACAATTCATGAAGATATATGTTGAATTAAAATTCTATAAAATCAATTAAGCCCAGTTGAATTAAATATGCAAAGTGATAAAATCATAGTTTCTGATTCCCAATTGGAATTCTGTGCTGCTTCAGAATGGAAAGGGCAGTCTGGAAGTCGTGATTTACAAGATATATAGAATTTTTATGTCTCTTTTATATGAATTATTTCAGATTTACAAAATATATTAAAGTTGTCCTATAAACACCTATCTTGCCACCCAGCAAGTTAGTAACTGAGTTCCCAATACTGTCAAAGCCCTCTATGTCATGTGTTGTTTCTGAAGTTGTTGGCATAATGGGTATGCTTACATTTTTAAAATCGGCACTGCCTATGAAACATTAAGACACGTTTGTTGTAACCGTAACCTAAAAAATATTCACAATTCTGCCCTTGTCTCATAACACATTGTTATTATGCAAATTTACAGTACTGAATTACTTATTAACTGGAGCTATATGGAAACAATATTCATATTGATTACGAGCACTATAGATATAAACAATGCATCTTGTTATTTATTTAGCTAACATATTTTGTACATATTGAAGGCTTGAGGTGATAACGATGATGATAATGTTGGTGATCATTGCTGACTTTGATGAATAATTAAGCCTCCTTGTTTCTGTCATTTAAATTCAACAATATTTATTGAGTGTCTCTTATAAGTCACATACTGAAAGATGCAGAAAAATACGAATCATAATAACATCAATAATATCAACTTACAGTCATTTTAATAATGCATGTTCCTGTGCCAGGCACTATACTAAGATTTTACATGCATTCATCCATTTAATTTTAGTCAAATTCTTGTTTGCTGATGAGGCAGATGTTACATATTTTGCTCAAAGTCACAGAGCACAAGAGGTACGATTCGACTACCAGCTAGATAACTAGATAAATAAGCCACTATTCTTTTCTTCATAGGAAGTCTGAATAGGGTGTATGCACACAAAGATATAATAATCTAGACAAATAATTAGTAGCAGCATACACAAATTATGGAGCATTTATCTTCTGGGATGAGGCAACCGACTTTCAAGAGGAAGCTGGCATGATGTTAATGCATATATTTGGCCATGTCATAGCATTTAAGAAAAAGGTAAACATTTCTTTATCAGTGTCAGGAACACTTAGGAGGACATGGAACAATTTCAAGTGGAGGAGTTATATGATCTTATTGATTTATTAGTGGGTCCATTGTGGTAAACATGTGCACTTATAGGTGGACAGTGGAGGATAACCTATAAACCACAGAGGGAAGGGCCACAAAGAAAACGCAGTAAAGTATGAACTAAGTTAGGAGTGATGCAAGAGGAAGTGAGGCGGCAGATATGAGAAATATCTGGAACTAGAATTGAGTGTGAGGTAGGTGATCAGTTGAAAATGCAATAGATTGAGAGAAAAGGCAAGAACTGTATAACTGAGTTTATTTTGTATTTTTAATTAAGGAAGGACTTATAGCAGAAGCAGCTTATGAAAGGAAAGTCATTCAGATTTTTGAACTAAAAAAAATGAAGAGTCTCCATGGTTGACTAAATCCTAATTTGGGCCTCTATGATATTAGAGAAGATTTAACTTATTATTATTGTTATTGTTGTTATTAGAAGCCTAAGGGATGTCATTATATCTTAATTACCATTTTTCTTGAGTCTTGTAAGATGTAGGCATCTGTTTCTTTCCTTGATGTCTCTAAAGACAAATAACCAAGGGACTATACGTGATGTAAGAATTCAGAATAAAGAGTAAAAAATAAATCAAATAAGCACCTATTTTTCTCACCTCTGGGCCATATATTTGAATAATATAAAAATACCTTGATGACTAAATAATCCAATTTTTAAAGTTAAATAGTACCTAAATACATATGAAGTTAACCATTAAGCATATATGATGCTAACCAAAATAGTACTTTTCAACCATCATATGAAGTAATTATGAATTAGTAAGTTGGAATTGAGAGTATAAGCTTTAATTATGAGATGAAAAAGTTTTGAAGACCTACTGTAGGCATCCCTGGGTGGCGCAGCGGTTTGGCGCCTGCCTTTGGCCCAGGGCGCGATCCTGGAGACCCGGGATCGAATCCCACGTCGGGCTCCCGGTGCATGGAGCCTGCCTCTCCCTCTGCCTGTGTCTCTGCCTCTCTCCCTTTCTCTCTCTGTGACTGTCATAAAAAAAAAAAAAAAAAAAAAAAAAAAAAGACCTACTGTACATCATGGTGATTATAATTAATAATAAGGTACTTGAAATTCACTAAGAGAGTACATCTCAAATGTTCTCAACATATAGACACATGCACACAAAGAACTACATGAGGTGGTGGATGTTTAATTAGCTTGATTATGGTATGTATGTATATATAAAAATTTCACATTGTGTACCTTAAATATATACAATCTTTCCTTGTGAATCATTCTTCAATAAAATGTGGGGTGGCGGGGGTGAGACACTGCAGTTTACTCATTATAAAGTAGGTGGATTTGTTTTAAAGTTACTTTTATAGTAGCAAATAGAAAATTTAGCCATCTTAAAAAAAGCCATTCATAATTGAGAATTAAGATCAGTTTGTAAAATCAAGAAGTCATGTCTTTTCATCTTTAATCTTTAACATTTAAGAGCTCATAATAATATAATAAATGATGGATAAGTGTAAGAAAACTCAATCTAGTCAAGAAGTTAATAGTAAATTTTTATTTTGCCAAGTCATAGAATTATTCATTTTGTTAATTTTGCAGTGATAGTCAAAATATTATTTATTTTTATATAAGTTGAGTTTAAAAATAAGGTTGCTTTGCATAGTTTACTAACACTGTTTAGATTAATGGTATGAAATTTCATATGCCCCTTGTGAGGCATAAGCAAGAAACTAAGTACAGAATAATTCTTTGAAAATTAAATGATGTTTTTTTTATAAATAGAAGTTTATAGAAATGTGCTTTCCAAACAACTTTTTAGAAAATCTGATTTTAAAACATGGAAGTAGCTCTGTATTATTCTTTCAAGCCATCCCTCTTGTTCTCCCAGGTTTGCTTTTGAAACACCAATCTAAAAACTAATTTCCAAATAGCTTGACTTTTGAAGGGATACATGCTTGTTATCCCTGCCTATTAGAGTGTTATAAATATTGCACTACATATGTAATTGGGAGAAAAAATTATAAAGTAGGCCATCCTTTTTTATTGGATTTATATTTAAGACATCAATTCTAAAGCTTGCAGTTACTTGTCTCAGCTCCATGGTGGAGCCAAAAGCATGATCTTCACATTTTCCCCGGAATTGAAAGTAGGATCTATATATATCTTGAGAATTTACACTGAATTATAACAGTTAATATTTTATAAAATATGTTTACAAATAATGCATTCCTTCTGCAAATCTATTAGTAATGAAGTGACAATTGAAAGGGTCACAATTTAATTCATCACTTTATTAATGTCATCAGTTGTATTACGACAATGCTGTGAATAACACGGATTGGGAAATAGGAGAAACAAGAGAAAAACACACATAAAAAATGTTTTCATGAACTTTTAGGTTGCACTATTTATAGAAAAAAAAAGAGAGAAAAGAATAGTTTGTTGCAAACATTTTAAAAGTGGCCTGCAAATGTGCACAAAAGATATATCTAAATAAAAAAAAAAAAAAACAGGACAGGTAATTTAGTATTTTGTTTAAATAGTTGCTAAGTTTATAAAGTAAAAGAAAATTGCTGAATCTGGCATTCACTGATTAATAGTACTTTGCATTTAAATGAGACCTTTCACATTGAAAGTGCTTTTCAAGTATAAACTAATTAAGTCTCAAAACACTTCGGAAAGGCCAATCAACCCTCTTTTCAGGAATAGAGAAACTGAGGCTGGCTGGTTGAACAGATTTTTTTTTTTTCCCTCACCAGTCAGGGAATCTTACATAGTACTTTCTTCAAAATCAGGAAAAAAATAATTTTGTTATGATTTTCCACATATTAGGACTCATTTCTCTGTGTATTTGATACTTTAAAAATATTGAAATATCTTTTAAAACTCTGTGTTACTGAATTTTTCCATTAACAAGAATTTGGTCAATTTATAGTTCAGTTAAGGTCCTAAATTAGAGAACTAACTAAATAAGAAGGAAATGGAAGATACCATTCAGTGAGCTTCATTAGCAATTACATGATTTACATAATGTCTAAGTACACCTGGTTTTGTTTTGTAAGATAAAACAATGTGTAATCACTTAAAAAGACTGGTTTTGAGGATTAGGTTTCATGTATGACTAAAGCTATTTTATACAAAAGGTAAAGAGATCAAGTCCCTTCCTCTAGAGAAGTTAGGGAGATAGACTAAATAGAAGTTAAGATGGAAGGATGGTAATGAACACCCATTTCTAAAAGCCATTATATTAAGTTTGTTTTAACTACTAAAAGACATCATAGGGAAAAAAATATATTTTTCTACCCATCTTTGGTTCTCAGTTGGGTCTCTATAACAAAGATAGATTAATAGGAGAAAAGCATGCAAATGTATTTAATATGTTTTACATGACATGGAGCCTTCATAAGGAAATGAAGACCTAAAAAGAAATGGCTAATGCTGAGTGTGTTTTAATATTAGGTTTGAAAAAAAAAATTAGGTTTGTTAGAGAGTGGAGAGTCATGGAAAACTGGTAGGACCATAAGAGATATGAGCTAAGAGTAGTAACTAAGGTTAACTTGGCAAGGCTTGCTCATTCCAATTCTTCTTGATAATCCTTCAACCTTTGAAAATAAGGATGCTCCTTTCCTCTGAGTATACAGAGGGTCCCTTTCACATAGGAGTCTTATACTTCAGGGAAGGATCAGAAAATCCTTCCTGGACCTGCTATTGCTCAAACTCCTTCAGCTTTAAAAAGTCAATATGCTCAGGTGCTCTATTATGCCCATCAACATCATGCAAAATAAGTTTATATATAATGTGTGAAAAATAAGTTTATGTATATATATATATATATATATATATAGTGTGCATACATACACATTCATCTGTATTTTTGGGTATCTATTTTCCAAGTCATTGCGTAAAATTTGTTTTAGTTACCAAAAACCATTATGAAGATCTGTTTATTTATGTATACTCTGTGTGTACAAACACACACACATACATATACACAAATGTATGTGTGTACGTGTTAATTATTTCGTTATTTTGATGTTGAGGATTTTCTATATGTTAAGCAAAGTGCCATGTACTTGGGGATTAAGGGTTGGAAGCACAAGACTGAATAAAATAGAGGCTACAGCCTCAAAGAACTTAAGGGGAAGGAAATACAGTTTAGGAATTATCTAATGGATATTCAATTGATCTGGTATATCATATAATGGTATTTCACTTGTCATACAAAGTAAAAGCAAAAATACAAGTAAATAAACTAAGGACAGTAAAAAAATAATTCATATGGGATTTGGAAAAATTGAAAAAAATCCAAAGATTATTCACTCTTCCCAAAAGTATTTTTTCATGTATGTTTAAGAATCATAACTTCAAATTCTAAGTGATTATTCCTCAAGTGTTCTTGTCTTTTTCTTATTCTCTTGTCTTTTTTTTTTTTTTCCATGGTTCTATTTTCCAGCCTATCAAATGACTTAAGTATTTGAATATATCAAAACAGGTACTGTGATGTATAGCAGCTCTCTTCTCTGGTCAGGAGTGATTTCTAGATATTTCTGTGCTCACATAACCTGTGCTGCTCATAGATCAAAAAAGAAATGAACTCAGCAACTCAAGAACATTATTACAGAATATTTGAATAGTTGCCATTGCTACTGTGTGAAATAGAAAATAAAGCATAGGAGATAAGACAGCCATGAAAAATAAAAGCCTTCTCTAAAGTATAATCTGCTTAACTTACTTTAAAAGTAACAATATACTAGGAAACTCTCAGTGATGTTTTTAATTCAGCTTTGCACTCTCTTAATGGTCAGAGACGTTTTTCAAAACTAAATTTTATCAAAGTGATCTATGTTTATAGGTTGGGAAGTGAATCAATAATAGAATCAGTATTTTAATAAAATGCTTGCAGATTAGTCAAAACTTTATTCTATGTAATCCCTTACAGATAGACAGGTTGGAGATTTTCATTAAGTGTGAAATTGTGTTCAATTCTATATCCAATTTTCACTCATGTATTCGTTCATTCGACAGAACTATATCTAGTACTGCTTAGGTACTAGTCCCCGTTTAGCACTGCAGAAAGAAATTGTCCACCCTCGAGGAGATTGTCTAGGGAAACATATTTTTCCAACTAATGGTATGCAAGTTGCAACACAGTGACAGTGCATATGCAAAATGTCCTATAGGAATAAACTTGGAGATAGTTCTTTTAGAGGGAAACCAGCTCTTTTTTTTATGGGAGAACTAACATGGACTTTATAGTAAAGAGAGAAAAACATTTTAATAAGCAGGAAATATGGTTGCTGGACAGTGCATTAAAGCCATAGGGAAGCATAAGCCAGAGGCAAAGTCACAAGAGGGTGAGGATGAATGGCAGATAAAATCTTATAATTATCATTTTTCTTGTATGTACAATTTTGCAGTCCTAATAAGTGGTGTTATAAACCATGTTATTTCCCCCCTCCAATTTAATACCAGGAAAGAGAATAAGTAAGGAATTCTTAAGAGGACTCCAAGAGCTCTCCCAGAGCTATTCTTGATCATGGAAACGTTGATCTTCTTTGAAGGGACAGAAGCTGAGATCTTTTTGTCTGCCATCTTGGTGATGTAATAAGTAAGAAATCCCATATATAGTTGCATTTCCTTCAAGGGATGAGAATTTCTAACATTACTCCAATAGACATCATTATGGGTGCCAGTTACTCATAATAAATATAGTGAGTTAGTATATAACAGTGGAGGTTTTCATCTGATGAAAATATAAAAATATTTTAGACAAAATATTCTATAAACATATACAATGCATACACAAATGCACATATGTACAATAAGCTCAGTTAAGGAATTCATTGGTTACTCTAATGGCTTGCTTTGGACTTTATTCAAGTTCTCTTTCAGAACACATTTAGGAAATCACTTAGTAAAACCTAAGAAAAGGAGAGGAGGAGGAAATGAATACTTATCTCAGGGAATGTGATGGGGACTTTATATGGATTAATTTATTTAATTAAATAAACTAATCCATTTAATCTCTTCAAAATTTGAATGAGAAAACTATGATTAGATAAAGTCATGTCTTTGAGATCACACTAGATGTATAAGACAGAGCTCATATTTGAGCCCTATTTTATTTATTCTGAAGCCCATCTTCTTCCTAACGTTACTAGCATGATTTTTTTCAGAGGTCTTCAGTAGTTCGGTATTATAAGTATTTTCTATTTAACAGACTGAAAATTCATTTACAGAAATTTAAGTCCCCAATGTCTGATTGGAAGTTACAAACGATGTACTGACACGTTTGTGTATCTGATTTACAAACAACCAGTTGAATTTTAATTATTTAAATGGCCATTTATTTTTATTTTTTTTTTAATTTTTATTTATTTATGATAGTCACACATTGAGAGAGAGAGAGAGAGGCGGAGACATAGGCAGAGAGAGAAGCAGGCTCCATGCACCGGGAGCCCGATGTGGGATTTGATCCCAGGTCTCCAGGATCGCGCCCTGGGCCAAAGGTGGGCGCTAAACCGCTGCGCCACCCAGGGATCCATAAATGGCCATTTATATTTATCAAAATGAAAATTCTAATTTATTTTGTGGATTGGAATCCTTATCCTTCCTCCAAAATTCTTAATTTTATCAATAAAATTTAAAACTATAAAAGAACAAAAACAAAAAATAGGCAAAATATTAGGCATTATTTCTTTAACATATTGTCATATTTTTCAATCTACATTGTCAATGGATAGCTCCCTAGTTATCCTTAACGTAATTATTTAGACATTTTCTATGAAAAAAATGTAGAGATCCATTAAAAAGACATCTAAGTAGGTTTTTATATGTTTAACATAATTAAAAAAATACCATTGGTGTGCTTAAAATTTCCTTTTGGCTATTTTTTAGAACTTAATCTTCAACCAGTACAAATACTTTATCAAAAGTTAATAGTGGAATTTTATATGTTCTTATGTTGATAGAAGCTTTTATTTTCTTTGTAAAAACATTTTTCCCCCATGGAACAATGTCAGCAAGACGGCAGAGTAGGAAATCCTAGCCTCTATCCCTCAAGATCATGAACAAAATAGCTCTAGGTGAGCTCTGGAGTCCACTCAAGAAACTTTAGCAATACAATAGGAAAACAAACAAACACATGAGAATAACCATGCTTTTTTTTTTTTTGCTGTACCATCCAGTCTCCCATGCTGGCACTGATAAGCACCAAGAGGGAACTTCTTACTGGAAAGAGTTTCCCTCACTGAGAAAGGTAGAACAGGGGGAACAACCAGCTTCTCCAGCCTTTCAGGGCACTGCACAAGAAGGACCTGATTTAATTTCCCCCCACCCAGAGACTGTCAAAGCTGAGACATAGAGATAGCCCAAGCTATCTTGTATCAGTCAGCCATCACAGGGAGTGACTGCAGTTCTCAATGACCTGTTCGGCAGATGACCCCAGTAGCTTTTGCCAACGAAGGATTCAACAGCAGCACAGCTGCTGTGAATTTCCTATAGATTTTTTCAGCTTTCACCCAACAGGTATTAGCTTTCCTGACATGAACCACCTGAGTTTCTCTCTACTCTTCCACCCCTTCACTTTTGGAATTAGCACCAGCAGCCAGCCCAGGCCTCTGACACTGTACAGGTGCAAGATTCTAGCCTAGACCACCACAGCTGTCACTTGGGGCTAAGCCCTCTATCTATGCTCTTGCACACTATTGGTCTGATGCATGACATTTGCCTGCATTGCCTTCTGCGTACCTACAGCAAGATCCTGCACAGAAGCACACACCAGTAGACAAAGCCACAAAAGTTGCTTATGGGCCTGATTAGCTCAATCTCTTGTTACTGGCTTATACCACGAGGCTACCTGCAACTAGTCCCCCCAGCTGTTGATCTGCACTCCCTTGGCCCTACTCCTGTCACTGGCCTCATACCATGTACCCAACTGTGGGGAGATGTGCAACCACAGGAATGCACACTGCTAGGGCTTCATTGCTGTTCGTAGACCTGGAACTGGCCTTATCTCTTGTCAGTGGCTTATCTTCTATCAGGGTTACCTGCAGCTGCCCTCTCCAACATATACTTGGACTATCTCCCAAAATCAATCACCACTGCTGGAGAACCAACAGGCATGGTAGTACATGCCAACAGCCAGGAACCCCACAGCTGCCAATATGTCCACAATTGACTTCAACATTTGCTGGTTGCCCTGGTCCTCACCACTACATATGTGTATGCAACCACACCCTGGCATTACAGACACAACTGTAGCTAGCCCCTGTAGTTAAATGTGTGCATACCACTGACTGGTGACTACTGCCATCTGCACTGGTGTTTAGCTGCTGGGCTGGGAGGTGCCACTGAGAACTCAAGTTAAAGAGAAGGAAATCAAAGTATATCATACAATTATGGAAAATCATCAGCAAAAGAAGAAGAAAAAGGGAAAAAAAAAGAAACTACATAACAGCCAAAAACAATTAGCAAGATGGCAATAGTAAGTCTGTATCTATTAATAGTTACTTTCAATATAAATGGATTAAATTATTCAATCAAAAAGCACAGGATGTGTGGCTCCTGGGTGGCTCAGTCAGTTAAGGATCTAATTCTTAAAAAAAAAAAAAAAAAAAAAAAAAAAAAAAAAAAAAAAATTATGTATTTATTCATGAGAGACACACAGAGAGAGGCAGGGATATAGGCAGAGGGAGAAGCAGGTTCCCTGTGGGGACCCTTATATGGGACTTGATACCAGCACCCCAGGTTTACTCCCTGAGCCGAAGGCAGATCCCAAGGATCTGACTCTTGATTTTGGCTTAGGTCATGATCCCAGTGTCATGGTATTGTGGGATTGAGTCCTGCTGTGGGCCCTGGGCTCAGTGCATAGTCTCTTCAAGATTCTCTACCTTCCTGCCTCTCTGTTCCTCCCCCCTCTAAAATAAATAGATATATAAAATCTAAAAAAAAAGAAAAAGAAAAGCAACACAGAGTGGCTGAACGGAACGAACTCTATGCTATCTGTAAGAGATACACTTCAGCTTCAAGACACATATAGGCTCAAAATAAAGGGATAGAAAAAGATAGTCTATACAAGTGGAAAACAAAAGAAAACAGGGATAGCTACTCTTATATCAGACAAAATAGAGTTTAAGTAAAAAACTATACAGCAAGAGACAAAGTTTTTTTTTATAATAATAAAAGGATCATTTTATAAAGAGGATATAACAATTATAAATATACCTGCACCCAACATGTAGCACCTAAATATATTAAGTAAATACTAGCAGATCTGAAAGGAAAATAAAAAACAATAAATAATAGTATTGGAAACTTTAGTAGTATGGGACTTCAGTATCCTACTTTCAACAATGGACAGGTAGTACAAACAGAAAATCAGCAAAGATATCTTGGCCTCATTGGGACCAAAAGGACCCAACAGAAATTTAAAGAATATTCCATTGAATGGCTCCAAAATACACATCCTTCTCAATTACACATGGACAATTTTCTAGTATAAGTAATACATCAGGTCAAAAAACATGTTTCAGCAAAATTAAAAATTATTGTACCATATACCTTTTCCCACCATAGTGATATGAAACAGATATCAGTAATAGGAGGAAACTAGGAAATTCACTAATATGTGGAAATTATACAACATATTCCTGAACAACCAGTGAGTCAAACAGGAAATCAAAAAGGAAATTTTAAAGAAATCTTGAAACAGAGAAAAATGAAAAAAAAAATACCAAAAAAGCAATGTAAAAAGCTTTTACATTGATGTAAAAAGCAATTCCAAGAGGAAAGCTTTATATCAATAAAGGTATCATTTATATCAATAATGCTTACATTACAAAAAAAGAAAGATCTCAAATGAGCTAATTTATAGCTCAAGGAAATAGAAAAGAACAAACTATGTCCTAAGTTAGCTAAAGGAGGGAAATTAAAAATCAGAGCAGAAATACATGTGATAGATAAAAGAAAAATAACAGAAAAGATCTATGAAACTGAGTTCGTTTGTTGACAATACAAATACAATTGATACACATTTAGCTAGATTGATCAAGAAAAAAGAGAATATACTCAAGTAAAATTGTAAGTAAAAAAGACATTACCAATGATACTGTAGAAATACAAAGGATCATATTACTATGAACAAATATGTGCTGACAAATTGTACAACTTAGAATAAATAAATTAATGCTTAGAAACACGTAAACTATCAAGACTGAATCAGAGAAATAGAAAATCTGAACAAGCCAATAAGAGTAAGGATATTTGAATCAGTAATCAAAAAGCTAAAAAAATAAAAAAATTATAAAAAACAAAAAACAAAAAGCTCCCAACAAAGAAACACTCAGAGCCAAATAGACTCATGATTGAATTCTTTTTTTTTTTTTTTAAGATTTTATTTACTTATTCATGAGAAACACACAGAGAGAGGCAGAGACATAGGCAGAGAGAAAAGCAGGCTCCATGCAGGAAGCCCGATGTGGGTCTTGATTCCAGGACTTCAGGATCACGCCCTGGGCAGAAGGCAGTTGCTCAGTTGCTGAGCCACTCAGGCATCCCAGAATTCTACCAAATATTTAAAGAAGAATTAATGCCAATTCTTCTCAAACTCTACCAAAAATTGAAAAGGAAGAAATACTCCTAAACTCATTTTATGAGGCCAATATAACTCTGATATCAAAGCTGGAGAAGGATAGTACAAAACAAACAAACAAGCAACAAGAACAACATCATAACTATAGGCCAATATCCTTGATGAATATAAATGCAAAAATTGTCAACAAAATAGAAACAACCCAAATTCAACCGTGTGTTAAAAGGATCATACACTATAATTAAGTTGGATTTATCATTGGGATAAAAGCATGGTTCAACATATGCAAATCAAAAATGAAATACACCGCATTAGTTGAATGAAAGACAAAAATCATAAGTTCATTTCAATGAATGCAGAAAAAGCATTTGACAAAATTCAGCATGTTTTCATGATAAAACTGTTAACAAATTGGGTATAGAAGGATTATACCTCATCATAATAAAGGCTGTATATGAAAAACTCTCAGTTAACATTATACTTAATGGTGAAATAACATTAATAACACCAATAACATCAAGAACTAAGCAATAAACTCACTCTCATCACTCCTATTCACCATAGTATTGGAAATCCTAGCCAGAGCAATTAGGCAAGAAAAAGAAATAAAAGGCAACCAAATCAGAAAGGAAGTAGTAAAACTGTCTCTGCTGATGATATGATCTTGTATATAGAAAATCCTAAAAACTCCACCAAACAACTGTTAGACTTAATAAACAAATTCAGTGAAGTTTCATTACACATAAACAATACTCATAAATCAGTTCTCTTTCTATAAACTAACAGTGAATTATCTGAAAATTTTCTTTAAAAAGTATCCTATTTATAGTAACATCAAAAACAGCTATTTTGATAGAGATTGCATTAAATGCATAGATTTCTTTAGTTAATATTGAGATTTTAATAATATTTGTTCTTCCACTCCATGAGCATGGCATGTTTTTCCAACTCTTTGTGTCATCTTCAAAATACTTAGAAATAGATTTAACTAAGAAAGTGGAAGATCTGTACACTAAATTCTATAAGATATTGATAAAAGGATTTGAAGGAGACACAGATAAATGAAATAGGAAATATAGAAAAAAAACTAAAATTTGTATGGAACCATATACTCAAAGCATCTTGCAAAAGAACAAAGCTGGAGGTTTCACACTCCCTGATTTCAATAAAGCTATAGTAATCAAAACATTATAATGATATAAAAACAGACACATAGACCATCGGGACAGAATCAAGAGTGGAAATATATGGTGAACTAATATTTGACAAGGGAATCATGAATACACAATGGGGAAAAGGAAGTCTTCAATAAATGATACTGGGAAAACTGGATAGCCATACACAAAAGAATGAAATTGGATCCTTATCTTACACTGCTCAAAAAATAACTTGAAATGGGGTAAGGATTTAAATGCATGACCTGAAACTATAAAACTCCTAGAGGAAAACATAGGGGAAAAGTGTCTTAACATCAGTCTTGGGAACAATTTTTGGATATGAGACTAAAAACACAAGCAACAAAGCAAAAATATAAAAGGAAGACTACATCAAACTAAAAAACTTCTGCACAGCAAAAGAAACAATGAAATGAAAGGCAACTTAAAAAATGGGAGAAAATATTTGTAAGCTATATATTTGATACAGGGGTTAATATTCCAAATATTTAAGTAATTCATGCAACTCAATCACAAAAACCTCAAACAATTTGATTAAAAAACAGGCAGAGGACTTGAATAGACATTTTTTAAAGGAGATATACAGATGGCCAACAAGTTCATGAAAAAGTGCTCAACATCACTTATTATCAGGGAAATGTAATTCAAAACCACAGTGAGGTATCGCTCACATCGGTCAGAAAGACTATTATCAAAACCAACCAACCAACAAACAAACAAAAAACAAATGTGGCAAGGATGTAGGGAAATTGGAACATTGGTACTTTATTGTTGAGAATGTAAATTGGTACAACCACTATGAAAAACAGTGTAAAGTTTTCTCAAAAAATTAAAAAATAGGGATCCCTGGGTGGCGCAGCAGTTTGGCGCCTGCCTTTGGCCCAGGGCGCGATCCTGGAGACCTGGGATCGAATCCCACATCGGGCTCCCGGTGCATGGAGCCTGCTTCTCCCTCTGCCTGTGTCTCTGCCTCTCTTTCTCTCTCTGTGACTATCATAAATAAAAAAAAAAATTAAAAACAAAAAAAAAACAAAAAAAAAACAAAAAAAATTAAAAAATAGAACTACCATATAATTCAGCCATATATACTTCCAGGTATATATCAGAAAGAAATGAAACTCCTATCTTAAAGATATATCTGCACTCCCATACTCACTACAGCACCGTTTATAATGGCTAAGAGATGGGAACCTAAGTATCCATCAATGCATGAATGGATAAAGAAAGTGTAATACACATGCATACACACATACACACACAATGAAATATTAATCAAATGTTTAAAAAAATGAAATCCTGACATTTATGACAATATGGATGTTGTATTTAGTCTTTGTCAGACTTTGAGGGTGTTAAGAGAAATAAGTCAGATGGGAAAAGACAAATACTTTATGATCACACTTATATATGGAATCTAAAAACATCGAATTAATAGAAACAGAGAATGGAAAGATGGCTACCTGGGGTCTAGGGGTAGGAGAAATGAGGAGATATTGCTTAGCAGGTACAAACTTTCAGCTATAAGAAGAATAAATTCCAGAGATCTTACATACAGCACAATGGCTATAGTTAACAATAAAGAATTACTTTTGTGGGGATCCCTGGGTGGCTCAGCGGTTTAGCACCTGCTAACCTGGCCCAGTGCATGATCCTGGAGCCCCAGGATGGGGCTCCCGGCATGGAGCCTGCTTCTCCCTCTGCCTGTATCTCTGCCTTTCTTTCTCTCTCTGTGTCTATCTTGATTAAATAAATAAAATCTTTAAAAAAAAAAGAATTGCTTTTGTGAAAGTTGTTATGAGATTAGGACTTTAATGTTCTTACCATAATAACAGTAGGAACAACAAAATGGTAGTTATGTAACATAAAGGTTGTGTTAACTAATCTTATTGTGGTAAACATTTTACAGTATATATATATGTGTGTATCAAATCACATTTTACACTTTAAACTCACACAATGTTACTTGTTTATTGTATCTCAATAAAGCTGGAAAAATATATTTTTCTATTACTGGAAATAGAGTCTAATTCAGGAAAGTGGAAATGATTACTATTTTTTCCTCTTTTTTTTTGCCCTTTATATCTATAGTACCTTCTCCTTAAATAGTTATGAGTACACAGGTAACTTATTGGTTTATCTTCCATATTTATGTATACATTATAAAAAATACTCTTCAGATTAAACCTTGCCTACTTAATAAGCATAATTAACATGTTTGCATTATTCCACTTCAATTTCCCCATCTAGCAATTTATTTATTTTACACAGAGGCAGCAATGTATGCACTTTCCAAAATTTATTTACTTATATATATGTGGAGTCTATACATATATTTTTAAAAGATACACAATAACCTATGTAAAAGATCTATATTAAATAGAAGCTGCATAACTGTTTCCCATATTTCTCCATTTCTATTTGCAAAGGGAAATATAAAATCTGTTAGCAAAATAGGGTTTTGCTCATGTGATGAAGAGTTTAGAAATCTAATTTTAGGGATCCCTGGGTGGCGCAGCGGTTTGGCGCCTGCCTTTGGCCCAGGGCGCGATCCTGGAGACCCGGGATCGAATCCCACGTTGGGCTCCCAGTGCATGGAGCCTGCTTCTTCCTCTGCCTGTGTCTCTGCCTCTCTCTCTCTCTCTCTCTCTCTCTGTGTGACTGTTATAAATAAATAAAAAATTAAAAAAAAGAAATCTAATTTTAAGTGGCTTATTGGAAATCTAGAATTTAATAATCTAGAATACCAGGAAACAACAGGGTACCAAGACTGTACCAGCAATCTTTCAGAGCTGGGAAACTGAGGTAGCCAAGTTTAAGGATTAGCTGCAAGATCAATTTAAAGAACCATAAAAATTGGCTCAGAAATTTTATATTTAATCCTCTGAGTCCAGGGACACGAATTGATTTCAGCAATTAGAATCTACGAACCTGATTTTAAAGAAGGGTCAATTAGACCTAGGCTGAATACAGGAGGTGACAGAGGAAAGAGATACAACAGTTCATTCCAATAGAGATGGTCATGGGGATTCAACCAAGGTGTTATCTTCATTTACTGCATCCCTTTGGTCATCAAATAACCTGGCCACATAGTTATAGAGTGATAAAGTGTTATATAATCAGTCTTACTAATTTACTTTTGCACTGTAATCATTTAGTGATAACATTATTTGTAGTGACAGACCATATGTGTAACTGAGTAGACTCTGGTCAAATTCAGTAGTCATTATTATACTTGATGCTTTGTTCAAAAGAAAATTTGAATAAACATACTAACTTAAATATACCTAAGTACTCTAAATGTACTTAGTTCTGTTTAAAAGAAAAATTGCTTAACAAAGAAAATTTATTACATTTGTTTAAAAGTCTTGATTTAATATCTTGGACATTCAAATTAATAGTTCTGACTAGTTAATACTTTTATGCCACATTTTAAACTGCTAGACCACTCATGGGTTCCTTTGAGCATCTACACAGTGAAGCTGATAAGGGCAGGTTGGATTTCTGGAAAAAAAATCATAACATCATATTGATTGAGGTCATTTGCATTAACATTTTATCTTAATAACTATTCTCTAATCCCCGTGTAAACCTCAGTCAGGAGGGGATGATTCTGAGTACATTTCAATGTCTGACACCATGATTTACCCAAAAGCCTAACTGTATAGATTTGTACCTGAATCCTAGGGATTAAGAGTGATGCAAGTAAGATTTTTCAAGATAATTTTCTGTATAAAATATTCATGAGATAGTTGGCATACAAAGAATTACAGCTTCATTATCAAAGAAACAGTGTTTCACAAAAATACAAAAAAGCATGCAGTTGACTCAATATAACTTCTGGTGGCAAATGTATCACCACAGTGGTGTACATTATGTACTTTATGTAGTATTCTAATATGACTGATCTCTTCACCATGTAATAAGGCTAGACCTTTGTAAATAGGGTATGAAGTTTTCTCTGAAGGAGGCAGAATTTTGAGTTTTGGCATATGTTATACTGAGCATCAGTCATCCTAAGAGAAGTTGAATTTTTAGAGAGAAAATGAGAGTTTTGAAAGGAAACAAAGATCCTGCTTCTTTATGAGCATCCATTTCTTAACTATACACTCCAGAGATAATAGCTGACTGGGTCTGAACTCCAGAAGTGATAGTGTACAGAACTTAGAGGGACGGCAGGAGATAGGATTAGATTCTGAGAAGAAAAATCACATTATTTGAATCAGATTTCCTAGTTTTATGTTACCTTCTATATATTTTTTTTGTTATCCTCTTTTCTCTAGTTATTGTTTAGATGATTCAGCACTATTCCTCTGTACCATGGAGAACTAATGAAAGAATCATATCTTTACCTTTGTGTATTGAAAGAAGAACAACCCTGGGCCATTGTAAAGTTTATAATGGAAATTTGCGATGGTTGAAAGGAGTCTCTTTTTTCCACATGCAGGGTCTGCATTATTATCCATTATTATTCTTAGATAACCACACTTGATTTTTATCATGGCAAAGAATAGACTCCTCTGGCAGACCAATTTAAAGGACTGGATTATCTAAAGAGCTTCCCTTGAAAGTGCAGTGATGGGATAGGACAATGATGTGCTGTATGCTATAACTCACTTCATTAAGGTTTTGAGTGGACATTTGATGCAAATGTGTTTTTGTGTCCATCCAAATACAGAATTCAGGCACCATAAGAGCCTTGATCCAAAAGAATTGTAGTGTAGCTATACATGGGATAAATGAGTGTAAGAGCTTTGTCTTACCCATGAAAAGACGCAGTTAGTTCTGGAATAGAAAAGCTAAATCAAGACTGATCAAATCTCCAAGAAATTAAACAATGGGATTGTTAATTCCAAAAAGTGAGAGTCCATAAAGAAAGAAGTAAAACCTCTGTAAGATGAGACGGTCAGACATCTTAGATAGGATTCAGCCTAGATAAATATTTGGATGTCAGATAAACTTTAAAGAGTGATTTCAAGGATCTTTGATGCTTGTGCTTGTACCAGGTTTTTACTCTCATGAGGGCTTCCCAAATTTAAGGTTTGAGCCCTCTCCCCCAAATCATTCCATTCTTCTCTCAACTTTATCCACATTTGAAACACCCCTCCTGAGAGTACTGGTGGTTCTACATGTGCTTCTGGGTGGCATAGGTCCAATTTTAATTACTGGAGCCACATATACTCTAGCTGTATGACTGTGGCAAGTGCCTTGGGTTGTCAGGTGTTTTCTTATGACAGTATGCCATCATTTGTAACTACACTGTAAGTCAGTGCAGATCTTGAGATGGGGCAGAAATGAACTATATCACAACAGCCATAAACATAGAGAAACACCGTGGTCACTTTGTTCAGAGAGAAGATTTTAAAGAATGCATTACATTAGTTATGAGGGAAAAAAAAATAAACTCTCCATTCAAGCCAGAAGTTGTGGTGTGGGAATTAAGGAAAGATAAGTAACAATAAAGATATTACTTTATCAGCCAATAATATCTTTGTAATGGAAGAACCATTATTACATATGCAGAGATAATCTTGCTAACATCCACTGTTCTGTGCAATGTATTGGTCATGAATATTAACTTGGGAAGCATAGGTATATGGAGCTGAAAGATTTTCCAATTCTAAAGATATTTGCTTCTGTCAAGATTGCTTATGGTACAATCTAATTTTCAAGCCAAAGACTAAATGGTGATATGTAGCTGTATATAATGTTCATATGTAGTAATTCTGAATGAATAAAGTAACTCATAACCATAATTAAATTTCCTGTATGTAAATTTCCATCAGAGTTTGGTACATATAAGCTTCTCTCATTTAAAGTGCATTCATTAGAAACAAAATAAACTAAGTAAACTGCATAAAGAGATTAATCATCCCTTTTTTCCCTGTATTTTTCTATTCTCTTATATTTGCATTCATTACTAATAAATTAATGAAATGTTTCTGAAAACAGGAAAAGATATGCAAATTTGTGTCTGTATGTAGAAATGAAAAAAAATTAAAGAGTTTCAGTTGAAGAAAAATTTTAATTACCATGCTACTTACTATAAATCTATGATAATTTATTTTTTAAAATCCTTATTAATTTGATTGTTCTTAAATTTCATTACCCATTATGGACATCAATGCAATTTCCATTGTCTTCCAGTGATAAACTGAATTATGTTAGAATGTGATGGTATATGAAAACCAAGGTTAAAATAAATAACAAAATACATAAATGGAAAGTGAGATAATGTTTACAATGGTTTAAGCTAACACAGTATTAAATGTGGATATGTACTGAAACAAAGAAACAAAATACGTAAAATAAAAACAAAAGCTAAACAAACACAAAAAAGCACTAAGACCATTCTTTGTCAATGTGCTGCTGTTTTTCTAATTTGTTTCCAAAACGGACTGATTCAACCTTTAACTACATATATTATTAGGATACAGACATACAAAAAATCAGATTCTAATTCTGTTATATGGTAGAGAAGCAGTTCGATCAAATTTGGGGGGCACATGGCACTGCTTTTGGAATATTTAAAAGAAACGTATCAAGAAACGTGTGATGGATATGATTCTTACCTGATATTAGAAGAATAAATCTAATTATAAAGTTATACAGTCAAATTTAGGGACAGACTTTAACTTTTGAAGATATTTTCCTTTTCAGATTTGTCTTATAAATTTTGCCTTGCAAATCTTCTTACTTCACTGAAACATGATTGTAATTTTCTTATTGTTCCAAAGTATTTGACAGAGTCCAGAATTTCAATAACATATAATTTGGGGAGGATTACCACATGTAGTAAATGTAGAGTTATACATATACCGAACATCATACTGATATCTAAGAAACCAGTATATCAGATACTTACATATATGAATTATAATGATATCCAAGAGGTTAAAAGATGAAAATGGGAAAGAGCCACCCTTAAATAAGAGATGATTACTACAAATATCAGAAATTTCCTAGTATATTGGTTACAGATTCTTAGAACAATGTAATCATCAGTACCTACCCTAGGCCAGGCACTATGCTAAAAATCACCAGCCTCTCTGGTCTTATAATTTAATTGAAGTATGGTGTTAAATAAGAGGTAAGGAAAAAAAAATAGGTAAGAGTTGGAATTTTTAGGCTGCTTTATAAAGATGATTGAATGTGAGACAAGCTTTGCAAATAGATCAGAATTTATTTACATAGGGGGCTTGCAGAGCACCGATATAAACCCATTAGAAAGATAGCATTAATTTCTTTCTGCAATGACTTCTGACAACTACCTAGAGTCTGACAAAACTTCACAGATGAAAAGCACAGTCCTCCAGAATATTGCTCTCACTTCAAACACCATGTCCAAATTCAGAGGTCCTCAGACCACCCTCACTTTTGACCAGCTTGCTACATAATCAGGGGTTCTCAATATTCAATAATTTGCTAGAACATTTCATAATATTCAGGAGAGCACTATACTTAAAATAATAATTTTATTATAGCAAGAAGATACAAGTTAGAACCATCCAAAAAGAGAGACATACAGAGTGATGTCTGGGAACCAAGGCAAAATGTCTATTGTCCTATCTCAGTGGATTCAGGATGCATTACCCTCTTGATACATTAATATGTGACCATATATTGAGTATTACCAACCCAGGAAGCTCACCTGAACTTTGGTGTCATACTTTTTATTGGGGCTTATTTATATAGACCCGATTGATTGAATCAATAGCCATGTGACTCAATATCCAGGCCTCTCCTATCCCAGGAGTTAATATTACTTTCATATCACTCAAATTTTCACCTAATTATATGATTGGCCTTTCTGGCTTGTCCGGCCTCATCCTGAGTCATCTTATTATCATAAACTATCTAAGAGGCCTACTGTGAGTCACCTACTAGTATGAACTATCAATGTGGTGGTGGTGGTTGGTGGGAAGGCACCATGAATAGCAAAGGCATGCCTCTTATTTAGAAAATTCCAAGGGTTTGGAAAGTTATCTCTCAGTAACTGGGGACAAAAGCCAGTGCAAAAAAAAAAATTTTTTTTAATACATTCATTCTCTGTAGTGTTTTCTGTTTCCTTTGTACTAGTTTTTAAAAATTCACAATTCCCTTAAAGACAGGTTTTTGTTTGTTCATTTCTTTTGTTTTTTTTTAAATTTTTATTTTATTTTATTTTTATTTATGATAGTCACAGAGAGAGACAGGCAGAGACATAGGCAGAGGGAGAAGCAGGCTCCATGCACCGGGAGCCTGATGTGGGATTCGATCCCGGGTCTCCAGGATCGTGCCCTGGGCCAAAGGCAGGTGCCAAACCGCTGCGCCACCCAGGGATCCCTGAATTCCTTTTGCTGTTTGGAACATGTCTTCAGTTCATTTGCCTGCATGGAATGATTAGGGGACACCAAAGGGCTGGGCATAGTGTGAGATGAGAGATGCCATAACCTTGATTGTGAAATTTTAGTAAGTGCCAGAAAACTCAGTCATCAAAATAAATCAAAGTTAACATGATATTTTAAAATAAAAATTAATGCAAAGAAATCATTGCTTAACAAAATATTAAAATTTTAAAATAAAGGCAGCTTCAGCATTACTGGCTTTTTGTTGGTGGTGGCGGTGGTTTTGTTTTGTTTCTTCTTTTGCTTCTGGCCCAGTATGGTTTGGCATGGCACTGGTTGCTTAGGAAGTAGCCAAGTAGCCAAGTACTCAGAGTAGTCAATTCAGACTTTATAGCTCATATACGACAGTAAATAATGCCAGATTTGATCGAAGAAAAACAGGACTCCTGAAGCATCTTGTTATCTTGGCATGATTGGCCCAAGACCTCGGCCGGTGAGCCTGTGGGCTTTGGTCCCCGTTACTACAGAAGATTTAATTAAGGAAGATAGGTTTTCCTAAGAGGAGTAGTGCTTTTTGTTAGAAGATGGAATCTGTTGGGTGAATATCAAACTCAATCTCCCAAAACAGCTTTCTCCCCCTGGGTTCTGAGAAGAGCTATTGGTGATGGTAAGCTTTTCTATTTCAGCCCTGCAAACTCCCTTCATGATCCAGAATTTCTCATTCTAATGTTTTTATCATTAATTATCCTGTCTTTTCTTTTTTTCTTGATTCTTTTATTGGCTTTTTAGTTACTCTTCACTCCTTTCCCCTGGTCCATTTTGTTCCCTATTATTTTATCATAAATCATATAGTTCTTCTTCCAGCTCAATACCTATCAATATTGATATTGTTTGTCTGTTCTCTCTCTCTTTTGTATGCCTGTGTTTCCCTTTCTCTTTCCTAGTCAGTAATACATTTTTCTTTCTGGTACAAATGATTAATGCAGGCAAGCATATATATGCAAATGTTTGCTATATTTTTTCCAGTTTATGTTAGAAGGAATGGGTAAAATATATCTTTTAAATTATCACTTATTCTTGAAGAGTAAGAAATTTAAAAAGACACATGTGTCTTAGGAATGAAAAAGGAAAAAGAAAAGAAAAAAATATACAAGAGACTAAATTCTTGAAAAGAGATAATCCCTGGAATTACTTTAATAAATGCTGCTAACTTTTAGTTTCTTTTCTCACTTTACTACTTCCAATCGATATCAATCGTCCCTGGTATTTTGCTCTATTTTAGTAATCATCATCAAACATAAACTTATATTCAAGAGGCTAAAAGGCAAAAGACTCAGGCAGCACAGGTGGCTCAGCGGTTCAGCACCTGCCTTTGGCCCAGGGTGTGATCCTGGAGACCCGGGATTGAGTCCCACGTTGGGATCCCTGCATGGAGCCTACTTTTCCCTCTGCCTGTGTCTCTGCCTCTTTCTCTGTGTCTCTCATGAGTAAATAAATAAAATCTTAAAAAAGAAAAAAAGGCAAAAGACTCATATCCCCCCAATTAAGATTACCTTGCCCACCTCCCCAACATTTCTCTTACTTATCTTTTTGTTTGAAATTTCTGAAATTACAAATAAAGCCTTTTTTAAAATAAATAAATAAGCCAAAAAATGGAAAAAAATGAAATAAAGTCTTTCACTACAAAATAAAGATGAAGTAATTAAAATTAAAAAAAATCACTGTTCGTGAAAATAAGATAGATAAAAAATAAGCATATATTAAGAACTGAAATATTTGAGGTAACTTACTAGTTTAAAAAAAAGTGATTAAGGGGCACCTAGATGGTGCAGTTGATTGAGCATTCAAATCTTGGTTTTGGCTCAGTTCGTGATTTCAGGGTCTTGGGATCAAGCCCTGTGGTGGGCTCTGCAGTCAGCAGAGAGTCAGTTTGTGGATTTTTTCTCTCCCTCTATCCCTCACTCTGCTTGTGCTCTCTCCCACACTCTCTCACTCTCTCTCAAATAAATAAATCTTTTTTAAAAAAGTGATTAAAAATAGCTCTATTAAGAATGTCACATCTGAGATACTGTAATAATTTTGAAACTATAGTCTTGTAAAAAGCATTCTGCCTGTGAAACATTGTCAAAAATAAATCTCAAAAGTTTCCTAAACTATGCAATATGCATGAACTTACTGAAATAATGGATTATTCTGAAATGGTTTGATGGAGGTTGATTTTATATGAGGTGATATTACAAATTGCAAATTGAAAAATAATAAAGATAGTATATATCAAGAGAGAAAGCCTACATAAAATTTATTCTGTTTAGATAGTATACAGATTTTTTTAAGTTGAAGAATAAGAGGATAATTTTAATTACACAAAATGACTACTGCCTTAGTTTAGTGTAGATCTAGTCAGTCATTAGTCTGATAACTGAAACTTCTTCATTTTGGAATGGATTTTTCTCTTTGTACCATTTTGATACACACAAATTTCTATCAACATGGTATCATGCAACCATTTATTCAATTTCCTAAAAATGTTATACCTCTGACTTCTGTGCATGAATTACAGAAAATTCTGAGTTCCTTCAAAACACACTTTCACTACTTTTTAGTATTTTTTCTTCATCAAAGTGTTAGCTGCAAGGGTTTCTGCTTTATCAAATAAGTAATGATATTTTGTCTTTAAAACATTAAAAAATCCAAAGTTAATAAATATGGTCTTTGCTCATATTAGATGTGTTTGATAGTAAATGCATACTTCTAAATAATTTTAAAGTTTATTTTCTGAATGCAGAATACCTTGCATGTTGTAAATAAATCCTGCCAATGAATGAAGTACCTGCGTATAGCTTTATCTGTCTATACTGTATACTTAGCAAATCTAATTTCTTCACAGGAAAACTTAGATATCTAATCTGTCACTGACTGGCTATTGACTGGTTCTAAGACAATAAAGCCAAGAGTTTTGGATTTATGAAATATGACTGGCTTTTAAAATATAAATATATTTATAGTAGTATAAGTATAAATGAAACATTTCATTATAAGATAGATCAGAACTCAAATACTATAAATGCATTTATAGCTCATTTGTAGCTACTCCTTGTCAGATTTGAAAATTAATTCTGAATCATTCAAACAACTAAAGACCATTAGCTTTGTGTTTATATAATAAGGGAATCATCAACAACAACTATATATGTGTTCTGATAAAGATAAGTTATACATAATTTATGCAACTAATGTAACAAAGCCACTTTAATGTTTAAATCTCTAAGCTGTATATCCAAATTAGCATTACTATTTTGTCTAATAGAATGTGACTTAGGAAACTTCACTTTAGATTAATAATAGGTACTCTATAAAATGCCTATTAAATTGCCATTGTCAATTTGGATAGTCTTAGTTGGCACACACTCATAGATAATGGCAATGATGCATTTAACATAAGTACAGAAAATAGAGAATGTATAGAATGTAACAGATTTATGTCTGGGTATTTATTAATGTTACTGTTTTAATCACTTGTTATATTTTATTTTTCTTATTGTACCATTTGTAATATAGAAGTGGCTCAGATATGAAATAATTCCAGCTGGTGTTGTTCAATACCATCAAAATATCTAAATAAATAAAATTGAGTATACATAGATGTAAAACATTTATGTATTATTTTGGGATGGGTGTGAGACAAACAATTTAGTTGTTAATTTTGTAAAATCTTGATTAAATACATGGTCAATACAATTATATTTGTTTGTCTTGGTCACATACTTTTAAGGCAGGTCAGTTTATTAATTCAGAGCACATCTGTTGGCCATTAAAGAACAAGCAGACTCTGTAAATCTCTTTATAGCATTTCCTAATACCACTCTTCCTTCATTCTACTCTCTTTTAGTTCCAAATTTTCAACTACTGAGTTTGGCTTGTCAAATGATCTTAGTTCTCATGTCTTAATTCCTGTCATTTCTGCTCCTGGCAACTTTCTATAAGATGACCAAAGTTCTTCTGCTTGTTTTGAATCAGATTGTGCAATAGCTTAAGGAAAGATACCACACAATAATAACGTTTGGGATAAATCTATTCATGATCTTGCTGACTTACCAGATATAGTAAGTATAAGATAAGAGAAAGTACAAATGCGTTTGTGTTAAGGATATATTGGGGGTCAGTATTGGAGCACATAATAAGAGAAAATCATGGATGTCAGATACAAAGATAGGATGTCCTTCAGTAATTTTCCAAAGAATGCTTGTATTTTATTTTTGATAGAAGTACATTGAATCTGAATCATTACATTAAAATATTCTCAAAAGCAAAACAAACAAGAGAAACAACATTAGAAAAACAGAAACAAATATAAAAAAGCAAAAGGGCTATTCCAAATATTTTTACGTGTTTTACTTCTTAAATAGTGACGTTAAAAATACTCAAATATTTTAAGAATTGGTTATGAGTGTAATAGTGAACAGAGAAGAACAAAGGAGACCACTCTGAACACTGCAAATGAGAGATACTTGACAGTATTGTTGACAGTTCTAAGTGGTACATATCAATCTTTGGTTTCCTGCAGAGATGATGTGGATCTTAATTAGTGTTTGAAAAGCATTTAGCAATCTTTAGTTAAAATGTCAAGCAATGTAGAATTATACCTGTTCAAAGCATCTCTCAACAGATGATGTATGTTGCCTTTCGTTTTGCTGATCCCTATGTCATTTTTGATTGTCACTCTCTGCTTTTCTGTCCACAACTGGTCTAGTCTCTTCTCAATTCTGGAGCTGATTTATAATTCTATAGTCTTCTGATTCTTAATAATGTGTTTCAGATTATATTAACATTAAATTTTATTTATTAAATTTTCCCCTGTCATAAAACAATTTACCTCTGTCATAAATAATTGATTTTAAAATTAAATTTTCAGATAAATATCAGATTTGATGTTAGTAAATAGGAGTACATTAGAATGAATTGAAAATGGTAAATATTTCAGAAAAACAAACAAATATTTCAGAAAATTGAAACAGAAATATGGATGCGGTATTAGAGTGACTGAATTAAATTAAGGATTGTAAAGACCTCAATATTTTTGCTTCCTTGCTGCACCAATCCTTACTAAATTAAAGCTAGAAAGATTAACTAAAGCATCTCCAAAACATCTGGATTTTGGTCTAATATCTGTATTGCTTCTCAAACTGGGATAGTAATTTCCCTAATGGCACAGAGAGATATTTAGGAAAAGGACAGGAATAATTTTAAGAGAATCAATTTATAGATTCTCACCTTCTATCTGTACTATATTCTATAGACTTTCTCAAATTTATCATTGACTTTTCCAGTTTATGGACAAGAACCATACATTTTACAGATCACAAATGTTCATTTGGTGCATTGCCCTGAGGTGTGAAGATTCCAGAGCACAGGAGAAAGTGGAGCCTTCCTCAGAAATCAATCAGCACACCATAAACCCATAGCTTCTTATGTTTCCCTTTTTAATGCATATTCTGTAAAGGGTAATGAGTCCTCAGAATGTGTGACTTTGGTTTAAATTGGGATAATCTGGATTCATGTATATGGAGAACAATATTGACTGAATACTGGAGTATTTTTTAATCACTTCTCACTGGAATGATAATATATACTTTACAGGGAAAATTGTAGCTCACTTACATTATTTCAATTCACTTTGGGGCTCAAATAAAACCTGATTATTTCAGAAGGTTATTAAGATTTTTGCCCAGTTTGTAAATTTACAGAAAACTTCTTTATAACATTGTTATTTCCAGGCAGTAGAGTTTTACCACCATATAAAAACAGAAATTAAAAGTTAGTTGACTGCTTAGTGAGGTTATAATTTTAATAATGTAGTGTCTAAAAGCTAATAGAGATGCTCGCTTATAATGAATGAGTGTATTTATGGATCATGTAGGCACCTCTTTCATCAGGGGCATAGCAAAATAGAATACTATTGATGTTTTATTGTTTAATGGGTAACAACTGATTTAGCTTTCAAATACTATTATATCTGCCTACAAATACCTGGTGTGATTTCCAAAGGATACATTAATTTCTACTGGTGGTGCTATAGCTCTATTTTCAATTTAACCATAGATATAACGAAAGTAATTTTTTAAAAAAGATTTTATTTACTTATTCATGAGACACACACACACAGAGAGAGAGAGAGAGGCAGAGACATAGCAAAGGAAGGAGACTCAGGCTCCATGCAGAGCTCAATGTGGGCCTCAATCCCAAGACTGCGGGATCATGCCCTGGGCCAAAGGTAGATGCTCAACAGCTGAGCCACCCAGGCGTCCCAACAGGAGAGTAATTTTAAAAGTCAAAACACTTTTTCTAAAAAGAAAGGAAGATGGGCACCTGGGTCACTCTGTTGGGCATCTGACTCTTGATTTCTGCATAGGTCTTGATCTCAGGGTCGTGGGTTCAGGCCCTGTTTTGGGCTCCCTGGTGGGTGTGGAGCCTACTTAAAAAGGGAAGGGGAGGGGAGAAAAACAACACCAATGCCATCTAAATTGCATAGTTCTATGACATTTAAGTGGGTGTCATTATAATTAGAAATACATTGCAGAGATACCTGGGTGGCTCGGGGATTGTCTGCCTTTGGCTCAGGGCATGATCCCAGGGTCCTGTGATGGAATCCCGCATCAGGGTCCCTGCCTGGAGCCTGCTTCTCCCTCTGCCTGTTTCTCTGTGTCTCTCTATGTGTCTCTCATGAATGAATAAATAAAATCTTACGAAAAATACATTGCAAAACAGGATTAAAGTGGGGCTTCTATGAGTGAGGACTGAGTAGAATATCTGTGATCCATGGATTGCAAAGGGCCAGGCTTACCTTGCATCCTTATTACCTAGAACAAGAAAAATAAGACTTGAGTGCATATTGTAGTTGAGGAGAGTAATAGAAATGTAGTCATTGGCTTTTTACTTGTAGAACAAAGCTGCAAGTAGTAAACACTCCCAAGCCACAATTCTGGGTGTCAAGTTAACCACAACTGCATCATTTAGTTCATATTTGTTCTTGGACAAGTTACAGGACTTCTCATGTCTTTGTTTACTCACCTATAGTATGGAGATAATCTTCCCTACTTCACAGACATTAATGAATAAGTTAATACAGGTGATATTTTGTGAAAGAAGGAGCCAGATGCTAACGTGGTACAGATAGATTTTAATCGTGTAACTATCACAATAGGCAAGAGAGCCCAGGGTAAACTAAACTTCACTTCTGTTAGTGCATCTGTGACTGAGGCTTTTAAATGGAGAATGAAGGGATAGATAGAGGAAATGATGGGGGCATGAGCACAATCAGAGAAGTAGAAATACATACAAAGTGAGATGGAGGTTTGGTTAGTGTGTTTGGCCATCAGGGTATGCTAATTGAGCCTCATCTAGGACAGACTCGGGTGCTCACACAGACAGTGGGAAGTAGGGGCCCTATCTTGTTGACTGAAACAAACAGTACATTCTTTTGGCATCCTTGAACTTTATGGATAGGAACTTAAGGGTACTGGAGTCCTCATCCTAGAAATGTCACCTTGAGTGGTTAGAAACTATGCTAGTTTTGTGCAAATCTCTTAGTGTGTGTTGGGGAGAGGATGCAGGGTAACAACAGGCAAAAACATTTGTAGTGAGAGTCTGCAATTTTTATTATGCCAATGAAGAGATCTACTCAAGAAGAGGGCTCAGAGGAGCCTGACCAGAGCTTGATTGAGGGAATAGCCTCTGTCAGGCTATTGTCGGCACAGAGTAAGTATTATTATGGGTTGCTTTCATGACATTACTTTATCAAAGATTAAATCAGAATATATGGTAACACAAGTTCAAATGTTGGTAGGAGAGCAAAATTTGGATTCCAGACTATTTTGGAAACTCTGGGACTTGTTTACCTATAGACTATGGATGATAATTCTCTCTCTTTTTTAAAAAAGATTCTTTGTTTATTTATTTATTTGTTTGTTTATTTATTCATGAGAGACATAGAGAGAGAGAGACAGAGGCACAGACACAGGGAGAAGCAGGCTTCATGTAAGGAGCCTGACATGGGACTCGATTCTGGGTCTACAGGATGGCACCCTGGGCTGAAGGCAGCGCTAAACCACTGAGCCACCTGGGTTGCCCCTGATAATTCTCTCTTAAGTTTCTTCTTATGAAATGGAGTGAATAATGTCTTGTTTTACACATAAATACAGAATACATATAAAGTTGAAAAACTTGACTTTGTCTTTTTTTCTGTGAATGCCATTCTCAAAATAAAACTCAGGGCCTTTATTAATAAAGAAGGAAAAGCCAACACTTTGACCTCCAACTAGAATGAGGAAATATATCTTCTGGTTTCTAATCCCTCTACATGACACATGAATAATTATAATTACAATCAGGGAATTAGAATTACAGAAAGAAAAAGCTAATAATAGTGATTAATATTATAGATAGGTTTCTCAAATTTCAAATATACTAGCTATTGGAGATTATGAAGGAAGGTTCCTTAGAGCAATGTTTGTACTCATATTTTTTTGGTATCAAAATTTAATATATACTACTGCCAATAGCAGAAGAAAGCTGAAATCTGAGGGAATGAGTGACAGCATCAATAGTATTTTTTCTTATTTAATTAATGAGAAGAGCTTTAATGGATTCTCTGTACATGCAAACAGTGCTTCCATAAAAACACAAAAACTAAAACTCACTTCTTTTAGGGTTCTAAGAAGAGTCATTGATTTTTCAGTTTGTTCAATATTTTCCCTATTGTTATGACTATAAATACGCCATACTAGAAACTAGAAGTCTACATACTTTTTTATAAAATTAAATTATAACATCCACTTTGTTTGGAAATCTACTTATCATTCAATAATATATTTTAAACTGATGGAGTGGATTTTGTCCACTTGGACAAGCTCATAGATATTATGGTAAAACTCAGTTGTGCAAAAGTTAATGGATAGAAATGCCATTTAAGATCTAAAAAATGGCATTTGTATTGATAATCAGTAAAATTATATACCTGAAGAGGGAGGATGTGATGTTCAGAATGCCTTTCAAATCATTACTGGGGGAGCCCAGAGATATTATTTGAGGCCTGATAGGGATTTCTCATGTATAGTTGCTGTTGGGTTCTAGAAATACATCTGTAGACAAAAGTAAGAGCATCATTTTCATTTCCAGGGCATATATATTTCTGAGTAAAAGTACAAAGCAATGGCATAACAGGCTTAATAAAATTGATTGTTTTGCCAACACATATCTACAACATGATACAAGCAACACCAATCTCAGAATTATTTAACTTCTGATGTTTTTTTATATCCTGTGTGAATCAGTCATTTTATCAGAACTTTTTGATGTACTGTTTTTAGAGTGCAACATACATACACTGTCCTTGTTTCAGGTTTGATAAGGCGGTACTTTCCCCTGAATCAAAAAGTAGGATACTGATTTAAAGGCTTGTTTTTTTCAATATTTATAAAGTCAAGATGCTTTTGATTGTTTCTCAGAGCATGGATTAGGCCAAAAATAGGCTGTAAACAAATACAGATATAATTTTTAAATTCCTGCAACTAGTTTAAGTCTTTACCTTTGTTTTGGAGCACAATGAAGGAGAGTTCAAAATACACTTACTTAGTTTCCATTTCTTCAGCCCTAGCACTGACCCCTGCCCACCCCTCCTCCTCTGTTACTCTTTCTTTTAGCCCCATTCTTCTGCTTTTATACCCAGGGGTTATCAATGGTTTTGCTTAATATCCACAGAAAACAGGTAGGAGGAAAAGAGAGAAAACAACTCAAAGGCTTCTTTAGCTCATGGAGGGAGTAGAAGAGTTTAGAACCATTCATTCATTACTACTTCTTAGGAGGTAGGAAATTTAATAGCAGAGTATGCATATTAAACTGCTAGAAATAGAGATTAAAACAGTCTGTTATTTTGTAGTTTTAAAATGACTTTTCTGAAATGAGAATATTCTTTACATAGTTTAACTATATTCAGTTAATAAATCTTATCTATTTTCAACAAATACAATGACCAATTTTATGACTCTATGTAAAAAATGCTCTTGTGCCCTTATTTAAAAAACAGATGCCTACAATGTGGCAAATATCCATCAATCATTGTGAAATGAAATTTCACTTTAATTTGAAACTGGAAAGCCACTAGAAGACCTCACAGAATATATAAACTAGCATATCTCACCTTTAAACAAAAAGAAAGTAAATTCGTGCCTGTCCTGTTTTTGTTGATGTCCAGGGAATATTTTGAAATGAACAAAATAAAGTTTTCTCCATATTAAAGTTGTATTTAACACCATTGCATCAAGCTCTTTTAATGTATTAGGCATCCTTAAAAATTTTGTGTTCCTCATCGATTGGGTATTTTCTTTGCAAGAAATACACAATTTAGTGCATGCAATAATCTGATTAAATGGTATAAAAGAAAACAAAGAATAATTTATATATGGGCTTCATTTTGGTTTTCATCAACTGGAATCAATGTCTAGAAAATAATTTCTAATCATGCATCTTATTAATCAGAATCCCAAAGTAAATGCAATTCATGGATAGTTAGGTAATAATGTCCTACATTTTTCAATCTGTTGAGGCTATACATCCTGTTAACAGTATGACGGAGAGAAATGGCCTCCAGGGTTATATATAATGAAAGTGTGAATTTCAGACCTGTGATTGGCATTTTCAGCCACACAGTCTTTTATTACTTTATTTGTACGTGAATAATTTATTTCACTCATTTTTATGATAATTTTCTGAAAGCTGATATTTGCCAATGGCTCTTATACTATGCCTTCTCATGATACTTCTTGAGGACAATGGAGGTATTTCAGGACTGTTCATCTCAAAGGCAGTGGCCACATTATTTGTACTCACTCTGCACTTGTCTGCTTCCAAGCCTGTTTTCCCAGGCTCATGTCTGTTCTGTGAAGTCTCACTATCCTTCAATAAGTCTCTTCTTCTTAATTAGAATTAGCTTCTGCTGCTGGTAATCAAAGATCCCTAATTAATGAAGGTCATTAGGAGACCAAATATTTTGAAAAGAAAAGAAATCCTGAAAAACAAAACAGATTGTTTCAAATTGGTGGAGGAAATGAATATATACTTAGATGAGATTGTTATAAAAAGTGAATGAATCCTGGGGAATGCCAAATTCTGAAGCAATAGATAAAAAAGCTGTAGGGACCTCTCATGACAACCATCTGGCCATTCTTTCAGAAACTATGTTTTTAGGATGTAATACAATGCAATTAAACAGAATAAGTTGATTCCTGAATTTGTATGTGAAATGGAGAAAATGCTTTATATAGGCACACAAAGACATGTAAATAGATCAAATAAGGTCAAGAAGGAGACTCACAAAAAATGATAGCCCTTGTTTATCTTGGAGAAGGGAGGTAGAATTGAAGCCATTGAAATAACAACATGGGACCTTTATATATACATTATATATTTTCTATTGTTTGATATTTTACAGTGTGAATGTATTCATCTTTTTCTTGTGTATTAAAAGGGCATCCTTAAAAAAGAAATGTTTTTGATTATCTAAAAATGGATATAATAATTAGTCTAGAGTTTTTTTCTAGAAAGAAAGTATTTAATAATTATTAGTGGCAGTGCATCCTGTGGAGTCTTTTGGTTTTTTTCCTTGCTTTTTCTATTTCAATTGGCCAACTTTAACTATGCTAGTAGATGCTTTGATTTCTTAAAGGATTTTCCTCTATGACAGTGATTTTCATAGAATTACATATATGTACCTAAGAAATTTTGATTGCCCATCTTTGAGAAATACTACTTGTAACACTGTTTAGGTGAAGGTCTTGGTTATTCATTCCCATGCAGATCTCACACGTGACAGGTAAAGTGATTACAGATATTCCAGGTACCTCTTGCCATTTAATTGAGTCACAGAATGATTAAAGTACTGGCTTCCTTCTCTGCTGTATTTACGTGCTGAAAATGCACAGTGATGTCCTACTGAATGTGTTTACCCCAAAACTCTGCATTCAGTGCTGTCCTATTGATGGCATGAGATAATAGTGGAAGGATTTATGTCTCAGAAATTAGCAAACACTGTATATTAGAGCTTTTTTAATGGAGAGCCAGGTATAAAATCTAACCAGAATACCACTTATCCAGCCTCATCAAAATCCCTTCCCAGGACCCCTGAGTGGCTTAGCAGTTAAGCACTGGATTCGTGATAGTGACTCAGGTCACTGTCTCGGGGCTGTGAGATTGGGTTGGGCGTTATGCTCAGCAGAGAATCTGCTTAAGATTCTCTCTCTCTCCCTCTACAAGCTCATGCTCTTTCTCTCTCTTTCTCTCAAATAAATAAATAAATCTTGAAAAAAAAAAAGAACTCTGCTCAATATTTCCTGGTCATCTTTCTATTTCTCACAGCTGCAGACCTTTGGCTTCACCTCTTGGCCCAACATACTCTCTCATTAACTACAATTCATTGTAGTTCTTTAATACATGTTATTTTACTCTGACACTCAAGTTGGGTTAAGTCCACCTATTAGATCATCTCATAGAACTGGATATTTAAACAAATTATATTGAAATTAAATAATTATATGTAAATTCATCTTAATAGCATTTTAACTGAGAACATTGTGTGTCTTGCACTGTTCTTGATGCTGAGAATAAAGCAGTGAACAAAACTGACACTGTCTCTGTGGTCATAAGGATTTCATATTAGTGGAGGAGATAAGGAGGTCTGTCTCTGTCTGCCTATTCATCTATCTACCTATTTATTGTCTATTCATAAACACATAAAATCTTAGGTGTAATTGAGTGTGCTGAAGAAAATAAATGAATTATTGTGATAGAGTGATGGGAATCTTGTCTTAGGAAGTAGCATTAAACAGAAAACTGGATGGAGTAAGGACTTGAGCCAATTAAAAATTCTAGAATATTCCATCAACAGAAAATGGAAGTTCTTGGGGTGGTAGTGTTTTGGAAGGAGCTAATGTGCCAGAAAGGAGCAAGCAAGCAGAAGGATATATATCCTCTCTATATATCAGGCAGAGAGATATAGAGAACAGTCAAATGATGTGGACTTTGTAAGGTATGCTATTGCCTTTGGATTTTATGCAAAATATGATGGGTAGCCTTTGGAGGGGATTGATCACTAGAGATTTAGGAATGTTTGCTCACTGTTGTACTCTCAGTATATAAAGCAGTGCCTGGCATGCTGTAGTTGCTCTATAAATACATGTTGAATGTGTAAATATAACTGATGCATAGTCATGGAATTTAGGGAGTGTAGAGTTTACTTTCAGACAATTATCAAATCACCAAATTCCACAGATAAATTTTAGTGTACTTTCTGCTTTGTTCTGCTTTCAGGATTTCATAAGAATTCACTAGGCTGCTGCAATACATATCAATATATTAGCAATAATAAGAACTCACGTTCACTTCTGAGAAGCTGTTCTAGCTGGAGAATATCTAGTCCAAATTTTCTTCTTGGGCAACTTTACAACTTTTTACAGTAAATTCCAATGTAGTAGGATACTCAGCAAACCCTTGTGTATTGAAACACCGTTACATTGGTACAGTTATTGTTAGAAAGTACATAGAAAATAAGTCAGTGCTGTGTTTTAGATGACATCAAGTATCCTACCACATGGATATTTGCCTTTCTTCTATGGAGTTCTACATGAATATACTGTGCAGGAAATACTTATTCAGCAGATAGGGCCTGTGGTTGGACTGCAGCATCTTGAACATCTAATGGCCTATAGTTCATTAGGAACCATGATTCATACCTTCTCTCTAGATGGACACCCTGTCTATCAGAAGTTACAGAATATGAAAATCCGAACTAGAAAATATTCATACATAAAGAGTTATTTGTCTCTTTTCAACATATCTCCAAGGGTTGGTAATACATTTTGAAGTTAAAAGTAAATATGTGGATATATTTCCTTTTTGAAAATGCATTAAAGAATGAGAAATAGTAGCCTCTACACTCAACGTGGGGCTTGAATTTACAGCTCTGAGATCAGGAGTCGCAGGCTCTACTGCCAGAACCAGACAGGAACCTCCAAAATGAGAATTATTTTAAAATTTCCTTTCTGGGCAGCCCGGGTGGCTAAGCAGTTTAGTGCTGCCTTCAGCCCAGGGCCTGATCCTGGAGTCCCGGGATTGAGTCCCACGTCAGGCTCCCTGCATGGAGCCTGCTTCTCCCTCTGCCAGTGTCTCTGCCTCTCTCTCTCTCTGTGTCTCTCATGAATAAAATAATAAAATCTTTAAAAAAAATTTCCTTCAAGGCATCCAAAGATAATCTTTTTAACACAAAGTAATAATTTAGCTAACACATTCCTTCCCAACAAGCACTTCTCCATTTTCTACCTCATTTAGTAGTACACTCATTTTGTAAACCACATTCAGATTTACCTCTCAAAATCTCTGGAATTCATGTAAAGCACTCAAATATTTTTCAAGGTCAGTCTTCTACTTATTGTTCAATTTCCTCTCATCTCTTCATGTATAGACAGACAAAATAAATAAGATTAAATGTATGACTTATTCATGAAATATATCCATCCGATAATATAATGCTGTGGATAAAACATTTTAAATCAATCTTAAATTGTACTCAAACCAAAACTCTAAACCAAAAATGGAGTCTTTGAATTTAATCAATAGCCACAAATGACTTTCTAAATTACTCACCTAAAATATATATATATATATATATATATATATATATATATATTTTTGTTTAAAAGAGAGAGAGAGAATGAGTGGGGGTGGGGTGGAGGGCAGAGGGAGAGGAAGAAGCTGGCTCCGGGTGTAGCAGAGAGCCAGACAGCAGGACTGGAGCCCAGGATGGTGGGATCATGACCTGAGCAGAAGGCAGATGCTTAACCAACTGAGCCACCAGGTGCCCCTCTACTCTAAAATACCATTTTTAACTGATTATTAATTATATCCTCCATGGCTAAAAAGAAAATGCAGAGAGACCACCATAGGTATAGTTACTTATATTATTTAAAGCTCTCTTTTCAAGATAATTTACAATTATGCATGGTTTTATGACATTATATTTATTGTATGGCCACTTGATTTTTGGATAATATATGAATTAAAGAAGTTTTTAATCATGCACTGCTAAAAAGGCTTAGCCTACAAGTTAAATTAGGTGATTTTTTTTAACTTTTGAAGATGACATTTTTATTATAATTTATATATGGGATAAAAGACATGATACTTACAAGTAGCAGGTTGTTAAGAAGTACATCACCTTAGTATAAAGAAAACTACTTTTGCTTATTTTTTTAAGATTTTATGTATTTATTCATGAGAGACAGAGAGAGAGAGAGAGAGAGAGAGAAAGGCAGAGACACAGACAGAGGGAGAAGCAGGCTCCACACAGGGAGCCTGATGTGGGACTCGATCCCGGGGCTCTAGGATCAGGCCCTGGTTGAAGGCAGAGCTAAACTGCTGAGCCACCTGGGCTCCCAAAAAAACTACTTTTGACATCCTGGAAAAGAATTGTCTCTGTTTCTCTAAGACTCTGACTGTCCCCTAACTGTATCAATATCTCTCTCTGCACACCCATGCGCATGCACGCACATGCATTCTTTCTCTTTCTCTCTGTTTCTCAATTTTCCTCTATATTCCCATTCCCATTTTTTTCTCACTCAGACAAGCTTGGAACAGTTTTTATGACAAAAATATGAATTTTCAATATAACATATTCAATATATGTAAATGATATATATTTATGTATATCTTATCAATATGTACTGGGGTTAAATAATAATTACAAATACATGTCTTGTATTATTTACTGTATAGGCAAATTTAAAAACAAAAACAGAAAAACACACACAACACAACTAAAAATATGCTTCTATTATAACAGAGTAAAATAAAGTTTATTCTTTCCCACTTTGTCATTACAAGGTAATTTTAACTCACATAGCTTTCAGTGTGCACTATTGAAAAAATGCTTTCCTAGATTGTGAAGAAACACATCAGAGAATTAACAACAAAAACCCTTGAATTCGATCCTCAGTTGTGACATGTATTACTTTTTTCTCATCACAAACTACTATATTCTAACTTTGATTAGCTGCTTTAGATTTTTTGGGTCATAAAGAAACTGAACAAAAACCTGCATTGATCAATGCAAACACTTTAGCGTCAAAAAAATGAGTAACATAAGGCTATCAAGTGATTCAAAAGATTCTGAAAATATGAATTCCAATTCTCTTTCTGCTGATAAAGGAGCTGTGCAAATGTAACTAGCCAGCTACATAAACTACTTGAAATGTACATAACCTGCATTGCTATAGAAAGCCTGTTTGTAGGATGATAGTGTACAATTAGATAATCAAGAAGACTTTTCATTTCTATTTGTCTATAAAAAAAGCAACTTAAACTTCTTTCTCATATCATAAAATATACAGTTTCCAGTCCAGAAATAATGTTTGGAATTGCCTTTCTGTTCCTACTATTAAAATAATTTCACACTAAATGTAGTCTTCTTAATGACTATGTTATCCAGTGTATTCATTTTAAAATTTCTTCTTTTTAAAAAAATGTAATATTATATTGATTTCCTTACCTGTATTTTCTTTAGCATTCAGTTAACTGAAAAAAAAAACATATTAATTAATTAATTTTTGCAATTTGTTTGTACTAGTTATACCTTTGGTTATTACTATAATAACAGAAATTAAGATACCATTTATAAAGATGCTGATTATAATACTCATGGTAATTATTAACATATTGATGATGAATCTTCAAGATAGTTACTTGCATAACTGGTTTCTGAGAAGGAAGAGAAGATGTACAATATTTTAAAATGACACTGTTCAAAGGGTGGCTTAAAATTAACAAAGTTGTGGTCTCTAAAAAGACAAAGCTGAGTCATATAAAAAATTAACTTGCCTTAACTAACTTATTCAACAATGTCCCCAAATTAATGAAGTATATTTTGCCATCCATAATTAGTAACATAATTTATATTGATGGAGAGCTCCCCCACCGCAATTCCTTTTTTAAAAACCTTTGTATTCTTAGGATAGATTTCCTTTTATAGGTTGAAAATAAGAGAAAAGACATGGAAAATTTCCATTTATAAAGTCCCTATGTATAAAGCTGTATAGAATTTATATTCATGCTCTCTTTCGATTTGTCTTCCCAGCTATGTTTAGATTAATGTGTGAAATTTTTCATTTATTTCTTCTAAAGAGACTTTCTCTTAGCTAGTTAAAAAAAAAGAAACTAACTGTAGAGCTAACATAAGTACACTTATAAAGAGTGTATTTCACACTGAAAATTAAGAGATTTTTATTACTTATGTCTTTTACTTTTCCACCATTGAAATTCTGTTATTACATCAAATGTTTAGGGATCCAATTTTGGTATATATTCAACTCAAAAGCTGATTTTTGATGGAAAGTACACCATAGGGAATATAGTCAATAATACTGTAATAATGCTATAAGGGGACACATGGTCACTACACTTACTGTGATGAGCACTGAGTAAGGTATATAGCTGTCATATCACTATGTTGTATATGTGAAATATAACATTTATATCAACTATATTTCAATAAGAAAAAAAAGTTTTAAGTTTTTTAGTGAGATTACATAATGCAACTAATCTTGTATTTGATAAGCATACTCTGTTAAGATATTTGCAATTTTACTTATTTATTTGAGAGAGAGAGAGAATGAGTGGGTTGAGGGAGAGGTGGGCAGGAGGGAGAAGCAGACTCTCTGCTGAGCAAGAGGAGAAGGGATTGGGGGCTCCATCCCAGGACCTGAGATTATGACTTTAGCTGAAGTTAGATGCTTAACTGACTGAGCCACCCAGGCTCCCCAAGATATTTAAAATATTTAAACAATAAATTATTATATTAATGATACATAGGAATCAATGGATATAAATGAAAAACAGTTCTTCAAAGGATAACTATCATATAAATATAAATGTAAAAAACATGTAAAAGGTTATCTTTGCTTTTCTAACAATTTAAAGGAAATAAAATTCATAAGTGGGTATATAAGACACAGGATTTCATTCTTTAACAAATAAAAAGTCCAATAGTTGTAAAATAATTTTAATAATTTCAATTGTCTAGAAAATATTTCATTTTCAAAGTGTCCGCTTGAAAATAAGACAGAAGAGCTGAATAAAAGAGGGATGACACAGGTGAAAATCTGAATTAAACATAGTTAATTTTAAGAGCAATCTCGTCTTCACTTAGGGTTTAATCTTTTTTTGCAGTTTCTCCTTGGGTTAATGCTATGGGCTTGGTTAATGGAGGCTGCTGTATACAGGTGATTTCAGAATGGATTTGTAGGTGGACAGGAGATTGAGACCAGGATTTTGAAGTGATGACTGGCTTCATAAAAAGAGATAATGCACTCTGATCTCACTGGACCCAAGGACTGTCCCTTCCCAGATCACCTCTGTACCAGGAGGTCAGTGACTGTGGTGTCTGTCAACCTGCGGGCTGAGCTGAAAAAAACGCCTCCAACGTATGAATCCTGAGGACCTGATAGAGCACCGTTTTTTCTGAAGTAGTGAACTGCTTGCTTTGCAATACTTGCCTCTATAAAAAATAAAATAAAATAAAAAAAAAAAGGCTTGCAAAACTGTAAGTTTCCTGTTATTTGGCAGCATCGGATATCATTTCGCCTTTATAGCAAGCCAAAGAGTATACTCTAAACCACACTAGACACAAAAAGGCACTTCCTCACAAGCCCCTGGTTGACCTGCCTAAGTCTTCGCCATCAGGGACTTCTCTGTGCTATTTGCTGTTCAATGTACCGGATTATAGCTACTGCTCTCCACCCGACAAATCTATAACAGACCCTACTCCATTTGTTCCTCCCACCACCAGCACCTCCTTCACACCTGAAATGTCATCTCCTTTCCATATCTAATCTATAAGCCCCTCCCTATTGCAGACGACAACCCTATCCCACCTCACAACCAAATCGACCAGATGTGACATGACAAATACATTCAAACTTTTGAGGTCACGGTCCAGGCCTTGCAAGTAAAATTACTTTGGATCTGTCACTATGTAGGGCCAGACCTGCAGCCTCATGTCACCATCTACCCCTGAGTTCTGCCCAGCGATCAGCCCTTTGCACCAATTCCCTCCAACAGTCCATGAGCCTCATTTTAGGCTGGACCAAACCTCCAGTCTAAACCCCAAACAAGGGACCCCATGGATGAGAGGCAAAATAGCTAATCTTTCAGTGTATTTCCTAAAGTCCAACAGCTACACTTGAACACAAGAGCTGATCCTCACCCTGTAAACCCATTGCCCCTTAAGGATGAATAATGTCTCATTCAGATTCTACTGTGGACCTTATTCAAAGGACCAGGAGGGGGTCCACTTGACCCAGCCCAGTCTGCAACCTCTTTATGGAGATGAACTGTATTATTGCAACATCATTATCTTCAGTATTCCAGCCACCCTTTCCCCTCCCAGCACTTCTCTGCTAACATACCCAAAGAGCCCTTGTTATTCCTATCTTGTTAGGATTGGCTATCACCACTGGATTGGCAACCTCTCTGTCTGTGCTCTGCCTTAATCTCACTTTGTGGCTCCTTGAAGTGTGCTGTGTACTTCTTTCATGCACTGTAAGAGATAAACTTCTCTATTTAATTACTCTTGTGATCTGTTGTTGAACCATGGCTCACCATCTGGTGACTTGTGTTCCATATAATAAATATTAATTTAACAAATTCATAACAGAAGGCTTGCACTTACATTGCCTGTCTCTGTCTTCAGTGTCATTTGCCCCCAGCATAGAGCTTAGTTTCTTACAGCTTATTTTAAAATTTCATAGAGGGATTTTTATTTCTTGCATTAGAATAGTGTTTATTTCTGATTTATTTAGTCTGCCACAGTCTGTCATAAGTTCAGGTATTTAAAAGGAAGGAAGAAAAGTGTCCTTTTGTAATATGTGGAGGTAGAGTGGATCCAGAGAAAAATATCAAAGCCATCACATTTGTCAAAGACATTAAAAAAAAAATCCAAACCGTCAAGAGACTTGTGATAACTCATCTATCTGTTCCTTTCAGACATCTTGAAGATCAATACTTATTTCAGGTGCTGGTGACCAAGTGGTTATCTGCATCAATCACTAAGATGGTCACAAGGAACAAATCAAACACCTGGGAGCTATTTCATTTTACCTGAGATTTAGACTGAATTTTGATGTACATCAATCATTGTGTCCATGCTAAAAGAGGCCATTACAAGCACAAGTCATATTATCATAATGTTAAATATAGCTTTAAATCTTTATCATCAAATCCTGAAATGTTCAGATTAACCTTAGCTAATAACCCAGAGGTAACTATGACAGTAACTAAAATAAAATATTTTGCCCAAAGTCAGAAAGAAGCCAGTGATAGAAACAAAGAAATAAAAATAGATACACATTCTCAAATGTTATTTACAGGTATAGAAGCATTTGCTAAAAATATCCAAGGCTCTTACATGCTAAATTTCAAAGTAATGTCATCTATCTCAAACACATTCAGAGGGAAGGAGAGGGCATTGTGGTGAAATCATTTCCATTCACAGTATCTGGACAACTTTTGTTTTAGGTGCTGGTCTCATTCTTTAATAAAGTCATTCTGAACATTTTTTCCAGATACCCATTACATGGATGGCATCCATGTATTCATATCAGCACATATTCATGGATGTCCTATGAGCTATGTAAACATCTTGAGGTTTCATATGTCCCTTAAAGTACAAATCAGAATGAAAGTGGGAGAGAAGGCAATATTTTTTTTCCTAAATAAAGTTAGTATTCATCACACTATAATAAAAATCTTTATAATTTTTCCATAGTCAAGTGAGTTTCCATTAGGTGAAATTGAGCAATGTAATTCTGTATTTTAAATGATCTGAATGTGGTGTCATGTCAGAGCTTCTAATTTTTATTCTCAGTTTGGATGTACACTAAAGCAGGAAAATGCAGGTCAGCAATGAGTTAGTATGGATTAGGTTGTCAATCACAGTATATATAAAACTAGAGTGGAAAATATGTAATGTTAAACATTCCAACTAGAGTGAAATGTTAAAAGTTCTATGAGATATTTGTTGTGTGTTTTTTTAAAAATTATTTATTTATTTATTCATGAGAGACACAGAGAGAGAGGCCGAGACACAGGCAGAGGGAGAAGCAGGCTTCCTGTGGGGAACTTGATGCTGGACTGGATCTCAAGACTCCAGGATCATGCTGAGCCAAAGGCAGATTCTCAACCACTGAGCCACTCAGTATCCCTCTATGAGGTATTTGAAACAGAAAAAACAGACAGCAGCAACATATACTACAACTCTATGACAACTATAGTGCCAAGAGTTCACATTTGCATTATTACAGGATGCTGTGGAGAAGGTTCAATAGGTGTTGTAGTGAAGGAACATGAAGTTAACCCATTTGGATGAGAGAGCAGCTCATATGTCTATGAGAACGCACTGATAAAATGATATTAGGTTATCTAATAGCTTTTCAGCTGCAGCGTATTTATAGCATATTACCTATTTAGCTTTTTATAGTATGAAAATGCAGATCACACAGTATAAAGTATATTGCTTTTCAGTTGTTATTAGTTCTTATATTTAGCACTTTTTTTCCTGGTTGGTTCATTTGTACACAATTTAGAAAGTCATGCCCACACATAAAAGAATTATTTCTATTTTCCTCTTCTCCAGATGATATAGACTTCTGACTCATATCTGCAAATGTAATGACCAAAAATAAGGGAGAAGTGCTAAAAGAACGTAGGTGTAAGCTTTTCTACTTCTCACAAACAAGTGGCTGAGAATCTGGCATGTGTTTTCCCACACTGCAACATGTAAATGGTTTTCTTTTCATTAAGTTAAAAACAACAAGGATATCACACCATCCTTTTACACTTGTTGAAAATAAACTCCACTTCTTACCAAGGAAATGATCTCTGTAGTTCTGGAGATAGCATCATTAAATTGCAACTAAATATTTTTATTTAACGTGACCTGGATAAAAGAAACTAACCCATTGCTTTTGGCTTTGAACATAGCGTCATCAGAGTGGATTAAAGAATCTCTTATTAACTTTGGAATAATTTTATCTCATATTAATAATCTCATTTTCTGCCTGGGCTAACAGGAGCAAATGCTCACAGAGCTCTGCCCCCTATAGACTTACCCCAATTAGCTACTGTCCACCCTTAGAACTGCCTAAGACTGGTGCTGCTTAGGGGATAACTCACTTTTCAGGGTGAGGCTTGAGGTAGGAGGACAGAAATCATTAGATCTGTTTCTTTTCCTTTTCCACTCCCTGCACAGTACACACACACACACACACACACACACACACACACGTGCACGCATGCACACACCACAATCACAAAAAGAGAAATACTTATTGAATGAATGAATGAATAAGTGGATAAATGGATAAACAAGATCTACTTTCTCTCCTCATTATTTGTGACATATATATGGCAACAATTCAGTGGATTTTAACAAATGGAGAAGAATGGTCAGGTGTATGGTCAGTAAAGGAGAAAGGACAACCAAAAAAGAGGTGGAAAGAAAGATGAAATTGTAGGTGAAAGAAATGTCCTGAAAACCCATGTCCCCGTTGTAAACGAATTTTGAAGAACTGATAGAATTTGAGAAGTGAACTCCTTTGGTGTGCTCTTTTAAGTTAGATCACTTGCACATTTTATTATTTTTTTTAAAGATCTTTTTTATTTATTCATGACAGAGAGAGAGAGAGAGGCAGAGACAGGCAGAGGGAGAAACAGGTTCCATGCAGGGAGCCCAATGCAGGACTCGAACCCAGGTCTCTAGGATCACGCCCTGGGCTGCAGGCAGTGCTAAACCACTGGGCCACTGGGGTTGCCCAACTTGCATATTTAAAAATTTCTTTTGCAATCATTGACATATTCAGGTATATCCTCGAGGTGATTTTGATAACAGTTTAACTTACTAAAATTCATCCATTTCATCTATATTTTCAAATGTTTTGACAAAAGTTTTATTTCATGTTATTATAATTGTGTTCTTTTTCTTCATTACCATTTTTCATCCCTGCTCTCAATCCAATAGCTTTATATTTGCATCCTATCTTTTTCTTGATTAAAATTTGTGAGACAAAGGTCTAGTTTATTGATGTTTACAAAGAAAATAGCTTTGGTTTTTAATAATCGGGTCTGAATTTTGTTCTGTTTTCTATTTTCTCCTAATTACTTATTCTTACTTTTATTAATTTCTTTTTGAATTTTTAAAGTTTGTTTACTTTTATCTAGTTCCTTAATTTTAATTCATAGTTATTTTATTTGAATCTTTTGGTTTTGTTATGATATGCATTTGCATTTTCATTTTATCAAAATATTTGCATATTAATGCTTACATATTAAACATTTAACAATGAAAGGGAACTTCTCTGCATTTTTCTCACTCCAATTCTATTGTGTAGAAAGAAAATCTTTTATGTATTTATTTTTTAGCAGTTTCTTACATTTTTCTATGGACCTACCATCATTTTTCAAATTGTATTAGCTAATATCTCATAAGCATAACTAGTGTTTTCTAAATGCTGAAATCATAATTATATGACATAATATATAATAGACATGTATAGTAACAACTTATTATAACAGATAACATAATTTTGTTTCTGTAATTCTGTTCTTTTTGTTTCCTAGAGCTATGTTCCTGGAGTTCTCTGCTGGCTATGGGACATTTCAATCTGGCTATGATGGGACAGCATAATATAGCTGGCATCCTAGAGGTTCTCATGAGCTCTTTCTTATCTGGGAACTCATATTCTGGGTTCTATTTCTTCCTCCTTCTAAGCTACAGTCTTGTTTTATGGGAGCTTATCCACCAGAAACTTCATCAAAATAGGTTGAAAGGAAGTAGAAATATTTAGCCCATGAGATGTCAAAAATATACAAAATACAAAATACAAAATATTTGTATTTTACCTGCATTTGGATTAATTACTTGAATGCAGAATTATATCCAATACTTTTTCATCAAAATCTGTAAAACAAAAAAAACAAAACAAAACAAAAAAATCTGTAAAACAGGGATCCCTGGGTGGCTCAGTGGCTTAGCCCCTGCCTTCAGCCCAGGGCGTGATCCTGAAGTCCCAGGTTTGAGCCCCATATCAGGCTCCTTGGATGGAGCCTGCTTCTCCCTCTGCCTGTGTCTCTGCTTCTCTCTCTCTCTCTCTCTCTGTTGTGTGTCTGTCATGTGTAAATAAATAAAATATTTTTTAAAAATCTATAAAACATTGCTTCATTTTTTATTATTAAAAATGTGATGCCATTTAATCCCCGTATCTTTGTATGTGACCTGCTTTATTATTCTCTTCTCTCCTCCATGGACTTTCAGGATCATTTTATGTTTTTTAAAACCACACCATTTTGAAAGTTGACAATATTTGACCTTATCAGCATGAGTCTTCCCTTACTGATATTGTTGGAAATTTAGTGGCACTTTTGAATCAGACAATTCAAATCAGAATATACCACTTGTATAATTTGTGCCCTTCCCATTTTCTCTAACATTGTCTATTTTTTATGTCTTCTATTTTTAATATTTGTAAAAGTTTTCATGAAGATTTCCTTGCCCTTATCTTCCAATCTTTATACTCATTTTATCTGTCATATTTTTAACTTCCAAGAAACCTGTGATATTCTCTGACTTTTTCATAGTATTGTGTTCTTACTTTGTGGAAGTTCAGTGTTTCTTTTTTATTTGAGGACATTAACAATGATTTTGTTTTCTTCTCATTTCTGAATTACCTTTAATCCCTCTGTCCTATCTCCTTTTTTGCCTAATGTAGTCTATATCTGTTATCTTGGAGTCTTTATTCAATGTACTAGTGATGTTTATCTGTTCATCATTCACAATTAATATTGAAGCATTAAGAATTGATCATTGCTCTGTGATTATGGAGGCAGGTTGTAACCTGATAAAATTCTTTTGGGTCATTATCTGGTGTACTAGCTATGTAATCAGTGGTAGCCTTCCAAATACCACTCTGGAAAATGCTTTTCTCTAAGTCCCTTACATTTCTTTAAAGAAACTTCTACTAGTATCTCATTGTATGTGTAGAATGGGGGAGCAAGGTTAGAATGAGTGGAGAGGGTAAACTGGTCAGCTTATGCTATAGTACTGTCAGGGAAGGGACTTGGGGCTTCCCAAAATTCAGTATGCAAGCTTTACTGCAACACTATTTTAATTCAGACACCTCCTCCTGACTCCTGCTGCAGCACCTGTATATTCAAGTCCACAAGTATTACATTTGATGTCTTCAGATGATAAACCTCAAGCCTCCTGCCTGAGATTGGGAGAGGGATAAGTCTAGAATGTAGGGAAAAGGAGAGAACTCAATGCTCAAACCATCCATATACACTCTAAGCCACTCTCCCTATTCTCAATCCCAGGCTCTACCCCCATTTTCTATGATATATGCGAACCAACACGAACACATCAGGGAAATTGTGCAACAATTCTGTTAATTTCTAATTGGCATTGCCCTCACAGGTAGCGTAAAACTCTGTTTCATCCACTGGGCTAGATAAGATAATATTCCTCCTTTGAATTGATATTTTCCGAAGAGTGCAATATACTAATTTTATAGACTAAAAGGTCCTTCTAATTCCAGGCTGGGAAACATCCTTTGTGGGTGTTTGATAGTTTTTGTTTACATGGACATAAGGTGATCCCAAAGAGAAACAAGCAGATGGCCATCTCAGCAACATCCTTGAATGATGCCAAACTAGTTCTGAAGTGGGTATGTCATCAGAGAGCAGATAAAACTGTATTATAAGCCAATTTATCTTTAATGCTCTACTACTTTTCAAACATGTCCTTTCACTTTTAAAACTTTTCTTATTTATCATATGTTCCTAATTCTTTCCTGATTGGAGGGGAAGGATGACCATGCATAATAATACCCGGTACAGTTTAAATAGCTCTTCATGTCCCGGATTCTGGTTTCCTGTTTCCTACACCCATACTCCCCAAATATAATAATCAAATAAAACAAATGACAAATAGAAAAAAAGTATACAACCTTTTTCATAATACATTAAATATCTCTGCTGACTAACAAGAGGTGGACTAATCTGATAAGTGAGTCCCTTTCACTAATACTAAATAATGGATTATCTTTTCTCAGAAAAACAAAGAATTGACCTGGTTATTAAAGAATGACATTTCATATTTTATATACTGTATCTTGACTAATTGATTTTATTTGTTTATTATTTGTTTATTTTCTTGTTATTGCTCAAGTTTATTTTATTCTTGTGGTAGGAACACAACATGATATCTAATTCCTTAATAGATTTTTAAGTGCACGGTTCAGTATTGTGAATTATAGACACTATGTTGTATAGCAGATCTCTAGAAACTATTCATCTTGTATAACTGAAACTTCATGCCTGTTGACCAGCAACTCCCTTTGCCCCCACTTCCCAGTCCCTGGTAGCCCCATTCTACATTCTGTTTCCATGAATTTTACTATATTACATATGTCATATAAGAAGCAATATTTGTCTTTTTTCTGTCTGACTTAATCCATTTAGCATAATACACTCCAAGATCATCCATTCTTCTTTTAAAAGGATGAATAATATTCCTTTGTATGCATATACCACATTTACTTTAGCCATTCATCTGTCAGTGGACATTTATGTTATTTCCAGATCTTGGCTATTGTGTATAATGCTTCAATAAACATGGAAGTGTGTATATCTCTTTGAGATCTTGGTTTAATCTCTTTTGGATTTATATTTAGAAATGGAATTGCTGGATCATATGATTTTAAATTTTTCTGTGGAATTGCCGTCTTTCTTTTCATAGTGGCTGCACCATTTTAACATTTCCACCAACATTGTACAAAGGCTCCAATTTCCCCACATCCTTGCCAAAATTTATTGTTTTTGTTATATTATTATAATAGCCATTCTAAGAAGCATGGGGTTGTATCTTGTGCTTTCATTTGCATGTCCTTGATAATTAATGATATTGAATATTTTCATATCCTGGTTGGAGATTTGTATGTCTTTTTGGGAGAAATGTCTCCCAAAGGCTAAGTCCTTTGCCCAATGTTTAATTGGACTATTTGCTTATTTGCTGTTGACTTGTAGGAATGCCTAATGATTTTTTTAGATATTAATCCCTTTTCAAATACATGGTTTGCAAATAATTTCTCACTTTCCATAGGTTTCCTTTTTATTCTGTTGTTTTCTTTGCTGTACAGAAGCTTTTTGTTTATGTAGTATAATATTGCTTTTGCTGCTTGTGATTTTGGTGTCATCTTCAAGGAATCATTACCAAGCCCAAAGTAATGAAGCTTTCTCCCATGTTTTCTTCAGGGGGTTTTAAGTTCCAAGCCAAATGTTTAAATCTTTAATTCATTTTGGGTTGACTTATGTGTGTGGTATAAGATAAGATTTCATTCTTTTAAATGTGGATATTCAGTTTTCCCAACTCCACTTGTTGAAGAGGCTGTCCTTTCCCCATTGCGAACTTTTTGCACCCTTGTCTAAGATCAGTTGACCATATGTGTATGTATTTATTTCTGGGCTCTTGATTCTGTTCAATTTGCCTATATATATTCTCTTTTGAATGCCAGGGCCATACTGTTATGACTTTAATATTTAGCTTGTAAGTTATTTTGAAATCAGCAAGTGTGATGTCTTCAGCTCAATTTTTCTTTCTTAAGATTTCTATGGCAATTGAGGTTCTTTTATGTTTCCATATAAATGTTAGGATTATTTTTTTCTATTTGTTAAAAACACCATTAGACTTTTGATTGGGATTGCATTGAATGTGTAGATTGTTTGGGTGTATAATGGCCATTTTAACAACATTAAATCTTCCAATCTATCAACACAAGATGTCTCTTAAGTCGTGTCTTCTTTAATTTTTTTCCATTAATGTTTTCTAGTTTTCAATATGCAATTCTTTCACTTTCTTGATTACATTAATTCCTAAACACTTTATTCTTTTAATGATATTTCACATAAAATTGTTCTTTTAGTTCCATTTTCAAATAGTTTTTTATAGGGATGCCTGGATGGCACAGTTGGCTAAGCATCTGACTCTGTCTGTGGTTTCAGCTCTAGTCGTGATCTCAGAATCATGAGATTGAGCCTCGTGTCAGGCTCCAGACTCAGTGCAGAGTCTGTTTGAGGTTCTCTGTCCCTCTACCTCTCCTCTATCCACTTGTGCTCTCCCTCTCTCTAAAATAAATAAATATATTTTAAAAATATATGTTTAAATAGTCTTTATAAGGTATGACAATGCAACTCATTTTTCTCTGTTGATTTTGTATCTGTTGTATTTTTCAATAACTGAATTCATTTATTAGGTCTAACAGTCTTTTTATGAAGTTTAGGGCTTTTAAAATGTAAGATTATGTCATCTGAAACAGAGATAATTTTACTTCTTTTCCAATTTGAATACTTTTCATTTCTTTTTCTCACTGAATTGCTCTAGCTAAGAATTCTAGTACTATGTTGAATAGTCATATAGTGGGCTTCCTTGTTTTTTTCCTAATATTAGAGGAAAAACTTTCAGTTTTCAACCACTGTGTATGATGATATCTCTGGTCTTTTCAAATATGGCCTTTATTGTGTTGAGGAAAAGTTCCTCTATACCTAATTTTTTGAGATTTTTCAATCACAGAAGTGTATGCCTGTTTTCCATCTATTGAGATGATCATGTGATTCCTATCCTTCATTCTGTTAATGCGGATATCACACTAATTGTTTTGCATATTTTGAAATATCTTTGTATCCCAAGGATAAAGCTCATTTGGTCATGGTATATGATAGCTTCAATGTGTTATTGAATTTTATGCATTATTATTTAGTTGAGAATTTTTCATCCATGTTCATCAGGAATATCGGTCTTGGTTTTCTTTATGTGTTGTGTTTCTGTCTGGCTTTGGTACCAGCATAATGCTAGTTTCATAAAAAGTTTGGAGGGGCCCCTGAGTGGCTTAGTTGGTTGGGCATCTGCCTTTGGCTCAGGTTGTGATCTCAGAGTTCTGGGATCAGGCCCCATGTCAGGCTCCCTGTTGAGCCTGCTTTTCCCTCTCTTCTCCACTTATGCTCTCTCTTTGTCCCTCAAATAAATAAATAAAATCTTTTTTAAAAAAGTTTGGAAGTGTTCCTTCTTCTTCAATTTTTAAGATATTTTAAAGAAGGACTGGTGTTCAAAAAAACAAACAACCCACTTAGAAAAATGGGGACAGAGGACCTGAATAGAAATTTTTCCAAAGAAAACATTTAAATGGCCAAAAGACACATGAAAAGATGCTTAACATTCAGTAATCATTAACAGAACTGCAAATCAAAACTGAAGTGAGATATGATCTTACACCTGTCAAAAATGGCTAAAATAAAAAGGACAAGAAATTACAAGTATTGGTGAGGATGTGGCAAAAAAGGAACACTTTTATACTATTAGTGGAAATGTAAATTGGTACAGCTACTGTGGAAAAGAGTACGGAGTTTCCTCAAAAATTTAAAAATAGAAATACCATATGATCCAGTAATTCCACTACTAGGTATTTATGCAAAGAAAATGAAAACATTAATCTGAAAAGATATGTGCACCCTTATGCTTACTGCAGCAATAACCAAGATATGGAAGCAATCTAAGTGTCCATTGACAGATGGATAAGAAGGACAGGTTGTGTGTGGGGTGTGCATGTGTTTATAAATATACATAATGGAATATTAGGCAACCATATAAAGATGAGATTGTGCTATTTATGACAACATGGATGGATCTAGGAGGTGTTACGCTAAGTGAAATAAATCAAACAGAGAATGACAAATGCCATATGATTCCACTCATATGTGGAAGCTAAAAATAATGAATAAACAACAAATTGAATCAGACTTATACATACAAAGAACAAACTGACGGTTTCCAGAGGTGGGGAGGATGGGCAACATGGATGAAGGCGAGGGTAGAGATACAGGCTTCCTGATATAAAGACAACAAGTCAAGAGGAATAAAAGGCACTGTATAACAAATATAGCTAATGACTTATAATAGGGTTCTTTGATGACAGATGTAGCTATATCTCTGGAGAGCATAGCATGAACTATAGAGAATCACTAGGAATCACTATGTTGTATACCTGAACTAATTTAACATTGTGTGTCAACTCTACTTAAAGAAAAATTTTAAAAAAGAAGCACTGGTGTTAAATCCATAAAGGTTTATTAGAATTCACCAGTGAAGCCATCTGGTTATGGACTTTGTTGAGATATTTTTGAGTACTCATTCAATCTCACCCATTACTGGTCTGTTCAAATTTTCTATTTCTTTGTGACTTACTCTTGGTGGATTCTGTGTTTCTGGGAATTTATCCTTCATTTGGACTATCCAATTTTTGATGCATAATTGTCCATTACAATCTTATGATTTGCCCCCCTGTGGCATTACTTGTAATATCCCTTCTTTCATTTCCGATTTTATTCACGTTTTCTCTTTTTTTGTCTCGCTGAGTGTCTGTCAGTTTTTTCATCTTTTCCAAAAACCAAGCTATGATTTCTTTGATTTTTTTCTACTTTTTTCCCTACTTTTTATTTTGTTAATTTCTGCTCTAATCTTTCTTATTATCTCCCTTCTGCTAAATCTGGACTTAATTTGTTCTGCTTTTCCTAGGAAGCATAAAGTTAGTGGTATTTTGTTGTTGTTGTTGTTGAAGAACTTTATTCCTTTTAAATGTAGATGCTTATTACTATAAACTTCCAGTTACTACTGCTTTTGCTGAATCCCATAAGTTTTGGTATGTTGTGCTTTCATTTTCACTTGCTCTGAGATATTTTCTACTGTCCTATTTCAGTTTTTTTTTTTTAAGATTTTATTTATTCATGAAAGATAGAGAGCGAGGCAGAGACACAAGCGGAGGGAGAAGCAGGCTCCACACAAGGAGCTTGATGTGGGATTTGATGCCGGGACTCCAGGATCACGCCCTGAACCAAATGCAGATGCTCAACCACTGAACCACCCACGTGTTCCCCCCCTCCCTGCCCTTGAGTTTTTAATGACAATTTAAAAGTCTGTTTAATGTCGCATTTTTCAAGGTTTCTAGTGTCAGAAAAGATGCTTGGTATGATTCCAAACTTAAACCTCTCGAAACTTATTTTGTGACCTAATATGTGATCCATCCTGAAAAAATGATTCCTATATGCTTGAAAAGAATGCATATTCTGCTGCTGTTGGACGGAATGTTCTATATATGTCTATTAGGTTCACTTTTTCTATAATGTTCAAGTTTGTTGTTTTTTATTGATGTTCTCTGTAAGGATATTCAACCATTATTGAAAATGGGAACGAATAGGGTATTAGTCTCCTATTATTATTGTATTACTATCTTTCTCCCTTCAGATCTGTCAATCATTGCTTTATATATTTAAGTGCTCTGGTTTTGGGAGCACATATACCTAGCATAGTTATATCTTCCTGATGAATTGCCCCTATAATCATTATATAATGACTTTGTCTCTTGTGGCAGTTTTTGACATAAAGTGTAGTGTGCCTAAGTCTGGCGACTTCTGCTGTCTTTTAATTACTATTATCACAAAATATCTTTTTACAAAACTTCACTTTCAACCGAGGTGTGTATTTTATTCTAAAGTGACTCTTTTGGGATGCCTGGGTGGCTCAGCGGTTAAGTGTCTGCCTGTGGCTGCGGTCATGATCTTGGGGTCCTGGGATTGAGTGCCACATCCGGCTCCCCACATGGAACCTGCTTCTCCCTCTGCCTGTGTCTCTGCCTCTCTCTCTCTGTGTCTCTCATGAATAAATAAATAAAATCTCAAAAAAGAATAAAGTGGTTCTTTTGTAAACATTTAATTGATCGTTTTTGTTGTCGTTTTTTCGTGTTAAATTTCTGTCATTGAATTTAAACCATCTGCATTTAAAGTTATTATTAAAAAAATAAAAATAAATAAATAAAAATAAAGTTATTATTAATAGATAATGACTCATTGTTGTCATTGTAATTGTTTTATGTTGCTTTTTAGTTCTTTGTTCATCCTTTCTTCTCTTGCTATCTTTTGTGACTTGCTCATTTTTTGTATTGGAATGCTTTGATTCCTTTCTCTTTTTCTCTTACATATCTACTATAGCTATCATGAAGCTTACATAAAATATCATATAATGTAAGTCTATTTGAAGCTGATGACAATTTAACTTCAATTTCATAAAAAAACTCTACATTTTGCTTCCCTTCTGCCACCAGATATTGTTATCACAATTTACAGTCACTCAAATTGCATATCTTTTACAATTATTTGTTATACTTATATTTCATAGTTTTATTTTAATCTTTTATACTAGAAGTAAAAGTAATTTAACCAGCACCATGCAGTATTCTGTATTTGCCAATATATTTATTTCTATTAATAAGTTTCATACTTTCATATGCTTTTCTATTTCTGTTTAAGATCCTTTCATTTCAACTTGAAGAACTCCCTTTAGCACTTCTTGTAACGTAGGTCCACTGGTGAAGAACTTGCTCAGCTTTTCTTTGTTTTTGGAAGTATTTATATCTCCTTTATTTCTAAAGGACAATTTTGCCAGTTATAGTTCTTGGTTGGCAGTTTTTTTTTTTTCCTCCCAGCTTTAAACATATCATCATACTCCTCCCTCATTTGAAAAGTTTCTGTTGAGAAACTTGCTGATAGTCTAATGGAGGATCCCTTATACTTGATGAATCACTTTCTTCTCACTACTTGTAAAGCTCTCTTTTTCCTTGAATTATGACAATTCAGTTATAATGTGACCTAGTGTAGACTTCTGAGATTCATCATATTTGGAATTCTTTGGGCTTCATGGTCCTCATGGTCTGGTCTTCTCAAATTTGGGAGGTTTTCAGCCACTATATCTTTAAATTTTCTGCCTCCTCTCTCTCTTTATTTTCTGGTACTTCCATAATGTTTATATTGATCCTCTCATTGTATTGTATAAGTCCCTTAAGTTTCCTTCATTTTTTTCCTGTTCTTTTGTCCTTTGTATTTCTCTGATTAAATAATTTAAAATAGCTTGTTTTTAAGTTCACTGATCCTTTTGCTTACTTATCTACTTTGAAATTCTTCTAGTTAGTTTTTTATTTCAGTGATTTATTCTTCAGTTCCAGAATTTGTTCAGTTTTTCTTTATCATTCTATCTCTGATAACACTCTCATTTGTTTTTCATGTATTGTCTTTCTAATTTCACTTATTTATTTATGCTCTGTTGTAACTCAGCAATCTCCTTCAAAGCGACAATTTTTAATTATTGGTCTGATAATTTGTAAATATGCATTTTTTAGGGTCAGTTATTGGAGATTTATTTTATTCTTTTGACTATATTTCCATGATTTCATGATTCTCATGATTCTTCACCTTCCTTGTAGCGTTGTGATGATATATATACATCTAAAGAAATAGCACCCTCTTCTAGTCTAATGGACTTTCACTGAGAAAGAACTTCATCAGTGACTTTGGCTAGAGATTCTGGGCCTTAGTCCTTTTCTTCACCAAGTATCCATTTTTGTTTATTTTGTTTCATTATTTTGGTTACTTTTTCTGATACCTCATAATCTCTTGCTCCTTCTGGTGACTATGTCAGTTTTATCATCTCTCTACTTAAAACAAGATAGAAACCAGACAATCAGGTGGTGCACTGAAATACCACAGACATTAGGGGCATGCCTAACTCTTCCCTATTCTTTCTCAGGAATAAGTCTCAATTATACACCTTTTCTACACCCCAGAGCTATGCTAGCTGCTATCCCAATGTTCTGGAACATTCTAGTTTCTTTAGCTTTCTGTTAGAGGCAGGGCAGAAACCAGCATTTCAGGCAGCCCACTGAAATACCAGGGACATTGGAGTCACACTTGACTCCTCCCTCCCTTCAGGAGAGGCCTCAGTTCTGCACCTTTTTCAAGCTTTACAAAACATTTCAGGCCAGAGGAATGTGCCTATCCCACTTAAATGCTCTAAGCTTCCAGACTGTTTCAACTCTTTCAGCTCTCTGTGAAATAAGACAGAAAGCCACCCTTTAGGGATGTTATTGAAAGCCAAAAGACATTGGATATTGACCTACACTTTTCCTCCTACACTAGGTTGATGTCACCATATTTCTCAGCAGTGAACTGTGCCAGCGTGGGGGAAAGGCTCATGCAGTTAAAGTTCAATTGCCTTTATCCATTTCAATGCAGGTAATGTCAATGTTGTGTTTATCAGGGGTACTGTAAATTCTTAACTGGGTTTTGGTCTCCTCATAAATGTTTTGTTTTGTTTGTTTGATTTTACTTAAATCATTGTCAACTCTATTTTTTGGGGGAGTGAGTGCTAGGACTTCCTATTCTAACAACTTGCCGACATCACCTTCTTTAATGATTTATTCATAATGAGAGTATATTTATGTACTGCTTGTGTAATATGTAGTAATTTTATGTACTAATTTTTTAAATGAGAACAAATCTTATAGATTTTGTAAAATATAAAATAAATATAAAATATTGTAAAATATAAAATATGTAAAATATCTTCCTCACCTGCCTGATTCAAATATATATTTTATGTGAGTATTTTTCATTTTTGTGACACAATTGATACATCTTAATATTTTGGGGCTAAGTTAAAATATAATCATCCTATCCATGAAGGATCATTTATTTCTACTTTCAAAGAAGCCTTACTATGAATACTAAATATTTTATTAATTAAATGAAATTAATTCTCAGAGGTCTGGAGTAAAGCCAGAGATAGAAAGAGATGATTATATTAATCCTATGTTTGGAAAGACTCAAAAGACAAATGATGAATATAAAATGTGTAATCTCCCTTGCATCTCAAACTACTCTTAATAGAAGCAAGGATGTGGATAGATAATTAAAAAATATTAAATGATTTTTGGAAAAAACATGTAATTAAAATATTTTCGATGGATATACTGGTATACTTGATGAATGGATTCTTCATTGAATTTTAGAACTTTTTAAGTCAGTTTCATGTCCATGAAGAAGTTGAGCTACCTAACACCTACCCTCATGTTGCTTGTTCATCCATCTCCTCTAATCAACCTGAACCACTGCTTCCTGAAGTTCTGTCATATGTCAAGTTGAAATTGTTCCAGCTTTTAATCTGCAATCCATTTATGTCATGTTCAATGTCAGGCTTCTATCCTCCTATCTTATATAACTGTTGCTGTTTGGAGGACATCCTACTAGCTCCTCTATTTGTCCCTATTCACATTCTGATGTATATATTATATAAATTTCATTTCTTAATTATTTTAGACTCAATAAGTCATAACCTTAATTAATCTTTTGCCAAACGTTTGGAAAATCAAACTGAACCAGCCCTGATGGGTCTCAGTCTTCATCTTCTCAATACTTGCATCTTCGTTGCTGAGCCAAGTATAGAAAACGACTCAAAAATGCAGATTGATTAACTCTTAATTCTTAGTCACTAATATCCACAGGTCTCAATGCTCAGCTCTGAAATCTAGTATTTCTTCATTCAATTCAATAGCCACTTCCTGACATGACTACTTCAAACCTTCTTGACTATATCTCAAAACTTTCAGCCTCTTGCATTCCATACTCTTACCTTTGCTTCATACCCTACAAAAACAACAGACACTATAAAACAAAACCACCTCAATTAAAAAAAGTCAAATTTCTTACATTTGCCCTCATTCCTTTCCCTATGCTTCTTTTTTTTTTCTTTTTTCTTTTTTTTCCTATGCTTCTTTTTTAAATAAAAGAATCCTCCATCTCAAAAACCAGGTCTGTTACTTGTACTTCTTATGCCCTGGATACACATCTCTCTCACGTTCTTAAGAAAACTACTGAGCTCTTCTTGTCTTCTGGATCTTCCCTCTTAACATTTGAATATTCTAAATATTATTTTGTTTTGTGTATCTCTTCCTGAAGTCCCACTGTTGCTCTGAGCTATAAATCTCCCTTCTGTTATATTTCTTTCTCTTTTCACTTTGCAGCACCCAAACATATAAAAAAGCTACACTTGCCTTGATTTAATCATCTCTAAAACTAGTTATTTTTTAAATCTACTTCAAAAGGGATTCTGTTCCCAGTAGTCTAATTGAAATTCTGCTCCTGCTAAGGTTATAAGAACCCTATGCCACTAATAGACATGTTCTGTCCTTATCCTACTTGATCTCCCAGCAGGATTTGACACGGCTTTTCACTTCTTTTTTCTATAAGCTATACTTCTCTGGGTTTCCTAAATACTCCATTTTATTCTCTTTTTCTCCTTATCTGGTCGTTCCATCACTGTATTTTTTGTTGGTCTAACCAATTCCAGATGAGTATTTATGGCTTTTCAAGGACTTTGTGTAGTACTCCATCATTTCTTTTCTTGCCTTATTTTCATCCAAGTCTCTTTTATGTACCAGATACATAGATAAGAGATATAGATAGGAAGACTATTATATATATATACACACATAATATTATGATGTATTAATATATATAATATACATAATACTGCATCTGAGTTTCAAATCCATATATCTAATTTCTCCTTCAACAGCTCACTTAGAAGTTGCATATGCAGAAGCTGAACTCATCATATTATTTATTCAGATTCCCCTAATATTCTTTACCTCAGCAAATGACATCAACATTTTCTAACACCCTCAGAGCCAGTCAGGTGAGCAGAGCCTTCTGTAAGTCTGACTCCTGAGGGAGTCCCTCATTTTGGATCATCTTCCTTAAATTTCCAAAGGTCCTCACAGTGCCCTGGATTTTCTCTAGTCAGCAGTGTCATCTGGATAAGATGACTCAAGCTTGAACCTTGTTCTATTAGACCTCATCACACATGGTGACCTAAAATATCCTATCTCTAAATTTTCAAGATTTTCCTCAAGTGCCAAGTTCCAGATTCTATTTCTTCTCTTTGAGATAGTCTCCAACCCTCTCATCTTCCATATTACTTGATCAGATGCCATTAGGAACTCAGTTGTAAGAGGGCAGTCTTATGATCAGATCACTTACTGGCCAGTGCAGTATTTCTTTCATGGGGTCAGCTGAAACTGGACTGTAGAATGGTACTAATTTGCTGATTTGAGGGTGACTTTTTTTCATATTCAACAACTGTCTGAGTACAGGACTATAGGACTCTATCACCTATTCTTGAGTTTAGGCCACATATATATGGATTCATGTGTTGCTTCTCACCTGTCTTAGTTCTACTATGGTGTTGCCTCTAGTCTACAGCAACTTGATATGGTGAGAGTGGTGGCAAGTGTCCTTTATCTTGTGACTCTTAGCTCCTTATAGTCAGAACGGTCACTCCACTTCCTCCACAGGTCCTTTCCACAAGTCAGGTAGCACTCAAGGGTTCATTGCTTTTATTTCCTCTGAGGAATCCACACCATTTGCTGCAATACTATATGGCTGATTTGATCTATGTGCTAATGATTCTCTTCCTGTGACTATCTTACATGATTCTGGATAAAGGATGGGCATTCTTTGCAAAAATAGGCATGCTTTTCTTACTCTGCCAACAGATTTTCATCTACCATCCTCACTGCTGGTAGTGTGTGCAAGGCAAGGTTGAAGGTATTGTGGATGGAGAGCACATTCTAGAAATGCAATGATGCCTGACCAAAAGATCAGAATGTGGTTAGAAGATGTGTTGTTTGTTGTTTATGCTATAACACTCTGAATGTTATATTTTATTTGATCAAAAAGCTAATTATTGTTTGTGTCATCTTACTCTGGGTAAGGCTTGGATTTATAGCTGTCATAGTAGAAGCACAGTAAGAAACTTTAAGAAAGTTACTGGAAGTTGTTATTCACAGGCAGTAGAATGAATGATGCAGTGTCATGAGTAATGATGTGGGTTAAATAAACATATGAGGGAACTACAAAAGCAAGTAGTTCTACGGTGTTTCAATGAAATGGTTCCAAAATGTAAGCATGTAAAGCAGTTTTGTTACCTTTTCTCTGTAGTAGATATATAATTAGCCACAAGTGACACATTTGGCAGTAAAGAACACAAATTATTCTTGGAGCTGAACAACCAGAGATGATACAATGGAATCTTTCTGTACACTGGAAAAAAAAAAAGACAAAAGCACCTCTTCTCTATACATTATTCTAAACCTATTATTCATACATACTTGTGAATTTTGAGTTCGGTTTTCAAATCAAATTGCGCATATAGACGGGGTACTCATAACCTTTGTTTCCCTGAGGGCTACACTACCTAGGATGGACCTGCCATCCTTCACTTTGTTTTAAAGTGAGAATTCTGTAGATTATTATATCTCAGTATCTTGTTCTCACACTTGTCACTCCACTTCAATATATTCACCACGTGAATTTTCTGAATTGCCCTCAAATCCAGCCATTCACTCCTAAGTCCTCATTATCTTTATCTTAGACTATAGTATTAACCAAACACCTGTCCTTCCTCTGATCATGTATGCCCATATTCCATACGGTAGTGAGGAAGATTGATCTTGTCATCCAACTGCTTAAACTATTGTAATTGTTTCACTTGCCCTGAAAAAAACAGTCAATAGTTTAAATGTTGCTGACCAGGACCTACATGATCTGGCCCTGGCCCACCTCTTTGGTCTCACATTATATAACTTTAAACATGTGTTTTTCTTGTTTCCTTTTCCTCATCTAAACAATATAAACAAGAACCTATTATATGTAAGGTACCATACTAAATACTGAATATATGGTGATGAATTAAAATAGACCTTGTTCTTGCTATGATGGAGACTGTCATATAGCAAAGAAAATAATTTTTAATAATAATCATCACATATCAAAGTAAAATTTTACCTGTGATAAATTTCAGATGAGAAATACTTGTATTTTGAAATACTAATGCATGAAAAATTTTGTAATAGTAGATATCAGGAATAAATTGACATTCATTACTAGATGAAAGGGAGAGAAGAAACTTTTTTTAATGTATCATGCTTTTGCCTGCTTCCTGGTTTTGTACAAATTACTCACAAAATGTGGAATGGTCTTCCTTTTTGACCTGAGCAGCCTCCATGTATTTATCAGAGCTCAGTTTAAATATAATTTCCAAAACAAGCAAATTGCCTATGATTTTCTCACATGGGAGTTTGCTGTGCTTTTTCTTTTTTACAGAAAACCTTTTAATATTTACCCAATGTCCCTGTTAACTAACAGATTATCTGATTGCCATATGCTTTATAAGAATATATAATGTCTACCTCATTCACAACTGTATTTCTAATGTGTAGTACAGAGCCCCAGACATAAGTACTCATTTTTATTGAATAAATGAATAAGAATTTATAATCCAGAAACTATGCTATGTGCTGGGTAGTAAAAAGAAATAAGATTCTTGTCCTTATAGAATATTTTTTAGTAAAAGTAATACTTGATAAGACCAAACACAAAGTGTCAAAGAGTCCATCATTTTTGAGCTCTGTCCTGAGAAATAATATCCCTAGTCACTGAAGTCTCTGAATAGAGGCCAATTTTATATAAAACAAGATCTTAAAATCTTAGAAACAGATAAATTTACAATCATAGTTTCAGATTTTTAAATTTTTTTATGTTTCTTCCTTCTCCAAGTTTTTATTTAAATACCAGTTAGTTAACATACAGTGTAATATTAGTTTCAGAT